>NC_092508.1:108078318-108703318 GCF_047511675.1 Marmota flaviventris | reverse complement strand
CTCTTTTCAGAACAGTCTACACTTGAAGTAATTACAACCTGTGATGAACTTCAAGGACCTTATCACATGCAACAACTGTCAAAAAGAAATACTGTTGACTAAACTATTGAAGGATGCTGTGCAATTTCTTTGGGTCATCAAGAAGAGATACACTTGGGGCCGCTGGATTTTGTTGGAAACCATCATGGCTACCCATGCAATTCCGTCCTTCCAGGTTTTGCAAACTTGAGGACCATTTCCAGGCTCTGTTACCCATCACACACTGTTTATTTTATGAAACTCGTGTTTTTAAAATCTGAATCTCTTCTTCTCTTGGAAAATCTGAATATTCATGCAAGCAACAGGCTGGTTCTATACTGCAGAATTATCTTAATTTCAGCAGAAGCACCTTTGTTTTGTCACACTCCCTGTCAGGACCTGTTGGCCTTGGGGCAATTCTCTCATTTACATTAACTGCACAGCCCTCAGACTTTTTTTGGGGGGGGGGGGTACTGGAGATTGAACTCAGGGGTGCTCAACCACGCTGAGCCACCTCCCCAGCTCTATTTTATATTTTATTTAGAGACAGGGTCTCACTGAGTTGCTTAATGCCTCGCTTTTGCCGAGGCTGGCTTTGAGCTTTTGATCCTCCTGCCTCAGCCTCCCAAGCTGATGGGATTACAGGTGTGTACCACTGTACCTAGCTAGCCCTTGTAGACTTTTGAGTATGAGTGGTTTGTGTCACATTGTCAAACTGGACATTTTTTCCTTTTCCTTATGACCAAGGTAAATACACCCAGGATCATAGCATAGCAGAATGTGAGGGAGAGACTCCACGTTTGCAGTCTATTGCCCCAATAATGCCCTGGAGAGGCTGTGAGCCTGCCCAATTCCCAGCCCCAGTGCATGGCCTGGATCTAACTTGAAGTGTCCCCAAATTCTTTTGACTTTTCTGACTTCTCTCAATTAATTTAAACTTGTAATTAGATCTATGTGAGTTTGTGTTTAGAATCATTCAGTCAAAAAATCTGAACAGAAGGGGAAACTGAGGTTTAGAAAATCTGTGGACTATCTTGAGTTTACTGAGTTCTGAGTGAAGAAGCTATTTGGGTAATAAGATTTATAGTTTGTGAATCATTTCCTACAGATTATTTTAATTTTTGAGTTTTTTCATAGCAGCAGGTAAGAATTTAAACTTTCTTTTATTTGCTGCAAAGTTTAGCCACAGCACCTTGCTAGGGAATGTGGGTTCCAAGGTCTAGCAGCTGTGCCATCATCTGGGAGCTTGTTAGAAGTACACAACTGGTCTCGCTGCAGAACTCCTCAATCAGAATCAATATTTAACAATATCCCTAGGTGATTCGTATAATGCTCATTAGTCTTTAAAAGGCACTGGCTTACACAGAATACTTGAATGAATAAATAGCATAGTATAAAAAAGAACACAAAACAACTTAGCTAACAGTTGGAGTGTCTCTAGTGAAGGCATTCTGTGGAGCTTCTTCCTTGCTTCAAAAGTCATGTGAATTTTCTGTTTCATTCTTTGCATTTTTCTTTAGATTTTGTTTCAAGAGAGGTTTTCAAAGTTTGAACGAAACAAAACACCTTCATTGCTTTACTAGCAAAAAATGAGAAGAGAAAATAAAGGAATAAGGTTGTATTAGCTATACAGCTCTGTAGAGTAGGTTGGTAAATTTGAATGGCTTTGATAGGCACATTGAGAGGCACAGGCTGGCCACATTATCTGACTGGAGTTGTAACTTGAACCCTAAAGAGTTTGCATTGTTCTGGTTATCAAAAGGCAAAACAGCAATGAATTTAGTTATAGATCAAATTGGCTTTTAGTCACCATTCATGAATCTGAACACCTTGCATTCTACAAAACAGAATGTGAGCTCTGACAGGGCAACACAAAACAATGGGTGGAAATAGAAAATAGAACAACTACAAAGCTGGCTGGTTAATGTCAGATGCTTGCTTTATTTATTTATTTTTTTTATTTAGGTAAAGGTTAAAGGAGAAAGACCTTCTTTACTATCCTGACTGTTGTAGATTAAAATCTCCTGTTTTTATAATTGAAAACTAGTCTACTTGCTTCCTTAAAATTTCAGTGTGATTATGTGACATTTAGTGCCAGTGACTCCATTTTGGTTTGGTCTAGTGTGTCGGAGCCTAGTGAAGGAACTCAGTTGAAAACAAGGCCTCCATATTTTTTCTTCAAGAGGTTGCTATGGGGACTTTCTTAGGATACCTGGGCTCCTCTCTTCCTCCTTCTTTAGTTCCCTCTCCTGTTTCCTCCTCCTTTTCTTCCCCTTTGCCTTTTTCATGTGCGTTGTCCTGTTGTACAATTCTAAACTAGAATCTCTAAATACCACGTGCCTGACCGATGAGCTGATTCTGATAAACTGAGAATACTTGGAAGTCCAGCAAGTGAGAGCACATATGTTCTAGTGTAAGAGATGGGAAACCATCCTGAGATGAGAACATCTTATTCAGATGCCACTCTGCACAGAAGGATTGGGGCGAGGGTATTTTCTACTATCCCATTCCATGATAACTACACACATATAACTCAAGTTGAAAAGGTGGCTTACATTTTCCATTCTCTGATATAATTTAAGAGAACATTATAATTTAAGAGAACATTGAACTGAACAGAAGATTCCTTAGTGCCACATTTAGCCATCAGATTAGACATGGAAGGAACAGAAACTTGGTTGCTATTTGTTTCTAAAAGATTGGTTGCTAAGGCCCTCTGGAAACCAAGAATCATTATATTGCCATTATGGGTAGATCAGATTGACCAGGCCAAATTCTCCAACAGAACATATTTTTTTTTTTAGCTGTGATATTGATAGATGACAGCATTATACAAACACTCTACTCCAATTTTTCAATACTATTTGGGGATAGCCATATAGGTCATATTGGAAAAAAAATTACATTTTTTTCCCCTCAAGGACAAGAAAAATAAAATACAAGGTTTTAGGTAAAATGTTGAATTGGTATAATATATCCACAAAAAATTTTAAAAATATTTTAATATTCTTTCATTGAACATGTTTTATATTGGGCGTTTAAACTTGAAATAATTACAAATAACTTTTGAATAAGACAACTTCATGGACATCTCTTCCAATTCTTCATCAACACAGATAATATTAAATATAAGGAAGGTAGATATCACTTTTATCTCCATTTGACTACAATGCCTTAAGGAGTTGTAGCTTTCCAAATCTAATGATTTTGATTTGTTCTTTTCTTCCAAGTGAAAACATAATGGTGAAAATATTTGTGATCATGCATGCATATGGCTTTCTTAACAATTTTCACATCAAGTTTTTCAAAATATGGATGATACTTTTCCTCAAACACATGCCAATATTATCCTATTAGTGTTGATAATTTTCCAGGATCCAAATAAAATGCCAATTACACACCACTCATGAGTTATTTCAGGTTGAAATGGTGATAATCTGCTAACTTCTTCCAAGTTGAATTTCTATGTTGAATCTATAAACCTTTTCAGTAATTATTAACATGATATTACACAGTTCTCACAATTGGGGGCTAAGTTCATCCCATTGCCTCAAAATGTAAGAAGTAATTTGATTTTTGAAACCAAAATTCAAAAGCAGTTTAGATGTTGTGATAATGATATGGATGCTGTTATAACTAGTTTCTTGAGCTCTGCATAATACTATTGTAAAAAAGAAGATCTTGTAGAAAAGTGTTATTTCATAATTTTCCCTTGTTCACACTTAAAATTTAAATATTTTCCTGTAGTAGATAGATTTTTTGATTAAAATGATTAAGTTATTTATGATGATTTGTTTAATAACTTTCCACAAACAAATTTTGAAGAAAATAAAAAGTATCAGGGTACACAAATAAAAATTTGGAGTAATTCCCATGTTACCTAATTAGTCATGTTAGCTTCTTTTGTGGTGGATTCTTTGTCTTTTAAATCTGTTAACTTCAGCTTTTATCAAAAACAATCCAATTGTGGTGGGAAAATAAATGTCAAGTAAAAATTACATCTCTTTAAGTATTAAGTTCTTAAGAGAGATGGTGATCTTTACAACTTCAAAAAATTGATTTTCTGGGTTTTGGACTATTAAGTTTCATTCGATTTAATAATTTTTAAAAATTGAAGCTTTATAAAATGCGGTTTTAAATTCCAAAGGCCTATAGTTTCTTTAATAAATCTGTTTAAGCAAGACAGACTCAATTATGTTTATTAAAATAAAAATTTGCATTAATAGTAATTATTATGAAAGTCTTTCAAGCAGACGTTGGCTAATTTTAAACATCAGAAGTTGATGCAATATAAATAAGTCTATGGGTTTCAAACCAGAAAATTAACATTAGTTATCATTTTTCTTATTAGGTACTGATATTTAAAAGATAACCATAATACAAGATTTTTAGCTTAGTAGAGATATCATTAAAATAACAACATTAAAATGAAAGAACATGAAATAACCTGTACATACTAGAATACAGAAGAGATTTATTGTTGATAAATAAATTACAGATGAGTTGTGATTCAGTAGGAAAATGCTATGTGTTATGCTGTATGATTTTTCATCTGCTGACATAATCCTTGCCTAATTCAGAAAATTACAAACAAATAGTTCAGACATGACTCTAGCTACTCAAATTTCTGATGATTGCAAAAATGACTTTAATGCCTTTTTACTTTACCAATTTTACAGCCATCAATATGTCATTGGTCGCACATTGTCTGAGTAACTCTGGCATAGTGACAGGTTAGGAGTGTGGACTGCCTGGGTTTTAAGTCAGGTTCCATGGCTTGCTTGGCAGGGGGATCTCTGGTAAGGTACTGTGTCTTCTGTTTCCTCACCCATGAATGATGGTAACAGCAATGCTGTTTTAGGCTGACAGGAGGATTGAGTTAGTGTATGTTTCCCTCTTGAATAATATCTAACAGAGAATAAACACACAATTACTTATTTTGTTACTATTACTGCATATATAAAGGAAACCCATGGTCAAATGATACATTTCAAGTGAGGGAAAATCAATCCACTTTCTTCTTATAGAATTTTCATAACAGACTTCCAGTACACATTGTTAATCTCTCTGTGGGGGTAGAAATAGGTAAGGCAGGTAGTAATTTTTAAATTTATATAACCTATTCATGCCCAAGGACCTTACATGGACACTGCTTTTCAGAGTACAATTTGGAAAATACCAACTTAGTGACATTCTTGGGTCTATAATAGCCTCCACAATATTCTATCAATAGGCAGGTCCTTCCCAAAGTCCAGTCCCAGCCCTGGCTTGCATCCTGGAACCATAGCCTCATGCTTGGTGTCAAGGCTGATTTAGCAGATGGTAGAGCTGATAGAAATACAATAAACACTTTTCTTGATCATGCTAACTAATTTTAAATCATCTAACACTTTAAATGAGTCCCAGGTTTTTCTTGGTTCCATGAAGACCATTGCCAGAGAGAACATTTGGAGCATTTGTTCCCTCAGACATCCTTTGGATTACATGTGAATATTTCCATCCTATTTGAATCTGTTTTCAAAATAAAGTGTGATCAGAAGCTGCCTTCGGTGTTTGACCAGAGTCCAAATCCCCTCAGAAGACTTTGTGAAATGTCATCCATGCCCAGATTCCTGTGGAATTTATCATGTTCCTGCTGTATCTGTCTTCTTGCACCTTTATTCCTTAAATGTCCAGGTCATATATTTTTTTTCTCTCCAGGAATGAGTGTAACCAATACTAAACACAGCAACAACCTTTCTGAGGACCTGCCTATGGATGCACAGCCAGGGGCCAAGTTCAGCTTTTTAATAACCTTGGCCCATTATATGAACATCAAAAGCTTCCCAAGCACATCTGGATAAGCAGAAAATAACAGTGAGCGACATTCCCAGCCTCTTTCTTTATTTTTTATTTTGAGGTAGGGTCTCACTAAATTGTCAAGGCTAACCATGAACTGGGTATTTTCTTGCCTTAACCTCCCAAGGCGCTGAGATCACAGGTGTGAACCACCGTGCCTGACTTTAGTTGTAAGTTTTTAATTATATTACCCATGCTGTCAATTTAAGAGTATTGAATGAAAGTGAATAGAATTCTGAAAGAAAACAAGCATCAAGCCAGCCTTATAATTAACATAAAGTATTTACTGAGTGCCCACCATGTCCTGGCAAGCTTAGTTTAGCATTTTGTCCTTTTTATTTTCTTACATTAATTTATACTGGGAATGCTTTCTGGCATTTCAAGACATTTCCATACCAAGGAAACCAATTATACCTCATGTACTTCTCTGTATGAAATTGCTTCCATTTAAAATGATTTTTTTTATTCTCAAGTACCAAGATCAGGACATTAGTTAAAATCTTAAAAATTCTGCATTATTTAAACTCTGGAAAATATAAAATATGTTGGAGGAATAAAAAATATCACATTTTTCTTTTACTTAAGATTTTCTTTCATAACTTGTTCTGTGAAATATCACTAATAGCTCAACTTATTCCAATATGTAATTTATGTCACCATCCTCTGAATGGTAGATGTTTCATATGTTCCAAGGTTTTACTATTATAACTAAGCTTGGAATGGATATGTTTGCATATATAAAAATCAAAGTCCATGGTTATTTTATTTCTTTGCATTTTCACAAAAGAAGGAAAAGGTTTATTCTTTATGTATAGGTTTAACAGCCAAACTTGACTGTCTAGTTTATTTCATAAATCTTCTATGCCGCATCAGAAGTACTATATTTCTTGCATCTTAATAGAAGTCATTCATTTCCCCTGATAACTTACTTCAAATTTTCTCACCAAATATGGCGTTTTCTTAGCAAAGTTTTAGCTATTTTGTTGAGAAGATTTCACCCACTAAAGAATGAAAAAGTACATATTTTCAAGATAAATGCATGTCAGCTAAGTTCTGGAGGAATTAATTTTCAGATATTTAATTCCAGAACTTAATTAAAACACCTTGGAAGGCAGATTTAATGAATATTTTCAGATGGGGTATTTAAAAGACAAAAAGGATTTTCCAAAGAACTGATGAGCATATTTATCTTTTACTTCAGTGTTGTTTTTTTTCTGAATGCATTTTGTGTTTATTGAAAACAATTGTAAAACCTAAAAAAAAAGGGTAAAAAGAAAAAAAAAAGGAAATATGCTAATGGCTGCTAAGAAAGATTCTCAGGCAATCTCTTCTGGAAGACACACCAAGGTGAACAACTATTCAAACACCAAGGTGTCTTCCCAAGAGTGAGGAAATCAGGCGAGAGACCATAGTGCCTGCTTTTATATTTGAAAATGAAAGATACATGGCAGAAAGCATAAAGGAAAGAGTTCCTGTGTCACCCCTCCTGGTAGCCCTGCTTGTAGGAAGGACAGAGAATTAAGCCCTGGCCTCAGACCAGAAATCAATACCAGGCCCAATGTGGTGAAAACCAGTGCTGGGCAGAGGCCCAAGACCCCTACTGTTAGAATAATATCTGCAATCTGAGCCTCGGGAACTGCCAGATGACTGGCTACCTTCACGGCCCCTCATGTGTTGGATAGCAGAGCAGTGAGCAAGATTTCAGACTCAGGGGAGCAGGGCACAAAAGCATAAGGCTTTAACTCAGAGTTCGTTGCCAGGACCACTGAGGTAAAACCAAGTACCCAGTACAACCTGATGGCCTCACATATAGACTATAGCTCACAGATCCTCTAGATGATCTCTGGCTTCAGGTGGACATCTGTGTACCTGTGGGACGGACCAGATTTGTTTTTTTTTTTTTTTTTTTTAGAGAGAGAGAGAGAGAGAATTTTTTAATATTTATTTTTTTAGTTTTTCGGTAGACACAACATCTTTATTTGTATGTAGTGCTGAGGATCCAACCCAGCGCCCCGCGCATGCCAGGCGAGCACGCTACCGCTTGAGCCACATCCCCAGCCCCAGACAAGATTTTTAGTCACTCTCAGTTGTGGCCTTGGAGTGGGCCTGGAGCACACCTCCCTCCTCCCTCCCATGACTATACATGACACAGATGCATGACCAAGCTTATCATCAGCCTTGGTAGCCAAGGGACGCTCCCCACCCATCGCCCAACCTTAGACAGTACAGTTATTGCCAGGCAGAGACTTGTGTCCCAGTGGGCACACTTATGTTTTAATTTGCATCACCACTAGCTACAGGTGGGCCCCAATGGTCCCCTAAGACTTACACAGGTCCTTGTGGCTGTGAGACTCAGTATGCCTCAGCCCAGGTGGAAAAGCATCTGCCTTTACCAACTGTAGGCAACATAGTATGGTGCAAGAACCCATTCACTGAGAGTAAGAAAGTAAGCACAAGACTTGGCCCTGGAACTTAGTTCTGGTAGAACCTACTGGGTGGATTCTAATGGTCCCCATCCCCAGGTCTACCTGTGGATCAAATTATTGGAATAGCTCTAGAGTGAGGGTAAAACACATATATCCTATATATCAGACTTTTATTCTAGGTAGCATCATCTGTGGCTAGCTGCAGTGGTCTTTGGGCCGTGATTCTACTTCCACCGTAGGTTGCCCAGCAAAAGAAGTATGGGACTTAGTCCTAACTCAAAATTGTTTGGGCCTTGTTGAGTTGTGAGCCAGGGTAAGACATGGATTGGTGGATTTGGTAACTACAGGTATGGCATAGCTACCTGGTATTGGTCTATCTATTCACAGTGATTCTACCCAGACAGAATCCTAAAGTGTCTCACCACAGGCCAGTAACTGTGGATAAGTCATCTCATCCTCGTCTCACCTCAGTATGAGGCTTATAGGGACAGGCTACCCTTTATGCGTACTCTTCTCTTTTTTTCTTAAAAAGACATCAGCATAGTACTTGGGACAAGCCTGGGCTAAGATGGCCCTCTCGTACTGAAATAGTGAGAACAAACCAACAGGAAAACCTGGGTGTCATCTCATACTGAAAAAGAGGAAGAGATTATAGGCTCAGAGAAAATAATCAGCCTGCTTAGAATTTCTGGAAAGGCAGACACACAAAAAATTCAGATTAGGAAGATTGGAATAAACATGTATCTTTCAATGCCCAGACCAGGGGCACATACCAACAAGCATTAAGAGCTTTCAGGGAAGCATCATTTTACTTAGTACTTAAAACAGGGTTCTAGAAACTGACCAGCCAATAATCAATATCGAAGAACACTCAGAGAATTTTAAACAGTTATTTTAAGGAAACTCAATGAGCTTGAAGAAAACACAGGATTACTCTGGAGAGGAATTTAACAAAGATGTGGAAACATTGGCAAAACCACCCAGATATTCTTGAGTGGAAAAAAAAACAGTGAAATTAAAAATGTAATAGAAGGCATCAATAGCAGGATAGATCAAACTTAAGAAAGAATCAATGGCCTCAAATTCAAATTACTTGAAAATACACAGTTGGAGAAGATATAAGAATGAGGAAGGGTTATGAGATCTTAGGGACAGAATTTAAAGAACAATTATTTGTGTTATTGAGGTTTATTAAAAAAAAAAAAAAACTTGAGAATGCCAAAAGAGCAGAAAGTTTATTCAAAGAAATGAGAAGTATGAAGGTACAAGAGGGTCAAAGGGTGCTGATAAATTCAATTCAACTAAGTCTACCCCAAGTTCTCACTGTTGAAAGATGAAGTTCTCAAGATTGATCAAAAAGATAAATAACACATTAAGGGCATCCCAATTCGTCTGACAGCAGACTTCTCAAAGAAATCTTAAATGCCAGGAAAGAGTGGCGTAAGATTTTCATAGCACTACAGGAAGAAAACAAAGCAAACAAATAAATCAACAAAACACTTTCATCTAAGACTACCACACTCAGCAAAGTTATCCTTTAGAATTGTGGAGGGGGTAAAGACTTTCCCAGACAAACAAAAACTGAAAGAACATAACTCTGTTAGATTTGTTCCACAGGAAATAGTTGAAATTCAAAGAAATAAACATTGATAAGTAAGAAGAAAACAGGAAGGAATAAAAAAACTTGACTGTTAAGAGTAAGGCCAGTCATACCCAGACAGCAGAACAGATAAAGACACAACAACAATAAAAGAAATTAAGAGAGAGAGAGAGAGAGAGAGAGAGAGAGAGAGAGAGAGAGAGAATGAATGAGAATGAACTACAGGCCAATATCCTTGATGAACATAGATTCAAAAATCCTTTTAAAAAGCTAGCAAACCAAATCCAGCAACTCACTATAAAAATTATTCACCATGATCAAGAAGGATTTATATCAGAAATGAAAAGATGTGCAATATATAGAAATTACTGAGCATGAATCCTCACATCAATAGAATAATGGCAATTGACACAAAGGTATTTGATAAAATTCAATTCTTTCATGATTAAAAACACTGAACAACTTAGTATATAAGGAATATACCCTGACATAATAATGACCATTTATAATAAGTCAACTGCTAGTATTATACTGAATGGAGAAAAGCTGAAAGCTTTCTCTCTAAGATCCAGAACAAGATAAATCCTGCTTTCATCATACAATTCAACATAGTGCTGGAAGTCCTAGCCAGAAACATTAGGAAGAAAAAGAAATAAAGGGAATCCAAGTCAAAAAAGAAGTCAAGTTGTCACTGTTTGCAGATGGCATGATCTAATATACTGAAAACTCCTCCAAAAAATGATCAGAAATAATAAATGTGTTCAGCAAACTTGCAGGATACAAAACCAGCATGCAAAAGTCTATCAGAAATAGAAATCAAGAAAATCAACCCCATTTACAATTAATAAAAATGAACAAATAATACCTAGGAATAAATTTAACCAAGAGGTTAAATATTTCTATAATGAAAATTATAAAACATTGATGAAAGAAATGAAAGAAGACACAAAATAATTGAATAACACCCTATGATAATGATTGCAAAAATCAATGTTGTGGTCTATAATAACCCAAATAATTTACAGATTTAATGCAAACCCTATCTAAATACCAATGGTATTTTTCACAGCACTATAAAAACAATTTAAAAATTTATATTAGATTACAAAAACCTCAAATAACCAAAGTCATTTTGAGGAAAAATAAATCAGGAGGCATTATGTTGCCTGACTTCAAAATATACTACACTGCTGTAGAGATGAAAATGGCATGATATTGGCCTAAGAACAGACACATAGAGCAATGAAACAGAATAGAGAACCTAGTAGGAAACCAACTAGGTTTTTACAAAGGGGTTAAGAATACACATTGGAAAAAGAATAATCTCTTCAATAAGTGGTGGTGGAAAAATTGAGTATCCACATGCAGAAGAATGAAACTAGAACCCTCTCTCTCACCAGTTGTAAAATTCAACACAAAATGAATTAAAAGCTTAAATGTAAGACCTGAAAGTATGAAACTACTAGAAAAAAACACATAGGGAAAATGCCTGGGACATTGGGATAGGCAAGAATTTTTTTAAACAAGATCCCAGAATCACAGGAAATAAAAACAGAAATAGAAAAATGAAGTTACATAAAACTAAAGAGCTTTTTGTACACCAAAGGATACAGTCAACAAAGTTGCAGAGCTAGCCTACCTAATGAGAGAACATATTTTGCAATGTATACATCTGACAAGAGGTTTACATCCCAAATACATAAAGAACTACAAAACTCAATAGCAAAACAAATAACTTACAATTTAAAAACGAGCAATATCTCATAATAGATGTTTTCCAAAAAAACACATACAAATTATCAACAGGTACATGAAAAAATGTTCGACATCACTAATCATCAGGGAAATCACAATGGAGTATCACCTTTCCCCCCCAGTAAGAATGGCTAATATCAAAAAGACCAAAGATAACAAGTTCTGGCTAGTGTTTTGAGAAAGGGAATACTTGCATGCTGTTGACAGGATGTAAATTAGTATAGCCATTATGGAAAACAGTATGGAGGCTCTTCCAAACCATAAATATAGAACAACCATATGATCTAGCAATCCCACTACTGTGTATATATCCAAAGGAAATGAAATCAGTATGTCAAAGAGACATCTGCCCTGCCATATGTATTGAAACACTATTCACAATAGCCAAAAAAATGGAAAAAAAGCTGTGTGTCCATCAACTGATAAATGGATAAAGAAAATGTAGTACATATATACAATGTGACACTATTTAGCCATAAAAAAGAAAATCCTGTCATTTGTGACAACATGGATGAAAGTGGAATTTATTATATTAATAATACAATCCAGGCACGGAATGACATGCACTATATGGTTTTACTTACATGTGAGATCCAAAAATGTTGATATCATAGAAGCTGAGATTAGAGTGGTGGTTACCAGAGACTGGGGATAGTAGGGGGTAGTGGGGAGGGATAGGGAAAGGTACTAAATTACAGTTAGGAGCTAGAAGCATGGAGTACAATAGCACAGTGTGGTGACAACAGATGATAACAATGGGTTATACATTTCAAAATGCTAGAGGAAAGGATTTTGGAAATTTTCACCACTAACAAATGATAAAATGTTTGTTTAACCTGATTTAAACATTATGTAAGTATACATATTTCAAATATTACATGGTACCCCATGAATATGTAAAATTTTATGTTTTTTGTATCAGTTAAAGAAGAATAAGTGAATAAATAAATAGATTAATGATTAAATTTGTCTTTGATCAAGAAAGAATCAGTATTCCTTTGCAAGTTCTGTTATCAGGTACTTGATATAGTTTTATATATTTTACCTCTGTCCTAATTAAGTGACATCAGTTGAATGTATTTGTACTAACTAGCTGGGCATGGTGGCCCACATTTTTAATCCCAGTGGCTTGGGAGGCTGAGGCAGGAGGATCAAGAGTTCAAAGCCAGCCTCAGCAAAAGCAAGGCACTAAGCAATTCAGTGAGACCCTGTCTCTAAATAAAACACAAAATAGGGCTTGGGATGTGGCTCAGTGTTTGAGTGCCCCTGAGTTCAATCTCCAGTACCAAAAAAAAAAAAAAAAGGAGATTCTTTTTGTAATAATTAGATTGGTTTGTACATGCTTACCCAAAATATTATTTTTACATGTCTCATTAACATATGATTTATTCAGTGATTCTTTTCTTCAGTAAGAATTATTACATATGAATTTCCTTATTCTATGTAGTGATACATTGTATAATTTTATCTTCAAAACTAATTTTCCACTTTAAAACACCTTCATTAAATGTTAAAATCCCCTAGTGAAGACAGCTAAATGAGATGTTAAGGTTAGGTTATGAATGATCAACTGACCAAAGTGTCTTAATTTTCTTTTAATTGAAAAACCAGTAACCACAGAGATAGAGACAGATAGGTAGAAGCACAGACATGGGCTACTGAAAAATGAAATCTATGCAGCAGGCATCATCTAGGATTGAAAATATTTTGATCTCAGGGGATAAGGCAAATGAATTTCATATGCACAAGCTAATATTTTGAAGAAACTTCTAGGAGCAACTACTTTGCATTTCAACAAATTTCTTCTTTAAGTAAAAAATTAACGCTGCCATAAATATAACTTAAATCAGGTCTCTTTCCAAGTGCAATTAGTTATTTTAATATTATCAAATTGTATGTTGTTACTAGCATGTCAGCAGCTACAAAAGCAGCAGCTGCTTTGAACACACTGGAGTGTGGCTCTGCATTGGGGTACAGCTACAAAAACTGCAACCTGAGATGGAAAAACAGACTCCTCTCTTTGAAAATATGCTATTTTTCATTCAACAAATATTTGCTGAGTGTCTATAATGTGTGCAGGTGCCATGCTAACTACTGGATGTAAGAGCAGCACATGCGCAGTCCTGGTTCTCCGGGGCTTAAGTTCTAGTACTCTAAGATACTATAAGAAATTTTTGTCAGTTACTGCTCTCCAAGTAAGTGGACCTGAAAATAATGCATAGCACAGAGTGACCAGATGGGAAGTATGTGGACAGAAAGGTATGGGGGCAACTAAGTGGCAGTAATTGGGCAGGTGCAATCTAGACATTTCTTGCCTGGATTAATCCTGACTCTTCTCTTTCCTTGATCAAATAATTTAAGTTTCTGTCTCTGCAGTGAAATGGGGTTGACAATACAACAAATTGCACAGAGATGTTAACATTAAATATGTCTGAGAATTGGCACATCGATTGGCCTGTTGTGGGCATTCAATAAATGATGACTAATGTGATGGCAGTGATGATGGCAGTAATATTGATACTTTGAATATAGATTTCTGTGCAACTGCTCAGGGGTAAGAATTATACAGAAGATGGTCAGTGTATGGAGAGGAGGGGAGTCCTTCATAGACTTGGAATAACGAGAGTGCTATTAATACAAGTTGCAAATTGGATGCTTCTGCTATAAAATCCTGGGTTATTGTAGGCGTCGTATCCCACTTAGGAAAACTTTTTAACTAATCATGGGATACAGTAGCAGGTATGAGGAAAATATAAAGATCAGGAAAGAGCCAGAGTACCAGGAGTTATCTAGAATGGTCCTGGGTATAGGGTAGGGAGCCAAGTGGTGTCAACTTGTTTGAAACTGCGAAGGAAAGGGGAGTAATTCAGCTTTGGCTGTGGAAGTCAGGACAGGGACAATGAGCAGACAGAGAAAGGACAATGAAAAGTGGGAAGTAAGCCGGGACTGGAAGATAAGGAAAGTGAATGAGTTACAGTGGTTCCAAAAAAAAAAAAAGACCCAGAATTCAGAATGGTTTTCCCAGAAGGGGATATAACATAGGATGTAAAAGGTGGTCTTACTTTAATGCTGGTAGGAACTGGTAAGAGGAAATGAAGGCCCAGAGAGAAAAAGGGATTTTCTCAAATCTCTCAACCAACAAGTTCAGAAATCTCATATAGGATTCAGTGAGATTTATCAGAATGAGGAATGGAATGCAATAAACTAGCAGAAGACAATCTTAATAATTCTGACTTAGAAAGATTAGAGGATTCACTTTATTAATATAAGAAAATTGAACGTGGGAAATGAGTTCTTATGAAAGAATGATAGTTTCAACTCTTGTTTGGATTGAGAACATCACTGGGTAGTAATTGCTGAGAGGTTAAGAGGTCATGCTGAAGTATGTCCTATGAATCAGAAGAAAGGTAAACACACTTTAAGCAAATAGAGGTCAATAAAAAATAGTTAAAACCATGTGGTGAACATAACACTGAATCAGGCATCAAAAGACCTCAATCCCTGTGAATATCATGCTTTTTCTGTTCCTCAAGTTCCTTACCTGTAAGAACAACCTAAATAAGTATTTCCATCTATACTTCTATGGAACATAGTTTAATAGTCCATATTATTAAGTTCTTCATTGTCTATGTTAGTAAAGGTATGCAGTAAGAACTTAAGATAGTGGCAGATAAATGTAGATAGGAATACTAAAATAAATAACATGTTGGTGGTTAATAGCAGAATTCTCAAACCAGACTGCCTGGGTTCAAGACTGGGTCTGTGTGCAATCTGATCCTGAGCAAATTACTTCAATTCTTAAGCCTCAGTTTCCTTATCTGTAAACTGGTAATAGTATTATATATCTTGTGTTTTGGAGAGGATTAAATAAGCTAATATATATAAAGCTGGGTATAATGCAGCCTAACACACAGGGAGTGCAGAATTACTGCTAAGCTCCATTGAAGAGATGGAACTAATTTGAGCTGAGTATTAAAGAGAGAGAAGTCTGAAAAGATATCCCAGGCAAAGGAAATGACGTATGAGAAGAAAGAGTTGAGTCCAAGTTTGACATTTGTGGGTGGGGATAGTCATGTCATTTTCTAAAATTTTTTTTCTTGGGAAAAAAACAGGAAAAAATGATGAAGAACACTAATTTCCAGTACAGAGATTTCCTCTAGAAAGATCAGGGTAATCATACCTACTACTTGATGCCTAGCTCTGTGAAGAAGACTAATGGAAAATGGTTAGGGATCCTCAAGAGGGAATGCCATAGCAAACATGGCTTCTGGGTAAGAAGTCAAATAGCTGTATTCTGAGTGAAAAAAAAAAAAAAATATATATATATATATGTATATATATATATATATATATATATATATATATATATATTCACACACACACATCTAAGCACACAAACACACATACACATATATACACACACATATATATATACACACAAACACACACACACATATATATATATAATTACACACACACATACATATATAATTACACACACATATATAGATAGGTAGGTAGATATATACATGGAGAGAGAGCTAATTTGATCAGGGTTCTCTTTAAGAGTAAGGCAAAAGATAATGAGTGTTCTCAGAAAATAGTAGTTCTCATATATGTGCAAAACATTTACTTGTAAAGGAATGGGCCAGAGTTTGGGCCACACAAAAGAAAGCTTTCTCAAGGATTTTTTTTTTTTAATCTAAAACAGAGAGAGTTGCTACTGGGGTCACTGGAAAGAGTTGGTTTTGTAGTAAAATGGTGTGATGTGGAGAAGTTTTCCATCTTAGCTTTTATGAAATATTGGAAGTCTTTAGAAACTTTCATCTTCAATCAAGTGGTACTCACGTAATTTGGGAAATAAACTGGTAATATTAATATTTTTTTAAAATTTCAGCTTTGTTCCACAGGAACCATAGAAATACTTTTAAAGTCCATTTGTGAAAATTCTTCATGGGTTATTATTCATATGCCTTTTCTATAAATTTGTATTGCCTAAAAGATGTCCCCCTGTAGAGCCATGTCATCTGAACACATGCAGTGCCAGAATTTGAACCGGTGCTACGTAATTTTACTTTGACATTCGTTAATTTAGAACTCTTTAAAGAGAACCTGTGAGAATTCAACTACCTTCACCTCAGCTTATCTACCTTTGCATTTGCTACCCCGGTTGATTACAGTTTTCTTTTATGTTATAAGGGTCCAAATATTGGATTCTGTAAATATTGCTCTACTTCTGGGAAACCATGTGTAAGTACTTTTAAACGTGTAATTTTTCTCCATTATCTCATTTCTCTCTTTACTGACCATCATCTTAAGAAGTGCCATCTGTGAAAATCTAATGCCTAGGAAGTCTCAAGCTAGGAAAAAGATAATGAATCTGAACATATCACAATTTGATAACTAAGATAGAGAATGTTCTTTTATAAGAACTTGCAAAGGAAGGCTTTATCTTCTTTGAAATGTCAAAAGAATCCACTTGGCTTCAGGTATTAACATTGGATGTCAAAATGATAGGCTGTTAAAAGATGGAGTTGTAAACTGATATCTAGGGAACATTTAGTAAATTGGCAGCTAGAGGATAAACAGAACGTAAGCTTCTTAGGTGTCGAGATATACTAGACATTGTTGGATGAAGTGGATAGAGCTGTCCTTCTCATGGATTTTCTATTATCTGGGAAGCAAACCCTGACTATATAAAAATATATGTATAAATAAGAAAATAAAAAATAGTGCGCGCGCGCGCACACACACACACACACACACACACACACACACACTCACTCTCTACTTGTAAGTAGTTTCACTTTTTCTTCTCTCTTCAACCTTTGTGTTACCCTTTGGTAACTTCTTCCCCATTCCCGACAAGATTTATCTTTATTTCCCTTTTACTCTTCAGGAAAATAAAAAACCATTTTTTTTTTTACCAATAACACAGGAATATTATTACTGGCAATTGTTAAACAAGTATTGGAGGGCTCTGAGGTTTCACAGAGCTAATAATGGAAGGAAGCAGTTAAGGTGATGGTGGGTAGAAGTTTGGGTGTTATTAAGACCAAGATGACAGGAGGAGTGGCCACTGTAGCTGGAGTTCAGATATTTGCACAGTGGAGGTTTGTTCAGCTAGTGGCACTGTACCAGAATTTATAAGAATGGACAATGCAGAATGGGGTCCTAGAACTCTATTAAAGAGGGCATGCCATAGTCCTTTCGGGCTTCTGTAACAAAATACTTCAGAGTGTGTAGTTTAAAAATAACAGAAATTTATTTCTCACCATTATGGGTGTTGGGAAGTTCAAGATCAAGATATTAGCATTTTTAGCGTCTGTAAGGACCACTTTCCTGGTTCACAGATGGCCATCTTCTCACTGTATCACATGGAGGAAGGGGCCAGGGATATATCCTTGAGCCTGTTTAATAAGACCTTGCTGCTGGTGTAGAATAAAAGCTTTATCATCCTGCAGAACTATTTCTTCGCAGATTATTTAAAAATAAATTTTCTTGAATGAGACCCAATGTGTGCCAATGCTCTATCTCTATAAGATTTTATATTGCCAATTCAAGCTTCAGTTGGTGCTCCTACAATCCCATGGTTTTTGAATGGCTAACTTCCAGAAGATCAGAATGTATGCTGCATTGGTTGTCACCTCTCCAATTGGCCCCTCTCTTTTTTGCTGAACTTTTGAAAATATTACAGTTCGCTCTATGTTCCAGAAGTCTTCTCTCATTTCTCTCATTGAATAAATCTTTCCACTTCTGCAAAATATGGAGAGATACTGAAAACAGATACTATGCCATGGCTACTGCCGAATTTCTAAAAACATATCTAGGAACAATCAAAATTGGTTGATTCCATTGACTGAATTATAGGGTGTAGAAAAAATCCTGATTGATTCTTAATTTTAAAATTACTCTGTTCAACAAATAGC
The DNA here is from genome assembly GCF_047511675.1 of Marmota flaviventris. Taxonomy (NCBI): domain Eukaryota; kingdom Metazoa; phylum Chordata; class Mammalia; order Rodentia; family Sciuridae; genus Marmota; species Marmota flaviventris. The sequence goes on along the minus strand of NC_092508.1, from coordinate 108,684,752 downwards.
AGTAGAAGTTTTACTGAATTAGCTCTACATTTATTCATATGACAAAATATGATTGCAACCAGGATGTTGTAGTGTTAAAACATTTATATAACAACTTTTATAATTATGCCCTTCTTAATTTGGGGGGTTAAGTCTTGGACAATCCTGATATAATGCTAATGTGGAAGCAATCTATCAGCTCATATTAACTCCATATTTCTGCTAAAATTGTTACAGAAACAAGATTTAAGCCTAATCAACCTAACATTAAGAACTAAAACCTGTTCACAATGCCACACTGCTTTTGTTTAATGCCTGGTACCTTAAAAACAAAGTATTGATTGGCATCCAGGAGCCCAGAAAATCAGAAAAAATAAGAGATGAGAGTAAGGGAAAGGAAAGTATATTTAATACATGAGCAAACACAAACCTTAAATCTGAGACATTCTTATCTTTGGAGTATTTTGAAGGAAAGAATCCCAGGACAGGTAATTTGGTTGGGAGGAAGGTCAAGACAGGAATCCAACTGGTTCAGAAGTTATTCATGGGGTAATGCCAGTACCTAAGGGCATCAGGGGACAATAATGACTGCCTTAGACTTGAGATCCACAGAAAGGAAACTAGAAGCATTTCATAGCTCTAACCAGGAGGCTGGCCTTGGCCTCTGCCTTAGGTTAAAAACTATATTTACACAATGAATTCATTTGTAATTTAACTTACAAATGAATGACATAGCATCTTTAGCTTTTTGTTAGGAAGAATTGTACGGTACACAGTCCCCCCTTGTTCATGAAGGTTTTTATATTCCAAGACCCTAATGGACTCCTGAAACCAAATTGTATGTATAACATGGTCTTTCCTATGCCTATATACCTAAGATAAAGTTTAACTTACAAACTAGACACAGAAATGAACAACATAACCAATAATAAAGTAGAATAATTATAATAATATTCTATCAAAATGTGGTATTTAAAACTTAAGAATTATTTCTGGAATTTTCTATTTAATATTTTCAGATCATGGTTGACTGTGAATAAATAAAACTAAGGAAAGAAAAACATAGGGCATTCTATAAGGGTTGGTGTCTCTAAACACAGAAAAATCTGAGTTTCTTCCTTGGCTCTACTATTTACTAACCATGTGAACTTCTTGGGACACTTTTCCTCATTTGCCTCAGTTAGTTTGTCCTAAAGTAAAGATAATAATGGCATTTACATCAGAAAATGTAACTATTTGGGAAATAATGTAGGTGAAACACTTGTCAAAAAAGTAAAGGTGGGCTGGGGTTTTGGCTCCCTGGCAGAACACTTGCCTAGTACTGTGAGGCGCTGGGTTCTAAAAGATAAATAAAGATATTGTGTCCATCTACAACCAAAAAAAGAGTAATGGCAAGTGTTTAATAAATGCTAGTTATTTATCCCATTGTTATGAATTTAGTTCTTTCAAATAAATGTTCCAGCCTTTATTTATTGACTAACAATGATATATGTTTTAAAGCTTTTGAAAGACTCCTAATCCTCAGTAATATGAACATCTGTTTCCTGAGATCTGGAAAATAATCAGCAATTTTTTTCAAAGCTGCTAAAAACCCCACCATGTTCTAAATGACCTTTATCAATTACTTCCCTAGTCTAGGGAGGCGGGGGAGTGACTTGAAGGTGAAATACCCCGTTAGCAATCCCCCAGGTGAATGGAAAATTTAAAATAATATTCTAATGATTCATTGTACATTACTACGCCCCATTAGGTGCCTACATTACATCTTGGGGCACAATCAATATCTGTCATCTTGCTTATGGCTTTGGTGCTAGAGCGGTTCAATTTCATTTTGTGACTCTCTTGCTCATGAAGCTGTATCTCAGGTGTCATATGATAAAATATTACTCAGAAGTACATATTCACTCCTAGAGCCTAGTGGGAAATAATTGATGAAGAAGGTGTCTTTCCATCTGGTCAAACACCATTAAAATGAAGATAAGACCAGTAAGAGAAAAAAGTGAGACCAACATCCTGTGAAACTTCAGTGGATCCATGTCAGATGTGTGCATGCACGTGTGTGTGTGTGTGTGTGTGTGTGTTTTCTGTATTTGAGAGATTTCCTTTACAAGCATTTTTTCCAATATTCAAACTGGATTCCTTTTCATGAATTCTCAGTATGGATAAGACTAGCTCATGAACAAATCTCTTCTATAAAGGGTGGTACAGGTAACAGTGTGACATGTCTCTTTTGTTAAAAACTAAAAATTATTCAGATTTTAGTCTATGGTAATACTTAAAAAAGAGAGAGAATCTAAGGAAGCCATAAGGAAAAACCAGTCATATTTCTAGACAAAACTAATGAGTTAGTTAAATAACTTAGATTTTGCATTGCTTTCTTTCAAAATTGGAATAGCAACTACGTGTCCCCTCTTTTGCTCATGTGAGTATGTCATGGGGGAACACAGGAACACACACCAATCAGAACCTCTTTCCATACAGTCTAACCAGTGGAGAGTCATGGAGTTAATAGATAGATGCTGCTCTCAGAATTCCAGCATCCCAGGAGGATTAAACCCATCATTTGGTGACTCATGTGTTAGTGTGAATTTTTAAAAATGTTAAATGTGTGAATTCTTTCCAAATTGAGATCAGACAGAAATGTGTATTCTGCTTAAGTGAGAGGAAACTGAACGCCATGAGGATTTTGGAACACTATGGAAAAGGAGAGCCAGGGTCTTTGCCAGAGCGTGGTGTTATAGATAGAAGACTATGTGGAAATTTGAGTGGGTGAGTGTGTGTGTGTGCCTGTGAAATATAAAAAGGCCAAAGAAGGCCGTGGAGATGGATGGGCAAGAGCTTCAAAGATGAACTTAAATTGGACGGCTCTTTCGCTCAAACTGTTGGCAGCAGCTCCCTTTGCAAGAACAGCAAAATCGTCAGTTGTGCGCTGCTGTCTCCCCCTTGCTCACGTGCTACTGACTTGCCTAACTTTAAAAATAAGGGGCATGTACAGTTAGAACATCTGGTGACATGTGCTTTGGGATCAAACATACTGATTGTAACAGTAGTTCTTTTCAACAATGGAACCTGTTTGTCCTAAAAAAAAAGGCTGAAAAAGTGGCTTCATTTGATCTTTAATGTCTAATCATGAAATTAATAATATACTTTGTAACCTCAGGGGCCAGTTTGGGAAGTTTTGGTTACATTAATTCATATTTTTCTGAAAGGCTAAACATTTCAAATGCCTTGATATTGATGTATTCATGATATTTTGGACGTAGACTTTTTTGAATTTTTAGTGTACTGAAGTGAGACTAATTCTAGAGAAAATACACGGATATGGAGGTAAATGCCCTGAGTTTGAGCAAAAAAGGTGACTGAAAACCAGAGAATGATTATAACACCACAGCTCCTAGGCTGTTCCATTACAGTGGTGTGGGGCAGGAAGGGAAGTGGAATGGAGGCAGAAAAGACAAGTCAAAACCTGAATTCTCATTGGGAGTGTGTCAAAATGCTGCAGGTGTTGGGGTGAGCTTGTGATTTTTCTTTTATGCCAGATTTTTGTCATACTTCTGTATCATGAATATGAGACACTGAAAGGACTTTGTTTATGTTCTGATTATTCATCAGATCCTATTTTTATATAGCTCGAGGAGACTGTAAAATATCGCTTGTATATTTTAGAATGCCTATGAGGGAGGAAATGAGAAGCCGTGAAAAGTTTACCTTGCTTGTTGGAATAGGTGTTTTACCCAAGTGTAGTGAAGTAAATGTTCTGTTTTCTTGGTCAGTAGTCACAAAATCACAGGCACGACTCTGTCCCCACTGACACAGAAATGGTCACTGTTTTCCTGCAACTTGGCACAGTATTCTTTTCTTGGGTGAATTTCCCTGGTTCTCTGTTCAGGCCTGAAGTTTACAGTGTTGTTAAAAATGTACAGGATTCGTCCATGGCCTTCTATTTATTTTCCTTTCCTTTGTCACTTCCTATTTCCAACCCATCCTGTAGGTTGCTATGAGACAAATTTTCTTTAAACACTACTTTTTTTTTAAGCAATGGCTTGTTGAAGAACCTAACCAATTTTCTAGTGCACTTGTGTGCAGTCCACGTACTCTTGCGGGATTTCCAGTTTTGGAACCCCTGATCTCACTTTAATTTCTCGCTTCTCCCCAACATAAAAGCATGGCTCCCCTCTGATGAAGGGCTTTTCCTCATGTCTTTTCCGGTCTTCATGAAATTCCTAGGCTGCTGCCTTTTCCAAGAGGATTTGCTCCACCCCCTTCCTCTTTCTTCTTAAAACGTATGGAGCTTTAAATTCTACCTCAGTTTCCACCTACATAGTCACAAATTAGCAAACACTTATTGTGACTTGACAGTGTGCCCGCCACTGCTCTAAACATGTCAGGAATATTATGTGGCTTAATGTTTGCATCAATCTGTAAAAAAGGAAAAAAAAAATTCTCTATCCTCTCAGGGTCTCTGGATGCACCTAACAATTAAAGTGACACAGGAGAGATTGATAAGAAAAATGCATAGAATTTTGACAGAATTTTTATATGTCCATAGGAATTCTAACCAAAACAAGCCAACAATAAAAATGAAGACAGGAAAAAGTGAATAGAACAGACAGCTCCTACACCTTTTAGACAAAGAAATGGTACATATAAGAAGAAATGACAAGAATGGCGGTGTGAATTAGAGGTTGCAAATTGTAGGGAAGTGACTGAAAGGTATACTGGGGAAATCTAAGGGAAGATAAGGATTATTTTATTAAGTTTGTTTGTATAGATTCAACTCAGGGTGAATTCATGGTCTCTGATGATAAAGATGTTCTTTTTTTCCTGGTACAGGTGGGCACCTTTCTTATAGGAAATTGTGTGTATTATTTTTGGTGTAAAAGGGGAGACCAGAGAGTCATTTCTATATCTTGCTGTTTCTCAAGTCTGTGGTTTAAAATAATATGCCAAGGGCTGGGGATGTGGCTCAAGTGGTAGCGTGCTAGCCTGGCTTGCACGGGGCGCTGGATTCGATCCTCAGCACCACATAAAAATAAAATAAAGATGTTGTGTCCACTGAAAACTAAAAAAAAAAAAATAAAAAGAAATAAAAAAACTCCCTTTCTTAAAAAAATAAATAACATGCCAAAGTCACATCATTTTGAGTAGAAGATCCTCAATTCCTTTAAGTCTTTTTTTTTTTAAGAGAGAGAGAGAGAGAATTTTTTAATATTTATTTTTTAGTTTTCGGTGGACACAACATCTTTATTTATTATTTTTATGTGGTGCTGAGGATTCAACCTAGCGGCCCGCGCATGCCAGGCGAGTGCGCTACCGCTTGAGCCACATCCCCAGCCCCAAGTCTTGTAAGATAATTCCACATTTCCATTTATACAGTGAGGATACTGAGGCACAGTGGAGAAACTTGACTGAGAAACATGGCTACTACGCCACCCATGGACTGTACCCTGTTCGGTCTGCTGTGGTGCTTTTCTGCCTCTCTGCAGCCTCCTAACCTCAAGGTCTTCACCCAGACTCCCCGCACTGATTTCCTCCATAAATGAACTGTGCTAGTTTTATTCAAAACCATATAGTCAATTGTTCCATTGTGTGTATTTCATCTATGTCAATGGTATGCTGAGCATTGATGTAGCAAGATATCTTGAAATGCTTTCCAGGCCTCCTTTTACATTCTTTCCAAAATGCCGGGAACTCATTGAATACCTTGTTGGTAAATAATGCTGAAGTAACTCTTCCCCTCTCCTATTCTGTAAATAATTGTTCTGATTATTGTAATTCACTCTGACAGTGTCAACCACATACCCCACATCTAATGACACACTAAAAGGTGTTTTAAATTCCTGTATGTGAGCTACAAAATGACCTTTGCTGAAAGTTGATTAGCTTTCTGCAGTGGTTTATGGCTCTCAATTATTGTTTTAATTTGATGTTTTTCTAAGACCATATTTTCATGCATTCTTTCTCATGTAAGCGTAAATAATCAAGAAAGTCACATAGTTTGTAGTACATGTACCCATATGTACAGTTGTAATCAACATAGTAGGAGAACACTGTTCAACTACCTTAGATTCTTCCTAGTGGACACCAAAAAACATATGCTTCTGAAAACACACATATTGAGTTAAGAACTCAGTTTCACTGTGTCTTAGCCGACCTTTCTTTCTTTTGACCACCATGATGATCAGAACTTGAGGACAGTCTGGTTTTAATGCCAGATTCATTCTCAAAGCATGGCTGCTGGAAATAAATGCTGGAGAGTCAGACAGACCTGATTTTGAATTCTAGCTTTGCCATGGATTAGCTGGGTGGTACTTTCAAGAAATTGAGCTTCTCTGAACAACTACTTCTTAATGTCTAAAATGGGGATAATAACACCTAATCTGCAGGGTTGTTGTGAGAATTGAATTCAGTAACGCACATGAAGAAATTACTTAGCATACTTTGTGCCATATGGTAATTGCTCAATAAAAGTTTTATTAGTAGTAATCATATATCCATAAACATAGTAATTGATAAATGCTGACTCACCTTAAAAGAGGCATATAAAATTTGGAGATGATCTCTTTTTTTTCTCTTCCCTTTCTCCTTTTCTTCCTCTCTCTTTCCCCTCCTTCCCTTCTTCTTCTTTTTTTAAAATAGCTTTGTTAAAGAGTAATTTAAATGTAAAAAAATTGACCCATTTTAATGGATTCAACAAATTTAATAGTTTTGTTTAATTGTCTGCAATCAGGTAACATCCACCACAATGAAGATATAAAATAATGCCATCACCTTAAAATATTTTTCTTGTCCATTTGCATTAAAATCCATCCTCCCCATTTCTATCCCCAGGCAACCACATATCTTTTTTTTTTTTTTTTGGTCAGTGTAGTTTTGCTATTTCAAGAATTCTGATATAAATGGAACTACACAATATGCAGCCCTTTGCTCTAGATTTCTTTCACTTAGCATAATGTTTATGAGATTCAATCATGTTGTTATGTGTAATAATATTCTTATTCCTTAATGTTGCTGGGTAGGTTTCCATAGTGTGAATATATTACATTCATCTACCCATTCCTAGTTGACTGGCATTGGGTTGTTGCAGTCTCTGTTTTCATGAGTACTATTTCTAGAAGCATTTGATTACAAAGCTTTGTGTCACTCTTCATCATAGGGCTTAGTGTTACCACGGAAAGGAGGCTGGTTCGTAATGGAAAGTATAGTCCTTCATGCTTAAATCTGAACATCATGACTCTGTCTTTGCCTACAGTGCTGATGATAATAGTAATGAAGATGGAACATCCCTTTATCTGGCTTGTCCATGCTCCCTTCTCAGGGAGGCTCAGCCCACATCCCACAGGGCCTCAAGTTACATTGTCCCTATCACAGCCATGGCTCCCTGGACTCAGGCAGAAACCTGGCTCAAACTGAGCCAAATAGATTTTCTTTTTGGGGAATGTGGAGTTCAGAAACAAGCACTTTGTTTAATTGATTATGTGTGCTTGAAATAGAGGTGAGGTGGACTTGGCCAGGATAGGCAATTCAGGTCAAATACCGAAACAGCTAACGCAGCAGAAAACTCCAGAACTTGAGGACAGTCTGGTTTTAATGTCAGATTCATTCTCAAAGCATGGCTGCTGGAAATAAATGCTGGAGAGTCAGGGCAAAAGGATGGGGAGAGAGAGGGCAGGAGGGAGAGAGAAATGTAGTAGAGAAACAATGAGACACAGAAATAAGAGACTAGCTAATAAGATGTTCCTCCCTCTCTGGTCTCCAAGATGCCAGGTGATCTTTGCATTGGGGGTTTTGCCAAAGGCCATGACAGCTCTCCAGTGAACTCTCTCTTTGGTTTAAAACAAGCTCAATGGGTCTTTTCCCCCTGGTAGTCCTAATAATCCCCGATTGAGACAAATTATAATTATTATGGAGATTTACTAAGGTCTTTCTGTACCAAATACTTTAATAACTTCTTTATCGCTCTCTTAAATGGTACTACCCCAACAACTCTATGATGAGGGATTTTTCCTTTGAGAAAGTGAATTGAGTTTGAAACAATTAAATAATTTGTACAAGGTCACAAGAGTTGGAGAGAAACAGACCTAGAAACTCAATTCTTGAAAGTCCCTGTTGGAAGGAGCACTCCCATCCTGATTCCTTGGTGAATGGAATGCCGATGAAAGAAATCTCATTTTACCCCCAAATGGAAAACAATCCTTAAATTCATACAGGACACAAATAGATCCTATAGAACCACAACGATCTTAAGGAAAAAGAGTAAAGCAGAAGCATCACAATCTCTGATTCCAAAACATACTTTAAAGCAACTGTAATCAAACCAGCACAGTATTGGCATGAAAAAGACACATCATCCAATGGAACAAGATTGAAAACCCAGAAATAAACCCATGCATTTGCAATTAATTGAATCTGTAGAAAAATGAAACTAGACCCTTATTTTAAACCCTACATAAAAACAACTCGAAATTGATTTTAAAAGACTTAAACATGAGATATGCAACTGTACAACTATTAAAGGACAATATAAGAGAGAAGCTGTACTACATTGATCTGGGAAACAGTTTCTTGTATATGACCCCAAAAGCATAAATAACGAAAGAAAAATTAGGCAAATGGGATGGCATGAAACCAAGGAGTTTCTGCACAGCAAGGGAAACAATCACCAGAGTAAAGAGGCAATGTAAAGAAAGGAAGAAAACATTAGCAAACTACAGCTCTGAGGGGGAATTAATACCCAAAATATGTAAGAAACCCAAACAACTCAACAACAAGAAAAGAAATAACTCAATTTTAAAAACTGGCAAAGCCCTGGAACAAGCATTTGTCTAAAGAAGATGTTTAAATGGTTAATAAGTACAAGAAAAAAGTGCTCACCATCACTTTCATTTGCACCAGAGAAATGCAAATGAAAACACATATCATCATGCCCAAATTACATTTACCAAAAAGATGAAAGGTAGCAAATATTAAGAATGTAGAAAAAAATGATCATTACTTTTTCTTTGGTACTGGAGGTTGAACTCAAAGGTACTTAACCACTGAGATTCATCCTCAGCCCTTTTCTATTTTATTTGGAGACAGGGTCTCACTACGTTGCTTAGGGCTTCACTAAATTGCTGAGGCTAACCTTGAACTTGAGATACTCCTGCCTCAGCCTCCTTAGCTGCTGGGATTACACGCATGTGCCACTGCACCCAGCAAAAAAATGACAATTTTATGAACTGAAAGTGACTATGTAAATTAGTATAGCCATTATGGAAAACAATATGGTGGCTATTCAAAAAACTAAAAATAGAACTACCACATGACCCAGTGTAATGGTTTAGATATGCGGTATTCCCCAATAAGCTCATGTGATAGACAATGCAGGAATGTTCAGAGCTGAAAGGATTATACTATGAGAGCTATAAACTAAATAGTGGATTAACCCATGTGATGGATTGACAGTTTAAATGGATTATGGGGTAGCAATTTCAGGGGTATAGCTGGATAAAGTAGGTCCCTGGAGTTATACCTTTAGGGTTTATATTTTGTCCCTGATGCCTCAGTTTCTCTCTCTGCTTTCTGTTTCCCCAGCTGAGCAGCATTCCTCTGTCATGTCCCTCTACCTTCATGTACCATCTCAACTTATCTAGGAGTGGTGGAGTCCTCTGTCCATGAACAGAAGCTCAGAAACAGAGAGCCCAAATTAACTTTCCTAGCTTTCTCCAGTAATTTGGCCACAGTGGCATAAAGCTGACTAGCATGCCCATTAATCCCACTCATGGTTGTATATGCAAAGGAAATAAAATCAATATATCAAAGAGATATCTGCATTTCCATGTTCACTGCAGCTTTATGCACAATAGCACAGAAATAAAAACAACTGAACTGACCATCAATGGATAAAAAAATAAGGATATTTTACATAAATACACATCACAATGTGACACCATGCAGTCCTAAAAAGGGGAAACTGTCAATTACAAGAACATGAATGATTCTGGTGGACATTATACCTAGTGTAATAAGTGGAGAAAGAGAAATACCACACGATCTCACTTCTATGTGGAATTTAATAAAGTTGAACTCATAGAAGTACAGAGTAGACTGTTGGTTACCAGAGGCTAGATGGAGGGAGGAGGGAGAGAATGGGGAGCTGCTGATCAAAGGGTGCAGAGTTTGGGATAGACAAGAGGAATAGATTTTAAGACCTATTGCACTGCAGGGCAACGATGGTCAATAATAATGTAATATGCATTTCAAAATAATGAAGAAAGTAAATTTTAAGTGTCTAACTACAAAAAAAAAATGGTAGATGATCAAGGTGATGGATAAATAGCTTGATCTAATCAAGCCATATTGTGGACATATGTCAAAACATCACATTGGACACCATGAATTTTTATAATTATGATTTTTCAAAAACAATGTTAATGATACATTTCTGAAATCAAATTAAAAATTATAACAGATAAGAGACAGACAGAAGAAATGGCCCAGTGGTCTGTACCTCCCCCAGCTTAGCATCTTGGATCCTCCACATTTCTATGTAAGGGAGAGAAGGAGGGACTAGGCATTGAAAGATTATATTTATATGGACTCCATTTTTTTTTTGCTGAAAATATATATTATTTGCTGATAATAGGGGATGATAGTGTAGATGGTTTGAAAAAGCCATTTGTAAATACTATGGGATGCTAATTGAGGAATAATAAGCATATGTGAGCATCTAAGGACTGTGTTTCATATGTGTGAAATTTATAAATCTAACCTTCTCCCTTGCATGTTTACTTGTTAGTTTTTTTATTTCATGAAAGGAACACATGACTTTTAATAAATCTAAAATCTGTGTTTTTGCTCCCTCTTGTAAGTGAATAGGGTGGAAGGGCTTGGTGGATACAATGAAATGTAAGAAATACAGCAAGACAGATAAGAGCGTGAGGAGAAGATGGGAGGGCTAGGGAGTTAGGAGGGACACTCAGAGGTCATAGTCATTCCTCTGGCCTGGTGGGCTTCAGAAGCATTTGTGGGGTGTGCAGAGTACACATTTTAGTCATGCTATGAGGTTTTGAGTGCACTCACTGACCCTAAGTCTTTGACCTTTGGTTTCTTCATCTGAGATGGGGACAGTAGTCCCAGACTAGTTGTAAATGCTAAATGACTAACAGAAGTGAAACACTAAGATTTTTTTGACACATAGCAGGTGGCCAGTAAATATGAGGTACCTTATCACCACTTCTTACTGTTCTTTGAGACATTATTAGTTCTCAAACTATTCATTTTTAGGATTTTCTCTGACCTGGATAATCAAAGAGATTCCCAGTGGTGAATATCATTTCATGACCTGTAATAGAATTACTATTCTGCTCTCACAACCAAATTTAAATAAAAAAATTCTAGAGAATTTATTGTCATTATTCATTTAAATTTTGAAAGCCTCCTTTTTTGGGGGAACATTGGGGAACAAAATCCCAAGGTCTCACATATACTAGGCAAGCATTCTACCACTGAGCTATGTCTCCAGTCCTCAAAGTGCTTTCTTAGTTGCAGGTGTCAAAGACCTTGAATATATGGTTTAAAGCATTAGACACAAAGTGTATCACAGCTTTCTATAGTTCAAGGACCTGGGTATCCCTTAATCATGAGGCTTAATGAAGGGACCATTCTGTGGAAGACAGAGGAGGTGAGAGTGGGGACTGATGACCATCTTACCTTATACCAAACAAATAAAGATGTAGCGATAGCTACAGATAAATAGATACAGATTTAGAGAAATAGAGTGATATAAATATATATGTGGGTATATTTCTGATCCATAATACTTTGCAATCTGTATATAAAAAATAGCTGATTGCTTTCTGTATTTAGCCTTGACCATTCTTCTGTGCAAAAATATTTTACAAAATCAATGTGACTCCAAAAAAGCATTAGCAGGACCTTGGACCTTGATGAAGACAAGCTTGCAGAATGTAGTAAAAAGTTCCATAATTGGGCCCTAAAATGTTTCTGTGCTAAAGACAAATACAACCGTCAGAACAGGCTTTTGACATTTGCCCATTTATTCCTGTACCAAAATGAGTAATTTAAAAACAGTTTGAAAGAAACGACTGGCTATTTTTGAACGAAGTCTTTTGAAAGTAGAACAGAAAAGGAAAAACCAACAAGTGTATGTAAATGTGTGTAGTTGATTTCAGGGAAGCCCAAATAAACGTTGGAGTTTGACATTTCCCAGGACTTCAGTTCAGAGCTGGATCCCTCTCAATATAATTGAACTCAACTATTGATATAAATGTTGTCTAATGATCAGCACTAAGTAGAGACAAGCAAGATTAGCCACCATCAGCTCTTAACACATTGGCTTCCAAACCTTACAACAATTCTTACAAACTTCTCCTGTGAGTGTTTTTCCATAAAGTTAGTTCATCCTGAACTAACAAGAGCCATCCCAGTCATCCCTGGCCTCACCCCAGCACCGATAGCTTCCTCCAGGCAAACATCATCTGCCAGCTTCAAATTGCTTCTTGCCCTGTGTTTTTTCCACATGATAACTTTTCCATACCTTTTATCCCTTGCTAGAAAATTTTCTATCCCAGCGTCTAATTTAAAAGTTCCAATCAAAACTATGATCCATAGAGATCTCCAGGCACCTTGTGGAGATGAAACTCATAATTAAAGAGATTGCCGTCTTTGAATGTATCCATGATATAGGGTGGTTCTTATTTGGGCAAAAGCATAGAGACAAGCAAATAGCACCATGAGACTGTTCCTGGCTTTTCTAAAGCACAACCCAGAGGATCTCATCATGAATAAGTGAACATAGATGTTAGCTTCATAACCTGGGAAGAGTGTCAGGCTTGTTATTTCCGGGTTTTTCCCACCTTTCCAAGTCCATCTGATTTCCTTCTGCTTCAACATTCTGAGTTCTTAGTGTTCTTAAAATAAACACTCCTCCCCTACCATCTCTACACTCACTACAGGACTTAGTGACTTATAAGTGTCCATTTGTCTCCCTGACTTGGTTCCACTGAAATTGTACCTTAAATTTTCATTTGCCCTGTGGAAACCCTAAGTGTCCTTCAGACAACCTGACAAGATGCAGAATTCTGTGGCCTTCGTTTTCTCATTTGAAAAACTGGGAAAATTGTTATAAGGATTAACTGTGATGCTATGTAGAAAAGTGCTGAACATAGTCCCTGGTGGGCAGCAGGCACAGGAAAAAAAAAATAGTCTTTCCTTTTTCAACATAATGCCATGCACATAAACATGAATTTTCCCTTTATATTTCATCAGTTATCCACAGTGTTTTCCTTAATGAACTACCAGCAAAGCAGGAGTGTTTTTAGAATTGGGTTGTGAGTTTTGAAGGGATATGCAAACTGCCCAGGTGCCAGCAGCAAGCCAGAACAGATGTCCTTAGTAAGGGGTCGGGGGCTGCTGGATATCATTCCTCACTGAGGACTACCTGCAACTCTGACCAGCCTCAAATTCTATTGTGGGGAGCAGGTTAGAGATGGGCATTGTGTACAGTGAGGAAAGTTAGCGAACTGCTGCGTTTCACTGCTGCTGGTGTCTTTTAAAGTGGACAAGAAGGAGTACGAAGAGAAGAAGTTGAAGGAGAGAGGGAAAGGGAAGGAGAAGTCCTCCAAGAAGAAGAAGGAAATGTCAGAAGGAGGAGAGGAAGAAGGAGGGAGGTAAAAGAAAAGGAGAAGGAGAAAGAAGGAAAAAGGGGATGAGAGGAGGAGACGTCTTACATAATTTACAAGTCTTCTTTTTCACAGTGAAATTATTAATTTTCATTTTTATGTGAAATAATCTTTGTTACTCCAATTCTACTTCCACTTCACCTTGTCTTTTTGTATTAAGTTCTCTCAGTTTTGTAATAAAAAAATGTCATTTGCTAAACAAAACATATCTTAACCATAAAATCTTTCAAAAGAGAGGGGAGGAAGGGGGAGAATATAAATGAAGGAAGGAAGGAAAAAATGAAAGAAAGAAATAGATCCAACAAGAGCTTTTGATCAAAAATGATTTAACTGTGCTATTCTTGCTTCTGTGTTTTAGGAAAAGGCATGATTTTGTCCTTTGAGCTACATAAAAGCATATTTTTATGCCAAGAATACCTTGTATCAGGTGAATTAATTAATACATTGAAAATCAACTTCAGGGTTCAAAAAGATCATGAAAATATCTGGTCCATAGTGTTTTGATTTTTTAAAATCAATTATTCCACCCAAATTGATATTACAATTAAGTAAAATTGACTCTAAATGGATAAAATATGTAGCATCAGAGCTACCATGGGTACCCAAGTGATCCTTCTACCCCTTCACTGTGCTCTACTCTTCCTCCATAGTAACCTCTGAGGAATTTTCAAGAAAACCTATAATTCAGTGGAACACACCCCACCTCACTCATAATGTGGAAGAATCTGAGGTCCAATTTGACTAAATGATTTGTCCATGAAGAGTTAGTAATAATAGTGCTAATGGGTAACTTAACAATGAGTGGTGAACCTGGGTCAGGCTCTCTCCTAAGTCCTTGCCCTGGTTTAAAGCAGACCCAATTCCACATAAACTCTGGTAGACATACTCATTATCCTCATTTTAGAGAAGAGGAAAGGAAAGCCACAGAGCTAAAGTGATTAGAAACAAGTCTGGGACTAGAACTCGGGTCTCCTCACTGCTCAGTCAATTGCTGTAGTCACACTGTGATTTTGGGTTTCACAGATGCATCTTTGAAGCCACCCTACGATTAAAACTGAGTTTTGGCATCAACAAAAGCACACACTTGTTAGTCTTCCACTTCCTTCTGTTCTTTCCAGGGATTTAAGAAGTCATTTGAAGCTCAGAGAAGCTTAAAGCTTTGACATTCCCACATACTCTCAGGGTTCCACTCACACTCCAGGCTACATGTGTCAGTACCAGAGATGTAAAGTTGGCCACCACTGGGAAGTTGGAGGTGTGAGAACCACAGAGGTAAGGAGGGAATGCTGGCAAAGAGAGAGAAAGGTCTTTCCAGTATCATGTGCAGAGTTGTATTGTGTACTGAGAATTAGGAAAATTTATATTACTTTTTTTTCTTAATCTTTCCATAGAGAAAGCAGAAGTAAAGCAGGTGGAGGTTCCCATCAGGATATGTGCCCCCAAGCCCCCATAACTGTATAAAAGTTACCAGCATTACGGTTTTACTCCCAGATAATATTCAGACCATCCAGTTGTTGCTATTAATAGGAAAAGCAAGTTGTGTAGAAGCAAAATCATATAGTAAGCTATAATATAACTAGGCAGATACTTGATTAACTGAAATCTACATAAAAGTGTCTTCAAAAAGAGAAAGGTCAAAGAGATGAGAAACATTGGCTAGAGTAGGGTATTTGGCCCTTGAGAGTTTCCAATTTTGCCCTTGGATTAGCTTTTCCCCCCCAATATTCTACATCTATAAGCCTTTTGTGATGGATGTTCACATCCTTTCAGAGTTCAAATTTGTCATAATTATGGGAGAATTTGAATGTTGGAAAAGCCTGGAAGTTCTGAGGTGTGGCTTTGAATTTGCCCTTGGGTCCCTTTGCAGCCTCTGCCACAGCACTTGGCCTCCACATGGTGTTGCAATAAGCCCAGGCAAGAGGGCCAGGGCACTTTAGAAATCTAGGCCACTTCTTGAAGATATGATTTACAAATAGAGCTCTGGAGCAATACGTTCTGAAATGATTTTCCTAAAAATAAAATGCTCATTTAAGTTGCAAATAAAAAAATCTGCTTCTACAAATGCATGGAAAGTAGTACAGCATACACTCTGAAAAGTCCAAAGAAAAAAATCTTAAATTGAAAAGTTGATTCATTTCTCCAACTAATTGGAGACAGAGGTTGTCCTCAACCTCATTTTATTGTACAAGAAATTTCAAAATGATACGTGAAATGCTTGCTTCTCCTTCTTCTTCTTACTGTCCTTAAACCATAATTCACAATTCTGCACAAATGTCCACATCTCTCATCATCTTCTTTCCAGGATCATTCTACTATTCCGTCTCTGGTTGGTCTCCAGGATATTTATGTTCCTCAGTGACCCCTCAGTGCTGGTGCCATGGATGAGACATGAATTTTAGCCATTGTTTTCTGCGTATCACTTACCTCTTGTGTTTCTTAAGTCCCTTTTCAAACAAATACATAAGTAGTGATTCCATAGCACCTCTTGGAATCACCCAGAGGACTTTTTTAAAACATATTGCTGGCCTTCATTCTCCTGTGTCTCTGAATCAGTAAATCTGAGTTAGGGGGAACATAATTTGCATTTTAACCTCTTCCTAGTTGTTACTAATGTTACTGGACTGTTAATTTTGAGAACAGCTATTCTAGAAAAAATCACTAGGATGATAGCATTCTGCTTAAAATAGTGGGGCTGGGGGAGATATTACATTACACAGAACTCAAGTGAAACTTCGGAATAATAGTGATATGATTAGGAAGTTCAGATTTAATCTCCAAGTCTCAAGGTAGAGAATCATACTTATGAAGACTTGTTTTTTTTTCCCCCCTGCAAAACTCATTCTTCCATACAGCTCTTGTGACAGCCCTGCAATGATGATACTCTGCTGTTTTCTGTTTAGCTATTTCTGCAGTTCTTTCAACTCTTGAAAAGATGGGCAAAGATGATTCTTCGGTTCTTGGCACTTTGGCCTTTGGACAGCAATCAAAGGTACATTTCAAGGAGAAGGGGGAAAAATATGAACCCTAAGAGAAACACCTTCTATCAGACTGATTCTATACTTTGGTTCCCATGGAAACAGGATTATATTAGTGATTTGCTTTTACTTAATGTAGTATTGAGGAGAAAATGCCTCTTTTTCATCATTCGAATGCTTTGCTTGTACTCAACCGAATTACAAGAAAGCAATACCAATGTCAGCTTCTAAATAGTTTTAACTGGTTTACCACATTAAGCTCAGAAAAGAATATTTGATTTAAAAATATTAAATGGGATGCAGCTTTTTTGTGTGGTGTAAATTGTTGGGTTCTTTTTAACTCTTTTTTTGTTTGGTTTCTTTGAACTGTAGTTAGAATCTATTGTAGGAGTTCTTGAACCTGTAGTTAGAATCTATTGTAGGAGTTCTTGAACCTGTAGTTAGAATCTATTGTAGGAGTTCTTGAAAGCCAATGACTGATTTGTATGCAGTTAGCAGATTATGCTAAGTGAAGTTAGCCAATCCCCCAAAAACAAATCCCGAATGTCTCCTCTGATATAAGGGGGGTGACTCAAAATGGGGAGGAGAGGAAGAGCATGGAAGATGATTACCTCTACATGGGGAAGAGGGGTGGGAGGAAAAGGAAGGGAGAAAGGTAATTGCATGGATGGTGGAAAGAGACCCTCATTTTTATACAAAATACATGTATGAAGATGTGAGGGAAAAAAAAGAATAGCATTACCCTAGATTAAGTAGAGAGAAGTAGAGGGAGGGAAGGGGAAGGGTTGGGGAGATAGGAAGGATAGTAGAATGAAACAGACATTATTATTACTGTGTGTATATATGTGACTGCATGACCAGTGTGATTCCGCATCTTGTATACTCAGAATGATGAGATATTGTATCCCATCTGATTCAAATGTATGACGTGTCAAGATCACTGTACTGTCATGTGTAACTAAGTAAAACAAACAAACAAATAAATAAATACATGATGTATATCAATTAAAAAAAAAGAATAAAGTTGGTTTAGCGACCAAAAAAAATAAAAGGAAACAACTTTTCCTTTTTATGTGTGTGTGTGTGGTTCTTGGAATGGAACCCAGGGCCTTGTGTATGCTAGGCAAACATTCTACCACTGAGCTATGTTCCCAGACCTTTTTCATCTCCTTAATGTAACACTCATAGCAGTTTGGTAGATACCAGCCAGAGTCATCAGCTTTCTGACTCTCAAAATATGATCTTTTTAATCTAACATTAGGTCCTTCCATATCCCTGTTACTGACTTATTGGGACCTTCATTTCATGGCAATTCACTTTCGTTTCTGGTGTAGATTTGATAACACAGATATATAACCAAACTTTTAAAGTTTCAGCAGTATTATAATATTTCTTAAAGGGCCTACCCATTTCTTGGACAAGTTAGAGTCTAAATCTGGTGAGCAATCAGTCTGTCTTGATGGTATTATAATAAGGATTCAAGAAGGCCGAGGAGAAATTTTATTCATATTTTTTATCACTAATTTGCATTAAAATTTCTAAGGCCATTATGTGAATATAGAAACTATCTTGAAATGAAAACACATTAAGCTATTTTTAACCTGCAAGTTATTTGATCAGCTACCTCAGGTGGATGAAGAGTCTGTCAAGACAAAGTTATGAAAAAGAAGAAGTTTGATAGTTCAAACTTGGAGAGGTTAGCACCAGGCAGCAGAGGGGAGTGCAGGGATGGTGAATGTCCAGAGGAATAAAGCCACTAAGGAAAAAGGGGAGACTTCTGAGTTTTAGCTTCATTTGATGAGCAATACAGTTTCCATAGGTATTCGTTGGTGTTTCATCTGCATTTGCAGATCGTTCCTTAATATGTTGTTCTAAAACTTGTAGAATTTTAAATTTGGTTTTATGATCTCAAAAATTACCAGGCTTAATGCAAGCCATTTCCTGTTTTCATATTGACTCTCTAAAGATTAGTTATGGGCCACAGTGAATTAGCAAATTCTGTCCTTCTCTCTACTATGCTTATGTTTCCTCTCCAGTTTTCACGTAGAGATTAGTCAAGATTGCGAAGACAGAAGGCCTGAATAAATGACTCTTTAGATATTGGTAATTTGGATTAGATATCTTTCTTTATGCTTGCTCAACTCCTGGGAATGTGGACTCCTACATAGCTTTCTTGCTTCTCCAAGAGTGCCCTCAGACAAGCAGCATTGACAGCATGAATTGACAATAACAACTTGAAGCTTGTTAGAAATATAAAATCTTATCACTCCCCTCAGATTCACATCACTTTCATTTTAGCAGCATTTCCACTTATGTACACATTAAAAATTGAAAATTGTTGGTAAATATATTTACATTGAAGCAGACCATTTAGCTTCTGGTTTTAGCTCCTCAACTGTCTATCTACACCATTCAGCTCAGGGTTTGGATCATGTTCCCTGGAACTTCTTCCATCCAGCTATGATTACTCAGAGGCTGAGTGATAAGGTCAAAGCTCCCATCTGAGCCCTAAGCTACTCCAGTTTTATTAGTTTTTACCAACTAGGCTTTAACATAAGACACTGTTTGGAGAAAAGGTTTATCTGTGAAAGAGATTTAAGGATTACTGTCCCTGAAGTGTTCTAAAGTCACTTCCAGATCTGAATTTTTATGTTATTATAATATCACTCGTTGATATGAATTTCTTTCTTTTCTAAAGGAAAGAAAAATCTCTTCAGTTATATGCACATGCCAGGTTTGCACTCTTCAGGTACTGAGGCCAACAGATAGCTTAGCCACTTTTAGCTAGCTCCATGATCAGGATGGAGAAACTCTGCCTACCTCTGAATTGCCTACAGTTTTCCTCAGTCTTAGAAATGTACTCCCTTGATCTCTTCCTATTGACATGTTAGGAGAACTGTGTATGATGTGCTTTATGACATGTTATTTATTTAGTTATTATAAGTGTTGGTGGTTGCGAGCTTTCTGGCTCTTAGCCATCCTTTGCCAATACCATTTACTTTGCATATGTTCATCTAAACAGGCAAGTCATCCAGAAGTCTGAGATACTCAATGATATTCTATGTCTGGCAAAGCTATTTCCAGTTCTGTGCACTCTGGTGACCTAAAGAAGACCAAACTCATTTGTAGTTGACAATTTGTGTAAAAGATCCTTTGCATCAGAATCAGAGTGATGGGTTATAGCCACTGAACAGAATTGCCTACATTCTATAGAAAAGGGCATTTTAATAGCACAGTTCTAAATATGGTTCCTTCTTTCCTCAAAACAGCAGCCGATGTTGTTCCCAGACCCATAGTGTGGAGCCAGCATCCTCCTTTTATATTTTCCATCTGCATAGCTGTATTAGTCCATTATTTATTTATATGTTTATTGACTTTAGATGGCATACTTCCTCCAAAGAACTCAGGTAATTGAAGGATTTGTTTTAGAAGTCTACAAAATATATCCTTACTCATTCACCTGTGGGATTTACATGAAGTCATTTTACATTCTCCTTCATGTATTGTGGTTGGGTTATTATAAAAATACTCACATCTTTAAATCTTCCCAGGTGCATATATATATTTCCCTTGCAAAATCAAACCACCAAGAAAAAAGAAAAAAAAAAAATCTACTGAAACAACTGACCGATGTTCTTTTCTTAGAAAAATCAATCTCATCAGTAGCTCATGAAATTCAATTTCCCTGGTCAGGAACAAAGCAGATAATCATCACTTAATAATATTTATGGATGATAGAAATGCAGAGTAAATAAAATTAGCCTCTGAAACTATCATCAAATTCTTCAAAACTTTTTTGTTTATCTCCAGGGGATTTATGAAGCACTGTTAAGTGAGTTTTTCTCAATTTTTATTTGGGCCAACACACATCAGAGGCACTCAGTAAATATTTAGTGAATGAGTGAGGGGTGAGTAAATGAATAAAGACAGATGACCCCTAATGTGGACAAACTGCATTCCTAGAGACTGCTTCATAGAGGCATTTGCTTAAAGGCAAAAAAAAAAAAAAAAAAAAAAAAAAAAAAACTGACTGTAAAAATACTGCTTTTTTGTTTTCAGAAATTATTGGAAATTGGCAGCAGCTAAAGAGAAAGGCCAAAGGCAAAAATAGATCTTCATTAGGTAATGATAAATGAGTGGAATTTTAAGAAAGCAGCATGATAAAAGAAAGAACACTGTGCTGAAAGTGGAATTCTAGTAAGGGATGATTGGATAAGACCATTTTTACACTGCTTCCATTTAAGAAAGTATACACTGATAATAAGAAAAAGAGTAGAAGAAATGCCATTTTCTTCATTCATAGTAGTATGCCAAAAGTCACTCCATTCCTCTCTTGGTTTTAAAAGGTATTGCGGATTCTCTGAAAGTGCTTATCAGAGACACTTGAAGAGAGAAAATGAACCACAAACCATGAAAGAGAAGATGTGTGCCATATGAGTTTGGCTGTCAACTAGGCCCACCCAAAGGGGAATGCTGAAACCTTAGGAGAGCCGAGCACTCAAATAGAACATGTGGCTGGTTTGCTCTAACAGTGCTTCAAGACAACATGCCCAGTGGCAGCTGGTAACCTCTCCAGCTCACACTTAGCCCATGCTAACCCTTTCCCCATTCTTTAACAGATCTGAATAGAACTTTCTTTGTTTTAGGAAGCACAATGAGTGGAAAGAAACTAATATAAGACCTATAGAGGAGAGGAATGTAGAAAACAAAAGCAAATCTGATAACATATTAGAAAAAAAATTTGAAGATGAAAATGAAGGAAAAGATATGGTTCGTACTTTAAAGTGAATGTAAATTGGTTGCAGAAGGATATCAAATGAATAAAAGATATAAAGGATACATATGTACACACACACACAAACACACACACACACACACACACACACACACACTGAGAGGAAAAGCAAATAAGCAGACGTTAAGAAAGAAATTTAGTGGAATAATAAATCCATCAAAAAATTCAGAACATAAGAAACTAAGAAAAACAATGCTAAAAATGAGGGCAAAAGAAAGACTTGAGATAATGACATGAAAATAAATGGAAATCAAAAGAAAAAGACAAATGATTTGAGATAAGCTTATATAGAAAGCAGACAAAGGAAATGAATTATAATAAATGATATTCGTCAAGAGAGAAGGACACAGAAAAAATTAAAATATGTAGTAAAACATTTCATGAAATCTACCAAGCCCTGAATTGTAATGTTAATTATAAAAAAGCCTACTATGTTCAATGAAAATTTTATATGAAATATATACTAATAAATACAGAGCAAGTACCTATGAGTACCCAGGCAGAAAAGTAAGCTGGTCTAAATTTCTT
This sequence comes from Marmota flaviventris, assembly GCF_047511675.1. Taxonomy (NCBI): domain Eukaryota; kingdom Metazoa; phylum Chordata; class Mammalia; order Rodentia; family Sciuridae; genus Marmota; species Marmota flaviventris. The sequence continues at coordinate 108,662,790 of NC_092508.1, read as the reverse complement.
TATGGAAGAACTGAATGCCAGAATACAGGGAAGATATTATATTATGTGAGAAATTATCAATGTTTTTATACCTCGTCAAGCTGGTCTTAAGTCTAAAGGCTGTATGTCAATGAATACTCAATTAGAACACCCCTGACACATTTTTCTTCAAAACAATCACAGCAACAACAACACATGAAACAACATACAATGAAAGAAATTAATCATAGAAGGGAAACTAAATAAAGAACTTTGGGTTAGAAGATTCATTGCATTGGTGTTGAGTATCTTAATTCACAGAGCTGAGACTAAAGAAAATCTCTGGGAATTGTGATTCAAGAACAAATAAAAATATTTATAAATATGTTACTGAATTTGAAATTGTGTTGTAATTATAATTAATTATATAATCATCTGCAATTGGGGAAGTAGTGACATGGGGAGATGCTTGAAGAAGATGGTTCTATTTTCTGGAACAACAGTGCATCTTCATGGAAATATAATAAACATTCATCTACAAGGAAGGATGCAATTAAAATAAGAAGAAACAAAGGAAGTTATGCTTAAAAATTCTGAATTTGCAGAGAACTAAACCCTCTAATCCTTTGGGGCTGTCTTAGGTTGATCTCCAAACAGACCTTGAGATAGGAGTTTGGGTGTCTATGATTTGTTGGAGTGCTTGCTCATAAGAGGAAGGATGTCAGAGAAGCAAAATGGAGATGAAATAGAGTGAAGTTGTGGCACCAGCTGGAGTCCAGCTTCAGTCTTGTCCTACAGAGATTCCTGGAATATGAATTGAACTGCAGTTTTGGCCCACCAGGGGCACAAGGAGCTGACTTTCATACCTATTATGACATTCAATCATTGACTTCAAACTGCCCCAGGGTGTAAGGGATTAGACAGAAGCATAGCTGCTGAGGTAGATGGTTCGAGTATCATGAAAGGTAATTCCCTGATAAAGAACACAGCAAGGGGTCACCAGCAGCCAGCACTCATAGAAACAGAGGGCCAGTTTCATCTATCTGAACCTGTGCAGGGTCCCAGCGTGTCATCTGTAGGATGTTGATAATTCTAGTTGACATTAGCTTTCATTGCCCCAATATTTCCTTCATCACAGCTTGCGGTGTCAGCTTTCAATATCTGGGAGACTCATTGCACAAGAGGAGGGAAAAAGGGGTATTTGTGGAAAGGAAAGAAAAGGAGGAGAGGCTATATTTTTCTTGGAAGAAAGAGTGCCAATGAGCTTTCAGAAAGTCGTTTCACCATCTCCCATATTTCCAGGTGTGGAGTCATCACACAAGTGATTAAAAAAAAAAAAAAAAAGCATTGCTGTTGCTGGGTTTCCCCTGGAGATTCTGCCCAAGTCCTCTCCCTCTCCACCACTGCTAATCTCATCCTGCAGTTCACTCTTCCCACCCCAGCTGCTCCATATCCGTAGGATGGCATGTCTCAAATGACAGTAGAGAAACTTTGAGGCCTCCAAAACAGAACATGAAAAAAGAAGGATACATTTGGGGAAATGTTGAAATAAAAATAATCCATTGACTCTGATTAAGAAGACACTAGAAAGAACAAATTTGCAATTTCCTGGGATCTGGAACACTCCAATTCTGTAACATATGCTAAGGAGCACCATGAATCTCCAGCACAGAATGAGAATGTGTCGTTTTGCAAACTTTTGCAATAAGAGTCTTTGTTTGCTGAGCATCATGTGGGACATCCTATGGGATCAGCATTCTATAAAAACCTTCCTTAGCAGATGCTGGTGTTGGCTATAAGACCTAGTGTCTTTCAAGAAATATAGATGACAATGACATTTGTATTTTGGTGTGAAAACTCTTAAGGGGAATGGGGAGAATGGATTAGAGATGGGAAGGAATTCAGGAAAGCCAATTAGGGCTATTTCAGGAGTTTGAATGAAAATATTGAAGGCCTGATTCAATGTTAGTGTTCATTAATGCAACCTCCTGAACAGGACAGGATCCCACATTTCTGATGGGAGACCCACTAAGGTTTTTTTTTTTTTTTTTTCCTCCATGAAACAGCTAATATAAACTGGTGTTTGAGTCTAACCATCAAAGATATTTTCCTGATACAGAGTTGAAATTGTTCTCTGAATATCACACTCGTGGTGCGGTGTTAACCTGTTCTGCAAGAACAGGTTATCTGTTCACTCAGCAAAAATGTGTGTATGTCAAGGGCTGTTTTAAAGTGGAACACAGAGGTGCGGAAGACATAATTCCAGCTCTGATGGAGCATAAGACTTAGTTTTAAAAATACAAAGATGTAAATATTCAAGTGTTGTTGTAATATATGCAAACAGAGAAAAGCAATGGGGAATTTAGAGAAGAGGTGACATCCTAAGAGGATTCACAGTGCCTTTATATCTCCCTCCCATTCTAGGGAGGAATCAAGTTAAGTTCATCATAGTCCCATCCCCAGTTTATATGTTTTTTTTTTCAGAATAAGTCCTATTGTACTACTTCTTGAACATATTCTCACATTGCATGGGTTCTAAGTTTCTTTGAATTCTATTTCATCCTCTTCTGAAGATTTTGTAGTTGGCTACTTCCTTTTCACAATTGTGAATTTCCAGAATTAACCATTGCTTCAACTGTGATCGGATACCTTCCAAGCATAAGGAGAATGTAGAATTCAGCAAGTTGAATTCAACAGAATTGGCAATATATTCAATATGTATGGAAGGTGTGCTAATATATTGCCAATATCTCCCTCCCTTTGAAGTTATCCTGCATATGTTTAATCTACTTTCTAGGCCTCTAGAAACTTCATCTTCTCTTACTTCACATTGTACTAGAAAATAAAATAATCTGTTAAACTCTCACACAGGGATGCTGATGCATTAATATAAGCATGTTCCCATTGTAAAAATGCATTTTCAGAAGAGGGTAATGTATAACCCAAAGAATGATTTCTTAAGGGAGGAATTTCAGGCATTAAAAAAGAAAGTACCTATTTGATAAATGGCCCCTTTTTAGTGCATTTGAGTCATGCTATGCATTAGATTGCTGAATACTGATGAGGATAGTCCTAATAAAGATATTGAAGGAATGCATGTATAAGAGTGTAGTAGAATAAGAAGAGCGAATTTTGCATTCTACGTAAAATTCATCTTCCTAAGCAATTTCAAATATATTGTGATCATGCAGTTCCAGCAGAAATTCTCTAAAATGTTAGCATCCCCATTTTGCAACTGAGAAAACAGTGAGTTAAAGATGTTAATGATTGTCCAAGACCAGTTGAAAAACACCTAATTTCTGGATCAAGAGTCTTGGGTTCCAGTTTTGATTTAGTCAGTTTACTAACTACGATTTTTGGACAAGTTGCCATGACATGGAGCCTACCTTTCTTCCTTAATAGATGAAGGAAGTTGATTAATTTTTTTTTTCTCAGGTCTGTTCTAGCTGTATGAATTTATGTTCATCTGCATGGGACCATCTTTATTTACCACATGGTCAAATCTGAGAAAAAGGCACATGCATTCTTCTTTCTGCCATCTTTAGCATCCTACCTTTAATATAGTGCATTACTGGACATCCCTCCACCTATATTCATTCCAATTCCTAAACAGTAGCTGTTCTTTCATATGTCTCCTACTATTAGGAGTGAGAAAGGTGCTGAAAAGCATGAGAAATATGATCATAACACAAGGAAATCGATAAGGTTAGGAATCTTCACACGTTTAACTTAATCATGTCTGACACTGAAAACAAAGTCATATTTTATAGTTGGAGAAGAATGCTCTTTGGCAAACTGTAGTAGGAATGTAATTGTGAACAATGCTTATTCATCATTTCTGGGGCCCAGGCTTGTGTGTCAGCCAAGGGGACAACTGGCCTGATATGCCTGAAGTTGTATTCCTCATCATTAATTATACTTTGTATAATATCACTGAAGTGTTCAATTCGCACAAGAAGGAGGAAGGAAGCACAAAGGGAAAAAATGGTAATTTACATTATCCATCCAAAAAAAATGTGTCCCTTGATTATTTCCCTTCTTGTTTTCTTTGAAAATTGAAAGTTGGGGAAGATAATGCACAATGATAGCTAAGAAGCAAAATTTACCTTTGTACTTTTATGTGATTTTGTTTCCCATTTCACAATTTCTAGTTGGATTCCTATAGTTAAGGGGAAGTAGAGATATCACAAAATAATCTGGAATATAGCACCATAAGCATTATTTCCTTGAATGAAGTATAAACTATGATAATATTGTATAATAATGCATAGAAAACAACTTTATGTGCTATCTTCACTACTCATACTATCATAACGAAACTGCAATAGAATGGATGGTTTAAACAACAGAAAGTTTTTTCTTATAGTTCTAGAGGTTGTCTAAGAACAAGGTTCTGGCAATTCCATGTCCTGGTTCCTAGATGGCTGTCTCATTTCGTCTTCACCTGATAAAAAGAATAAGGAGGCTTTCTGGGTCTGTTTTTTAAGACCACTGTGTTTGCTTTCTCTTGCTATGACAAATACCTGAGATAAAACAACTTATTCAGAGAAAAGTTTTATTTTGGCTCAGTTTCAGTCCATTGTCACTTGGTCCTTTTGCCTTGGGCCTGTAGCAAATTACATCATGGTGGGAGCATATGGTAGAGCAAGGCTATTCACCTCCTGGCATCCAGAAGAGGCAAAGGGAGAGAGGAAGGGGCCAGGATCCCAAAAGTCCTTTCAAGAGTATAACATCATGATCTAATTTCCTTCCACAAGGTACCCTCTACTGAAGATCCATCTACCTCCCAAGCCTTTAACATGCAGGGCTATTGGGGACATTCAAGATATAACTGTAATAGGCACGGATCGCACTGACCTAATCACTTCTCAAAGGCCCACCTCCTATCACCATCACCTCTGCAAGGATTTCAACACATGAATTTGGGAGGGACACAAACACGCAGTCCATCACATGTGCCCTTATGTCCTAGAGATGGCTGAGTATTATTTTCAAGTTGTTATGCCAATAGAGTTACAATTTCTGAACCTCACTTTTCCTATAGTGCACTCCCTTTGACTTCATATCATTTGCCCACCTTTTAAAATGTGTTACTCTTAAGCTGGGCGCCATGGTACACACTTGTAATCCCAGCAGCTCGGGAGGCTATGGTAGGAGGATTGCGAGCTCAAAGCCAGCCTCAGCAAAAGTTAGGCACTAAGTAACTCAATGAGCTCCTGACTCTAAATGAAACAGACAAACAAACAACAACAACAAACAAACAAACAAAATAGGACTGAAGATATGACTCAGTTGTTGAGTGCCCCTGAATTCAATCCTTGTTACCCTCCACCCCCCAAAATGTGTTACTCTGTGAAAGAGTTGTGATTTATTTATTTTTTTTCTTTTTCTTTTTTAAAAATTAATTATTTTTATTATATATCACAGCGGATGCATCACAATTCTTATTACATATATAGAGCACGATTTTTCATATCTCTGGTTGTATGTGTAGTATATTCACACCAATTCGTGTGTTCATACATGTACTTTGGATAATAATGATCATCACTCAACCATCTTAATTACCCCATGCCCCCTCCCTTTCCCTCTCACCCCTCTGCCCTATCTAGAGTTTGTTTATTCCTCCCATGCTCCCCCTCCCTACCCCACTATGAATCAGTCTCCTTATATCAGAGAAAACATTCAACATCGGGTTTCTTTGGGACTGGCTAGCATTATCTTCTCTAACTCCATCCATTTACCTGCAAATGCCAAGAGTTGTGATATAAATTCAACTTTCCTTGCTTTGATTTTGAGCCCCTTCCTTGGGGCTTGCTTTGTGCTCTGTGATTATTATCTGTATCAAAAATGTTTCACATGGGAATGAGGTATTATCATGGTTGTGAAATCAATCTTTAGGTAAGAGTTTGTTGACTGTTTACCTATGGCTAGTTCTGTGTAAAATGTGGGGTCACTAAATCTCAGGGTACATTTCTTTCCAACCAGGCAATGTTTTTTAATACCTCCACCCCCATAACAAGGTGAGTTCCTTAAATCCCAGAATCCTTATGGATTAAAGCAAGCAAACAACTTACCATGCTTCACCAATTTAGCTTTCTTCAAAAGTCCCAGTCCAAATAGGACTCTTCTCTCATGTCCTAATTGGAGAAGAAGACTGTTGTTCAGCATGATCAATTTGGTTTTCTCTATCATGGAACATGATGCATTCATTTGTTTGGTGCATTAGGAGCAAGAAGTTAGTGTATCTAGCTTTGAATGCTGATGTTCATACCACGCAGAGCAATCAAAGACTTGATGATGGGGCAGGAAGAGTTAGAAAGGTACTAAAAGAAATTCTGGGCAGATACTGGAGATCATGGCAAGAGGACCAGCAATGATAAACTAGTCTCAAGTAATGCAGAAGTAAAGCCTTCATATATAGGGAATGGAGTGTTGATACAAAACAGGATTATTTTAGGAACTTCCTTGAAGATTATTTGAGAAAAGAGAAACACAGCCTGTGCCTTTGCCTTCACTCTCATCCTCATTCCAGGGTACTGGTGACATTACAGCCCCTTCCTATACATGCTGCAAGCACTGGACACAGTAAGAAGTTGCAGTTACAGAGTAGACATAAGTGAAGGGGTCCATCTGGGTGGTACTGTGATCTTGTGAAAATACAAGCCAGGGAATATCATAGGAAATGGAAGAGGATTAGTAGTAATTTCCTGAAGTTGGCACGAAGTTCGGACACCACCTCAAGCATAGTACCTTAGGGAATCAACCTTACCCCACTTTGTGGAGTGTGTGCTCTTGCAGTAGGTTCTGGCTCCTTGATCTCTGGTTCTAGGTGAGGAGTAAGGTTATCTGATGCTACAATCAAGAGTGAGAGGTACAACAAGGAAAGCTCTAAGGGAATCTTGTTCTCTCCTCCAGGAGCCTTTGCTATTGAGGCCCTGGATTTGTGGGATACTACCTAAGGTCAGGACCTCACTGTAGGTTGATGGTCCATGAAGATCTGAGATTACCAGAAGGTTATTCAGCATTCCTTGAGTGGTCTTGTGTTCAGTTCATGTTCAGTATGTCCAGAGCTGAACTCACTCTTCTACTTTAATGTGTTTTTCTTTTTTTTTTTGCAAAGATTATCAGTATTGATCTCAGTGCATCATCATTGCACTGGGTACAATGGGGGAAATCCTTGCCCCCTGTTGACTTTGCCTCATAAGCATCTCTATAAATCATTCACTTCTTATTGGATGAGCCAGGTAACTGTTCAGGCTTGTCAGTTCTGTGAGCACACTTCTCCCTAGATCTGTTCTTTGCCCTTCTCTGCCCTGCTCTGCCTTGGCCTGGCCCCTCCAGGCAAGTCTGGCTGGGAAGGCAGTGCAAGGGAAGAATGTTAGGAAGGGAGAGATCAGAATACTTTTCCATTCCTGGCTGTGTCAGCTGGCTGACTCTGACTGCCGGCACCCTTACCAGGCTCTGGTAAACTGCCACACTCCTTATCTTTTCAGGCTGTGGGATGATCATAGCTTGCTCCTTCTTTTTGGGTCCTTGATTTTGCTGTTATCTTGTGCAAATGACGTCTTTGCTACCTTTGCTCCTGGCAAACCTGATGGAATAAGCTGTGCCTTTCCCTGGAGGATACTGAAGTGTCCTGCTGTTTTCCCCCTAGACTTCCAGCTGGTCCACAGCCTTTATGGGTCCGGACTTGTTCTGCTTCTCCATTGTTCTTTGTCTCAGTCATTGCGTTTCAGTTATGTTATGTTATTTTTTTAGTTCCACCATGTAATGTCCAGCTTTGAACTCTGGAATTTCCCCCTTTCTTCCTAACTTCCTTTCATGCCCCTCCCATTCCTAGCCTGAAGTTGCATTCCTAGGGGAGGGTCTTCTTGAAACTTTCACCCCAGGAGGAGTTTGACTCTTCAGTTAATATGTTCTTATTGCACACTTATTTTGTTCTAAAACACTTATTAAAGAATATAATTATTTTATTGACATGTAATAAGTTCCTGTGTGTGTGCGAGAGAGAATGGCTGTCCTGGGTCTTGTTTATCCTTTTATCTGTTACAGTTTTCATGGGTCATGGCACATGGTTACCATTTTATAAATATTTATTGACTAAAGTCAACCAGGATAACTAGGATAATAAAAATAAAAATAAAACAAAGAACATTTGAAGGAGGTAGCAAAAATAAGGAAAGTAGTCCTCTATGATTGTCATCTAAATGATCTGTTGTGAGTTAAACTGTGAGCTGACTTGAGGAGTTGGGGAATAATCACAGACCATAGTCAGAGGAAGGGGGCTCATTCAAAAACATTTAGCTGCTCTCGGGTCAACTGTAGGTCTTGAATTCCGTTTTTTTATGAGCATCCACAATAAAACCTCACAGCACAAGCTAATAACTCAACAACTCAGATCCCCTCTAGGGTTTTTTCTAAGTTGCTCTGTTGACCTAAGCTCATCACTTTCGTTATAATGATCTCAGCAAAAGCAACTGTGGAAGTTATGTCTTCAATAAGATGGTCAAAGAAACATAGTGTCAGTTCTTTTTTTTTTAATATTTATTTATTTATTTTTTAGTTTTCGGCGGACACAACATCTTTGTTTGTATGTGGTGCTGAGGATCGAACCCAGGCCGCACGCATGCCAGGTGAGCGTGCTACTGCTTGAGCCACATCCCCAGCCCCAATATTGTCAGTTCTATATAGTATCAGAACTATAGTATTCGTTCTTAAGTTTGGTAGAATCAAGATTATCCTTTTTTAATTTTTAATTTTCATCTGTCCTTTTAAGATATATGCATGACAGTAGAATGGATTTTGGCATATTATTACATACAAGGAGTATAACTTATTCTAATTAGGATCCTGTTCTTGTGGTTATTATGATGTGGTGTTACTCTGATTGTGTATTCAAATAAAAGAATAGGAAAGTTGTGTCTGATTAATTCTACTGTCCTTCCTTTCCCCCCCTACTCCCTTCCCTTCATTCCCCTTGGTATATCCAATGGACATCTATTAAGAATAGTATTCGTAGGAATCATAGAATTTGGTTACAGGGTAAGAAAACCACTGGTGGGTGGCAAGAGCTACTGGGGAATCTATAAGATTATACAATTTTACATTGTGTGAATATCTCTTCTGGAAAGTATGTTTATGTCAATTAACACAAAAAAGACATTATTTAATTGGAATGTCATTATAGAATCTCTCCTCAAACCACAATTTTGGGAAACAGAGGATGAAAATGTCCACAGAGGAAAGTAAAATGTCCAGCTATCACATTAGATAAGGTCCCATTTGTTCCCAAGATTGGAAAATCTTTTTCTCAAAGAAACATTTAGTTATTCCATATGTATGAGCTTCTACTATAAGAACTGTACTTTCCACTGGAGAAAAACAAGAAGAATATGCAAGCTATGATACTCTGAAGGAGAGGACAACCACACCACACTTTCTTTCCAATAGAACTGTTGTCACTGGGGGAAGCTTTCCCTAAATATAGCCCCCTTTAGGAATCTCTCCAAAGATTCTGAAAAGGTGTTGTGCCACCCATAATCTCTTTCTTGGTGATGGTGACCACAAGAGTAAGTAATATCTTATGTAAAATAGAATCAACTAAAAGTTCATGGAGGATCAGTTTGGTCTAAAACTAAAGAGTTATGAAAGTCTGTGATGCTCATTTTTATTTTCACAGATTGTTCTTGTAATGATTAGGTTTTATGTGTCAACTTGAATGGAATAAGGAATTGCTCACATAGCTGCTAAAACATTATTTTGGGGTGTGTCTGTGTGGGTGTTTCTGGAAGGGATCAGCATTTTAATTGGCAGACCAAGTTGAGGATATTTTCTTTACCAACAGAGGGGAGATTACATTCAAAGCAAGAGTGACCAAATAGAGTAAAAAGGCAGAGGATGAGAGAAGTTGCTCTTGGGTTGAGATATAATCTATTTTTGCTGCCTTCAGACAGTGGCGCACCTGGTTTTCAAGCTCTCTGCATCAGATCAAAACTTATACCATTGGCACACTTAATCCCCAGGCCTTTGGAGTAGGTCTACATGACACCTGGATTTCTATTTTTTCAGTCTGCAGATGAGTGTGGGAATGTTTGGCCTCTACAACTGCATGGGCCAGTTCTCACAATAAATCTCCTCATACATATCCTAAGAGATCTGTTTCTTTTGAGAACCCCGATTAATATAGTTACCAAGATAGGAGAGTATATGTGTCTGTGTGTATAATAACACAGAGTTTATAAACACGGAGATATAACAGTCTCTTATCTACCCACTATTCAGGTTAAGAATTAAAACATGCCAGTGTTTTAGAAGGCTCCTATGTGCAAGTCCTTGATTCTCCTCCAGTCTACTCTCTGAAAGTACTACTATCTCAACATCAGAATTAATCATACCTAGCTATTATTTATGATATTATCACCAGTATAGGTGTCCTTTAAATAATATGTGGTTTGGTTTTGAAATATGCCTAGCTATGTAAGGAAAGGGCAATAAGGCCTTTCTTACATGAAGGCTCCCAAGAGAAGAGGAATTTTGTGGCTCTACCTCCATTGGGTGTTTGCATGACTGAGTTTCCTCTACAGTCTTCTTCAGGGCATGTGGCAGGGAGAAGTTGTGGACCATGCGCTACGAAATCCAGTGGGAACATGATCAGCTCCAAAGCACAGCTTGTCCTATCACACTCTCAGGAGTAGGTCAAAGCTGAACATGTCTGTGGTGTAAAATGAGTATCTTCAGCTGATTCAAGAAGCAGAGCAGAGTGATGAGCAAATGCTCATCTTATCATCTTATCAATGGGCACATTGATAAGAGCCAGCTAGCCTGGCTACTAGTAAGGGTCAAGTTAACCAGGGCATTTTATTCTCTGCGATAAAATTGGTATGCTGGCATTGGGCATTGTAGTGTGCGTAACTCTTGGTGCACTGACACATGGAATGCTTGCTCTGCACTCCACTGATTGGCCTCTGAATCCGATGCACACTCTCCTACTGAGGTAATATTTGATGAATCCTCATGGATCATCACAGCTGTGTTTTCCTGTGCTGAGTGTTCTATTTCCCACATTTCTCTATACTTTTTTTTATTATTTTATTTACTTGGTTTAATTTTTAGTGGATTTTATACTCTAATAGCTTCTTTAGTATGGGTAAGAAGTAAGTAAATTTTTGAACTTCGAAATACTTGAAAGTGTCTTTATTATAATATTATATTAGCTGGTAGTTTGGGTATTGGATTTTAGATTGCATAAAATTTTCCTTCAGGATTTTATTAAATTAGATTAAATTATTTTGGTACTAGGGATTGAACCCAGGGGTGCTCAACCACTAGGCCACATCCCCAACCCTTTTCATATTTTATTTTGAGACAGGGCCACACTAAGTTGCTGAAGCTGGCTTTGAACTTGTGATCCTCCTGCCTCAGCCTCCTGAGCTGCTGGCATTACCCGTGCCTGGCTTCTTGAGAATTTTGAAAGTCTTTTTTCAATATTACTTGCTTTTAGTATTATTGTTGAGAAACCTAAAGCCATCCCAATTCTCAATTTAGGCATTTATCAAGTCCTTTAAATTGTAAAACTCTTGTCATTCATTGCTAAGAGATTTTCTTGAGTTATTACATTGGTTATTTCCTCTCTTCTGTTCCCTGTCATCTCTTTTATTAGAATATCTATTTGAATGTGGCACCTCCTATGCTAGTCGATTCATCTACTTTTATTTTTCATGTCTTGATGTTTTTTTCCTCTACTTTCCAGTTTATTACCTCAATTTTGCCTTACAACTCTTCAAATGACATTTTCACTTTATTTCTCTCTTCATGATTCAAATTTCCAAGTCTCCTAAAATTATGTGAATGCTTTTTCTTATGTTATCCTCTTCTTATTTCATGTCTGCATTATTTTATTTCTCTGAGACTATAAATGAATTCCCTCTCCTTTTTTTTCCTCTCTCACCCTTCTCCAGGCATGCTCTCTATTTTCTCTAATTACTTTGCATTCAGTTTTTCATTTTGGTCTCTGTATTCTTTTTAAATGGGGGCTTCTCTACCCTAGATGTTTCCTTTAACCCAGTTGCCTATTCATGATTCAGAATAGGCTCTTCAGAAGGGTAGTTGAAACTCTGGTTGTCTAGTCAGTTGTTAACTTTGAGACTTCTGATAGGGAAACACACCAATATCTTTAGTACTTTCTCCTTGCACTGATCAGAATTTTCCCAAAAAATATTTTCACATGCTTCCTCCGACAGAAGTTCAATTGCCATGGCAACTTTCTTAGAGATTCAACAGGCAGCATTCTTTGTGCATAGTCACTTATTCCCTTTGTTTTCACAATCTCAGCTTTACCTTGTGTCCCCAGAGACCCTCTGTATTACTTTATACAATTTTTAGAGAGCAAGTCTCAGGAATGTTATGGTTTAGCAGAAATCTTCCATAATCATGGGATCGGGGAGCATGGCAACCAGTAGTATGCATGATTCTTAGATTCATACAGATCTACTTCTTTCTTTCATCTCTTTTTTCTTTCATCCTTCCCCTCAGTTCCAAGAGTGTTGAAATGCCCATTGTATTAGTTTTCTTTTACTATGACAAATACCTGAGATAATGTTATAAAGAGAAAAGATGGACTTGTAGCTCCTGGTTTTAGAGGTTTCAGTTTATGTTCAGTTGGCAATGTTGCTTTTTTGGCCTGTGACAAGGCAGAACATGATGGTGAAGAGTGCGTGGCAAAGCAAATAGTCACACATCTCATGGCCTCGAATAAAAAGGGAGGAGAAGAGACCAGGGTCCCACAATTTGCTTTGAGAGCATAGTGACCTCTACTAGGTCCCACCTCTTAAAGGTTCCCCTACTTCTCATTAGCAACACAGGCTGGGGACCAAGCCTTTAACACATGGACCTTAGAAAGACATTCCTGATCCAAACCATAGCACCCATTGTTGGAGCCTTATTATAAGATAATTATTTTTGGTGCCATTTTTTTGCTAGGGTTAGTCATGTTGTCCTGCAGTAAAAGTACTAAGTAATGGTAATTTGTTCAATTGGAGAAAAGAGTACAACTCTCTACCTCTTAATTTCCTTTATGTCTCAGCCATTTTTATCAGGTTTTGCTCTAGAATATGAATTAAGACAAAAATCACATGGTTTCTAAACTAGTTGATCCTACTGCACTCCCAAATCATGAACTTTTTCATCTTCCAGTATAAAGAGAATTATGAAACCAGAAGTCACCTTTGACCATGCCTATCTCGCCACCTTGCATCCAATTATGTAGGTTGATTTTACCTCATGTCTCCTTCATTTTCTCCTTTGGTATGTTCCCTGTTGCATACCTCTCAAACTTTTCTATTTCACTTGTAGACTGAATTTTCTGAAGTAAATTTCCTTTTTTAAAAACTCCTTAATTAATCTCCAGTCTCTAATAAAATCCAAGCAAAGTGCAACATTGAGAACACCCAAGGGAGTGCTTGCTATTAGACCAAACTCCTCAGCCTGATTTTTCAACATGGCCTTGCCGGCAGATAGCAATTTAGTCAGAACACCTGCACTTGGACGTGTGCACTCAGACTGAGTGATCTGATAGTGCTGTGCTGTCTACACACTGTTCCTTCTGTCTGGAGCAGACTACTTGCCATTCCTTTTCCAGTGATGTCCTTCCAAACGAGGTTGGGTGCTATTAGGAATCTCTTACCAACTTATCTTCTCCCCCAAGACTAGGCTCAGAGTTTCTTCTAAACACTTTCCAGAACTCTGCACCTTTCCATTATACCAACTTGTATTGCCATGAATTGCCTGAGCTTTAATCCCTATTAAAGCTATTTCATTTTTTAAAACCCTGCTCATGTCCTGCAAATCATCTAAACCATTGCACTATGTTTCCTACTATGATAACATTGAAACTGAGAGCTGTCAACTGATGAATCTTTTCCCATAGCGGGTATTTTACCCACTTACATAATTATTTAAGGCTTTTGACTTAAAATTGACTCACTGTTCTTGGATTGAGGTAACTTTGGTCTATCCCTAATTAATCGTTTAAACTCTCAGGGCCTCAGTTATGCCATTTTTTATATTTCCTTCAATATCTCTACATCAACTCTAACATTTTTTTACTTTCTTAAAACCCTTTCCTGCTACTTCCCCATCACCATAGTCCCTTTCCTGTATCTCCTATTTTAAGTTTGCTGTTAGCAAGCTTTCCATAAGTCCATGCAAGACTTTAACTAATAATTTCAAATACATTTCCAAATGAATTGGCATTACCAGACGGGTCTCTGGATACTTGAAATTCTCACAACTCCAAAGAGTGAAGCTTCCTATGGAAGGGGTTTTATAATGTTGATCAGACAATTGAATGAAGGAGTTCTACTGGGGTTCCTCTCTTCTTCCTCTACCTAAGCAATGTCATAGCATGTCTCAGGTATATGTTTGCATTACAAACCATGGTTTCATATCTCTATTTCTTTTCAAAATTTTTAGCTAGTATTCCTGTAGATGAGAATTGGGTAAAAATATTTGGCTAGACTCCCATGAGATTTGAGGAGTAGGTATTTACTTTAGTATCATTATTCAGAGATTAGCAAGCACCTGGAAAGGCCAACTGATTACAGAGATAAAGCAGTTAGGATATCTCATGAGGACAGGAATTCATGTACATTCATAAAGAAAAAAAAAAGTTGTTCCTTTCTATGTAAGGAAAATCTCTCTGTGGAAATAGGTTGTTTACATTTTCAAGTCGGCAAACTCCCTTTACAGTCATACCATGCATCAAATGGAGAGGGGAGCTCTCCCTTTTTTTTTCTATTTTGTCCCTGTTGTGTATGAGGAAAATCCCTTGAGATGAATCATCTTGAAGCAGGAAATATCATAATAGCAATAATAACAACAATGCATCAATGATTCTCAAATGCATCCGTGAGGCAGAGTACGCTTTTTCAAAGGACATTTCCTTCTCTTCTGTCTCATTTGATCATTATGGCAACCCCAGGAGGTAGATGAGGTGACTATTATTATCACCATTTCACATATGAGGTTCTTTAGCTCTGGAAGATGAAGGGTGATTTTTCCAGAATCACAGAGCTAGTTAGTGGCAGTTTTTGAGCTGAAGCCCAGGTTTTCTGAGAAATGCTGTCACATCAATGGATTATGTGTACCCTCCTGCACACTGAAATGCTCAGGACGTGGAGAAAGCCCAAATCTTTCTCTCATTTTTGAAGTCCAAACCAATGACTCTGGATATTTGCAGATTTTCATGGAAGTTCTCAGAAATTCAAACTAAGAAATTCCTTAAAACCAGTTGATGGACACTTATGAGCATCTTGGAAAAACTAGTGTTTTCATTTTTTCCTGGTTAACAGCTGACTTGTGTATCTCCAGGGAGAAATTAGGGATTTGTTGGGTGGCCTTGCAAGATACATTGTTCCACTTTTTTTTCTATGCAAAGAAAATTAAAAGGGAGTATTGGTAGCCAGACTTCTTGTATCATTTGTCTATTAACCCAGATTCCAAGGAATCAGCTCACTCTTCTTCTTAATATACAGAGAGGAAAGATGAAGAAAGAAGACTGATGTTCAACCCTACTAGCCTCTAGGGACTACCCTGCATCCTTTATCCCATCATCCTAGAATCCTAGTTGGTTAAAGTCTTACAAATCTAGTACAAAGCCTTCATTCAATAAATTGGGGCTTGGGGAGCTGAAGTGGGCCCTGAAGTCCAGAGAGTGAGTTAATAAGAGAATTGAGACTCAAATCAAACAAGTAGTTGCTAGCTACTATTTACTTAGGGTCTACTGTGTGCTTACAACAGAGACACACACTTCTATATCTATTACATTGTGGTTTCCCATGCCCTCAAAATCAGGTGCTATTATCCCATTGTTTTTCAGAAGTTAGTTTAGTGAATGAACTATGACTGACATCTAAGGACAATTGATATGCAGATTTATTTCTTGTTCATGCTATTGTCTAATGTGGATTAGGGGGTGACAGATGGGGCATGCGACAAGGTTCCTTTTCTTCTTACAGTCACCAAGACTGAGAAGGTCTCAAACTTCCAGCAGAGGTGCCATCTGGAGCACAAAACCCCACCTTTGCTGGGGCAGAAGAAGAGAACAGAGACACACTAATTCTCTGCATTTGAGTCTGTAGGTCCTTCACAACTCTCTTGTTCACAGCCCCTTGTCCAGACCCATCGAACTACACAGGAGTTGAGGTTTCCACCTTCTTGTCTTTTAATGGAGGAAAGAACAGACGTGGAGGAGCTCAAGGGATTACTGCCATTCTGTGGACTTCTTGCTTCTTGCTTCTCCACTCAATCCTTTTAATCTCCATAATCTGTCAAACACAGATTGTAGTTCACGCATACATAAATATATATTTATACACATATATATAATTATATAGGATATACAATTTGTTTATAATTATACTAATGAAGCAGATAGTAATTTTGCATGTTTATGAATATATAACAAATATGTAATCATAATATGAAATTTAAAAATCATTATTAATGTGATTAAGTATATTAATTGTAATTAATACATTATAAACATAATTTATATATACTATAATTTATATATACTATAAAGCATGAGTATATATAAATTATATTTTAAGTATATTAATGAATAATACCATATATTTATACATTTATAAGTATATAAAATATATAAAGTAAATTGTATACAATCTGTGAAATAATAATGAATATATATTGAGTATATATTCAATCCAGTAATCATAATTAATGTAGTTATAATTTACATGTTAAAAATTATATAAACATAAATTTTATAAACATAATTTATATAAACAAATATAAATTATATAATTATATAAAATACATATGTAAGTTATAGTCATGAATAAAATTCCTGATTACTTCCAGTTTGGGGGTATTTCAAGTGTTTCCTTGCAAACTTTCTCTCATGTATTGTTCCCTCTCCCTGTTTGCCCTGGGTGCTCTCTGTGCTTGATGAATTCTTATACAGCTTTCATGTTTCAGCTTCAGTGTCACCTTTGACCAGCTAAAAGTTCCATGCACATAAAAATCATGGCTGCTTCATCCTTCACTATATATTCAGTATACCGTACAGTGCCTGGCATAAAGAAGATAAATAATCATTAAGTGTTTTGTTAAATGATGCAAGAATGAACGAACACAGTTCTCACATATACAACACTATACCTCGTATTCTAACCCACAGTGATATAGCCATAGTAGATAAATCATTAGAACAGCAACTGTGTGTATTATTAGTAATGCCATTATGGTAATGATGCCCATTTTGCAGGTAATAATTTCAAATGTTTCCAGTTCATCACCCGTACATTATTTTTGAATAATTGAAGTAAAATGTTGAGTGATAGAAGAAAGTGTAACATATTTGCAAATGCATATACCACAAATTCAGTTTTGTTGTGAGATTGATAGAGAAATAATATTTTCCAGAGAAAAAATGTAGTCTGACAAAGAATTTTTGTGTTCTTTCCAAATGTGAAGAAGTTATCTAATAAGATGAGATTTTTAAAGACCTTATTTTGTTTGTTTTTTTTATGTAAACTTTTTAAATTTATATATGGCAGCAGAATGCATTACAATTCTTATATCATATATATTATTACATATATAGAGCATAATTTTTCATATCTCTGGTTGTATACATAGTATATTCACACCAATTTGTGTCTTCATGCATGTACTTTGGATAGTAATGATCATCACGTTCCACCATCATTAATAACCCCCTGCCTCCTCCCTTCCCCTCCAACCTCTCTTCCCTATCTAGAGTTCCTTTGTTCCTCCCATGCTCCCCCTCCCTATCCCACTATGAATCAGCCTCCTTATATCAAAAAAAAAAAAAAAAAATGGGCATTTATTTTCTTGGGATTGGCTAACTTCACTTAGCATTATCTTCTCTAACTCCATGCTTATTACTCAGCAATAAAAGATAATAAAATCATGGAATTTGTTTATTTGTTATTAATGTGGTGGTGAGGATAGAACTCAGTGCCTCACACGTGTGAGGCAAGCACTCTACTGCTGAGCCACAACCCCAGCCCCATAAGATGAGTTTTGAAACCATAGTATTGACTTGGAAGGCCAGTGACATAGAATAGATGTAATTAGAACTGTCACGGAGAATCTGAAAGACAGATGGCTGTCATCTAGTCAGAACTTAGGGAAAAAAAGGATTGGAAGCTTTGTACACCTATTTTAAGATTATAGGAAGGGTGGATACTATCAGAGTATGTTATAAACATGTATGAAAATGTCACAAACTTATTGTTTTATACAATTAATATGTGCTATAATTATAAGAAAAAAGATACCAATTAGTGGTAAATTAGTAGTATTAACAACTTAAATGTGTGCTTTTATACCTGGAATATATTGTATCAATTTGATAAGGCTAGCAAACCCTCATTAAGGGCACTTTGATAATTCCTTAAGTTGTAATAGCCATGGTTTTAGAACCACCTAGCATTAATAATGGAATAATTACAGAAAAAAACAATATTGAGTTAACTTAGCAATATAACATTCAGATGGAGTCATACTAAATATTTCTTTTTTAGAAAATTTGTTCTAATTAGTTATACATGACAGTAGAATACATTTTGACACATCACACATAAATGGAGTATAACTTCTCCATTTCAGTCACTCCTTAATGACATTTGACAGCACATATTGTATACTATAATTGTTTATGATATTTTGTTATTGCTGACTTTGATTTAATTAGGTTGGGGCTTGAAAGAAAAGGATAAACTGGGAAGCTTCAAAAGCATTTCACTTTATGACAGTTTTGTGCAAGTTCATCTGGTCCTTCCCTTTATCTGAGTATGCTCCTACCTCTGTTCCTATTCCTAAAATCATAAAAAAAAAAGTTGTTCTCCAATTTTTTTCTTAGTTCTTGCTTCTGAAAAGTCTGTGATGGCCTTCAGACATACACCACTGAAGCTCACACTCCCTTTCATTAGGAAGCTTTGCCAGTTCCTATCAGAGCTTATAAAGTCCACTCTCTTGGGTCTTTGGGTCATTTGCATACCTTGTTCCTTTGTGAATAAGTATATCCTGTGAAAATATCTCAAGTGAGAACTCACATCATTCTAGACTGAGATCTCTTGCCCATGTGAAAAATAGCTTCTCTGGCAGATGATATCACTTCTGATGGAGGCAAAGTTATAATTTTTTTCTCAAGCGATACATTTTTGTTTTAAGCTTTCTGAAATCTAATTGGCTACATTTCTGAAAATGCAGATGCAGACTATGTTCCCCTGACAAACCCAAGCAGTCTGGATCTTTTGAGGTGAGGTTAAGCATTCATATGCCATTTCATGATGTGTGTTAATGTGCACAGCAGTCCACTCTGTGAGGTAGCCATTTGCTAGTCCAATCTCTCTGTTCCACCTTTCCTGTTGGCAAGCCTTACTCTCCAGTGCTAGGAACACCACCCCTTCCTGCCTTCAGTTCCCAAGAACACCTGTTATGAACTCCTCTCAATACATAATATACAGATAATCTGATCTTGTATCCCAGCCTTCCTATGGATATGTAAACCATTGCAGAGCTTTAAGGCAAAGGAGTTAGCCTTTGTGATGTACAAGAAAATAAAAATTAGAATAACTTAAATGGCTAACATTTAACCAGCTACATAATCACATACACCTAATGGCATGTTACTGGGCTAGCAAAAATACATTTACAAAGTTTTTTTTAAAAAAAAATTCCATGTAAAACTATTAACATTTTACACTTGTAGAATTTTTATGGCAAGCACAGCTTATGCCATATGTTCAGCAAACAGCATAAATTAGTATGATGAAAAACTACTTAAAATGTCAAAGGTTGGGAGTAAATAGTTGCTCTTATTTAATGGGATTCATTTTTATTGTAATAATTGAAACATTCCTGGAAACTGTGTTAGTATATCTCTAGGGATCTCTTTACCAACACCTGTGCCTCTTATTCTATCCGTAGGAGTTAGCTTACCAGGTTTTGGCCCCAAACACAGGCCTGCAGAAGGCCACCTTTGCCTCTCCATAAGAAATTTAGATCTAGATCTCTGTAAGTCTTACCCTACTAATGAATCTGGGCCATGAGATGTAAGCATCCCCAGCTGTGCTATATTACTGAAGCACGCGGGTTATGCCCCTCCTACCTCTAAGCATGAAAGAAAAGAGAGCTTCCTTCTGCATTGAAGCATCTTCAGTTTATTTGACTCCACGATAGCCTGCTAGTTGCTTGTCCCTGGGCAACATATGTGCTGAGGTAAGAAGAAAGAGCTTTCCCATCTGAAACGTGGTAATGAACACCATTGTTCTTGTGGGATATAAATGAGGAAATGCAAGTTAAAAATTAAAAAAAATCCTAGCACACGGTAATATCTTTATTTCTCTTGACTTACATTACATTTCAAAACAGAATGTCCCGATAACCTGGGCCTTATCGAGTTGGGGTCTGCCTCTCACTTTTTAGGTGACTTTTATAGAAGTCTCTTTGGCTCTACTTCCTTGTTTTCTAAACATGCTTGAAAAGTTGGGTAAACAAAGTTCTGGCTTCATTCAAATAAGCTCTGGTTTTGCTCAAGAGAATAGTAAGTTTTTTTTTTTTGTTTTTTTTTTTTTGCCTAGTTAATGAAATACTATTAAAACTGTTTTCTCCACAAAAACCAGATTAGTTCCAATAAGAGACTTCCCCTACTCAGGATCTAAAGAGTCCATGGCCTGTTAATAGCAGTACTAATTGTTAAAAAGTATTTCTTACAAAAGGCAAAGTTTTTCTTGTTACCATTATTATACTTTTCCTTTTGTGAAGAGCACCAACTTAAATCCCTTGCCTCCTCTTGCTTTCTGTTTCCGGGCATTTCTAAGCACTGGCATCATTGTGTTTCCCATATTCAGCTAAGTGCAAATTGAAGCTCTCCCTGAAGCATTTTTCCAAGTGGCTGATTTCTGTTATTCTCAGCCCCTGCCAAGCCCCACATGGACCGGATCCTCCAACTCTCAGCTCCTGAACGCAGGTTGAAGACAAAGTAGGAAACAGCCAGAAGAAAGAGGTAATTCATTCCTTTCTGGTTGCATTTATTCCATCATGGGAATCAGTTGTGGATAACTATTGTTTTTCCCTTTCATACTAATGTATCACTCTGCCTCCTGGTGGATGAATAAGACTAGGATTTTTTTTTTTCTCCCCTGTCCTTTGGAAATATTCCTCATGGATCCCATAGGCTGTGGGAGCAGGGAGTCGACAAAAGATAAGGTCTCAAATCTTTTCAAACACTTCCCACTCTTGCTCTGCTGCCAAGTCATTAAGCAAGGCTAACTCCTTTCCCACATGGGCTGTTAACTTTTATTTATTCAGTGCTGCTCTTAAACATGGCTGGTCTGAACTCTCCTTTTTTCTTTTCTTTTTTTTTTTCCTGGATGGAAAGGAGAGTACTCGGTATCAGCATCTGCTCTGATCATCTGGTTGGCTAGATTGCTGGTCTGCTGGGTTATCTCAGATGAGCCTTGGGAAGCAGCTTGGTCCTTTTGGCCTCATTCATTCATTCACACATCCTTCGTTGTTCTAGTTCAACAAATTTATTTTGATCACTTACTATTCAACATTCTGGATGGGAGGTATATATATCGCTGTACATGGCAGATGAAAAAATTATTGTCTTTCTGGAGCTTACCAGCCAGTAAGGAAGGGAGTAGAGAGTAAGTATGGTATACATATTACTGTATTTGGTGTATTCAAATGTGAAAAATGCTCAAACAGGGAAAGGAAGATCAGAAAGGTTGATGGGAGAGGATTGTGATTTTTTTTTTTTAAAGTGGTCTACTGAGAAGTGTTATCTATGAGTCAAGATTTGGAGGAGGTAAAGGAGTGAGCTACAAAGCCCCATGGGACACATCTGAAGATGTACTTATTAAAACATCTTTAAGTTTCTGGGCAGTATTTATCATTGGGGGGTACAGTGATTAGTCAAGTATGTTTCTTGCTGACAAAGAGTTGATAGTCTAACACAGGAAATAGGTCCAAAATAGCTAATAAAAAATATTGTGATTATTGATAAAATAAAGATGCTTTATGATGCTATTAGGATGCTGTGGGAGGATATAAAGGTTTGGGGAAGCTCAGGGTGCTAATAATTTCTCTTTGCCAGCATCTGCTAAATTGGACTTGTATATAGTATAAACTAAATACAGAAAATAATGAAATGACTTTAATATGTGGGATCTCAGCTACCTCCAATTCTAACATTAGAATTGAATTTAAGGATATCCGGGTGGTGTCAGAAAACTGCTTGGTGTGAGGAAAAACCTACACCTGGTGTCAGAATTGTTGAGAGAGAAGTGTTTTACTTTTACATTCATTGTGCTTTTATAACCATTATAGGGCCTTTTATTCCTGCTTGCACTCTTGGCCCCACAATCCATTCTCCCAGCACAGTTAGTACAACCTTTTACAACATAATCTGATCACATCATTCTGCTAAAAACACTCTGAAAACCTCATCACAGTGAGAAGGAAATAGGAGCTCCTTCCCGAGGCCTATAAGTCTCTCCCTGTCAGGTCACAAGACAGCCCCACTTCAGATGCCAGCTTCAAGTCAGGGCCTCCTGTACTTTGTGCCGACAGGCTGTAAACCAGGGCTTCCTACAACCACCTCTTCAGGCTCAATAATTTGCTAGAATGTACAGAACTCGGGGAACCATCTACTTCTATTTGCTGATTTGTTATATAATAAGGGATATGATAAAGTACACAAACAGCCAGAGCAGAGGTACAGAAGACCAAGTTCCTGAGCACAGGATCATATAAGCATGAAAGATGGGGAGTGCCGCCTCCCAGAAATTGGTTGTGTTCCTCAACTGGAAATTCTCCAAGCTCTATATTTTTAGAGTTTTTTATGGAGGCTTCTTTGCATTGGTATGATTGATGATTTACTCAGTCCCAGGTCCTTTCCTCTTCTAGGAGGATGGAGGGTGGAAATGCTGTTGAATGTTCCAGCCGGGAGCTCAAATAATCATTTCTTTGGAACAAAAGGATTAGGAACTCTGTGTACAATACCCACCTCCTATCACTCAAGAGATTACAAAGGTTTTAGATGCTGTCTGGAATTCCGGGCAGAGACCAAAACACATTTCTTAAGATTATTCAGACTATGTGATCCTTGCCCTCAGCAAGCTCTTACGTGGTTGGAGAGACATGGAAGATAGAGAGAACTATTAAATATCAGCATTTAGTAAAAGCTCTGAGAAGTCCTGCTGAAAAATTCTTTCAGCCTTGTTTATCACAGTACTGGTACGTATGGTGAATCTCCACGTACAGATTACAGTCTATGAGTGTATGTGTGTATGTATATATGCTAATCAATAGAATCTTTCTTTTATTTGTGCAAAGTAGATTCTCAGATTAGTTTTATTAAAATTTATAGTGAAATGTTGTCTAGGGTTAAGACTGTGGATAAGAAATAAAAGCACGGATAGTCTTGAAGACTAGATGAAGTTTAAAGTTGTGATAATGTGTTTCTTTATTCTCTTGTGTTTCTGCCTGGTTTTATTCCCTCTTAATCCTTAACAGAGGGATGTTGAGTTGCTCATCATTTATTCAATAAGTCATTGTTACCCCATCTTGTTAGATCATAAGATATATGTATGATGATGGCCAGGTCACTGATGACATGAAACCAAAAGACCCATCGTGTCTTTCCTACAGGAGATTCTGGTCACAAAGGAGAACCTAAATGGTAGAAAGAGACAGACATTATTACCCTATTACATATATGATTACATTACTAGAGTGACTGTGAACCATCTACAGCCCAAAGAATAAGAAGTTGTGCTCCACTTATGTCCTATATGTTAAAATGCATAAAACAAACAAGAAACCCAAGGGGGAACCTATGGATTCATCCATAGCTGACATCAAATGTTCCTGCAGAGGACACCAAGCAGAGGAGAGATTGTCCTCATCCTTGTAGATTAAGGGAATTGACTTTAATGCTTAAGAATGGGGTCTAGGCTTCCTTGTCCAATGGGATGGACAGCAGCCATACATGGCTATCAAGCCCTTGAAATATGGCCAATTGAGCAGATATGTGCAATAACTGTAAAATCATATATCACATTTAAAGCAGTAAAAAAGTCTCTTTAATTTTTTAAGAATTTTTATTACACATTAATCATAGTATTTTGGATGTTTTAAATAATGTATTCATATATTCAGCATATATATATATATATATATATATATATTAAATATAAAGTATAGTATTATGTTGGTTATTCCATATATGGATATTATTCACATATTAATTTTAATTAAATCAACATGAATAATATACTATATTATAAAGTACAATTCAAATTAATAGATGAATAATATCTATGAAATACCTGAAATATCATTTAATTTTATTCAATATAAATAGCATATGTATGACATTTTAATCAGTATGCTATACTCACATTAATATTAATCATAAATAATTTTATTAATACAGTAATAGACTTGATGATAATTAATATTTTTGTATATTAAATATAACTATGTGGAAATGAATTTCACTTCCTTGTTTTAATTTTATATGTGTGGGTCCCTTATGTGTGTGGTTCCCACTGTTTCTGTGGGACAGCACTGATGTAGATTCACTAGGCAGATGGTCTGTTTCATGGCTCTTTTTTTTTTTTTTTTTTAATTTTTTATTGTTGGCTGTTCAAAACATTACATAGTTCTTGATATATCATATTTCACAATTTGATTCAAGTGGGTTATGAGCTCCCATTTTTACTACAGGGAAATGGATGGCATTAGAGCAGATTATGCTAAGTGAAGCTAGCCAATCCCTAAAAAACAAATGTCAAATGTTTCATGGCTCTTTACCTCTTTACATAAACATGTCTTGAACATACTGACAGTCTGGAACCAAAGAGAATCTGCAGCCTGAAGTCCCAGGGTACCTCCACCAGAGAGCCCCTGGTCCATCTGGCTGAGAGCCTCCTGTTGCGCCATGGGAGATCATGGAGGGAAAGAAGTTGAATTCATTGAGGTCAAATAGCCAATGTCCTGTCAAGTGTCTTATGTCTTCCTAATAACTTACTGAGTTCTTCTCAGGCAGGGGAGTTAGATAAATCTTCTTTGGACTATTTTTCTGTGTGATCTCTTTAGCAAGTACATGAATTTATGTGACTTTTCATTCTTCTTGGAAAACATAGTTCACTCAATAAACTCTGTTGTTCCCTCTTTTTCAACCTCTTGCCGTGTTCATATATCATTTGTCACAGGTTTAAACACAGCTGCTGTTCTGTGTTTTTATTTTCTTTTTTCTTTTATTTATTTATTTTTTTTGCAATAGTTCTTGTTTCACCTATAGGAAACTCAGTTCCATCTTGGATTTTCTTGAACTTTAATCCATGGAGCAAATTTTATATTGGCAAAACACTCATAGTCACTTTTTGCTACTTCATTGCCTCTATTATTGGTTCATGTACTATGTATGAAATTCTACTCTGAAACAGATTCTTGGCTTGCAAACTCACATTGGTGGTCTTTGTTGCGTTCCTCAGAAGCCTTTTGGTGTTTCAGTTCTTTTCTCTCCACCCATGATAAACGGCACCATCATTCAGTTGAGCAGGTGAGAGTTGGAATGCAGTATTACCCAGGCAGCCTAACACTGTGGCTCAATTTCCCTGCAGTGTGTGCAGAGCTCTGAAAAGTTTGTCTTAGGATTTTGAGTCTTCCCTCCACCAATATGTCTACCCTAGCCAGAACAGTCAAGCCACACCACTCAGTCTTCTTTATTTTGTTGGTACTGGGAATTGAACCCAGGAGCACTTAACCACTGAGCCACATCCCCATCCCTATTTTGTATTTTATTTAGAGACAGGGTCTCACTGAGTTGCTTAGCACCTTGCTTTTGCTGAGGCTGGCTTTGAACTTGTGATTCTCCTGCCTCAGCCTCCTGAGCTTCTGGGACTACAAGATGTGAGCCACTGCACCAAGCACCACTCAGCCTTAAAGAAATTAGTGACATCAGCATCTCCTAAGGCAGTGTTCTTATTGCTGACTTTCACTTTTCCTAGTTGTGTATACTCAGTTGAGTCTGAAACTGAGATCAGAAGAAGGCAAGTCACCAGGAGTGTTGTTTGGTTCAACCGTATTTGCTTCATTATAAAGGAAAACTAAATATTTGTCTTTCACTGGATGACAAAATGGAGATTGTATATAGGTTATAGGGTCTGGGAATTAAAAACTTAATGTCTACTGGTTTGCATTTGCATTCTGACCCTGAGACTTCTCACTCAGAGGAAAGGTGTTCAATTATTGGCTGTGAATAAGGCAGTGCAAGCCCATGGAAAAATCATGGATTTTAGAGGCAAATACACTAGCTGTGTGTAAGGCCAGCATCATGTATGTGCAGTGGCACAGGGTCCCATCAACAGAGGTCCTACTCTGTGGTCTAATGCCCTGAAGTTGCTGTCTTAAGATTCTTCATAATTATACCTCTAAACTTGTGTTTGGTAAATGAAGTCCAGTGAGATGCTAGAGAATGCCCCAGTTCTCTGGCCATATCACCTCCTACGAGTTCCATCCTCCCAGGGCACCACTTTGCAGCTCTCCTGCTCCTGCTCAAGTTCCACTATTGCCCTCTGCCCCTGCCAGGCCTTGATGTGGACACCAGGAGGGCTGGGGTGGGCACCTGCCCGGGAGAGTGTGCCATTAAATGGCAAATAAAAACATAGCATGACAGGTAAGCAGGAAATACAGAAGATGGAGTGGGGGAAAACTTTTTCGTGCTTTTTTGAAAAATGCTGCCACATTTATATTCTCTGGGAACAATTTTGTAGCTGATACTAGTTGACTAACTACAGGAAACTTCCTTAGCTATTCTGATTCTCTATGTATCAGCCAGGGACAGAGTTCAATCAGAACACTATGATATGTATGGTTCCTGTGACTATATATAGCTTTATGTGTTTTGACATGCATTACCTAATGACTTTTCAGTCAACAATGGGCTACATACATGATGATAGTCTCATTCAATTATGACAGAATTGAAAAATTGTTAGTACCTAGTGATGCTGTAGCTGTGGTAACATCATAGGGTGGCACATTATGTGTGTGTGTGTGTGTGTGTGTGTGTGTGTGTGTGGTATCATAAGTGTAAACAAAATTACTGGACTTCCAGTTCTATAAAATTATAGTATATACAATTATGTGCAGTAGATGATACTTGATACATGTTTCTGGTCTGTGTTTCTGGTCTGTGTATTTACGGTAGCATACTTTTATCACTATCTTAAAGTGCACTTCTTTTACTTATTAAAAAAAAAAACATTTATTATAAAAGAGAGCCCTGTTATATCAGCAGCAGCCTCATATGTGGTGTGCAGGAGTCCACATGGAGTGGGTGACCTAGACAATGTAGGCTTGTGTTAAGTACACTCTGCAATGTTTGCACGATGTCAGTCGCCTAACAATGCATTTCTCAGAATTTGTCCCTGTTACTAAACAATGCATGACTGTGAATCCAACAAGTACAGGGCTAAGAGAGAACATGGTAGAAATTGATTGACAGCTTTCCACACAACAGGTGGAGATGCCATCCCTTTAGGGAGAACAAAACTACTGCCCTGCTTTGGCCCAGCAGTGGGTGCTGGTGATGACACTCACCGCTTCTGTTCTGTCATCCTATCCCCTACTGGTGCCTTGCTCTGGCTGAAAAGGACCTGAAGTCACATGGCAGGACCACAGTTGATGTGGAGCACAGAGGCTGGCCTCTAAGGGACAAGGCAGGGTGACAGGTATAGTAAGTAAATCCAGAGGGCAGATAGAGAATGCCAGGTGGTAGACTTAAGCAGGGTTGCTTTGAGGATTAACTGAAATAAAATATGTAAAATGTGTTATAACTGTAAAGTTCTGCTCACCAGAGGCAGAAGCATTGATTAATGTTAATATTAATGATATTTCTGGAAAAGTTAGAAGAAATCTGAGGTCAGGTAGTAGTGTTGGTGGGGTAAGAAAGGTCCTTACTGTATTCTTGAATTTGCCACACCACCATGCTCAGAGGTGATTTTAAGCTATAAAACAAACTCCCTCAAAATCAGGGACACAGACACAGAGGATCTGTGTTCTGGCCCTGGTCTGACATGTTCCTGTGGAACAAGGGAGAGGGAGAGTCACTCGAGTCACTTACCTCCTCTGATCCTCCTCTCCTGCATCCTTGGGATGGGATGACTAGTAACTGGCTCATTGTGAGGATCAGCCAGATGCCAAGACCCTGCTCTGATGCAGGCAGGCCTTTTCTATACAAGAATCTGCTGCAGGTGGCCCAAGCATGGAGATCTAGGTTGGTGAGTTTCTCAAACAGCTTCTCATTTATAGACAGTTCCAACTTCACGTCTGGAGCTATTTTTTCAAGTGGTACTGAACAAACACAGAATTGGAGAGTATGGAGTCTTCAGCTCTGGGACCTGGAGGGCTGTGGACCCAACAGGCAGCATGAGACAACATCACTTCTCTCCATGCTTGAATATTCTGTAGTACCCCTTGCTGATAATGGTTGTAGGAAAAATTGACTCTAAGAAGATTTGAAATGCAAAATATCTTGCTTACTTAAAGTTAAAAAAGATGTATTTGAAACACTGTGATATGTGTCTTTTTAAAAAGATGAGCTGTCTTTAGACAGAGATACTCAGACAGACATAGAAATCAGAGTATCATTTTAATTTTCTTACTGACTTAACTCAGTTTATGTTAGCAGGGAATGGAAGAGGAGAGGTAGTGGGAATTCATTATATTTTCATTGGGGTCACTTCTTGGCCTCCAAGGTGCTTCCCCCTAGTGGAAGACACATGCAGGGATTGAGCAGTGAGGGCGGAAGGAGAAAGGAGTCACTTTTG
Source organism: Marmota flaviventris (assembly GCF_047511675.1). Lineage (NCBI taxonomy): Eukaryota > Metazoa > Chordata > Mammalia > Rodentia > Sciuridae > Marmota > Marmota flaviventris. Next base: position 108,633,934 of record NC_092508.1, on the reverse strand, counting down.
CTGGCCCAGGTGTACTCTCTGGCTTTTGCATCAGTGTCAGATGGCGGGGGGCGGGGGGGGAATGAAACTCCAGGTTCAAAATTCTAGAGCCCCATCTCTGAGTACTTCATGTGTCCATTTGAGAAGAGATGGCCGACTTACCGTACCTTTCTAATCATACCATTCAAGAACATATCTATGTGAGCAAGAGACTACCATCCTGCTCAGAGAAACTGGCTCATCTACATACTCTGGAAACATTCACAGTAAACAAAGGTGGCTTCTTTGAAGGCTCTAGAAGATTAGTGCTTAGGAACTGAAAGCACTCAACTTTATTCATAGCGTGACTACTAGGGATGCGTGCAGTTATGCGGAGAGGAAGGGAAATCAAAGTTAAAATGGACGTGATTCCCCTCCTTTACCAGTGATTCCACCCCCAAGCCTGAAACTTAAGGGGTTGTCACTGTCCTCATTCATATTGTCATCTATTCTGTATCTCCTTCTCTCAATGATTTCCAAACCATATTCCCTCCCTTTCTACTAGTACTGCTTAAATTCAGCCCTTCTCCATGTTTTACTTAAATTATCGCAAATCTCCACCCCCACTTTAAAAAATGCGGGTTGGAAAACTCGGTGCTTTGGTGAAATTCGTTCGTCATTCTCAGGACAAATTCTCAAATTTCCATAGCATAGCTGCAAAGCAACTCTGCTTGGACTTCTTCTTTTTAAACATGCCACTTGTGTCTTGTTACTTACATGTTTGCAAGATACTGTTCAAAGTTCTTTACAAATGTTAAGCTCGTTCAATCCTCAACCCTTGGATGTGTTTTATTATTATCTCTATTTGAAAAATGGGGGAAAAAAACAGAGGCACAGAAAGGTTGAGTAAGTTTTCCAGGGTTAAGCCAACAAGAGGTGGGACCAGTATTTATATCAGACATCTGCTTGCAGACTCTGTGCTCTTAGCCATAGGACCTGCTGTTGCCAGGTTCTCAGTATGAGCCAGGTCTTTCCTCGTCCCTGGAGATGTACCCAGGTTATTTCCTCTCTCCTAAACAGCTCCTTTCTTTGTCTAAATATCTTCTGTTTATTTTTCCAAACTTATCTCAAGTACCACACAGGGCCTTCCCTAAACCAAGACCTTGTCTGCTGGATTGCTGTCACATATTATACCAGACTGCAATCCCTGATTAATTTGTCCGTGTCCACCGTGGACAAGCCATGTACTCCCAAAGGTCAAAGACAATATCTCCCTTTGTCTCACTTGCATCTGACCCATGTGGACAGAGTGTGAAGGATGGGTGCAAATGATCTTTCAATTCCTGGCTCTGACTCTTGCTGATTAGATGAATTACTTATCTGAGATTCTTTTTGTAATAGAAGTAAACAGAGTTCTTCCTTCGACATAGCTATTGTGAGTGGCAGGTTAAAAGATAATTATAAACCCAGATGCCTGGGCTGACACTATAATAGATGCAACACAAAAATCTCCTCTGCACCAGCCTGGGATTACTGCCATGCTGCCTCCCCTACCCCCATCTTTGCTATACTCATTTTTACCATTTGAACTTTTGCTTCCTGCCAATAGTGATGTTCCCCTATCTCTCATCACATTCTAAGGATATCTCAAAATCCACCTGGTACAGGAAGCCTTCCTTAACTATTTAGTTTGCCTCATTCTCATTTCCTACAATATTCTCAGCCTCGCCATCTCTGAAAGTCCTCACTAGTCACCCTTCACCCTTGAAAATTTGAGTCTGGGTTTATTTCTTATATCCTCAATGAGATTGTATACTCTTAAATAACGAAGGCCAAGATTTTAAATTCTTTATTGTATTTACAGCTCCAGAAGGATGACATGTATTCACCAAATGGTAATTACTTGCAGAACCTAACCTCAAGTGAAGTGAGTTCCTTTCCCAGATACTTTGCTGCCTCCTAGTGTTGTGCAGAGGCTGTGGGCTGAGACAAGTTTCCCCTGTGCTCCAGCTCAGTCAGCACTGTTGCAGACAGTGGCCTGAGACAGCTGGATGCTGCTTGGCACAGATGCTATTCCAAAAAACAGAGGACTCTGCTAGTGGTGGACTAGTGCTGGCCTCCTTAGCTTTATCCCTGACATCAGTATTTGTAGGACTTCTCTGGAGGATTTGTAGACACTTCTTTCCCTCTTTGAAAAACCTCTCTCCTTTCCAATTACTGACCTGATTATTGTTTGCAGTTTTTATTCACTCTTTGCTCTTCAGGCTACCGCCCATATTAACATTCTACTACTCTTGATAAGAATAAAACATAGGCTTTAAAAAATTATCCAGATTGTAAGTGAATTCCTGATCTGGCTACGAGGAAGTCACCTGCTTGCTGAGAAAGTAAAATAAAGCACTTCAATGGGCCATAAAGCACACAAAGCGGGGTGGGAGTGGAGTTCATGTACATTCTGCATTTGCTAGGTGGTGTTTTGGCTGAGTACCTGCAGTGACAAATGGCGTGGTGGAAAGAATACCAGTTTCACTGTGAACAATGGGTTCAAAGCCCAGTGTCTTCAGTCTTTAGCTCTGTGATGTGTTTTTCTCAGAGCCTCAGTTTTGTGGCAAGCACCGTGGAGGCAGCAATGCATACCTCAGAAGGTGTTGTGAAGCTTCAATGAGATAATATGTGCCAGAGCAAATAATGACATGTTAAAGGTCTGTGTTCCTGAAATATAAAGAGTAGAGCTTCCCTGGAAATAGAGTGCATGGATTCCTATCTCAAGTTTGCTCTTGGGTTTTTTCAGCTGCCATGCCTATCCACAGAATTTAATCTTTTAGAGGGAAGAGAAGATCTTGAATCTTCTTCCATGAATTAGCACAGTGCCTGGCACATAGGTGTTTAATAATGTTTACTGAGTGAATAAAATGCTTACAGCTAATCATACTGAAACTTTTTTTTACTTCATTATACACACTTTCAATTCTCAGCCTTTATTTTTAATATTTTAGATTTGGAGGCTAATGACCACCTACATCAGCACTCCAATTAAGCAAGTGGACTTTTCCCCTTTCCTTTGATTTTTTTCCATTCAAAGCCTGATTCACTAGTCCTCTTCTCTCAGACCTCTCACCAGCTCCTCATCAATGCTTCCAAATGCTGTTTCCACTGCATAGGACAGTCTTTAATTTCACTTGTCTACAATCGCATCAAGCCACTTATTTGTTAATAGGCTGTTTGGTGGCTTCACAGCTGGAATTACTGTACATCACACTAGTTTTCCACAGGGACACTCTTTATTCCCATCTGTCCATGAATCCTTGGTCTTTGCCTCTTGCCAGACTGAGCCAGCTTCTCCCTCTGTATCTCCCAAATCCACTGTTGATTTTCCCCTGCTGTTGTCACTGATAATTTCCAGGTTAAATCCTATAAGTGGAAATTGGATCCACAGCTGGAGTTGAGACGTGGCTCCTTGGAGTTATTACTGCAGTCTCTTCCTGGGTAGGGAAAAGAGTCAAACACAATACATTTCCAGTGCTGAGGAATCATAATGCTGTCTACTTAAAGAAGCCAAGGTAGGGATTACTTTCACCTGGGGAGAAAAATATTTGCACCTTTGCAGTCAAAGTCTACATCAGGAAAATCCAAGAGAGGTGAGTGCTTTTGAGTAGTTTTCTGTCATTTTATGAGAAATGAGTTTGATACAGTGATAATGTGGTCTGGATGAAAAATGATTCATAAATGATTGACTAGCCTTCTAGGCTGCCAGCTATCTCAAATACAGAATTTTTTTTTTCTCTAGGGTAGAAGCATTTGATTTCTTAGATTCAAACAGAAAAGAAAGAAGGATAGGTTTGTTTATTTGATAATATTTATTTTAGAATTGCATGATTCTAAACCCCATACCATACCTTGGATTTAGTCAATATTAATTAAATGAATTTGTGTGTGTGTGTGTAGTCACTATTTTCCAGATTGAAAATGTGAGGTCAATAGGATACTCATGATTCCTTTCTCATGAATCTGAACTCCTACAGGGTAAGACTTAGATTAACAAGATAATGGATGAATAAGATGATTTCTAATTTACTGGGGAGAAAATGAAGTAAGAGTATGAGACAATTTTTGGATAGTTAGAATTTTTCATAGGAGGACTAATGTTAGTGAATCCATAATTGCTAAGGAATAATTGGGTGATTTGATGGAATCTGAACAGAGTCTACAGTGGCAAGGATGCTTATTTCTTTATTACCATCTCATCATTTTTTCTTTGACACATGCCAAACCTAGGTAACCATCCTGAAATGAGGAATCCTTAGAGACGTCAGCGACTTTCTCCTTAAAATGCCAAGAATGTCTCTTGAGAGCTTCAAAGAAGGTATCCATTCTCGACTGAGAAGCAGAGGAGGCAGGAGTGGAACTCTGGGCTATCAGGGGTTGTAGGCTCTAGTCTGGCCCCAACACTGAGACTGTCCGTATCACCCTAGGCAGGTATCACCCCTTTCCAGGCCTTAGCTCCTTGTTCATGGTGTTGGTTTGTTGAGATTTAGTTGGCAAGAGAGCGTGAGGTCATGAGGGACCTGATGAGCTCTCAGTACTGCTTCTATTTCCTCAGCTTCCTCACAGTGGATCTGGCCTGGATTGAACCTGCAGAGGGCATCACTTACAGAGCATTCACTATCAAATAAGTAATGCCTTGACATGACCACCAAATAGCCTTCATTGTCCCCATCAGGCTTTAATACCAGTCCCCTCCAATGACATTGATTCTCCAAAGGCTTTGAATATAACTTAAATAGGTTGTGCCCCTTCTGTTCCTTGGATATTGGAGCATTCACATAAATTCTTTTTTTTCTAATTTACTGTTGGCTGCAAGTCTCCCCTGAAAGCAAAACATGTAGGAAAAAGGACTCAGAGGCACATGCTGAAATCAAAACAAGTGTGCCAGGGAAGTGTGATGCCATTTCACCATATTCCCAAGCTCAGTCTTGTGTGCAGCACAGAGGCTGCCAGCCAACCCCCACATCCCTCAGAGTATAGTAAGTGGTGTGTAACTGCATACAGTATAGCATGCAGGATATAGTAAACAGCATATAATTATACAGTACGTAGTATTCACACTCAGAATACAGCAACAGCGTGTTCCTACATGCAGCCATGTATGAAGCAGCTCTTGCTGGTCATGTCAGTTCCCTTTGGTTATATCAGGACATCAAGATTGGCACAAGTAGAGCCGCCCCCTCCCCCTGCGCCGGCAAGGTAGACGGAACTGTGACCACCCACAGAGCAGGCCCAGCGGCCTGCTGAGGGGCAGAGCCGCCCCCCACCCCCCGCGCCTGCCAGGTAGGTGGAACTGTGACCACCAACAGAAAAGGCCCAGTGGCCCGCGGAGGGGCAGAGCTTCCAATCACTCCTGCAAGGTAGGCGGGCCTGCGACCCACCAGCAGAAGAGGAGCAGCAGCCTGCTGAGAGGCAGAGCCGCCCCCTCCCCCCATGCCTGCAAGGTAGACGGAACTGTGACCACCAACAGAACAGGCCAGATCTGCAACCGACAGACAGAAGAGGCCCAGTGGCCTGAGGAAGGGTAGAGCCGCCCCCCCCCCCCCGCGCCTGCAAGGTAGGCGGACCTTCGACCCACTGGCAGAACAGCCCCAGAGGCCTGCAGAGGGGCAGTGCAGCTGCCTGCGCCTGCAAAGTAGGCAGAACTGCGACCACCGACAGAACAAGCCTAGCGGCCCGCAGAGGGACAGAGCCGCCGCCCGCGCCTGCAAGGTCGGCGGACCTGCTACCAACCTGCAGAGCAGGCCCAGCGGCCTGCCGGCGTGGTAGGCACATTGCCCTAATTGGAGGAGGGGCAGAGCCGCCGCCTGCGCCTGCAAGGGAGACTTTGCAACTATACAAGACCAATATAAATATATAGGGGGAAAATTCAATAGCACAACAGTTTCACCAAGTAGAAAGGAACGCGAACAGTATGAAGAGATAAGGAAAGAAAGGACCACAAGCAATGCAGGTCAACTCAACGTTAGAAGAGGTAATAGCTGCAGCAGATGGAATGTCAGATAAAGAATTCAGGATATACATGCTTCAGATGATCTGGAGTCTCAAGGAAGACATCAGACAGCAAAATCAGACAATGAAAGATCACTTCAACAATGAATTACATAAACAAATCCAAGAAGCAAAAGATCAACTATACAGGGAGATAGAGGTTATAAAAAACAAACAAACAGAAATCCTGGAAATGCAGGAAGCAATAAACCAACTTAAAAACTCAATTGAGAATACTACCAGCAGAGTAGAACACTTAGAAGATAGAACATCAGACAATGAAGATAAAGTATTTCAACTTGAAAAGAACATAGACAGCTCAGCAAGACTGTTAAGAAACCATGAGCAGAACATCCAAGAAATATGGGATAACATCAAGAGACCAAATTTAAGAGTCATTGGGATACAGGAAGGGACAGAATTTCAAACCAAAGGAATGAGCAATCTATTCAATGAAATAATACGGGAAAACTTCCCAGACTTGAAGAATGAGACAGAATCCCAAATCCTAGAAGCCTACAGGACGCCGAATGTGCAAAATCATAAGAGACCCACACCTAGACACATTATAATGAAGATGCCCAACATACAGAATAAGGAGAGAATTTTAAAAGCTACAAGAGAAAGGAAGCAGATCACATTTAGGGGTAAGCCAATCAGGATAACAGCTGATCTTTCAACACAGACTCTGAAAGCTAGAAGATCCTGGAATAACATATTTCAAACACTGAAAGAAAATGGGTTCCAACCAAGAATTGTGTTTCCAGCGAAATTAAGCTTCAGGATGGAAGATGAAATTAAAACCTTCCACGATAAACAAAAGTTAAAAGAATTTGCAGCTAGAAAACCATCTCTTCAAAACATCCTTGGCAAAACATTACAGGAAGAGGAAATGGAAAATAACAATGAAAACCAACAGTGGGAGGTAGGACAGTAAAGGGGGGAAAAATAATCAAAGAGGAAAACAAACCATGTTTAGTAACAGAAATAAACAAATATGGCTGGAAGAACAACCCATATCTCAATAATAACCCTAAATGTTAATGGCTTAAACTCACCAATCAAGAGACACAGGCTAGTAGAATGGATCACAAAACAAGACCCAACAATATGCTGCCTACAGGAGACGCATTTGATAGGAAAAGACATACATAGGCTGAAGGTGAAAGGTTGGGAAAAATCATATCACTCATATGGACTTCGGAAACAAGCAGGAGTGTCCATACTCATATCAAATAAAATAGATTTCAAGCCAAAGTTAATCAAAAGGGATAAAGAGGGACATTACATACTGCTTAAGGGAACCATACACCAACAAGACATAACAATCATAAATATATATGCCCCAAACAATGGTGCAGCTATGTTCATCAAACAAACTCTTCTCAAGTTCAAGAGTCTAATAGACCACCATACAATAATCATGGGAGACTTCAACACACCTCTCTCGCCACTGGACAGATCTTCCAAACAAAAGTTGAATAAGGAAACTATAGAACTCAATAACACAATTAATAACCTAGACTTAATTGACATATATAGAATATACCACCCAACATCAAGCAGTTACACTTTTTTCTCAGCAGCACATGGATCCTTCTCAAAAATAGATCATATATTATGTCACAGGGCAACTCTTAGACAATGTAAAGGAGTAGAGATAATACCATGCATCTTATCTGATCATAATGGAATGAAACTGAAAATCAACAATAAAACAAGGAAGGAAAAAGAATACATCACTTGGAGAATGAACAATAGGTTACTGAATGATCAATGGGTTATAGATGACATCAAGGAGGAAATTAAAAAATTCTTAGAGATTAATGAAAACACAGACACAACATATCGGAATCTATGGGACACATTGAAAGCAGTTCTAAGAGGAAAATTCATTGCTTGGAGTTCATTCCTTAAAAAAAGAAAAAACCAACAAATAAATGATCTCATACTTCATCTCAAAATCCTAGAAAAAGAAGAGCAAAACAACAGCAAAGGAAGTAGAAGGCAAGAAATAATTAAAATCAGAGCTGAAATTAATGAAATCGAAACAAAAGAAACAATTGAGAAAATTGACAAAACTAAAAGTTGGTTCTTTGAAAAAATAAACAAAATCGACAGACCCTTAGCCATGCTAGCGAAGAGAAGAAGAGAGAGAACTCAAATTACTAGCATACGGGATGAAAAAGGCAATATCACAACAGACACTTCAGATATACAGAAGATAATCAAAAATTATTTTGAATCCTTATACTCCAATAAATTAGAAGATAGTGAAGGCATTGATAAATTTCTTAAGTCATATGATCTGCCCAGATTGAGTCAGGAGGATATAGACAACCTAAACAGACCAATATCAATTGAGGAAATAGAAGAAACCATCAAAAGACTACCAACTAAGAAAAGCCCAGGACCGGATGGGTATACAGCAGAATTTTACAAAACCTTTAAAGAGGAACTAATACCAATACTTTTCAAGCTACTTCAGGAAATAGAAAAAGAGGGAGAACTTCCAAATTCATTCTACGAGGCCAACATCACCCTGATACCTAAACCAGACAAAGACACTTCAAAGAAAGAAAACTAGAGACCAATATCTCTAATGAACCTAGATGCAAAAATCCTCAATAAAATTCTGGGAATCGGATACAAAAACATATCAAAAAAATTGTGCACCATGAGCAAGTAGGATTCATCCCTGGGATGCAAGGCTGGTTCAATATACGGAAATCAATAAATGTTATTCACCACATCAATAGACTTAAAAATAAGAACCATATGATCATCTTGATAGATGCGGAAAAAGCATTCGACAAAGTACAGCATCCCTTTATGTTCAAAACTCTAGAAAAACTAGGGATAACAGGAACATACCTCAATATTGTAAAAGCAATCTATGCTAAGCCTCAGGCTAGCATCATTCTGAATGGAGAAAAATTGAAGGCATTCCCTCTAAAATCTGGAACAAGACAGGGATGCCCTCACTCACCACTTCTGTTCAACATAGTTCTCGAAACACTGGCCAGAGCAATTAGACAGACGAAAGAAATTAAAGGCATCAAAATAGGAAAAGAAGAACTTAAATTATCACTATTTGCAGATGACATGATTCTATACCTAGCAGACCCAAAAAGGTCTACAAAGAAACTATTAGAGCTAATAAATGAATTCAGCAAAGTGGCAGGATATAAAATCAACACGCATAAATCAAAGGCATTCCTGTATATCAGCGACAAATCCTCTGAAATGGAAATGAGGACAACCACTCCATTCACAATATCTTCAAAAAAATAAAATACTTGGGAATCAACCTAACAAAAGAGGTGAAAGACTTATACAATGAAAACTACAGAACCCTAAAGAGAGAAATAGAAGAAGATCTTAGAAGATGGAAAAATATACCCTTTTCATGGATAGGCAGAACTAACATCATCAAAATGGCGATATTACCAAAAGTTCTCTATAGGTTTAATGCAATGCCAATCAAAATCCCAATGGCATTTCTTGTAGAAATATAGAAAGCAATCATGAAATTCATATGGAAAAATAAAAGACCCAGAATAGCAAAAACAATGCTAAGCAGGAAGTGTGAATCAGGCGGTATAGCGATACCAGACTTCAAACTATACTACAGAGCAATAGTAGCAAAAACAGCATGGTACTGGTACCAAAACAGGCGGGTGGACCAATGGTACAGAATAGAGGACACAGAAACCAATCCACAAAACTACAACTATCTTATATTTGATAAAGGGGCTAAAAGCATGCAATGGAGGAAGGATAGCATCTTCAACAAATGGTGCTGGGAAAACTGGAAATCCATATGCAACAAAATGAAACTGAATCCCTTTCTCTCGCCATGCACAAAAGTGAATTCAAAATGGATCAAGGAGCTTGATATCAAATCAGAGACACGCCGTCTGATAGAAGAAAAAGTTGGCTACGATCTACATACTGTGGGGTCGGGCTCCAAATTCCTCTATAGGACACCCATAGCACAAAAGTTAATAACTAGAATCAACAAATGGGACTTACTCAAACTAAAAAGTTTTTTCTCAGCAAAAGAAACAATAAGAGAGGTAAATAGAGAGCCTACATCCTGGGAACAAATCTTTACTCCTCACACTTCAGATAGAGCCCTAATATCCAGAGTATACAAAGAACTCAAAAAATTAGACAATAAGAGAACAAACAACCCAATCAACAAATGGGCCAAGGACCTGAACAGACACTTCTCAGAGGAGGACATACAATCAATCAACAAGTACCTGAAAAAATGCTCACCATCTCTAGCAGTCAGAGAAATGCAAATCAAAACCACCCTAAGATACCATCTCACTCCAGTTAGATTGGCAGCCATTATGAAGTCAAACAACAACAAGTGCTGGCGAGGATGTGGGGAAAAGGGTACACTTGTACATTGCTGGTGGGACTGCAAATTGGTGCAGCCAATTTGGAAAGCAGTATGGAGATTTCTTGGAAAGCTGGGAATGGAGCCACCATTTGACCCAGCTATTCCCCTTCTAGGTCTATTCCCTAAAGACCTAAAAAGAGCATGCTACAGGGACACTGCTACATCGATGTTCATAGCAGCGCAATTCACAATAGCAAGACTGTGGAACCAACCTAGATGCCCTTCAATAGACGAATGGATAAAAAAAATGTGGCATTTATACACAATGGAGTATTACTCTGCATTAAAAAATGACAAAATCATAGAATTTACAGGGAAATGGATGGCATTAGAGCAGATTATGCTAAGTGAAGCTAGCCAATCCCTAAAAAACAAATGCCAAATGTCTTCTTTGATATAAGGAGAGTAACTAAGAACAGAGTAGGGTCGAAGAGCATGAGAAGAAGATTAACATTAAACAGGGATGAGAGGTGGGAGGGAAAGGGAGAGAGAAGGGAAATTGCATGGAAATGGAAGGAGACCCTCAGAGTTATACAAAAGTACATACAAGAGGAAGTGAGGGGAAAGGGAAAAATAATACAAGGGGGACAAATGAATGTCAGTAGAGGGGGCAGAGAGAGAAGAGGGGAGGGGAGGGGAGGGGGGATAGTAGAGGATAGGAAAGGCAGCAGAACACAACAGACACTAGTATGGCAATATGTAAATCAATGGATGTGTAACTGATGTGATTCTGCAATCTGTATATGGGGTAAAAATGGGAGCTCATAACCCACTTGAATCAAAGTGTGAAATATGATATATCAAGAACTATGTAATGTTTTGAACAGCCAACAATAAAAAATTAAAAAAAAAAAAAAAAAGATTGGCCCAAGTGTCTCCTGAGTGGTTATGATATTGCTGTTCTCAGCAATATGGATTCAGTAGTGAAAATTCTAGCAAAAAATTCTGTCTTCAAGGGGCTTAGATTCTAGTGGGGGGAGATAAGGTAAAAATAGTCAAATAAAAACAAATAGGCAATTTCATATATCAATGAGTTTCTGAAGGATATAACACAGATAAGAAATAACTAGATTGTATCTGTGTTGCACAATTGGGGAAGGTGTCTCTGAGGATAGAATATTTGAGTTCATTAATTCAATGCAGATTATTAGGTACCTCCTATGCTTTCTGCCTCTCCTAGGCAGAAAGGATTCATCAGTGAATAAACTCAACAGCCACTCTCAGGAGCCTTCTAATAAGAGTAGACAAAGAGAAATAAGTTTAAGGTGTTATTGTTATAAAATAGGTAAAATAATATATAAATACTTAATGACTTTCTAATTAACATGTATACTTACATGTCACTATGTATTAACATATAATTTATTGACATATAATAATATAATCATTATTATTATTCTGTTATGCAATATGCATCAAAAGTTAGTGTAGTTGGAAAGATGACAGGGTACAGCCATGTAAAGATTTGGTAGAAGCACATTCCAGGGAAAAGGGACAGGAGTACAAGGCTCTGAGACAGGGACGATTGACACATTGCAAGTGAGCAAGCATGAGGGTGAGATACACGGTGAAGGGACTGGAGTTTAGATCATCACATATGAGTTTTATCAAAGTTCCAGGGGAAGAGCTTAGGGATGTTTTCAGAAGGAAGTGGTGAGATCTGATTCAAGATTTAGAAAGTTCTCTTAGGTAGCTGGTAAAGCAGAGATTTAGGAACTGAAGGGTGACAGGGAGATCATCTAGGGAACTGTTGCAGCAGTCTAGAAGAGAGATGGTGAAAGCATGGACTAGGGTCATGACAGTTGAAATGGAGATCAATCTACCTACCTATCTGTCCATATATCTATGATAAGTGATAGACACACAGTTGGTTGACTGTTTGATTTAGAACTGGATTGGTTGAGGATATGAAGGGGAGAAGGAAAGAGAGAAATTAAATATGCTCTCTGGGTTTGACCTGAACAGTTGGGTGGATTGTGGTGACACTTACTGCAAGGGAGGAGGTTTTGTGGGTAGTAGGGTGTGAATTTGGTGGGGAAAAAATAAATAAATAGCTCAGCATCGGTCTTAAAGTTCAATTTTACACAATATGTGAGTGAGGGAGTGACTGAATATATAGGAGACTGACGTTTTGAAGAAGAGCTAGGATTTGGGTGGCATCAGTATGGAGATGGTATTGAAGCTCAGGGGAAGATGGAATGCACTAAAGAAAGTATATAGAGAAAAGGTTCTTGGAGACTGCACTCGGGCACCTTTTAAGACTTGGAAATGACAAGAAATGACAGAGTGCCATCCAGAGAAAGGGAGGTGTGGCTTTTGAAAGAGGAAGGTAGTTGAGTAAATGCAGCCAAGTGAAATCCTAGATGTCTGTTAAACAATGTTGAAAAGTTTAGATGGTAGAGGAGTAACTATTTTTTCTTGAGCAGGGAATATGGTTATTGGTGACATTTTAAGTATGCTGTAGTGATGAAAACTTATTGAAATGGGTTGAAGGAGAATAATGAAAATGAAAATCAACCAATAGTATTGCAGGAATTTTTTTTTAGTAAGTGAAAATTCTAGCAAAAAATTCTGTCTTCAAGAGGCTTAGATTTTAGTGGAGGAGATAAGGTAAAAAAACTAGGCAAATAAAGACAAATAGGCAATTTCTCAGCACCTCATAAAAATAAGTAAACAAAATAAAATATTTAATAAAATAAAATATTTTAATATATAAATAAATATTTTGTTTACTTATTTTTATGTGGTGCTGAGAATCGAACCCAGGGCCTCGCATGTGCTAGGCAAGCCCGCTACTGCTGAGCCACAACCACAGCCCAGGGATATTTTTTTTCAAATTTTAAAAGGATTTTGCTGAGGAAGAAAGTAGAAAAAGTAACTCTTTATTGGATCTTCACACAGAATTCAGAGTTAAAATACATTCTGTGCAGGATATATATAGTGATGGGAAAAGTAAAGGCGAATGCTAAGGCTCGTCCACCCACCTCTATTGTAGTCCCCTGTTGCTCTGGAGTGAACCTCCTTTAGCAAAAGTGGCAGTGGGGATGGCTTCCTTCAGAAGGCTGACAGCTGCAGCTTTCCTAGGTTGTCTTCTACTCATAAGTCCTGAGCAAGCCAGCTGGGACCCATGTAAAAGGTGGCTTTCCTGATGGTCACAGATACCCCTTTTTGATGGGTAGCCTGTGGAGTAGAAAATGCAGGCCAGGGACATGTTAGAAACAACACAACTAATGAAGCATCCTAATTGTGACCTGGGACGTGGGAAAGGCAGGTTGAAAAAAAAAAAATCTTAGATCTTTCTCTTCTCCTGGTTAGTAAGTTAGCACAAAGGATCCAGCACGGCTGCTCAGTTATTAACAAAAGGTACTCACTTTTTGCCTGGGAGCAGTTGGGGAGCCTGGGAACTGGTGGTTAGTCTTCTCTGAGTAGAAATCAATCAGTTTCAGGAAGGAATACATTACCATGCATGTGCATATCAGCTGTGCCTTGGTTTTAGAGGACCAGATCTGGAAGATCTGAAGCAATAAAATAAAGAAGTGTAGATGATTTTTAGGGAATTGAAATATTGGGCCTCACCTAGGCCACAATTATGATAGTCTCCTAATTTGATCTTATCCCAAAGCCAAACCGTCTCCTAGAATTGTTCACATGGGATATATTTTTTTATCTTGATTACAGAGTCTCAAATTCTTTTTCCAAATGTCCATTCTTCTCCCTCGGCACAACTCTCAGCACCAGATATTATCAGCAGGCACAAAGCTTCTTTTTTTAGCAATGTCTTCTGTATTCTAGCTGATGAATTTTAAAAAAAATCATGAGCATAGATGGAAGTGAAAATTTTGGGTACAATTTGCTGCTCAGGAGAAGCACAAAGAACAATAAGCACCACCTTGTAGTATATGTTGACTTCTAATAGTAATAGACAGTAGTGAAAATGGGGGGGGCATGGAGCCAAGGCTACTGGTCTCAAATGCACCACATTTAATAGTTGGCTTCAGGGCCTTTGCACTTTCAGCTTCCTATCCTCAAATGCACTCCTTGAAGTCATACATGTAGTTGGTTTATTCTTGTCTTTCTGGTATCAATTTAAATATCATCCTCCAAAAGAGATAGTCTTTGAACAATCGTTTTAAGGTAGTCACTTCCAGAACACTGAATTTCCTTTCTAACATGTAGCTCATCTTCTTTAATCCTTTTTTCATTTTGTATTTATCTGACTATAAGCTCTTTCCAAGCAGAAACTTTCATCCTTCCTACTGCATGCTGAGCACTCAGCACGCTGGTGAACATGTGGGTGGTGCTTAATAAATATTTGTTAAATGAAAGGACAAATATGAGTGTTGTTCAGACTGTCATGTGCTTAAAGGTACAGTTCACTCTCCTACCATGCTCTAAGTCTCCTGGATGCTCTTCCTGTCCTCCCTTCCTCTCATCACAGTGAGTGATACAGGTGCTAAATAAATATTTGTGCACTCAGTGATTTCAAATTAATTTGTAGTATTTTGATATACTCAGAAGTATATTCCTCATGTCAAAAAATGAAGAGACCCATGGACACAGACACTTGATGCTGTAGGCAGAATGATGTCTACAGCTATCTATGTTCTCGTCTCTTGCAAAGGATCTTGAGACAATGCCAGATTAGACTGTTAGGTCTAATAGAATCACCAGATTTTCACAACAGAGGCAGGAAGGGCAGAGTCTGAGCAGGATTTGCAATGACAGAAGCAGAGGGATGCAGATTCTGGCTGAGGGCCACAAGTCAAGGAAATCAGGAATGTGGACACTCCCTAGAAGTCAGAAGATGCAAAGAAATAAATTCCTTCTTAGAGAAATTAGAGGAATGCAATCCTCTGGATACCTTGATTTTAAGCTCAGTGAAGTCTATTTTTGATTCTGAGCTTCAGTGTTCTGAGATAATACATTTGTCCTCAGTTTGTGGTAAGGTGTCACAGTAGCAACAGGAAAATAGTGTGGTGTTTATCACAGGGTACCCCACCCACTCTAGCCCTCTCGTCATCACTGTTCCTATTAGGTAGGTTCCCCAAGGACACAGGTGGCCTCTGCAGAGAGGATGTTCTGTATTATGGGATCCTTGCATCAGTCTGCCTAGATTGTTACAAAGTAGATATGAGATTGTGAGAAAGTAGATCTGATGGTCTTCTGAAAGACCATCAGGGCCACCTGTAGAGTTGGTAAGGGAGTAGGGGTGTATAGAGCCTAGAGGGTAAGGTGTTACTGCTCTTCCAATAAATTTCTGTTCCTTGAAAATCACAGATACCATTACAGATGACAAGGAGGGAAGAAAGGAAAGAGAAAATCATGACTCCATTATGTCTTTCTCTGGTATGTGTCTGGGAGCCTCTTCAGGTCTATACTTACCTAGGTGCTGCATGTGAATGCTGTAGAATGAGTTCTTAGATCTTTTTAATGCTAAGCTGCTTCCATTATGCCACAATGATTCCATTTTAGGGTAAATTTTGGTCCCAAATAGGGGTAATATGGAATTGACCTCAAAAGTCCTCTGATCCATTTTTAATTGGCATTGTGAAAAGTGAAGATTGGTAAAACATAGACCCTATCTCATTAATTGTGGGGAAGAGGACAATGAGGCAGAATGAAATAGAAGGAGCACATACAGATACATCCAAGGTCTTCAGTGAATATGAGCATTCTTACCACAAGAGAATAAAATAAATAATTACTAAATTTAAAAAAAACCCATAGAGTAAGAGGAGATGGTGCCTGAGGCCATGCGGTTTGTCTAAAGCAAAGTTAGGCTGACAGGGTGCATATGGTTCAAGAGTCTCAGGATGTTGCCTGCCCTGGATTTCCATAGCAGAGTCTAGGATATCAGGCCAACACAAATGGAGGGGTAAAGCTGTAGAAGGTAAGCAAGAATGACCTGTACTGAGGCCTTTGCTTGATAGAAGACCAAGTCTATCTCTCTATGTTGACACAAACTCGGCACTGGGGGAGGGGACTGTGACTGTGCTGGGTGGAGCAAGGTTCTCTCTGGTGTTGCACGGATACTCCCCCCTCTCTCTTCCGACACCTCCCATTGCAAGCCTCTGTCCTCAGATCACTAGGCATTATTGAAAATGCTGTTTCCTTGGGTTACAGAAACAAGGTAATTAAAGGGTCCTGAACTCTTCCAAGGTTTCTCTGAAAAAAAGAATATATGTGATCACATGCTGACACAGCTCCTGTGGTACTGCAAAGCAATGGATTCAGTATAGGGAAGCATTTGTGTGATCATCATGTTTAACTGTTCATCTTCACTGGCTCTTTGCTGAGCAGCCTCAGGTTTCAGACACTGGCATGACTCACGGGGAGCAGCACCTTGGATTTGGTTTTTGTTATGATCCTCTGTGGTCTCAGAGCCCTACGTGGCAGGGTATCCCTTGGAAACCCTGTGGGGATCCCCAGCACCTGCTTGCTTCTGCCTTGGTGTCTCCTGTCTGCCTAGCCAAAATGCTCCTCTAGTGTGAATTATTTCCTAACCAGCTTTGCAGTATCTGCCTCCCTACTCAAACCCAAGGCCCCATCCCCAATAACTTTCCTGATTTCTCTGATTAAATTTCTATCTCAGGTGACTGCTGGACATCCTGGTTCTATCTCCACTTACATGACATTGGGGGGACGAGGAGTTTTTGTTTGCTTTTGAGGATAAGAGGGATAGATGCTCCCAGTCCATGTTGATATTTATGGTCTTTCTCTGTCTCCCAAGTAAAACACAGTGCACACAATATTTTAATCATTTTTTTTTTTGCTACTGTGATCAAAAGACTCAATTAGAATAATCAGAGGGTGAAAAGTTTACTTGGGGTTCATGGTTTCAGAAGTCTCAACCCATGGACAGTTGACTCTATTGCTCTGGGCTCAAGACAAGTCAGGAAATCATGCTGGAAGTGTATGATGGAGAAAAGCAGCTTAGGACATGCTCACCATGAAACACAGAGAGGTTCCACTCACCATGATAAAATATATAAACCCCAAAGGCAAGACCCCAGGGACCCACCTCCTCCAGCCACACCCTACCTGCCTACAGTCACCACTGGGTTAATCCTATCAGGGGTTTAATTCACTGGTTGGGCTAAGGCTCTTATAACCCAATCATTTTACTTTAACCTTCTTGGCTTACCTCACACATGAACTTTCCAGGGACACCTCACATCCAAACCATAACATATAATATGCACAAAGACACTCACAAACCATATACCTGCATACATGAGAAGTTTGTTGAAGATGTATCATGACTTCAGCATTTGTTTTTCACTTTTTGAACCCCTCACTCCCTAATGAGAGAAAAGGTGGTTTTGGGGTTGTACTTCTGAGAAGTACACATACTCCTTTAGCATCTATTTATCACTCATGGGACAGTGTTGTTGTTGTTGTTGTATTTTTCCAATTAGAAAGAAGGTCTAAGTCTATTTTAGAGAAGAAATAAATATTCTTAGTAGAATGCATTTTCAGCCAAAATATACCAGCGGGGGGATGGCAGAAATTATAGCAAGTGTATCTTTATAAACTGTCTGAGCTGCACCTGTTATAGATGACCTCTGACACAAAGCATTCTAGAAACTTCAGAAACAACACTGAACCATGACTTTTTGACTATACATTGAAACTTTTTTTTTTGTTGCATATGCATTAAAGTCAGAGTGCTATAAGATACTTAATTAAGGGTACCAAATTAATTTAAATTAGCAGTTGAATAACCTCAACTAGCAGAAGATAAACTGGTAGCCTGGATGAGAGTGTGATAGATGCCACTTATTGGACCTTACCTTATTGAACTCTGGGACTCAGCCCTTGGTTGACTTGGGCATATATTCATTAATGAATTCCATCTACATTATAAGTATGTTTTTAGTACTGAGTCAGCTGTAGGTTGGAGGACAGTCTATTTGAGGAAAATAAGCCAATCTACTCTTCTTCCACTCAAAGCTGCCTTTTCTGTTTTGAGAGGAGAGACCTCTAAGTCTCTGTACTCTCACAAAGAACATTTACCATCATTTGAATGTGTCCCTTCATTCCCAATCTACTCTGAAAGCATTTTCTTTCCACCACTCTGCTTTCGTAAATATTTATATCCCAATCATCTCAAGTCCATTGGACTCCATCACTTGTGTGTTTCAATTATTTAAAATCAGGATTGCATCTCCTGGGCAGCTAATGAAGTCTCGATAGATATACATTATTGAAGCATATTGTTATTTATTCCCCTAATAAATCAAACCTGTTGGGAAGAGTAGCTGCAATTCAGGCAGTAGAAATGAGGAATAATGATGACATAGATCATTTCTGAATCACTCTAGCCCATTTTACAGCCTGCAAAATACACTGAATTCCATAAAAGTGACAAATGACACAACATTGTAATAAATAGCTATAGTTTGTGCATTGTGAATTGGAGCTTAGATTCATATTGAAGCTCTCTGTCAAAGGGTACATGATAAATTAAGTATTGAAATCATACTCTGTAAAAAGGAATCATATATTTTCCATTTATCTTGATTTATTATATGACATCGTGTGCTTAAGTATATGTAAACTTTCCAAATGGAGTTGATTTAATGTTAAGGAAAAATAGCTAAAAAGAGAATTTGGTATTTTGGAACTCTTTATTTCCCTGTTACAATTTTGTAAGACTTTTAAATGTTCCATAGATGCTTAATCATATTTTTTAAGATGAATTCCCAGAAATGTGCAATAATATTTATAAGGCTTATTAAATATAAATAGGCACTATCACAATTAATATTACTGTTTTCTATTCAAATTTAATTTTTATAAAGAGTACATAAAACTTTCAATTAAATATTATATGTAAAATAATAGTGATCCACTTTGAAGGGTGAATTTAGATGTCCCAAATGGTGGGCCAAGGAATGAACACACCTTGAATTTATTCAATTTCCAGGAATTTAAGTGAAATATCTACCATTGCATTTATCACAGGAAATTAATAATTTGAGAAATAAGAAAAATAAGTAAATATGAACAATGCCATATGAATCTCTATGATTTAGTCCCCACTTAGCCATATGACCACAGGGTGATTAAGATGATGAGCAATATTGAGTCTTACATGCTTACTCCAGGGCAGATGGTTTTCCTTGGGCATTTCCTATAGCTTTTTTTTTTTTAAAAATTGGTTTGTGGCACATTTCAAAGAAACACAGTCTGAGCAAGGAGGTCACACATTAGTCAGCATGAAAGTGAGAGGATCGAGGTGAAGACATGAAATACATTTTGGTCATAGGCACTTTTCTGGTGCCCACCTGACATTGCCACATCTCTCCATCCTCTACTTCTTCATTTCTTATTTGTTATGTTGCTGAAGTGCTATGTTGTTGAACTGTCAGTTGCTAACTCAAGGCTAGAACTGTCAGCTAATCCACTGGATGAAGGAGGCTTCCATTGGAACTGAGGCTCCAAGGTCTGAGGTTGGCCATAAACTCTCCTACAGTCTCCAGAAGCTGACCTGGTCCGCATTTGTCCACACATATCAAACGGGTTTAATGTTGTCCTGCCAAGACTAAATAAAGTAATATATGTGAAGTTTACCACAGTTTTGAAGCAATATTTTAATGGGAGGTGTTGATGATATCATTTCATTAATTAAAAGGATATATTTTCTGGTTTGAATTCCTTTAACAGGAACTGTGTATTTATCCCTTTGCAAGACTATACTGTCACCTATGTACCATCTTTTATCCAATTATTTGAACAGCAAGATTATCAGCATATTCCTTTTAAATATCTGATGCACAAAGAAATTTACAGGCTCATAAAGATAGTAGTAGAGGAGAAAGACTCAAACCACAGTGGTTTGAGAGTAAAGCACGTACTCTTTCCACAATACCACATTAAAAATTCGTCTTAATTACTGAAATTTACCTAGAAACTATATATTGTATAATAGAAAAGACTTAGTATATTTCAGACTTTCATATAAGTTTCAAGTGAATATGTTAATTGAGATTATACCACCAACGTTTTGGTCTTTTCTTGGGACCAGTATAATTTATCTTCTACACAGAAGGCAGTAGGGAGGAGGAGAGGGAAAGAAGTCCAGGAGAAAAAGTTAAAATAGGGGGGAAATGAGATGGATGAATGGAGGAAGATAAGCATAGAAAGAAGGAGAAAATGCAAAGGCAAGAGAGAGAAAGAATCCCTCGGGGAATTATTTCTGGTGCAAGCTATGATAAACTTGACAAATATTTTACCACTTTCAGACTCTGGTAGGCTGTTTGTTTCGTTTTTTTTTTTTTTTTTTTTTTTTTTTTTTTTTTTTTTTTTTTTTTTTTATGACACAATGAAAGAAAAGGATATTTGAAGATCTCCACCTACCAGATAATCTTTCTCCCCTTTCACCCATTAATCATTTGATGTCATCGTAATCTCTTAGAATGGTGTGGACCAACATACTCTTATTGTCTTCAAGGTACATTGAAGAGGTGTGAAAGGAGCTTTATAACTATAGGCCTCCTCTGAGCTCATAGTGCCTCCCCTTGGAGCAAGAATGCATGGGTATCTCTGGTTCAGGAAGCACTAATCCCACCGAATTTCTGCCTGCAAAGTCAGGTATTTTGCCTTCTTAACCTTAGTAGACTGAGCCATAACAATAGTTCTTTCTTGTGTTTTTCTTTGTGCTACAATTACTAGGCTCCCCTTGTAGGCACTGAAATATCTGGTATAGTACAGGGCAGGAAATAAATTCTTAGTAAGTACTTATTGGATTGGATCAAATTGAATAAGCAGGAAGAAATGGAGAAGTAGCTATGTGTTAAAACATTGCCCACTTTATCTGTTATCTCTTTAAGTCCCAAGTACTTTCAGTATTCTTACTGAGACATGGAGACAAGCCTTTCTCTGAATGAAATGGATTTGAGCAAAGTTTAGCACCAATGGCCATTAGGAAACCAAGAACACATATTTCTCCTCTGCACTTGGAAGATTAGTTAGCTCAACCCTGCCTCTTGTGGAGGAGTGAAAGCAGATATGCAATTCAGAGTGAGGCAGGAGATGCAGGATACAGGTGCTCTGGTTGTGGGCCTCTCCATGAGGAAGTGTGAAGTGCTAAATTCCTTGTCCCAGGAGACCTGTCTTCTAATATCAGAAATGTTGCCTATAAACTGTGTGATGTGTTGATATTGTAATTTTAGCTTCTTGTCAGGTTCTTTCTACTCAAAGCAGATGCTTGTTAAACATCTGCTATGGGTCAGACTCTGTGCTAGGTACACATGGCATGCTTAATTCACAGCGTAGTTACGATTCACTTATTTCATTCACTCAAGTACATTTATCGAGCACCTCTGTGTGCCAGGCACTATTTTGGTTGCTGGCAATATAGCAATGAACAATACAGACCAAAAGTAAAACATCCTGACCCTGATGGTAGTGGAGTAGGCAAACAGTTAGTGACATAAATGAGAATAATGGGTAGTGTGTTTATTGGTTATGAATGTGAAGGAAAACAATAAAGCAGGGAACGAGGCTCAACAGTTCAGGGGTTTGGTTCCAGTTCTCAGAAGTGCCTTTTGCTTTCTTATTTTCTTCCTTCCATTTTTCTTTTTAAGTAGAGTGCCCGAGGGAGGGCTGATTCACTGAGCGAGTCATGCCAGTGTAGGGAAGAGCATTTTGGGCTGAAGGGCAAGCAAAGGTGCTGAACCAGAATAATGACTACGACAGGGCGTTATTCGCACAATAGAAAGCAGTATTTAAAAATCATGTGATTATCACAGAAAAAGGAAAGGTCATATTTTAAAAGATAAATTTCATGTGGAAATAATTTTAGATGTAGAAGAAAGTTGCAGAGAGTACAGAGAGCCCCACGGGTTCCTTGTTTTTTTTTTTTTTTTTTTTTTTTTTTTTTGTTGCTAACATCTTGTGTTATCATTATGCATTTGTCAAAATGAAGAAACTTAACTACCATCAGTGTTCTGATTCCACCAGTATTTCCACTGGCCTTTTTCTATTCCAAGATCCAGTCCAGAATATGACAATATATTTAGGAAAGACAGTATTTTAAAATTATATTTCCTTGGCTCATGTAGCTTTTGAAAAGTAGTTGGCATGTATTTTGTTCAGACATGAGTCTCTTTGGCATGAATCAAACATGATAGAAAAGAACAGGAGGCAGGTGGTCTGGGGCCCCGGGCCCTGGGCCCAGCTTTGCCACTAACTGTGCATCCTTGGATAGTATCACTCTCTTTTCCTAGATCTGAGGCAAGCCTTTTAGTATATAAAATTTAGAAATTAGGGCTAGATTTCTGAGATCCCTCTAAACTCTTAAATTCTGACTTGACATTATTCTGGTATTCGTGTCTGCAAACTCAGAAATACCAACAATTCTGTGACTGATTTCCCTAATTCCAGGCAGACTCTCATGGCAAAACCAGACTGGATTGTAAGAGGTTCCGAGCTTGCCCACTTCTGACCATTGCAAACTCCTCCGTACTCCTTGTTTTCCAATGCCTATCTGCTCATCTGCCCACAGTTTGCTCTGGTCAGTGGATGTTTATAGCTTAGAACATTTATTATAAAAAGAAACTGTTCTGGATGTTTTATTTCTTTCTCATAAAAATAACATTATGCAAATGTATAACAACTTATGCAACTGAGATTGCTTAGGCAGACATGATAGTATTTAGTTTTGAGGCTGATATCCTTGGGAGTGGGGGGTAAAGAAGGGTTCATTGACCTCTACTCTGTGTGTCTTCTGATTATTTGTCAGTTTTCTTTCTTCTGGTTTTTGCATTCTGCCTAGGTTAGGTATTTGTCTTTGAATCCTTGAGTCCCTTCCCTTTCCATCAAAGCCTATTACTTTTCTTTTTTTTTTTTGTAGCAGGCTAAAACAAATTTGTAATATTTAATCATCATTCGATACATAAATACAATTTATGTGCATTTAACATAAAGATCAGATAGTAGGTTTCATGGTTTTTAAAACCCTAAGCAAACAAACAACCTCAATTAAGTTGCTTTTTTTTTTTTTCAAGTGCTACACTCAACTACTTTCTCTCATCCTATACATTAATACTACTGGATATGAAGAGTACTTGAATCTAGAGAGAGTAATTTAGAGACAGAGGCCTGCTTTAGATGTGCTGACTTTTAATACTGTTGAGAAAGTCTCTTAGAGCTACTGAAGATGAAAGTGAAGATTTTGGTTACTAATTCACCTTCTTTTTCACTTTTTATCCATAAGTAGGTGGCAAGAGACAGATCTTGCAAGAAGTGGGGAAAGTGCCCATTTTTCTATTTGCTCTACATTTGGGCTTAAATTGCTGCTAAGTCATTCCCCAAGGGAAATCTGGAGTAAGTGCAAGTTACAAATAAACACTCCCAACTTTGCTTTCCACAGCCTCAGCATTTTCAGCCCCATAAGGGATGCTCTGAACAAGCAAATGTGCTTTTAACTTAGCTCTAAAATATGTCCTGATATGTGGGAGCTATTTTTAAGACAACAGCAGGGACCTGACAGACTGATATTTGCAGGAACTCAAATTGCCTCACATCTTCTCTGACCTGGCCCTACAATGAGGCCCCATCAAGTTATTATTGTCCTCTGGGAAAATATATTTTGCATTGTACTGTGCATTACTGCTCCCACCTAAATGTGTTGGCCATTTTTAAGCTATGGAATGTGAAAGAGAAAGTGAGTGGCAAGATAAAGATGTAGGAAAATAGCAAAGTCTCTGCATGGGAGAAAACCAAAAAACAAACCTGTAATATGTAGCAAAAGAAGAAAAGGGCAAGAGAAAATAGAGTGAAATCTCTTGCTTGCTCTCTCTTTCTCCCCCCATCCTTCCCCCCCTCTCTCACACACATGCTTATATTTATTCATCTGTCATCTATCATTTTTTATCAATTATCAAACATGTATCTACTATCATCTATAAATTATCTACCTACCAATGTCTTATCTATCATCCATTTATCACCTATCATCTACCAATCAATCATCTATCAGGAAGCAAAAGGGAGAATGATAAATTTGAACTATAGAAGAACAATATAGGAAAACAAATTTTCATTTTTTTTTTGGTCAAAAACAGTCTGAGGATGGGAGGTTTTATTCCTCTTCTTTACTTTCACCAATCCCTTTTCCTGCTTTCTGACTTTACCAAGGCCAGATGACAGTTTCAAAAAGAAATCTATGAAAACAATGCAAGTATTTTAAAGAGACTAGGCTTGTCACCAGAGACTTCTCAAACATTTAAGATATTTTTATCACACACTAAAAGATAGAAAAGTGTATCCTAAGTCAGAAACCTGGGTGGTAGCCTGAGTATATTCCTGTCAAAGTCAAATAGAAAGGAAAGATTCCCCAACTTTGTTATTAATGTGAGACCTGAAATCCAACCAAGATACCTAGCAGTCATCCAATTAGATGTTCAAATATAACTCAAAAGAATACAACTTTAGACTCTGCCGGTAGGAATGTTGGCAGTGTGCCCAAGAAAGGGAGAATGATGAGGAAGCTTGGAAACATGACAAGAGGAATATATAAAGGAATCACTGCTATTTAGCATGGAATATAAAAGACTCCCAGGATGGGAGATACCAATTTTATGGAAGCCCTCCATGGGCAGGAGGAATTAGATTTGTCTCATTCTACCCTAAACTGGTAGTTTTGACACTTTTCACAAGGATTTCTCTATGGGACAATATTTGTGTCTATAAGTAAAAGTGACTCCTAGCTGAATTCTGCTAAGATTAGAAGAGTTTGGGTTAAGTTATAACCTCAGTCCTTCCTGTGACCACACTCTGATCTTCCAATTTGACATTCTACTTTATTGAGGTAGAGGACACAGCTATGATGAATGAGGGGGGATCTGAAGTTAGTAGATTACACTTCTATAGGAAATTTTTTTATTGATCAAAGTCCTTAACAATGAATTGAATTAATTTGGTAGGTAGTATATTTCCTATCACTAAATTTTTTAAAATACAAATTTAACAGGATAGTATACATATGATATATATGCACACACACATACACATATGTAGTATAGATTATATATGCATTTTACTTATTAATAGATGACAATTACCATTCACATCTGTCTCCCACACAGTCATATATACACACGTATACACACGCACACACACACAAAAGGGAATAAACATCTTTATAATGTAGGGAACCTTTCTCATTGCCAAAAGAAACGTCCTTTGTGAACAATTCAACCTTAAATTGATAATATATTTGAAGGAAAAGAAATTGTGACTCGTAGTTCAATACTTTGAATTGATTTGATCATATGGAATTTAAGGTATTTATTTAGATGAATATGCAAACAGTCTAGGACAAACTCATCAAAATGGGACTCGAGCTAGTCAAAATGATGTAATTTGTTTCTAGGGAAGAAAACAGACTGAAATAGAATACAAAAATTTATCATTTTATAACAATAACTAAAATTAATTTCTTAAAATATCAGTAGTGGAATGAAGATGAATTCTTATTAGAACATGAAAGATTTGGAAATATAAGAAAAATGATCAGAAGAGGCAGCTCTATATAGGCCTTTCAATCTGTCTGGCTCTGCTGACATGTGCTATATTAGAGCTATTGTGTGAGCTTGCAGGGAGAGGGATAAACAAATAATAAATATATCTAGATAGTTAAGGTTAATGAAATGGAGGAGGAAAGAAAACCCACAGTTGTTGAGATGCTACAGGGTGCCAGTCACTGTGATAACTTTTAGAAGTGGACTAGTCCTCAAAGCTGATCCCTGTGGAGAATGTTCTCTCTCCTGAATTAGAATAAACTGAAATTTAGTGTTTAAGTGAGATTATCATCACTTTCCCTTAGATCTAAAGCCTGTGTTCCTTCTATTGTACCATTCTAGAAAATTTGAAGACAAACTGAAAACACAAGTGGAAAATGTAAAATTCAAAGAATGAGTGAATTTGTATTTTAGCAGTTAAGACATGGAATAAAATAAAGGTCAGGTCAAGGTTAGTATGTTACATAGGGATCTTAGACTCTAGAAGAAAAATACAGAAGATACTAATTGACCTAAATCATTAAAAAGGGGAGTTGGAAAGATGATCCTGAAAGCATATGTACGTCTAGTGAAAGAGCTCTTTATAGGTCAGTCTGAAGAACAAGAAATGTGCAGGAATAGGAAAAGAACATGATTGAAAGCTATCAAAGGGAGAGGCTGAAATAATCCAAAAGTTGGCTTCTGATTTCAGGAAACCAAGAGCATGACCAATCCCTTAAGAAGGCACATTGTTCTCCGGCCTGATGACCTATTTCCTGAGTTCTCAGTTTGGAGGGCTGCTAGGAAAACTGTCTTGATCTTAGAGACCTCTACATAGGGAAGGCAGCAGACTCACATGGGGAAGGAATGCAATGGATAGTTCTTGACTGATGGCATCAACAATGATGTGAAAGTGATGAGAGGTCATGACAGTAACTAAAATGTAATTGCAGAATTTATTTCAAGTCTCCTTCAAAGGATGTTACTGAAAGCAAAACAGCTTAAAATATACGATCTTTTTTTCTGGGAATTCTTCAGTTTCCCAAGGGATGATAACATCAAAGAATGATTATTACATTTAATTATGTAGCAATGAAAAAAAAATCATGACTAATGTCAAGAGATGGTAGAAAAGGTGAACAGCTAAAAGAAATATTGTATTTTTATTCCAACTGGACCCAAAACTTTGTGCTTAGTACATGAATAGAGAAGAAAATGAAAGGTCCAGACCATTTTGGGGACAAAGACAGTGTTGTCTATTAAAAAGGTCAGGTCATTTTACCATTTTATAGGACCCAAGTGGCTTGATTACATAGATTCAGACTGCAAGTATTAGAACAAAGATGCTCACATCTAATAACCTCAGTTAGAAAACTGTTACCCTTGCCTTCTCCTCAAAGTTCCCATCAATCCTCAATGGGAGGAAATAGAAAAGGGTAAGGTGACGTTTTTCTGACTAGTTTTTCTGAACAGCCCCTAATACCTCAGCCAATGCTCTCCCAAAGACCAGTTGTTATAGCGGGAGGAGAAGCCAGTTTGATGGGAACCTGCTTGATTGGCCCAATGGACAGGCCTGTTTAATAAAGTCCTATCTGCTGAGGCTTGGGCATTTGGGGAGAAGAAGGAAGGTTGGTTTTTACTGTTTTACATGGAGTTAAACTATAATATCATCTGACAAACATCCCAGATCCTCATTTGCTCAGCATCTGCCACATGTGCTTTAAACAATTCTCAAAAAAAAAAAAAAAAATTGTGTCCATATATAAGAACAACTCCACAGTAACAGCCATCACAAAAACTGGTACTTAGCACAGTTTCAGAGTAAAACATGGAAACAGGAAAAAGTTTCACAGGGCCACAGAAAGTGTTTTGTGAGTGAATACAAGTCTTTTTCTTATACCTCCGCAAGGGAGAACAGTAGCCTGAGAAATGTAGGAGTTTTCTGAATCCACTTGGCAGGGTACACTGAGGCCAGCTGTTTACAGTTAGGCCTGCTTTTAAGAACAATGGAAAGTAACAGGTTTAAAACAAATGCATACACAAAAAAAGGAGGGTGCACGGGCTGAACCTAGTTATCACTCACCAAATGCCATCTAAAGGACAATAACAGAGGAAGAAGTCTGAGGATAAAAAAGAAAAACAATCATCCTGAAAATGTTAGTTTTAGAATTGTCAAAGTTTGTTTGACATGATGAAAGGGAATGGGAAATTTGAAGATATTGAAAATAGAAAGTGGGGGTTTTACCAGTGAGAATTACAGGTAGGCAACTCAGAAGAGAAAACAAGAAGAAGAGAGAAGCAAAAGAAATAAAAACATAGCAAGAAAGGATGCACAGCTCCCAGGTTTCTTCTGTTTTGAGATGTGTGTGGCTCAGTCTTTGGGAACCCTCTCCTGGCCCACATATAAGGCAAAGCTAAGAGGAAAGGGGCAATAACTTCTGGAAGATGGCCCATGAGAATAAGCTTTGATGACAGACATGTGGAAATGACATTCCTGTGCTTTGACTTTGGTGAGATATGATGAAAATTAGGAGATTTCTAATCCTTTCACCTATAATAGAGGACTAATATCTTATAGGAAAATAGTTGCACCTGGCACATTATAGTAGGAAAAGATTATGCCTTGTATAAATTAATACATATTTGAAAAATGAGCTCCACTTTTTAACTCACTCTGTGTGCCATTTCCTTAACTTATTTTGTTTAGTCTTCAGCAAAGTTTGTAGGTTGTATCACTCTGAGATTGAGGGAAGATTCGTGTTTCGTTCAGAGCCATGGCATCTCTACACACACTCTGATTCCAAGCTTCATCTGGCTGACTGTCTTCCCTGTTCTTCTTACTTTGCAGCAGAATCTCCAGATCACAGGCTCAAAGAAAGAGGCAGGAATAAAAGGGAGAGTTTTCAGGAATATCAGAGATACATGATACTATAGTAACAGACAAGCTGGTAATTATGGTATCCAGAATGTCCCTAAAATTGTTTAGTAAATAGAAGAACTGGCATCAAGTAGACATTCTCCATCAAGTATTGGCTACCCCCAGTGTAATGTTATAAGCAGAGAGAGATGGCAGCAACAGTATGGTAGTTGTAGTGAAGGACAGAATCCAAAATCCTAACAATGAAAACATGGCATACTTCGTTGGCCTAAATGAAGGGAATTTGACTGCAAAGACTGTTTACACAGGTGTGTCAAAGGTAAAGTATAATGAAATTTGCAGGGACTAGCACATGTGAGAAATTTACCAGTTTTTCAAGAGATATTGAAGAAGTTTACCAGTTTTTCAAGAGATACTGAAGAATGAATATTTCGTGTATTTTAACACTCCTAATCCAGAAAGGTGATGGAGGAAATGGTATTACTGGAATTTGGTGAGAAATAATTATATGTGGTTTTAGAAAAGAACTACAGTCTTTGGGGCACAAGGCCACTGTGTAAATCACTAGCTGGGAGGGAGGGAGCTAGAAACTGGCTGAGTCAATATTCCTGCCTCCTTCTACCCATCTTCATGGTCTCTGGTCAAGAAGAAAAGAAAGATTCAGTAAAAGTCCATAGAGCTCACCCTCCTGGGGCACATGGAAGGTAGAGAAAGATCTGGAATGATAAACAAGAAAAACAGCACATGGGCCTTTTAGTATCATGCATGAGCTACTAATTAGTAGTAGCCCTCCCAAGCCACCCGAAATAAACCAATACTCAGCACAACCTAGCACCTGACTTGAAAACGCAAACTCAAGACATGTCCTTTGCCAACAAAATCACTGCGTATATGCCATTTTTGTAGTAATTCTGGAGCCACCCAAGGATGGAAATGAGTGATTTTTCTACAAAGGATAAAGAAAGAAACTTCACTTGCTTTAGAAAAGAGGAGGTCAGGCAGGCAAAGCTAATGGGTCTGGCCTACTGAAAAGAGCAAAAAATCTGGAGTGAAAGCAGGCAAGTGAATGTTATAAAAACACAAGGCATGACATTTTATTAAGAGGAAAGAGAAAGAATCACGATCTAGGTGTGAAATCCCAGAGACTGCAGAAAGGTGGATGTTTATATCTTCTCCCTCACCTGTGCAACAGCTTTCAACACTGAAACAAAAAAATATATGGAAACAGTGATGGTGGGCATTACCTTATTTACACTTCAGAATAACCTTGCAAGATAGATTTCATTATCTTCACTTTATAAACTGGTAAAGGAATTTGTCTTAGAATATATATTTAGTAATTGGTAAAACCAGCTTTCTCTTTTCTTAGGGATTCTCTAAGCCAGAATGCCTTATGCAGCAGACATTGAAAAGAGACCTCGTCCAGATAGAAGAATTAAAAGCAGAGAGAGGGTGGTCAATATCACATGTGCAGGGACTACTGGGTATGTGGGTTTTCAAAGAATAAATAGTAACAGAGAGGTAGGGGTCATCTGAATTTGGAGCTCTTGCTGTGGGATGATGAAGTAGGAGGGACACTTTTTTTCTTTCTTAAGGACCAGAGTCCCCATACTCTTGGAAATGTTTCTGTTCTTATAGTAACCAGTTTGATGGCAACTAGATTAGTTTTGTAGTTTCTGTAACAAGTACCACAATCTGGGTAGCTTAAAAAATAATTTTCTTAGGATCCTAGAGGCTAAAAATTCAAGGTCAACGTAATCAGCAGGGCTGGTTTCTTTTTAGGGCTATAAGAAAAGGCCAGTTCAATGCTTCTCCCCTAGCTTCTAGTAGTTTTCTAGCAATTGTTAATATCTGCCTTAATTTCTCAATGGTGTTCTTTATGTGTGCATGGGTCTATGCTCAAATTTCCCCCTTTTTATAAGGACATCCATCACATTGAACTGTGGCCCATTTCATAAAACTCAACTAATAACATCAGTAAAAATCCAAATTCCAAATGAAGTTACATACTAAGGTACTAGGAACTTAGACTTTCATATATGAATTTTGAGTTGTTGCAATTCGATCAATAACCAGAGCCTATACATTTGTCTACAGATTCTTAAAGGAATTGACTTATAGGACTAACAATAGACTTATATGGCAGAAAACAATGTCCATTTAGAATACTGTAGATAAGAACTATGATAAACAATACCTTATACAAACAGTTGGTTATGATGCTGAAAAATATATGTATAATGTGCTAATACATCTTATAATAACTTCTGAAAATCAAATGAGATACCATATGTGACAGTACTTTGCAAGCTGTGTAGTATTCAAATTAAGGCATTAGTTTTATTTTCATTACCATGTCTTTATTTATATACGTAGCTCATTTTTATTGTTACATTGAGCATTTCACACTTTTATGGTCCATTTCTTTTTACTTCATTACATTCTAGATTAGAAGCATCTATGTCTATTTCCTCTTACAGAAACCAAGTTTCTTCACTTTTTTTTCCCCTTAAGAATTATGAAAGGTCTTTCCTCTAATTTAAATCAAATAGGAGATCCTGGGACTGGATTGTTCAAATAGCCATCTCCGTCTAAACTTACAAAAAGAACTTAAATTGTTGGTGTAATTGATGGCGTTGATTACAAAACAAATCACATATTGATCACTTAGAAACTGAGACAATGACCTGGATGCTTCAGTCAGATTTGGCTGATACTGCCAATGAACTTTGGGGTCACTCTTTCTTTGCTTACCAGGATGAATTTTCCTTGTCTAGCATGACCTGCTCCCAGGGTGACACATATTGATACCTTCCTATTTATTATTTTTGTTTTGCAAAAAGTGAAAATAGAAAAGTCTCGTTTGAGCTTCTGCGTTGAACTCAGAATGTAAATCATTCCTTTGATTTATGTAAAAATGAAATCTGTATCTACTGTAAACATCACAGCCTCTCCTTCTCCTGACCTTGGCCCTCTTCTCTTCATTCCTCTCAAAGGTGGCCACCCTGCATTGAAGAATGTTGTAATCTACAATTTAGTTTATTCATCCAAAATTTACCAAGCACCCATCATTTATCTTGTCCTATACTAGAAACTATCTTTGAGATGAGACTCTTTGGTTATTTTACTATTTGGTAGATTTAATGCTATTGTTTTGATTAATGGCCAAACCCAGA
Organism: Marmota flaviventris; assembly: GCF_047511675.1. Classification (NCBI taxonomy): domain Eukaryota; kingdom Metazoa; phylum Chordata; class Mammalia; order Rodentia; family Sciuridae; genus Marmota; species Marmota flaviventris. Next base: position 108,601,963 of record NC_092508.1, on the reverse strand, counting down.
GGTGTCTTTTATGCAGTTCTTTGCAGTTTTGAAGGGGCACTGACTTGACATATGCAGAGATGGGCTGGAGGTGGGAGCCCTTAATAGTGAGGAATTGGGGTTAACTGTTAGGCACCCATAGCTCAGTGGCTTGATTGTTTTTGGCTTATCAGAGCTTTTTACTCTCATCCATTTTTAATTTCCTGAATTTTATAGGGGAAAATAATGTACTATAATGATAATCACTAAAAGTCTTAATGTGTATTTCTCCAAAATGCCAAATCTCTCCTCCCTATATAAAATGTAATAAAGACTTATAAGCTCAAATTAGGAGTTTAGAAATAATTCATCTTTAAGAGAATTGTCTCCCCACAACCCAACTTTCTATAATCTATAATCAACCAAACACCAAATTATTTATCAAACAGCCATGGAACAGCTGCTATATTTGGAAAGTGACTTGACAAAATTAAGTAGAAGACCTGGTGCTTTCTTGAAGGAGTTTATTACCTATGTGGGGAGATGAGACAAGCTTCTTTTCATGGCAACAGACCAAGGCAGGAAAACAGAGAATGATAAGAAACAAATGAATAGTTCTCCATGTGCCTTATTCATCCAGGGCTCTTTAGAGCCAGACTCTACATCTAATCACCGCAGAAATGCCATTTACCTGCAGCCTCGGCAAGAGAAGCCTGTAAATGACCGTGCTGTGAAGTGGACCCCACAGTCGGAAAATAGGGACAGAAGAGGTGCAGGCCGCAGTCTCATTTTGAAATGTGAGCTTGTTTTCTGAAAGCCTTTCATTAGCAACCTTATGCGGGTGATGAAAGATTAAAGACAAAACTCAGCCCTCCCTTCTCTTGTGCATCAGACAACGTCTAAGAGCTTTATGTCTCTAAGGACACTTGAGGTTGCTCAAAGTGGGCGAAGGAGGAGATTAAAGTCACCCTCTAGGAGGACAGAAAGCAATGCTACCTTTTAGGTCTTGGTCCTCTTGCCAGCAGAAGCAAATGTATTTTTGCCATTTTAAAGCATCTCCTTCTTGTCCCCACCCTTCCCCACACATTTGGTGGCGATGGGGTTCAGTTTGATTAATTTTAATTCTTTGGCTTCACACAAGGGTAGACAGTGATGAATTGATATATTAAAGATGTGATTAATGGTTACTTTCTATTCAATGTAATTATCAGGTGATAGTTTCAATGAAAAATGCTAGAAAATGAAACTTTTCACTCCAGATAACTATCCACCCTGTCTGGAAAGAAAAATGGGTCTCTATTTTCAACATATTACTGTGGAGCAAGGCCACAAGAGATAAAGCATACTGGCTTTTGTGAGTTTTGTAGAATAAGATGGATTTGGAATAAGGCCTGTCTCTAAATAAATTCTTAGAGAGGAAATCTCTGGATAATAAAACTTCAAATTTTGCCTTAATCCTGGATTATTTTCCCAGCTCCTACCTGGTCTTTTTGCAATCATTTCTGCATTTCATCCATTGTGCAGATTGCTTTGGGTTAATTTCCCTAAAGCAGTGCATTAATCAACTCACATCTTCTTTCAGAGACCTCCAGCAACTTTCCATTAACACGATAGGAAGAACAAAATCATCAACATGGCATTGAAGACCCTTTGATAAAAGACAAATCCTCTTTCTGTAACTTCATATTTCAGTTCCACTCCCATGGTCTCTGAAGGCTGTCACCTCACTGCCATCTCCACTGGCCTTGTTCTTCCCTTGGCCCTTTTCCACCCATATTTAAGTAGAAGGAAAAAATTGTTGACTGACTTTAAGATGGGTCAAAAGATTACTAGACTTATTAAATATAGAAATTATGTGTTGATTAGAATATAACCCCTGAATTAGCTGATCCTGTACATTTTGTGCATTTTATTGTCTTCAAGGTATTATATGACATTGTAGAATTAGAAGGTAACTTGGTGGAAATGAATAATAATGCATATAATTATTTTCTATATTCATGCAGATAAGTTCTGTCCCATGAAGACTGTTTGTATATTCCTAACCTACTGTGGGAGAAGTCAGTTTGGTCTCCACTAAGCAAATTCATTTCAGCACTCTTGATGGTCTTATTATATATTTGGTCTGTGGATTCTCCTTTGAACTTAAGATATTTACCAACTAATAAGCTAAATAAAATATTGCTCCTTTACCAACTATTAAGCTAAATAAAATATTTTCCACATGTTCTTTTATATCTATATCAACAACTCATGATTTGCCTTCTTTAAAAATTATTCTTTAATGTCATCCCGATTTTTTAAAATAAGCTTTATTTTTTTTAGAGCAGTTTTAGGTTCAGAGTAAATTGAGTAGGAAGCACAGAGAGTTCTTGCATAATTTCTACCTTTACCCCAGCCTCTTCTCTTATCAACATTCCACACTGCATCAGAATGGCTCATTCGTTATGTTATAATTGACGAATCTGAATTGACATATCACATACAGTTCCTAGTTTACATTAGGGTTCACATTTGGTGTTGCATGTTCTGTGTGTTTGCACAATGGCAGACGTACATATCCGCTGTGATAGCATGGTACTGAGTAGTTGCCCTAGAATCCTCTGTGCTCCACCCATTCACCCATCTCTGCCCCTGAATGTCTGATAACCACTGACCTTTTTGTGTCTCCATAGTTTTGCCTTTTTTCCAAAAATGTCTTAAAGCTGGAATCATACATCTACAATTTTCAGCCTGGCTTCTTTCACTTAGTAATATGCATTTAAATGTCCTCCACATTGTTTCATGACTCAATAATTCGTTTCTTTTAGGTGGTGAACTGTACCCTATTGTTTAGAGGTTTCACAGTTTATTCTTCTCCAGATGAATGGATAAAATGTAGTGGCTGATTCCAAGTTTTGGCAGTTGTGGATAAGCTTCCCTTAGTATTGTGTGCAGGTTTTTGTATGGACCTGAGTTTTTGACTCATTCAATAAATACCAGTAAGTAGTTTTGTTGAATGCCATGCTAAGACGATATTTAGATTTTTAAGAAACTGTCAACCCATCTTCTAAAGTGACTATAATGATTCTGCATTTCCTACCTTCAGTGAATGAGAGTTTCTTGTACTGTACATCCTCAGCAGCATTTGATGGTGTCAGTGTTCTGGGTTTTGGAAATTTTAATAGGTATGTTGTCTTAATTTGCATTTCTCTTACACATGATATTGCTATTTTTTTCAAATGCTTATTTGTTATCTGTGTATCTTCAGTAAAATTTCTATTCAGATCTTATGCTCAGTTTTTAATTGGGTTGTTCATTTTCTTATTGTTTTAACATGTATCCAGTTTTTAATGCTTAGCTAAACAGTTTTTAAGTTGTTCCCAGTAGGATTTTTGAATAATATTGGTCTGGCTTACCTATGGGTATATTCTCATAAGTCTCAAATAACTGGAGGATTTATGATAACCCAAATAGGTCCTATCTGTACCTCTTCTGATTCAGGCTCTAACAACTTCCCAGATAATAGGACAACACTTTAAGAACAATGGATCTAGATCAAATAATTCACATTCTGTCTGATTATAAGACTTACAAGCTCAAGTGGGAGTTTAGAAATAAGTGCTTTGACATTATTTTGTCTTTAAGAGGATTGCCTCCCCCCGTCCCGAAAACTTTCTATAATCTATTACCAACCAAAGACCAAATTATTTATCAAGCAGCCATGAAGCAGCTTTTATATTTGGATAGTGACTTAACAAAATAAGTAGAAGAGTTCTTATTGCACATATTTTAGGCATTTTCCAAATGCAGATGATTCTATTCTGTCAACAGTGTTAAGATTATAAGACTTACAGTTAAGAACCGACCCTACAGTTTTCTCTGTAAGTATGGATTATAAACAAATTTTTTCAAACTCTTTTCTTTCTGTATATTATCCTATTTTAACATCTGATTTTATGTCTTACACATTTTTTACAATTACCTGTTTAAATGCATATGTTTGTAATCACAACCTGAAATTAGGTTTTCTAGGTTAGTTTTAAAAAATATACAGATTTCTTGTTTTATATTTCTAGTAATAGATCAGATTGATGGTGATGGCTGGGATATGACATGTGGTCTTTAAAACTATGCTTCCAAAAACTCATTCACTAAAAAGGTAAAATTCAAGTATTTATACTCATCTAGCTATTATTTTAAGTAGAACTTTAAGAAGCATTTTTGGACACAAATAATAAATCTGCATAGAGTCATTGTCTATTTATGAAGCAGAAGAGTTAAGTGTATGTTCAATCAGATTTTAGTGTTTGGGTCTGCCTAACCTGAGAGGTAGATGAGTATGCCTCTAACCTTTAGTACTATAACTTCTTTTAAATAAATCTGAGGATGTTAAATGAATCCTTAAATTGGAATTCTCTGAGGTGTTGGTGGGTAATATTTGTGTAAGGTATATTATGCCATAAGTATTTGAACCCTTTAACTAAAAGAGAAGATTACCTCTATTTTAAATAAATTCAAAACAAATCTGCAAAGTTGAATAAAGTCTATTTTCTCTTGTATAAGATAAGGGTTTTCAACAGATGATGAGATATGGAATAACCTCTAGATAGCATTTGTTTCCCATCTCATTGATGTTCAACTATTATGAATCATTGTTTAATATAATTCTTATTCTCCTTCTAGCTTTTTTTTATCTCACTATGAAATTATTTTGAAAGTGAAAGTCATTCTGGAGGGCACATAAATATAGATATGTGTCCTGATTTATTCAAACTTTAAGGTATTTGGTAAAGAAAGAATAAAAGAAAAGGACAAACAAAAAGTAAGAAGATAGAATTGTAATACAAAAAAAATTAAAGAATGGGATCCTAATTAGAATAAGTTATACTTTATGTATGTATAATATGTCAAAATACACATTACTGTCATGTGCATCTAAAAAGAACAAATAAACAATTCCAAAAAATATTAATAAGAATATAGTGAAAGATTCAAATGAATATTATTTATTTTGAAAAGCACTGAAACCTTTCATTTCTAGTTAGTATTCTGAGAATGCATTAATTTTTTGCATGGTACTTTGATTTAGCTTTAAGACAGAGGCTAAAAAAGAGATAACATACATGTATATATATATGTGTGTATATTTCTTTTTCTCTCTTTTTTTTCTGGTCAGCAAAATATTCACAGGTAATGACATATCTGTTAAATCCAAACTTAATGTGGGGACCTGGAGAGGTAAACTTGTTCACCTGGAGTAGATGACCTCAGTCACTTTATATATAAAAGCAGTGATTGAAGGGTCACTTGTGCAAGCTTACAGTATCCTATGGTTCAGGTAAAGAATGCAATTGAGTTTTCTCCTGACAAATGTGGGATGTAGGCTTTATCCCCAGAAATGAAGAACAGCTTATTTTTATAAGTAGAAATGGGCAACTCATCAGGAATGCAGAAATAGTTCAGACTACAATCCTATCTCTAGCTTAAAGACTTGAAGTTTTATGGAAAAGAGAGGTTCTGCATCAGAATGTAGATTGAGCAAGAAACCCACGAGGACCCAGTCTCAGTATTTGAGCTGTGGAGAAAAATTCTTCCACTTATAGTATGAACTAAGAGAGTTTCTATTGGTTTTCTATTCCTGTGTATCACATCACACATTGAGCTTTAAAACAATGTTCATGCATTAGCCCATGGCTCTGTAAATCAGAAATCTGGTTCTACCAAGCTAGATTTTCTCTTCAGTGTGTCACATTGGAATCAGGTTTGGCTGGCCTGCATCCTTCTCTGGAGGTTCTAATGAAGTCTACTTTCAAATTCATTCACACCATTGGCAGATTCTACTTCCTTGAGGTTGTAGGACTGAGGTTCCAAGTTCCTTGCCAATTGTCAAATAAGAACTGCTCTCAGATTCCAGAGATGTCTGCATTTTATGCTATGTGACTCTGCTCCCTCATTTGCCTCTTACTGAATCTCTCATTCTTTTAATCCTTTGACTTGCTTATATTTGACTACTAGACTCAGACTTAAAGGGTTCGTAATGATTAGTCCAGCTGCATCCAAACATCTCTCAATGTTAAAGTCAACTGACTTGGACCTTTATTGACCTCTGCAGATCCCTCTCTTGAAATACCTATTTTATTTAGTAGATTTTAGTTGTAAATGGACACAATACCTTTATTTTTGTTATTGTTTATTTTTATGAGGTGCCGTGTGTGGGATCGAACCCAGTGTCTCACGCATGCTAGGCAAGCGCTCTACCACTGAGCCACAGCCCCAACCCCTGAAATACCTACTTTGGAAGTAGGTGTGTGTAATGGGGGTTGACAGAAATGTTGGGAGCCCTCACTAGCATTTAACTTAAATGCTAGTGAGCTACATGCATAAACTCTTGTGAGAGACAACCCTGTCAATCTGGCAGGGAGGGCTCCAGATCAGTGAAGTGTCACCAGAGAAGATATCTTAAAGACAGACCACACATTAGTATATTCAACAGCAGCATGGTGTACCAGTTAGAAATGAAAAGCATGATTATCATCAGAGTTGGATATCTCTGAGCTTGGTGCTCCTATTAGGTCTGAGAGGTTTTGGACACAGCGTGACAGAAAACTTTTAGGGTATTTGAAAGTTGGTAGGACCTTAAAAGAAGATAATCTCTTCTTGACAAAGGGATATTGGGAAACGATATGACTCTATTTGTATTGCAAATTTATAAAGGAGCTCAGTGTTAACATTTTTTGTTGTTAATTTGCTATATGATCTTGTCCCATATTAACTTGGGGTATTTGTTACATGATGCATGGAAAACAAACTTGTGTAATGATTGAGAGAACAATGAAGTTCAAATTCTCCTCTTCACTTTTTACTGCATGATTTGGGCAAATTTAATCTTGAACCTTAGGAAATTGTTTCACAATTTCTAGAAAATAAAACTATCACACAAGGTAGTTTTTAACAGTAAATGAAATACTACATGTAAAGGTCTTATATAGGTTTAATTAATTTCTTCATCACTATCCATATATTGAATATCACTTGTGCATTTTCTCTGGTTACTAAACCATGTAGTTTTTGCTATTTAAAAATCTGATTCTCTATAATGGAGAAGAGGGTCTGAGTTGATTCCTTCATTCACTGTCCATTTGTTCACTTAATTAACCAGCCTGTATTTATCAAGCTGCAAGCTAAGCAATGGAGATGCCAATTTAAATGAGGAACACATTCTTGGAGCTTGAGGAGCTCACAGCCTACAGATTCTAAAGGGAATCATTTGCACTCATGCCCTTCCCACTCAGTTTTTAAAGACAAATTTAGACAGAACATAATGCAGTTTTAAAATAGAGCAATAAAGCAATTTTCTCACATTCCTCCAAACACTGGAAGCTATTGGAGTTTAGGGATGTCATTTTATACATTTTTCATTCCGTTGGAATTTTGCATGGTGAGAAGCGCATATTTATTGCATTGATTTAAAACTAAAAATACCAGAAGAAGGTATTGTCTTTAGGAAAATAAGCAAGTGTTTTCTAGTACCAGTATTTAATAATCAGGCATCATCTTAAATACAAAACATTGATTTATTACATCAAGATTACATGCCTGACACACAAATCAGAATGAAGTAACATTTGCTTCAATCTATGCTTTTATGTAATGCCTCTCAACAAGGGTCCCTGGTGTTTTAGAAGTAGTGCTATTTTAGCACAAAATAATATACTGCTGACTTTTCCTCATTGCTTCTAAAACAATATGGATTTACTTTTGCCTCATTTATAGACTAAGTAAAGCCCTGGATTCAGTAAATAAGACCTGTTTTTAAGAGAAGGCTGAGAATCCAGACTAACAAAATAATTGAAGAGAGTGACAAGGCATACTTCACAACATCATTGGTGTCCATAAATAAAATGTAACTAACCTATAATGTCCAGCACAAAGTAAAAGGTTAAATAAATTATGAGAAAGTCACAAAATTGTGCAATATATATATATATATATATATATATATATTTTTTTTTTTTTTCCACAAATAACATTTACTAGCATAGAGAAAGACTTATGATATAATATTAGGTGAGAATAAAAGCAGAGTTTAAAATGCATAGTCTATTTGCAGGGAAATGGATGGCATTAGAGCAGATTATGCTAAGTGAAGCTAGCCAATCCCTAAAATACAAATGCCAAATGTCTTCTTTGATATAAGGAGAGTAACTAAGAATAGAGTAGGGACGAAGAGCATGAGAAGAAGATTAACATTAAACAGGGATGAGAGGTGGGAGGGAAAGGGAGAGTGAAGGGAAATTGAATGGAAATGGAAGGAGACCCTCAGGGTTATACAAAATTACATACAAGAGGAAGTGAGGGGAAAGGGAAAAATAATACAAGGGGGAGAAATGAATGACAGCAGAGGGGGTAGAGAGAGAAGAGGGGAGGGGAGGGGAGGGGAGGGGAGGGGATAGGGGATAGCAGAGGATAGGGAAGGCAGCAGAATACAACAGACACTAGTATGTCAATATGTAAATAAATGGATGTGTAACTGATGTGATTCTGCAATCTATATATGGGGTAAAAATGGGAATTCATAACCCACTTGAATCAAAGTGTGAAATATGATATATCAAGAACTATGTAATGTTTTGAACAACCAACAATAAAAATTAAAAAAAAATAAATTAAAAAAAATAAAAGAAAAACAGAAAATAAAATAAAAATAGTTAAGATGGTAAAAAAATAAATAAAATAAAATGCATAGTCTATTTTCAATGATCATAAGCATATTTAAGTTAAATTCTAGGTAAAGGGGGTATTGGTTACTCTATTTCTGCTGATCATCACTTTAGAAAAACAGTTGGCTCAGTGGTTGGTTGCAATGTGGTGCAATCTGATAGATCTAGTCAAGGTCTTCATGGCCATCTGGCTGAGAGTGGAAAGTATATAAGTTAGATTGTTGTTGTACATTGTTGATTGGCACTTGTCATACAACTCCATTTCATTCTATTGTGTTTTCCTGTTTTATAGAAATTGGAAAGCTAAAACTCACATTTCTCATTCTCTCTTGATGCTCTCGCAGCCAAAGTGAAATATGAATTAGATTCTGCTGGTGAGATATAAATTCATGCTATTTAAAAGTAAGGTGGAATTTACATTCCTGCCTTTGTTAGCTGCTTACAGAAACTGGAGGTACAAGATTTTATAGTGGCACCTTACTAAGGAGCTTCCTTTAAATTTTGTGGGGTTTGAAGATTGTGGCATCTATCTCAATCTAAGTCTCAAGTAGGGGCTTGGAGAAGAGAAAATAATCCCTTAATTAGGATAGTTTTATGAAGCTCCGTGAATCATTCTAGGAGGTTCCACCTATAGAACATTCCTCCTGTGCCCCAACGATGCTGTAAGCATCAGATCCTCCTAACTCCTTTTCTGTTGAAAATACCGAGAATGATTTCTGTTTTCTGTGCTGAACTCAAAGGGAACAAGTAGAGGCAAAATATGAATCCTGATATTAAGAGAACATTTTGTAATTTTTTTGTTTTGTTTTGTTTTGTACCGGGGATTGAACTCAGGGACACTGAACTGCTGAGCCACAACCCTAGCCCTATTTGGTATTTTATACAGAGACAGGGTCTCACTGATTTGCCCAGTGCTTTGCCTTTGCTGAGGCTGACTTTGAACTCATGATCCTCCTGCCTCACACTCCTGAGCTGCTGGGATTACAGGTATGCACCACCGTACCCAGCAGCGTTTTGTAATTTTAAGTAACATCATTAATTATGTTTTGGAGCTCTTTTTCTGTAAGAAAATACTAATATGAAGTATATTTTGGTTTAATCTGTGGATCTGGGGGTAGGTGGAGAACAGATTTGAGGATGATCCAAATGTTTCTTCCACAGGCTCAGAAAACTCTTCAAATATTTCTCAAGTCAGTACTTTTTAATACATGCCCAGACATTGAATAATTATCTTTTGGTGAAACAACTTTCAAATGTAAGATTTATAATAAAAGAATTATTGGGTATATATTCTGGAACATTAATACTTTAGCTAGATACTTCTTCTTCTTCTCTTCCCAAGATCACTCGTCTACAGCTCTCGAGTTTCCTTGGCCAAGATGAAAAGCACTCAAGCTTCTCTGAGATTTGAGAGGCCATATATGTCTAAATAGTTTGAAATACAATCCTTCCTTTAACTCTAATCAGCAAACATTTATCAAATAACTGCTGGGAATCCAATAGGTACTGAAGATTTAATGATGATTCGATATGAGCCTTGTTTTTATCAGCTTTTGTATAGCTGTGACCAAAATATCTGACCAGAACAATTCTGGTAAAGTTTATTTGGACTCAAAGTTTCAGAGGTCTTAGTCCATAGACTCCTGAGGGGAGAGGGATGTCAGGAAGCAAGGAGAGAGAGTGGAGGAGAGATAAGGGTCTCAGAGAAGATGCACTCTCCCAAGGAACAGGACTAGTGACTCACTTTCTGCATTCAAATTAGGATGGATTGATTAGATTATGAGAGCCATAATTTAATTTTTGTGTGTCTGTGTGTGTGAAGGTGTGGTGCTGGGGATTGAACCCAGGGTTTTGTGCATGCTAGGAAAGAACTCTACCCTTGAGCTACATCTCTAGTCCTTCATAAGCTAATCATTTTACCTCTAAATATTCCTGTATTGGAAGGAAATTTCCAGGGATACCTCTTGTCCAAAACCATAACAATTCTAGTTTTTAAAAGAAAAAAAAATACTTCTAATGTCTTGGAGAAGATAGACCCTTGGGGGAGTATATTGGTAAATGTTTAAGAATCAGCTTTCTGGGGAAATGCATATATATGTGTGCATAAATTTATTCTAAATGTTACTCATACAAAGAATTGCAGCACCCGATTTACAAATACCAATAACAAAATATACAGTTGTCCTTATTATAAATTTCATATAACGAATTGCTTCTCAAAGAATGCCTTCCTTGGTTTGGCTAAGCTCTTGTATCTACAGCCAATTAATAGTGGCAAATGAGGAATTTATATCATCCCCACATAAATGATAGCTGATTTTTTTCTATGTTATCACTAGACTAACAAGAAAGATGAAAGAGAAACAATTAAGATGTATCAGTTCTCACTGTTCATTAATGACATGAGCAATTTCTTTTGTCAACTGGATGATTGAAAATTTTCCAAATATTAGAAGGATATGATCTCAATTTTTATGTTATCCCTAATGTAGCAGCTATAGGCAAAATACATTTTAATCTGAATTTTTAGCATTTTATTAACTCTTAAATCTGGACAATTGATATAACACCCATCAAATTTTGCTCTGTTATGTTCATCCATTTTCATGATATAAGTACATGGCTCATGATGGATTTTAAGCTACCAGTGGACATTACTGAACACAGTACTGGAAAGAGATGGACACCAGCACATAATTTTTTTTCACCATACGGAGAATATAGGAATATGGAACTTCAAAAGCATATATGATATTAAAGCGTAATAAATGTTCAAAGCTCATCATTCCCTAGTAATTTTATTAACTTACTTTTAATATAATTTATTTAACTCTAGTTTTATAAAGTTTACTTTTTAATAATGATTATGTCTAAAAATTGGCTCTCACAATTGATTAAGGTGTAAGGATTAGCTTTTGTAGGACTATTTGGGTGTTCTCTAGCCCACCATGAGGAATGAGGTAGGTGATACAAGCACAAACAGAATACTAGTCATCTCATTAGGGAAGTCAGGAAATGCATCCCAAATGGGCATCAGGGGGGTAACATTTGGAGGCACAGAAAGGAGACATCCCATGTATAGGAAGGAGAATGGCCAGTGGCAGAGACATCAAGGCCATCTCAGGATCTGCCTTAGTGAGGTCTGCTGATGCCAGATTGGGGACTAACATTTTAGGTCAAACTGAGACAGATTTCCATTCAGTTTGGAATTAATAGACTTAAAAAAAAAATTTGATGTTGGGCATAGTGGTGCAAACATGTGATCCCAGCAGCTTGGGAGTCTTAGTCTAGAGGATCATGAGTTCAAAGCCAGCCTCAGGAACTTAGCAAAGCCCTAAGTAACTTCAGAGACCCTGTCTCTAAAGAAAACATTTAAAAGCGGCTGGAGATGTGGCTCACTGGTTAAGCACCCCTTGGTTCAATTCCTAGTAACCCCAACCCCTGCCAAAAAAAAAAAAAAAAAAAAAGAAAGAAAAGAAAAGAAAGAAAAACAAGATGGAATAATGATTCCTGGCAGTAATGTGGAACACTGAGAGAAAGGAAGTGGAGAAAGTCAAAGGGAGGAAGCCCACGCTCAACCAGTCGCAGCTGAGTGCTCAAACTGACACCCTCTGAGCTGACTTCTTCAGTAAATAGCCTCCTCCTTTCCCTTCATCATCTCTCTCAAACTCTATTCCCTACTCAGTACATTCCAGGCCCAATCCCAATTAAATTTGGGATTTTGCCCTCTACTCATTCAGCCTGAGGAGGCTCAAAATGTTCTAAGCTCCTTCTGATCTATACTGATTTTATAGAGCTAGGTAGGAAGACAATTTGTTCACTAAAACATTTATACCTAAATAGTATTTGTTGTGTTATCAGAGAAAGTGAAACTGGAGGGTTTAAAATACCATCCTCCATAGTAGTGATGCAGGAGGACAATGTCAAGAAAATTAGAGAACAGAGAATAAATTTAGCTTATTTTAATTACTTTGTCTTTACATAGCAGAAACACATGCGGGTGTTTATGATTGAATGGGTTTTCTCTTCAAAGAGTGCCAGCCCTTAGCTTTTTTTTCTGTGCAGTTGATATTAGAGATGAAGGACTTCTGAGTTCCAGGGACACAGAAGAATGTGAACAGCCCTGCTTCTGGGACACTTTCCAGATTATGACTTGGGGTCATGGTTGTCTTGCCCCTACTCTAGACCCTTCTGTTGTTAGTTGTCTGCAAAATCTGCCCTCTAGTTTACAAAGAGATGTGCACTATTGGCATTTGGAGGAACTCCTAGATCACCTAAATTCATCTGAGGGAGATCAGCATTTATAGACAGTTTTGGTTCCCTGATGATGGAATGAAACTAAGAAAATCAGGACTGATTTTTTAACTTGAAAATGACATCATCCAGTTATTAGCATTAATAAATCTCTGCTTCCCAGTTGCAGGATTTCATGGCGAAGATGGTTGCCAAGTGAAGAAGGCTATCGGTATCATTTTCAGAATTGAAACAAATAAATGAATTTAGCTCTTAACACAAAGCTATCACCAAAAGGAAGAAACATAAAAAAAGAATCCTTCTCTCCCCATAGAAAACAAAAAGCACACAAAACATTTGAACAAATATTCATGCTGAAAAATAATCAAATAAATTGAAGTTAAAATAACAATGAGATTTCTTAATTATGATTTAGTGAACATATAAAATTGAGAGTTCACTAAAATATATACTCCTCTATACTGCCATTGTAGTGAGACTTTTACAATATACCTTAATGTCCTAAAATGTTTATGTACATTGAGGTACATCAGTATCCAGAGCTGGTGTTCATAACGGCTATATAATATTGCTTCCTGCAAACTGCTACATGTTGTTGGTCTTTTATGACTGGTTTATTTAAAATTTTATTTTTGTTCTATATAATATTATTAGATCTTAGTGTCTTCAAGATAATACAAACCAAAAAAAAAAGGCTTATTTTTCTCATGTTGCTTTTAGTAATGAAAATTTTATCAGCAGTTAAACATCTATTCCCTCACTCCATTCTCCAAACCATTTGAGGGGGGCTTACCACAAAAATCAAGCAAATTTAAAAGGATCATAAAGGAATAGAAAGTCAGGAGCAGGGAAAATAAATTGTAATAAGAAATCTGTAATACAAGAAGAAAAGTATGATCCTAATATGGAAACTAGCAAACTCTATGGATGACTTGTAGAGCTGCAGAATTTATTAAGTTTGGAAATCAAAGGGAAAGAGTCATGATCCATTCCATGGGTTTTATTGAATTTAGAGCTGTTTTGCACTTGAAGCTCCCAGTGGGGCTGTGATATAAGATGGTAAGGTATACCTGTGAAAGTGTCATGGTATCCTTTAAGCATGTTAAGGAGTGTTTGAGGCTGCTTTCCTTGCAACATCTTTGTGAATCAGGCTCTCTTTAGTTGGCAGCCTTCATCACACTCATTGTTTTTGCAAATTGCTTTTTTAAATTTGCACTTTATTTTTAATAAGCAAATAGTAATTGTATGTAGTTGGAGGAAACATGTGATGTTTCCCTAAATGGGGAGTTCACATCCCTTATCTTTTGCTGTAGCCTAGGAAATGAAGGGACCTCTTCCTGGTGCTGGATTCAGCTATCTGACACCAGCGATGGGAGGGAGGCTGGCCAGCGAGGGAGGCTGCATGGGGAGGTGGTCTGGAGCAATGGGATACACTTTGCCTCCCCTCGCTTGCTCGGCCTCCCTACCTTACCATCTTGCATGCCCATTTGTGACATAATTCAGCCGAGAGCCTCTGTGATTCCTTTGCCTCTTTGCTTGGGTGGTTGTGTTTCTCACTACAGTTGTAAACAAGGCAGTTCCTCTTAACACAGGCACTTGGAGAAAGGGGAGGCAGGCAGAGAATACAAATCTGACTGCATATAGACTGAACAACAATTTTTTTGAAAGACTTTGTAGGTGTAAAGAGAAGCAAGTTATATTGTTATATCTCTCAGCTGAATTTCCTACAAATTCTTTGTAACCACCTCTCATTTTCCTAGCTGTCTATTATTTTCACCTGGGCATCTTTACAGGGTATTCTCCATGTGGTCACTTTCTGCTTTAGTCATGTATGCATATAGATATGTATGTAGGGATTGAACCCAGGGGACACATCCCCCTGAGCCACATCCCCAGCCCTTTTTAATATTTAATTTAGAGACAGGGTCTCACTGAGTTGCTTAGGGCCTCACTAAGTTGCTGAGGCTGGCTTTGAACATGGCGATCCTTCTGCCTCAGTCTCCCAAGCTGCTGGTTATACAGGTATGTGCCACCGGGCCCAGGTTCTTTTTTAAAAAAAAAAAAATATTTTTTTCATTGTAGATGGACCCTATATCTTTATTTATTTGTTTTTATGTGGCGCTGAGGGTTGAACCCAGTGCCTCACGCATGTGAGGCAAGTGCTCTACCACTGAGCTACAACCTCAGCCCCTCTTTTTTTTTTTTGCTTTTTATTTTTTGTTTTGAGACAGGGTCTCACTTATTTGCTTGGGGCCTTGTTAAATTGTTGAGGCTGGCCTGGAATGTGGAATTCTGTTTCAGCCTCCAGAATTGCTGGGATCACTGGCAATTGCCATCACATCTGGCTCTGCCTTTTATTCTTTGTGACTCTATGGCATGTCTTTGTGTCTCTGTATCTCTCTCCCTTTCTGTTTCTCATTTTCTTTCCATCAGTCTGTTTAGACATCTGCCTCTTTCTCTCCCACACCCCCACTTGGCCTTTCTCCTGCATGCTGTGTCCTTCCACATCATTCTGTCTTTGGGTTTTCTCCAATTTTTTTTTCATCCAAAATTTGGAGTTCCTAAGTTTTTGTAATTAATACATCTGCTTAGGGAAGGAGAGAATAAGTTTGAATGTTAAATTATTTTTTTTTTCTGACACACATCCAGTTAAATTCTTATTCTACCTAAAGGCAAATTTGTAGTTGAATTTACTACTTCCTCTACCTTTGACAGTGGTTAGATAAGCAACAGACAGCTTGTGCACATACAAGATATTGTGGGAGAAAAGGAGCCTATTTGAAATGGCAGACATTAAGAAAAAAAAAGCTAAAAAATATCGGGTTTGTTGGCACATGCCTATAATCCCAGTGCCTCTGGAGACTGAGGCTTCAGGAGGGTCTCGAGTTCAAATCCAGTCTCAGCAAAAGCGAGGTGCTAAGCAACTCAGTGAGACCCTGTCTCTCAATAAAACATAAAATAGGGCTGGGGATGTGGTTCACTGGCTGAGTTTCCCTGAGTTCAATCCCTGGTACCCCCCACAATTTTTTTCTTTTATGAACAATATATCTACCTACCATCTTCACTCAGGTTGGGACCTGAAATCAACTTCTAGTCAGCAGCAAACCAGCCAAAGACTCATCATCAACTGAGTTTTATGAGGATACATGCAGAGTGGCTCAAACAGTGTAGGAAAAAAAGGGCATGAGGAGGTCTGTGCCTTTCTCAAGGCCACAAAGGCACCTGTACCTCGAGAAAAGTATTCTTGCAGTAACTGTATTATGTTGTGATCAATCATGCTCATGCTGATGACAGATGGTTTTGGCTTTTCCTAATTTTTTTTTTTTTTGTAAACACAAAAGGTGAAAAACCAACGCATAAGGTCTGAGGTGAAGGATGGGAAAGAACAAGCCATTCACATAGTGACCTTTCAAATGGTCACAGATGAGACAGATCCTGCATGGTGGGGCATGCATTTCAAATGAATCTCCCTGAAAGCAATTGTGTGTGGCGCAGAGACATTGTAGACTAAATCAATAGGTTTTTGATGACCCCGGAGGAGCCAAGTGCACTACCTCCAACACCCGGAGCGATGGATGGCCCGGATGTCCTCAACACAAGCCCAGGTCATTATCTTTATTTCAACTAGATTTTGATAAAAGGAGGAGATTTAATCAGTGATTTGTAGGCCCAGCGCAGTTTGCCCAGAGTTGTTATTAGTAGGAAATCAATTCAGAAATGTCAGCTGAGGATGAAACTCCTTGGCACTCTTATGCCTATTCACAAAGTTAAGAGGCATTCCACTGCCTGTCCTTCAGAAAAAGCTTCTGCGTTACCCAATTTCAGGTGAGTTTTTAAAACAAACATCCAAAAAAATCACTCGGGTTTCAAATTCAATTTGAAAATGTGCAATTTTTCTTTCCTTTTCTTTTTTCCTTCCTCATTTTCTCCACCCTCTATCCTCTACCTTTCCTTTCCTTCTTTCTGCTCTTTCTTTTACTCTGAGATATTTCTTGGGATTTGTGCAGGAATTGTTGCTGCTTATTGGTCTCATTTACATGAATTTTGCATGTTTGATATGGACTTCATATTCGTCTTTTGTGCCTCCTACAATTATTTTCACAGATAGACAGACCCTCTCCTCCTTCCTATATTCCTGGTGATATTATAGCAGTCTTCAACCTTTGATTATCGAACAGAAATGGAAATTTCCAAAGCCTTTGAAAGTGAAATACCAGGTTTTATTTAGTCTAGATTTCTAGAGAATTGGTTCACCATTAAATGTATTATAACAACCAGAAATAAACATGAATGTATGTGCACTGAGAGTTCAGTGATAAGAAAAATACATGAGTTTTTTTTGTTGTTGTTGTTTTGCCCTTGGGTATATTCGTGAATGATCCTCATATCTTCTTTCTTATTTTCATAAAAAAAATGTAAATAATAACAGCCATAACTCATCAAGTGTTCATTGTATAAGAGGAGCTGTGCTATCAATGCATTTTACATAAATCATCTCATTTATCTGCAAGAATTTTACATAGCATCATTATCTCCATTTACTTTTTTTTTTCACCTTAATGATAAAACTGAGGTTTAGAGAAGTCATTTTCCCAAGGTTACAAAGTCAGTGAGTCATGATTCATACAAATATGCCAAATTATCAGTTTCAGACTGAGTGCTATTGTCATTCTCCTTTCTCTTGCACCTGTTGACTATATTATTTCAATGAAATATTCAAATACTTATGGAACACTGCTTTTATGTAGACACTGTCCTAGACACTCCCTTAATTACTGGGAGCTCATATTGTAATGGGCAGGTCAAATAAGGGAACAGATGATGTCACACAGCATACTGTGTATAGTAAACAAGCACCTACCAGTTAATTAGAAGTGGTTCATATCAGAAGAACATTGATTAAATTATGGTGGCAAAGGATATTTACTGTGTTGGTCAGGCTGACTAGAGTGAGGAAAATGGCATTGCTGAAGAAGGGAAAGGTATGTGCATCGCCACCTAGTGGTGAAATGGCCTAGAACGAAAACCATCAAGAGTCCAGTGCTCCTTGACTTACATCCTGATACATCCATCACCTTGCAAATGTCGATGATGCATCAAATGACACTAACCTACCCAACCTCCAAGTTTGGTAATACAGTATACTGTAGAGTGTGTGTTGTTTCCCTTGGTGATTATGTGGCTGACTGGGAGCTTTGGCTCATTGCAATTCCCCAACATCATGAGAGCATTATACTGCATATAAGGATCTGGGAAAATAAAATAATTCAAAAAATTTTTTAATTTATATATTTACTTCATATATTTTATTAACACATATTGATTTTAGATATTAATGGGATTCACTGTATTTCCATATATGCTGAGTATGCATTTATCATATTCATCCACCTTTCTTCCACCCTGCCCCCCTACTTTTCTGGTGCCCAATAACCATTATTCTACATTTTTGTTTTGTTTCCACATATGAGAGAAAGCATGTGATACTTGTGTTTCTGTGTCTGGCTTATGTCACTTCATATGATGTCCTCCAGTTCCATCATCTTTTCTGCAAATGATAATTTAATTCTTTAGGGCTGAATTTGTGTATGTATTCTGCATTTTCTTTGTCCATTCTTCTGTTAATGGACACTCAGGCTGATTTCATATCTATTGTGAATACTGCTGAACTAAACATTGGCATGGAGATATGTCCTTTGTATACCGATTTCATTTCCTTTGGATATATTACCAGGAGTGGGATTGCTGGATCATTTTGGAGTTCTATTTTTAGTTTTGTGAGGAACCTCCATAATGTTTTCTATAGCGGTTATAGTAATTTACATTACTATAACAGTATATGAGTTTCTTTTTCTCCATATCCTTGCCAGTTTTTGTTTTTTTTATTTATTTTGATATTAGACATTCTGAGGTGAGACAGTATCTCATTGTAGTTTTGATTTGTATTTCCATGATGGCTAAGGATGTTGAGTATTATTTCATTGGCCATCTATATTTCTTCTTTTGAGAAGTGTCCATTCAGATCATTTGCTCATTTTAATCGAATTACTTGTTTTTATTGCTGTTGTGGTGATGGTTGTTGAGTTCTTTGAGTTCTGTATATATTTTAGATATTAACCCTCAGATAAAGAGCTGGCCAATATATTTTTCCCACTCTGTATGGTGTCTCTTCACCTGGTGATTGTTTCCTTTTCTGTGCAGAAATTTAGTGTACTGTAATCCCATTTGTCCATTTTTGCTTTTGTTTCCCATGTGTTTGGACTCCTATCCAGAAAATTATTGCCTGTACAAACATCTTTAAGGGTTCCCCTTTGAGTTTCAGAATTGCAGTCATTACAATAATGTTTTTGATCAGTTATGAATTGATTTTTTATCAGGGTCAGAGTTGGAGTAAAGTTTCAGTCTTCTGCATGTGGATGTCTAGTTTTCTAAGCACCATGTTTTTGAAGAAACTGTCCTTTCTCCAATGTCTGTTTTGGGTACCTTTGCCAAGAATCAGTGGGGGTAGATGCTTAAGTATCTTTCCATGTTCTCTATTCTGTTTCATTGATCTGTGTATATGTTTCTATGCCATTATTATGCTTCTTGGATTACCACAGCTCTGTAGTATGTCTTGAAAGAGGTACTGTGTTTCCTCTGGGTTTGCTCTTCTTACTCAAGATTGTTTGACTATTTGGACTTTTCTGTGCTTCCATATGAATTTTAGGATTTTATTTTTCTAGTTATGTGGAAAATGTCATTGATATTTTGATGAGAATTGCATTGAATCTGTGGATCACTTTTAGTTATATGGACATTTTAACAATATTCTGCCAATTCATAAACATAGATGGTCTTTTTACCTTTTAATGACTTCTTCCATTTCTTTCATCAGTGTTCAATAATTTTCATTATAGAGGTCTTTTACTTCCTTAGTTAAGTTTTACTTCTTTCGATAATTTAACTAAGGTTTGTTTTGTGGCTATTGTGAATGAGAGTGCTTTTATAATCTCTTTCTCAGCAATTTCATCTTGGTATATACAAAAGCTTTTGAGCTTTGTATGTTGATTTTTGCCTCCTGCTACTAAACAGAAGTCACTTTTCAGTTTAAATAGTCTTTTGTTGAGGTCTTTAGGTTTTTTTCCTCCACTGAATTACTTTAAAGTTTTTTTTTTGTTGTTGTTTTTCTACTTTGGTTTTGAGGAATCCAACTATGATATCTCTGTGCATATATAATGTGTGTATTTTGTTTGAGATTTCACAGAGCTTCAACAAGGGGTAGATTCTTTCTTCCTTCCTTCCTTCCTTCCTTCCTTCCTTCCTTCCTTCCTTCCTTCCTTCCTTCCTTTCTTTCAACAGAAAACAGATTTGGAATATTTTAAGCCAGTGTGCCTTCAATTACTGTTTCTCAGCCAATCTCTTCCTCTTTCTTCTGGGAGTTCAGTTACATACATATGAGACTATCCAATGTGTCCTAGGTTACTTTGGGTTTATTAATATTGTCAACATTTTTCCCTGTTCATATGATAATTTTGTAACTTCTATTGCCCTGTCTTGAAGTTTACTAGTAGTTTATTCTACAATAGCCAATCTCCTGTTAAACCCTAAATACTTTTATCAAATATCTTTCACTTTTATAATTTCAGTTTTGTTCAGTTTCATGGATTCTCTTAATTTGTTGAGAATTTTCATACATTTTACATGTCTGTATCTAATAGGCATATATGTTATATATACATTATTTAAGGAATGTTTATTGACAAGTTGTAACACTCATGCATTATATATAGCTACTATATATACGTAGTATATCATTTTCAAAATCACTGAACATATTTGTAAGTTCTTTTAAAGTCCTTTTCTACTAATTCAAGTATCTGCCATTTCTCTGGGCCTGTTTCCATTGACTATTTTTTCTCTTGGTTATGAAGAAGAGCAAAGGATTTTATTGTCGTGGTAATCATGATATAAATATTGCCATGATTTGACTTGACATAGCCACAGGCAAATTTTTTAATACCTTGGCATCATTAATTTATTCTAATTAAGTGCTTAATGTGCCAATAACAATCTCTCTGGCCTAAATTAGTGTACAATAGGAAACTTAGCTATTATTCGAGGGAACAGAAAAATATGATTGCATATGATCATGAAAAGCAATGATGCCTAAGTATTTAGATTTGAACTCGGTTTTATCTTGTTGAACTGAGAATGCTGAAATTAAAGAGTAACACTGCATTGAATAAACATGAATTTGACAGAATTTGTTGGATTTGCATGTTTATAAGTATAATAAGAAGAAACAGCAACATTTTAAAAGGGTAGATACCAGAAATAAACACCTAAACAAAGAAGGCAAGCTACTCTTCTCATTTCATCTTCCTTCCTACCTTTCAGTATTTGAAGACTGCATCGAATCAAAGAATTCAAAATTCCTTCTTCAAACCTGTTAGGAACTTTAGAGTAATTGATCACCATGGTGGGAAGACAGCTGTTTTTACATAGCATCCCTTTATTCCTTTATTAATCTATTCAGTATTTACTACATACCTGATATAGTTTGGCACTATAACAGACATTGTGTTATTTTTATTTTATTTTTACTTTTTAGGTGCTGGGTTTGAACCCAGGGCCTTGTGCATGCAAGGCAAACACTCTACCAACTGAGCTATATCCCCAGCCTCTTTATTACTTTTTTATTTGTTCTAATTATACATGACAGTAGGATGCATTTTGACCCATCATACATGAATGGAGTATAGTTTATCATTTCTCTGGTTGTACATGATGTAGAGCTACACAGGTCATGTAATCATATTTGGACTTAGGATAATAATGTCTGATTCATTCTACTATCATTCCTACCCCCATTCCCCCTTCCTTCCCTTCACTCCCCTCTTCTAATAGATATTGTGAGGGTTAGTACAGACTTGGCTGTTATCTTCCTGGAGTTTAGGGACAAGTTAGTGTATTTTCTGATGATGTTAATTTGGCAGTTGTGGAAGCTGCTAGATCCTCCAGTGAACCACCTTTGCTTCCTGATCCCTAGACCACACTCCTTCCAGACATATGCATATTTCCTCGAAGTGGTATGCCATAAACTCTCAGCATCACATTCTTTCTGTAAGAAATGAGGATGGAGGTATGACTTTATAATATTTTGAGTGTAGCTTTAGAGTTGTTTTTGTCCTTTTGTTTTAAAGGGATTAGGTAAGGAAGGTGGGACTTATATCACATTCCACACATAACACTGTGGGATTCCATTTCAAGTTTTAATGATAGTATAAGCAGTCCATTGAAAGACAGCCAATAACATCCATCTTTTTAAATAAGTATGCTGCAGGGCTGAAATAACTTTGGCTTTATTGCTTTTAAACTTCATGAAGCCTGGGTTAAGCTCTTGGCTACGTTACATCTGAGAAATACAGACCTCATTTCACCTGCTCCACACTACAGCTGCAGTTTTATTTGGAAAATTGATGAGGGCATTAAGATCTGAACTCATGTTGATTCTAATGTAAATAAATGGCATCATAACTTCGTACTTGGGAGTGCCACTAATCCAGACCTTAAAATTAAGGGTTATCTTGTTGATTGGAGGAAAATTAAGGCAATCAACTTTCAAGGCTTTAATAAATGAGATTGAACACTTAAAAATCATCTTCAAACTGGCTTTAAAAGTAGATGACTAGAAAAGCAATAGCAGTAATACATACCCATGGAAACACAATGTTCTATATTTACATTTAAGGATATTTCCTTCTGTCATTTGTCTTAAATTTATTAATAGGAGACTTAAAAGCAATTATAGAAATTATTGAAAATATTTTAGTCAGATATTCACTGTTGTAGTTGATCTAAGTAAGACAAGTAGAGTCATGAAAAGTTGAATTTTCAAAAAAGTAATAATTTAGACTCAGTGGAACTAATGTAAATTTATGAAATCAAAGGATATGAAAGTTTTCCTTAGAAGTTAGAGGTGTAAAAGCCTCAATCATGTTCCTTGTTACTTGTTTTCCGTGTTACTTGTGTGTCTGTGTTTATCCTTGTGTAAAATCTGTTAAATCATAAACCATAATAGACTGACCTTAGAAACTAACCTCTATAAAATGTTAGAATGCAAATTACTTCATTTCAACACTATTACCACCACCATCCCAGCTTTGATTTCTTGAGTCTGACTGTGTGCTAGAGAGATTGATGTACTAAATCCTATTTATTATGAAATAATTTCTTAATGTACGCTTGTGAAATAAACTTTCTATCATTTCACAGGGTCCAGTAAAAGAATCTTTTTGGTACTAACACCAAAAGGCAAAGGAAAGTTTTACTTCCATTGCAGAAGATTTCATAAAGGGGAAAGTCTATTAGTGAATTTCATGAGTAGAAACTGGTAGATGTGAAATAAATTACAGATTTGTGTCCTAGGTCAGTATGTGCTAGGAGAACACAACCTGGCCACTTCAAGACATTTGTGGTGTTTTTTATTGTTTGCTTTTATGTTTGAAGCAGATTTGTATGGTACTCCAAAAACAATATGAAATATTAAGCATTGCATAAATTTTGAGTTCAGAATTGATGCAAATGAAACTTGCAAAACTAATCTGATGCATACTTAATGAGGTACATAATAATTAGTGTGCTGTGTTATAAACATGAAAAAATAGTATCAAAATATTGTGCCCTAGATGATAGTCCTTGTCTGTCTTGCCATCCAAATTCTTGGAGCCTTGGACTGAGCAGACATATGGACCCTGGGCCAGACATATCTGTTTTAAGTATAATCAGAGTCATAATAATCATAAAAATTACTTCCATTTGTTTCAAATTTACTATATGCCAGACTCTCTGTTACATACTTAACATGCATATATCACCTTATTTTAATAACACAAGTGAGATATAGAGCAGCAGTTTTCAGATGAAAAAGTTGAGGCTAAAGACTTGGATATGAGGGAAACATAATATCATGGAAGAAATATGAGATTTGGAATCAGATAAATTTTTAAGTCAGGATTTACTACTTATTGTGAGATCTCCAGAAAATTATTTATCCCCTTTTCATTCCAGAGAAGAATGTTAAACCATAACATAGGATTACTTTTGTTTCCCTGTTAAAAATGACTCATTTGGGTAATATGCTAACCCAAACATTGTACCTGGGTCAGAGGAGAATATTCCCAAATGCTCTCCCCTCCTCCCTCCACTCCTGGGATCTACTTGTACAACTGTATCTAAATTGACACAAGAAGTGTTTAGTCTAGCTTCAGTGAGGTCCAGGGGAAAGGGTCCAATGAGTTTCTCTGTCAGGGAAAGGGTATGGGTGGGAAAGGCAGCATATGCATTTTTCTTACCTTTTTCTCCCAGCACAACCCCAGTGTGCTCTTATGGTGGCTTTGTGGGAAAATCAGCATATCCATGCAGGCATAGTCTCTTGGAAGGCAGAAAGGTGAACAAATGACATCTTAAAGAAAGAAACAGGAAGTGTGTTGGTCTCCAAGGTCACCTCCCAGATTTGATCATTCTCTAGGAAGACTCCCAGGACTCAGCATATTGTCATATTTATGCCTATGATTTATGACACCAAAAGGATCCAAAGCAGAATCAACAAAGGGCAAGGCACACAGGCAATGCCTGGAGGAAACTGGGTGAGAATTTCCTAGTCATTCTCCAGTGCAGTCAGCCCCCCGAAGTGTTTAGTTCCCTCAGAAATGGATTGTGGCAACAAGTGAGAAATGTTGTCTTCAGAGGAGTCATGACAGAGTTTCTATGAGACACTGGTCACTTAGGCACCCATTGCCTGGCATACACCAAATTTCAGACACCCTAAAAGGAAAGCAGGAGATCAGCATAAATCATACTTTTTTGCATAATCAGGTTAAGAACAGTGAAAATTAAGAACATTTTAAGTAGGAAATGGAGGGAGTTTTTCCCACCCACTTTCTAAACACTCTAGGGTCACATTTACAAATAGAATTTCATATGGATGGAACTCAGGCCTGCTCAGTTGACATTAACTCATGCTACACTGTGTACAGGTATTTTAAGTCTTATCTATACAGAAGGACACAATTACCAGGACCTAAGAATGGCAGAGCAGGATACAGATGTCTGCTTCATCAGGCACTTCTAGGCACGAACCAACTGTCCAGTCTCACATGGCCTCTCTGACTTTTAGGGAAGCCTCCCATGGAACAGCATGCTATCTCACCTCATTTTGTCTTCACTCTCTGGTCCTTTAAATGTTGACTGATTGGGATCCTCTCACTAATCCACTTTGCCTTTTCTGGAGTAGTTCTTTGCAAATACTGAAGGTTTGACAAGTGTTTTACAAAAAAACTTGGATCTCTTCTTCACTGATATCTGCCCACTCGGTACTGACTAGTAGAATAAAGAATTTAAGTTTATTTTGTGTTTAGGATACTATAACCACTATGATTTTTGTGTATTTTTTTTAAATTCTTATTTTGTGTTTCTTTAATAAGCAGCTCTGTGAGGTAGTTGGGATTGTGATGGGTAGTTGAGGCTCAGAAACCATATATATTTTATAATTGTTAGGAAGATTCAACCAGAATACAGATTTCCTATCTCTTTAATAAGTCCTATTTCTAATTAATTAAATTAATATTATAAAAGTAATTTTATGGAAAGAATTACCATAGTTAGATAATTTTTATTCAAAACCAGATAGTTCTTTCTCTTCTGACCTTGTAGGGGAGTTCTACTATGGTTTGGCTTCAGGGACCAAAGCTATATTGATTAGACTCTTTTAAGGTGACTGGAATCTAATAACACCTAAGGATACAGCAAGTGAGTAAATGATCAAGACCCAAGAAGCCCTTTCTGCAAGTCACATGTACATGTAAAGCACATGAAGAGAGAGACAGGAGCAGAACTCAAAGTATGATGAGGTGTGTGTGTGTGTGTGTGTGTGTGTGTGTGTGTGTGTAGTGTATGTGTGTATTCAGGAATCAAGTAGCAAGTGAGGGATGAAGTTCAAAACAAGGACAGTGATCCTATATTACCAGGAACTAGGTGTGATGTTCAATTCTCACCTTTGTCTTCCTTATGATAGCCTGTATTTTCTCCCTCTCATTTGATCACAAGTTATCAAGTGAATGGATAGGTCATCCGCTTTGAAGCCACAGTTTGTCATAAACAAGGCTTAACTTATTCAGGTTTCATTCACTACTTCACAAATGTTTAAATAACCATTTGGACAGGAGTGAGTTTTATAGCGATGTCCCACTGTAAAGGATATTTAGTATTCAATAAAGCTTGCAGTCCTTTACCTTAATGCTGTGTCTTAATATATTGACTCAAGTCTCATTGGAAATCTGAGACACAGGTTGCATGATCTATACACTTAATAAACCTTTAAATAATGAAACAGGATATACATGAAGGGCCAGCTTTCTTTGTTTCTATTTTATGCCTGCACTTTTATGGGCTTGATGATTAGGACTCAGACTGACTCTTGGCAACATTGCAGAGTTAACAAAGGTCTTTCCAACTCAGTCCTGACTTCTTACCACCCTAATTGCATAGAAATTCTTCCTCTAGCTCCCTGAGGTTCATATGATTCTCTGATTTTCATATCTGTCTCTTCCCTAAATATTATCCTGTGTATCAGACCAGGGTTCTTCAACATTTTTGGAGCTACTTGTTAAGTTTTCAGTTCTTCTTTTGTCCTAGAGAAGGATATATCCATCATCTCATTGCTTTGAACCAATCTAGTATATAAAAAGTGGGAGTAGTAGCGTGAAAGAGAAGAAAACAAATGCAATATCAGCTGCCACCCAGGACAAATTCTGTACCTATAGTCAGACTCCAAATTCTTCAAAATCAGCACAGTAAGGAAGCCACTTTGCATAATTTTGGGGAGATATCTTGTACCTTATAAATTCTATTCCATTTCAGGAATTCTGATGTTTATTTAAAAGTAGACTCTTATCTAAGTGCTGTGTCTTGAAAGAATATACAACGTTACTGGGTAATTGAGACTTACTCTGGCTAAGTAAATTGTTGGAAAGATGGAACGTTAGTCTGTAAACTCTAGAAGGATCATGACCCCTGTATTCCCAGTGAACATCCACGGAAATTCTCCTAAAAGACAAAGCACCATATAAACTCTGTAGTAGTACTGACAGGATGGTTGAAACATGACAATGATGGCTGTCATGGGGGTGTTTTAGATCATGACGTACTTGTAATCTGATGCCTTCTTCTTAGATTAAATCTTACAAAATTCAAGTGAAAAGAAACACACAGGGGTTTCTTTGCTAATGGGTGTACCATGAATCTCATATTTCTTATTTTCATGTGGTCATAAAAATATAAATGCAACAGTCATCAGAGATTTTATTGGCTCTTAAAAAAAGTAAAATACTCTGAGAATGAAAAGTATGGAGGGAACCCAGTTATCCACACTGGAAGCAGAAGGTAGCAAGATTGGAAGGCTATGTATGGTTTTAAAGAATGACCTAATGCTCTTATTTCTGTGGATAGAAATTGCTGAAAGGAGAAATGATTTGCAACTGGGAGAAGACAGACATTTGAGTGTATATGTGTGGGTCTATGTAGTAAGAGAGAGCTTGGATTGCAATCGGCTAACTTAGGTATGAAATGCAATCTTCCTCTGTGAAACTATCCATGAACGTTAAATCTTACACTTAATGAGGATAAGAAAATGCATCTCAGTTTTTCAGATATGCTCTGTGTGTTTCTAAATGCTACCCCCTTTATCCTTCTTTTTAGCTGAGTCTACTACTATATATGTAAGCCTCTGGCTTCGTGATCTCATCAGTAGTCATCAAATTCCTACAGAGCATTTAATAAACCATGCTCACTGCTAAGCCCTGGGAATATGCAGTGAATAAGGCAATCTGTTAAGTGAGGCAGGCTTTCTTTCTGTCCACTCCTATACTCATCAAACGTTAGTAGGAATACTGTTTCTCCTCTGTTTTTGCTCTCTGACACTTATGGAGATGATGCTAAACACAAAACTATTATTCATTATCTGGCATGGTCATCTCTCTCAAGGGAGAATCTCCTCAAACTCATACAGTGGATGGAGGATGAAGGAAGGAATTTACTCTCTGATGGATCGCAGTCTGGAAGCCTCTGAGGGCTGGTGATGACCCCCAAGGTTCCCATTCTCTGCACATCTCATGAACTCTCAGCCACCTATGCAAATAGTATCACCTCCTCCAAAACCCTGGCCATTACCTTGGAACTCTCCAAACATAAGCATACACTGGCCCTATCCAACAATGTTGGCTTCTGAGAGACACAAAGTGAGAAGATGACCCTTTTCCTTAGTGATCACAATTTTTCTGGAAGACAAAGATGGAATAAAAGACTCAAGAAGATAATCAGATGGCATGGATGTTTGGTGCCCTTTCCATTCTTTCTCAAGTCAATCATACTTACCACTAACTTACCCAGCACAGATTTTTCCCCTCCAAATTCAGAAACGAATAAACAAAGGATGGTAGTGCAAGGCCAACAGAGATAAGTACATATGGAGAGGTGTTCAAGAAGACACCAAATATGTTGCATTTTGAGAAACAGGATGAAAATTATCATTTAACATTTATGGGATTCTATTCCTAGCACATTTATATGATTCATCTCATGTTATCTCCATAAACCTTTAAGACATGAACAATTACTTAACATACAGTTTCCCCAGGATTTAGAGTTTGTGGTATCTAGTCCATTACTGTTTTCTTCATTTTATAGGTGAAGAAATCTAAGACTCAGAGTGAGATAAATTGCCTATAGTCGAAACCTAGTATGGGATGAGGAGGAAGATGCAGACACAGAGATTCCCAACTACCCTATCCAAACTCCTAACTGTTAATTACCAGTAGAAATCCTCCCCATGGAAACTTTAAGAAACTGATCCCTGAGATGACATAGACTAAACATTTGAAGAGCATCAAAATGGAACCGTGAGTGAGAAGTCTGTACTAAGTCACGATAAGACAGTGGTAAAAAAAACGGGTGGTCTTTAACCTGAAAACATTGAACTAGATTGAGTACCTCCTTCAATCCTGCATCCCTCAAATGCTCTTGCCTCTTGCACACAATACAGGTCTGATCTGCATGTTAACATTCTTCAATGTCCTTGGCCCTATTCCAAGACCAAGAGAGATAAGTGGTCATATCCGTTAGCCCCTGCTCTGTGCCAGACTTTGAGCTAAGTGTTTCACATGAACAGTACTTCCAGGTAGGTACAATTAACTCCATTTTTCAGATGATGAAACCAAGGCACAGATAGGTAAAGAGAGTTTTTCACGATAGCACATCATCTTGGTGTAGTATATAACAGCACGTATTTTAGTTTTGATCTCTAATTGCTTTCTATAGTAATATCCTAGAGGAGGGGTTATAAACCCTGAGTGGGTGTTAGAAAAAAAATGTAAGAATTGTGTTAAAATTACAGATTTCCAAGCACCATCTGAAAGCTGCTGCATTAGATCTTCCATAGCTAGGGGTTGAGATGTATGTAATGTGAGCATATTTCACAGGGAATCACAGAGGAAGCCAGATTTATCAGCCCAAAGGGCAGACAGAAAACAGTGAATATGCTTATAAAGCTGCATGATATAAATATGCAATATTCAGAACAAGGGTTGGGAGAAATAATAGTCCTGCACTTTGTACAAATCAGATCATCTCTGAAGAGGTGCTTTGAATTTTTGGTAGCTTATGTCAAGTGCCAGGATAGCAAAGAATGATTTTGCTTGGGATTTGCATTGTATCCAAGGGACCCAAGACAAAGATAGAGCACTGGAGGCTTGCGATTTGGGGAGGACTTTGGAGAGTAACTATCTCACCCACATGTAATAAAACAAACAAACAAACAAACAAAAATACAACAACAACAACAACAAAAACAAAAAGAGTAGTTTCTCCTGGCTCAGTCTCTGTGCTTTTGGTGGAAAGGAGAAGGCCCAGTTTCTAGAGCTAGCTTAGCTTTGTTCCTGCCAAATCTTGCCTGCAGTGCAGTTTGCATTAGGGCTCCACATTGCCCTCCATTGCCTACTGTGCAGGACCAACCCCTCCCTCCAGGTCATCACCTCCCACCTTCCACACCCAGGCACTTTTAGCAGGACAGCTATTTTCTGACATACTCAGGCACAATTTCCCAACTACACAGCCATTCTACTTGTGCAGCCTCAGGTGTAATTATGAAGGCTGTCCCTGAGCTCCTGCCTACACTTAACAGGGAGGGAAGGTCTTTCCTTCTCTATTAAATGTTTTGAAAGAAAACCCGTAGGCATGACAAGGTTCAGGCACCAAGCAGGAATGGGAAGCGGAGTGCTCCTGCTTTGATAGGCATGCGCAAGGAGTTTTAATTATCTACAATTTAAAAATTCTTCCCTTTTGCTATAAAAAGACGAGAATGGTGACAACTCAATTTCCTGTGTACACGGGGAAAGGAATTGGTTGAGAATATGATCTGCTCTCACTTTTCCTTTTCCTTTTTCCTTCATAATATTTATTTTTCCCATCCTATGTATGAATAATAAATACAGAAAATATGTAAAACACAGAAGTGCATAAAGATGAGCAACCTGTAAACCCACGGTCTAGATATAGCTTCTATTAACAATTTTATACATTTTAATCCAGTCTCTTTCTCACACACTCACACACATATACGCACAATAATAAAGATTTTATTTTGGAAGTTTTGCATTTTTTTTGGTTTCATGTAATATCATGAGAAAACATTAATGTTACTAAACATATTTCAAAGCAGTTTTGCAGTAGTCCCATAATATTTGTCACATCCTAATGCATTTCACTTTATTTTCCTATTTTGAATATTTAAATTATACCTTATGTTTTGCTTATAACTCATTTTAAATTATTTATTTACTCAAGCTAATGACCAAGTCATGCTGTGTTGTTGACACTTTTCATGATGGCATGGTGGGATACAACATGAATGGGCTTTGGAGACAGAAAACCCCAGAGCCTCATCCTGGTTGGAAACATGCTGACATGTGTTAATAAAAATTTCACTATCTCTGAGCATCTAGGCAGGTCATTAACAATTTTTTTTCTGATGTGTAAAATGCAGCTCATGCCAATTTCCCTGCTTAGCACTCCAAAACTCTTCCCTCTATTCCCTACTACAAACTAACCATGTGAGTATATTCTTCCCACATACAATTCCTTGCTTTACATCTTTAAACTTGCAACGGTGAATTTTCTTTTCCAGCTCTACTTCATTTTCAAGGTCAAACATGAATCCAATACCACCATCTCCTCCCTTGACTTGCTTTGTCTCTGGCTTTTCCTTTTCCAAGTTCCAGATGGACTCAGCATCAAGGTATCTGATCAGGCTGATTCTTCAGCCACAATCCCGTATCTCTGCTTTTGTGTCTACTATTTCTTTCCCCTGGGATGCTTTTCTTACTCTCCCTCCTTCCTGGCTGTTCAATTTCTCTTCATGTTTGGAAAAACCCCTGCAACCCTCACTCCTCTGGGAGGACTTACAAACCCAGACCATAGAAGAGGCTGAGCCACCCTCCTTGATGATTCTTTGGTCTGAAACCAAGTTACTGTAAGAGAGAAAGATGTTCTATTTAAACTTTCTGAATTTGAATGTTTGGAGTTTTTTCCCCACTATTTCTTCCAAACTTTCAACCACACATCAACTGCTTCTTTTCACTCTGCCTTTAATATTTCTCCAGCTACACATGGTAATATGATTGATGGCCACTTAGATCTGAGCCTGTCCTAAACCTGATTAGTCTACAGTATCCATTGAGAGAGTGCAAATGAAAGATGTATTCCTTAATACCAGAGATAAGAAAACACCAAAAATACACATGAAGCAAAGTAGGTGACAATTCATAGAAGGGTCCTGAGTTTTTCTGGCTCCATCCATTACCAGCTATGTGGTACTGAGTAATCCTCTGAGCCATGTGTTCTGTATCTGTTTACATGAAAATAATGTTTGTGGATTCTTAGAGTCATACCAGTTAAATAAATGACCTATAGTAATCACTTAATGAATCATAGTTTTATTTGAAATCATTCTTGACTAGCTATAGTTATAATTTATTAGAAATATTGTCAACTGTTATGGAAGAATCACATGAAAGGATTCCATTAAAATCCTAGGATAACATATGAGTCATAAGCAGTGATTTATAATCACAAAAATATATAATCCTTAAAATTATCTTCAATAGTGAAACAGATCAGCAATCATAGCATTAGTCCCCAAATCTCTAGAACCTGCCATAATTTCTGGTATATGGGTAGCTCCCAGAAACAAAGTATTCAGTTGAATTTATGGTGGAATAAATTTTTAGAGGCTTTGATATTCCATTTTTAAGAGCCCAATGTACCCTACACCCACTTATTAGCATATTTATGTGACAATGAAACTATTAGAAGAAGATTATTAGGTTATGGACCTTAAATTAATAAAGAAGACATAAAAGATCAAAGAACCTAGGATGAATTTTATAATTCATAAGGGGAAACTGAGAACCAAAGAGGTTCCATGAATTGCCAGGACCCAGCCTGAGAGAGGCAGAGTTGGGATGAGCGCCCAGGTCCTGACCTTTACCTCCTCCCTGCCACCCAGATTTTCTTCATATTACAAAAGACTGTCCCTTTAAAACTGCTACTTATATATTTAAGGTGAAATGAATTTATATTTAAATTCATGTTCCACATTGATCAGACTTGCAAAGTGCCTTTAAGTATTTTGTTGTAATTGCCATCCCTTCCTTCTTCATCCTTCATTCCAATTCCCACAGTATTGAATTTTTGTTCAAAGAAATTTTTTTTTATATACAAGGAAATCTCCCATGGTTTCTTATGTTATATGTCAAGCTCCCTTATGAATCTGTCTAAAGCATAAGAAGAATAAATCCCAGGGCAGGAGGAATTTGTATTCATACATCTAATTAACCTTTAATTGTCTATTGTGGCTGCCTTGCACTTCAGTAGTTGCTTGATTTTTTATTATCCATCTAATTAGTGTGGTTTAAGTGGCTTCTTATGTCAGATTTTATTATATCAGTTTGCTTACACAATTTCAGGACACTCTGGGGAGTTCCGATATCATTGTTTGGAGCTACGTGTATATATGTCATTTCATTTTTCTCTTAAGAAAAAAGTGCTTTAACCAGTTTCTCCCACTAGGGTGTATAAGTAGTCTATGAAATTCCATGATAATGGCTAAAGACTTTCTATTAATTGTGCATAAATTATGAACACACAATTCTTCAATCCTAATTAAAAACTTTTCTACCCAATAAGCCATCGAGTTGACAGACCAGGAATTCTGAAACAATTGGAAGCAGTGAGGAACATCACTGAAAAAAAATACTATGATTTAGGGAAAACTAAATAAATAGGCATACACTTGTGAATCAATTTCATATCCATGCAAATAAACATTCATTAAATCTATGAATTGCAGCTGGGTGGCTGGACATCTTTATACAAAGTACATTATACAAAGACTTGAATTGGGTGTCAACATACTTTACATACAAACAGAGATACAAAAAATGTGGTATATATGTGTATTAAGAATTGTAATGCAAAAAAAAAAAAAAAAAAGAATAGTGTTACCTTAGATTAGGTAGAGGGAAGTAAAAGGAGGGGAAGGCAGGAGATATGGGGATAAGAAAGATAGTAGAATAAAACAGACATTATTATTGTATGTATGTATGCAACTGTATGACCAGTGTGATTCTACAATATGTATACTCAGAAAAATGAGAAATTATATCCCATCTATGTATGATATATCAAAGTATATAAGTGTGTTCTACTATCATGTATAACTAATTAAAACAAATAAAAAATTTTAAAAAAGATTTAAAACAATCAATTAGGTGTACAAATCTTATTCTCTATTAGTAATCTTTTCCTTATTTTAACTTGTGAATTTCTTTCCAAGTGAAAAATAAGCTTATCTTCAATCATATAATTTGCATTTTCATGTTAGTGTTTTCTTATTTTATAAAGTTTCTAAATTACTGAAAATTAACAAGAACACAATTTAACAAATTCTGTCCCTGTAGAGCAGTATGGTTGTCTCTAATATGGAAAAGGTTTTTAGTCTGTTAGACTCCCTGAGCTCTTTATTTTCTTTGTCTTTATTCCCTTGGCTTCAAAATAAAATTAAACAGTTTGACTTATTTCTAGATCCTGCTTCTGTCTCTGTCTATCTCTGTACTGGCAAGATACAAAAGATCCAGTGCTTAAAACTGTGCTCACACTCCTCTATTAATTACTAATAGTCCATATGTTGGGTGGTAATTGTCTTATGTATAGAAACAAAGCGGCATTATCTGAGAAGGGGTAGCCAAGCAATGTTAATCTTATTTAATGTGATAAGTTAATATTGATGAATACACACAGAAAAAAGAACTGAAATCAAATGTGTTTGAAATATCTTCTAGAACTGTTGCATCATTATAAATCCAAGAGAATTACACTCATAGTTTTTTTTTTTTTCAATCTGAAGAAAGGGAAGAGATAATTAGAAAAGAACCCAATTAATAAATGGGCAAATAAATTAAACAGACACTTCTGAAAAGAAGAACTGCAAATGACAAATGTATGAAAAAAAAAAAAGTTTAACATTATTAGCAATTAGGGAAATGTAAATCAAAACTACACTGAGATTTCATCTCACACCAGTCAGAATGGTAATCATCAACAATACAAATAATAATAAATGCTAGAGAGGATGTGTGTGGGGGGGAAGGAACACTTTTACACTGTTGGTAGGATTGTAAATTAGTACAACCACTATATAAATCAGTATGGAGTTTCCTCAAAAGACTAGACATGAAACCACCACATGACCCAGCTACAGCACTGCTCCATATTTATCCTAAAGAATTAAAGTCAGCATGGCTATAGTGATACATGCACACCCATGTGTGTTATTTGGAACCAGCCTAGGTGTCCATCAATGGAAACGGTATATATCCACAATAGTGTTTAACTCATCCCTAAAGAAAAATGAAATTACGTCATTTGCAGGAAAGTCAATGGAACTAGTAACCATTATGTTAAGTGAAATCAAATTCAAAAGGTCAAGAGTTGTATTTTTTTTCTCTTATATGTGGAAGCTAGAGAAGAAAAAGGAAAAGAGAGGTGAGGGCAGAGCTCATGAGAATCAAAGGGAAATAAGAAGAGGGAAGAGACCAAGGAGATATAGGTGGGGTGGGAGAGGGAAAGTGTTGGGGAGTGATATTGGCCAAATTATATTGTTATATTGTGTATATGTAAGACTATGTAACAATAAATCCCATTATACTTACAACTATACTGAACCAATAAAAATGTGGTGAAAAACCAAAGAAAATCATCATGGTAGATGGGATTATCATTATCATTTGCAACTCTTATTCTTTATTGTGGAAGAATTACACAGTGATTGCCTATGTTGAGATACTCTATAGAGCTTCCTGTTGAAACTGGCAGAGTGTGCATCCCCCTTCCACTGATGGTGGTTTTGTTGAGGTGATTTGCTTTACCCAATGGAATACACTGGGCTAATGAAGGTTGTGTCATTTCCAAGCTGAGTCTTAAATCATAAAAGTTTCTGCCATCCTGTTTGGATCTTCTATCTTTTGCCAAGAGAAGACCATGCCTCAACGAGTTGTTGCTCCTTAGCCTGTTTCAAACACCAAGAACAAAGAAACATGGAGCAAACTGAGCCCAAAGCCTGGGTTACTATGCAACTCAGCTGATATCAGTATAGACCATCTGACCCTCAGCCACACCCAGGAGCATGAAATTAATGATGTTGTTGTCAGCCTTGGAGATTAGAAGGAGATTAGATGGAGGCGATTAGATTGAGGTCAGTGGGAAACAGTTGGGATATTGTGTTACAACCAACAGATATACCCATGTATCAGATTATGACTCCAAAATTTTTTTGTGGGGCACAGAGAATGAACATGATAACTTTCAACAGTAAGATCAAGTTTTCACTAGTCTAGCCCACACTACCTATGTAACACCATAATCATATGAGGTGACACCTAAACTCCTCAAAATGACTGTCTTTGCTAAAAGTAATTAGTAAACTTCTAGATCCAAGTTCACTTTGATGTAAAATAGAAGCAATGGAGTTAGAAGTCAATACCACCAGCTGACAACAAAAAATTCAACACAGACACACTCTTTCCATGTAATTATCAAGGTATTGCCTCTTCAATACCTTAATGTTGCTAATGTGTATAATTTACTTGAAAATACTTTAAAAATAGATATTATAATTATGGCAAGATATTAATGCCAATTAAATTTGGAGGAAATATCTATCATTCTACAAAATTTTTTTCTGACATTTTTAAATAAAATAGACTAGTCACAATGCATTTAGGACACAGGATGAAATCATTTAATTGTCGTCAGTCTCTGCAGTTTGTCCCTGTGTTTCATTTTATTTTTTAATGTCTTCCAATTATTTTATCAGTTTAAAGGCTGCATCCCAAACAAGTCAGTAGGCTGCAGGAAGATTAGTAGGAAGTTTCATACAGTTTTTTCACTTAAAACAAGCCCTCCTTGGACATGTGAGTAAATGTATTTACCATTCCATCAATGATAGAAGTTTCTTTTACTTGTTATTATGTTATTCTTTTGTTCTTATCAGGAGAAGCATCAACTGCAGTGCTAAAGCAATTAGTTGTTAAATATTTCCAAGCAGTTGAACCACTAGTAGAGCCAGTTAACCAAATAGTTAGAGGTAGAAAAATATCAAGTGCTGGTACAACTCTAGTTTTGTACTTCATGTCAGCAAACACAAAGTACAAAGTTTCAAAAAGATTACGTGTTTAAATACCAAGTGGGCCTGCACAGTTTCTTTCTCTGGATCTCTGTGATAGACTAGATTTTGAAAGAAGAACAATTATAATGTAAATAAATATCAAGAAGCCAATGATATAAGTTTCAGTAATAAAAGACCCCCATCGTATTAATATCAATAAATTAGCTGTATAACTTTCTTAAATTCTTTAATCAGGTATCACATGCTTTCCATGTACTTGTCAAGATAATGGAATTGATTAATATTGAAAATTCCTCAAGGGTAATGCTTAAAACAAGAAATACATAGGAATTTCAGTGCAGTGATCAACCATGAATATTAGGCAATCAACAGCAAGTGTATTAGTCTTTTAATTCTTGTAGCACCATAGAGCTTAGAAAACTGAGGTTTTCTTAAAAGAGATGCAAAGTTGGGGTTACTCATACACAGATAAAAATCACTTTAAAATATACATAAAAAATCACTGATAAAATTGTTCAGTTTTTACCTATCAGGAAAAACTGAGAGGTTCTAAGCACACTTTTCTTTTTAAAGAATAATGGGGAAGTTCAACTAAAAGTCTTTCATGCTTGCAATATTATTTTAAACAACAATAGAACTGGTAGGAATTAAAATACAATGAAATACAACAAAACAAAAATAAATCAATTTGTGACTACCTGGAACAAAACCTTCTAGGGAAGACTACAGTTTTCAAACGTTTTCCTTTATGACATTAAATAAATGTAAAACCGGATAAATACAGTCAGAATAAAGAAATTGGAATAATAAAACGTATACCATATGAATTCAGGGCAAAATTGGTACTCTGCAATTGTGAGACAAAAGAAAGGATGTTGATTTTTTAAATAGCCTGGATAAAAGCCAAATGACTACATCATTTTTAATGTACAGAATCAAGCTTAAGAGCTCAGCTTAGGACACCATCAGGAATCCTTGATACTGATTAGAAAGAAGACTTAAAGGGAACAACGGGCTACGTGTTGGAAAGGGTACTATCATGGAATGTTCACAGGGTTTTTTTGTTCCTTGTTAGAAAAAAGGGCTGAATAATTTACATGTTGTAGTCAGGTACGAATAAGGTACAAACCTTATGACAACTGGGAACAGTATGATTAGGATGAATAAACACAGGATGTATTACATAAAATATGCTTATCCACATGTGCTATGAGGTCAAATATTAAGGAAAAAACTTGTAGTTCAGAAACAGTTGAAAACATATATTGTTAATATTAAGCTTGAACATATTTGACATAAAATCAATCTGTTTTAGACAGTCTAAAAGAAATAAGATAGTCACTTTCATGGGACCAGGTAAAAGTGCAAATATCAGCATGCCTGCAATTGTTTTTCCAGATATTTGCAGTTTTGTCTCCATTGAAAATAAGGATTTTTACCTTGTCTCTTTCCTCTTGAACCTACTTCCCTGAGTGAATTGATCTTTCAAAAAAAATGTTTTCATTGGGGTCTCCTAAACTTGGGGGGAGAAAAAGCCCGCAGTTTCTCTTCACCACATCAGGTTTGTGACTACCAATCTATTCCAGTATGCTTCTCACTATGATACTCTTAAACCCTGAGTGAGATACATTTTCTTCAGTTTCTATTTGCAGTCCCTCTACAGAGGACTCAGATTAAAAGGTGGGGCGGGGATTTATAAATATCTTTATCACTATTCCAGTACCAGCACCCCATCCTTACCACCACCGCCTCCACCCTTCTCACTACTGATTGTGGCCATGTGACTTTTTCTATTTGAAATATCTTTTCCCTATACCTTTTCACTGTAGTCAAAAACTAGACCCTCATACAAATAGACCACTCTTAGGGCTGTTCACGAAGTATTTGAAAAGTCCTAAACTCTTTGTATTATATTTAATATTAAATTAATTATTGATATGCTCACATTTTCCTACCAGACTATGATATTTAAATGGCAGAAGTTAAGTGCTGTTAATTCTTTTAACATACAGTTAATATTTAGGGGAGCATTAATTCTAAAGTTTTCAATTAGGTGAACATAATTAGTATTCAAAGTAAACATAAGTAGTGTGTGTATTGCTCAATTTAAGATTTTATAGGTGTTCTACATCTGGGACAATGGGACAAAATGGGTTAATGAATAGTCATCAGTGCACAATTATACTTGAAAAATGCAAGGAAGATAATGTTTAACCTGCATCCCCAAAGATTTTTCACTGAAATAGATGAAAAGCAACATTTAGGTACAAACGGGCAAACAGAGCTGGACTTGTTTCCTAGATCTACAGGAGCTTAGAGGGGATGAGGGACCCACCTTTCCTAAAGACACTGGAATTACATATGAGAAATCAGGAAGAAGTTCCAGCAAGGCAAGGAAGATGAGGAACATAGGTGGCTTGGATATTTTATTGTTAGGGAACAACAGCGAGTTGGCCAATTTATCCAGAATGACAACTTCTTATTGTCATGTGAAGAGGGAGTTGAGTAGACCGCTTACAGGCTGATAATTATTGCCTTATTTGAAATCACCATTTTCCTGTTCAGAACATTAATTTAACTAATCGTAATGCACCAACATCATTATGCTTTAATTGAGGTTAAACAGTGAAGTCTCGTATTTAATTAAAGGTGGGAAAATAAACCTATTATACAGTATGATAATAAACCTTAGATGAGCCTGCTCCCTCTTACCCCAAGAATTACCTGGAAATCATTTCCAATTGACAAAGCCCAACTTCCTTGTTCTGCAGTATTTGGTTTTATGTCTTTAAAGAGTATATTCAGATGGTTTCAAAGGATAGTATTAGCACAATTAATTAGCAAATTCAAAAGTTCTGAGTTGTGTCCTTACCCTTCAACCCCATTGAAAACAAAATAATAGAAAATACAAAAACAGTGCCACAGGTGCACAAATCTTCAACACTTTGCTACCCTATTGGTGATTTTCTCTAATTTCTCTCTCTAGGTATCTGTGTACATGTGAATATTTGTCTTTGGCAGAAACCACATGATAAACCTCAAATCTGGTAAAATAAGAATCTTATATCTCTACCAAGAAAGTATCAGTGATAGAATCTTATTTTTCAATTTTAAGTACTTATTAAACTCCTAAGCCAAGCCATGCCAAAATGTGGAGCCAAATGACAAGCTCTGTAGGGTTCTTAGAATAGAGATGAATGTGATGCTAAACATTGTCTGATTTTTTTTTTTTTTGCTATCCATTGAGAAGGAAACAAATCAAAATAGGATTGAAAATGAAATTGGTATTGGACAAGTGCAGCTGAATAATAGGCAAATGCTTATTATGTGTGTTGTTCACTATTCCAGAGGAGAAAGAGACAGTTGTAATGCTTAGATATGAATGTCTCTAAATCAAACCTAATTCCATTTGTGCCTTCTACATTCCCTAAATAACACAATAATAAAACTTTGCCAGTGTTTTTCGCTCCCTCAATTATGTGCCTTACACAGTGCTGAGAAGTCCCTAACCTGCACCATCTTATTTAACTTTCACGTTACCAATAAAGATTCCTCACACAAATTCTAGAAATCTCAAAAATGTGTAAGTACCTAAGTCATCAGTGGCCAATATATAGATTCTAAATGATGAATATTGGGTCAACTACAGATCTTTCTCCAAAGTCTAACTCTTAATAATTATTTTACCTCCTAATGATTCATTAACTGTAAACTCTAAGTTCTAATGCTTTTCTAGATGCAATTAGCTCTACTATGTACTGACCCAATCCACAAGTATGAATAGAAAGGATATCGTTTCAGCAGCATGACATTAAATGTGTCCCACTACAGCTCCTAAACTTTCTCAAAGAATAAATAATGGTGAGGGGCCTATTTTATTTTATAGGCACACTATTCCTCAGTTAACCATTTCAATGTTTATTGCCTCTTCTGGTTGCACATGCTTCCTTCCATATATGTAATCTAGAATCCTTATTTGATCCCACCATCAGTAAAGGGATGCAAAGGGCCTTTCTTACTCTGTGCCCAATAAGTGACTAGTCCTGGACTGGGTACTGTATCAGAGCAAAAAGAAATAACCTTAGCTTCTAATAAGAAATTAGTTGATAAGGCATTTGCATGTCTAGCACATGGAAGCTGTATATCCCATGTGCAATTAAGTGCTACATTGTGGACTAGACCAAGAGAATTTCCAAGAGTCTAGAAGAAGAGAGCAGAGTAGTTGATGCCTTCCTTCATGAGCTGAACCTGTCTTTGGTATTAAAGGAGGGTGACCTTCATTGAGTATTCACTGTTAGGCAGGACGTATGGTTTCTAATAAACGCTTTAGCTAAACTTACTCATTTGACCTTCATGAAGTAGGCATTATTGTCTTTTCATATTTTATAGAGAAGGAAACTGTCATTTAAAAAAATAATAAATTAAATTCATGAAGTATTTGAATTATTATAGTCCTCAAATGATTGGAATCTACAGTTGTTGCTTTTTATACTTACCTTACAATTTTCTCAATAATTGCTATGTCTTCTATAGGTAGGTAGTATTTATCATCTTACCCAGACATTTCTGATAACATCTCTTGTACTTTACTTTGGAAGACTGCTCTATCCCTGCTATCAATGTTTGTCCTTCAGGTAGGATGGGCATCTTTCCATCATGTCTAGGATTGGACATGTGGCCTACACCTGAACTGCCAGCAAAACCAATCTTCTCGGTCACTGTAATTGTTTCAGGTAGTCTAACTGTCCAGGTATGCATGTTGGGATAAAAAGATCTTTCTCAAAGGTATCTAATCTCTGAAGACAAGAGTATGTTATTCAGCTGCTATTGGCCACCCATGAGAGGGTATTTGAGAAAGCCAGCATTAGAGAGGAAAAATAATACAGGATCAAGTGACAGAAACAGAAAGATTTGGGCACAAGCATTTACTTGCCTGGCCATGCATAAATTTTTATTTTTGTCTTTACCAGTTGGATTTGATGTTCTGCCATATAAAATCAAATGAGCCCAGGCTTACATGGAAGATAGTCCAAGAATGCCTGGCAATTTGGAAGTGGCAGGATGAGCCAAGGTTAGAATAAGGAAAATGGCATGTATTAAATAAAAATATTCAAATTGCAAGGCTAAAATACAATGGAGATATTATATAGGAGCTGGTTAAGAGTCAAAATCCTCTGTTTGCTTTTACTTCTTGCTATAAAAGAGTATTTGACCCAAGTTGATAGCACAGGAACATTCAAAGCAACAGAGCAAAAATGCACTGAATATTAAAATTTACTGCAAAAATAATGTGCATCATATATTTGTGATAAAAACATATAATTTTGCGTACTCTATCACAAATAGAAAATCTTCTGTGAAATATATGTACAAAAACATTCAATGTTTTATGCACATAAAAACATCCTCTAAAATGATGTGATTGCCAGCAGTAATATAGTTCATTTAAAAGACAAATACACTTTACAAATAAAATGGGTGAACCAGAAGACACATTATTTGTTCAGGTTGTATTTTGAGGTCAACCAAGGTGCACTGCTAGTTTCTTACAATTTGAGGTCCTTTTATAGAAGTAATTTTAAAATGGGATTTAGAGAAATACCAAAGCAAATCAACATTCTTGACTTTCTTCAACCAAAAATCAGTACAATTTTTAAAAATCTGTGTAAAAAGTCTCAAAACAGTGAAAATGATATAGCAAATAATTCATAAAGAGCTCCATGGCACAGTTACCTTTGCTTTCATCTGACATATGAATCTATTCAAATAAATCTATTTAAATAAATGAATATAAATCACACTAGTTAATTCAATCTAAGCGTTTTGTTGCATTACCTAAAAATTAGGAAATAGTTTCAAGTCTAAATTATTCAAATTAGCAATTGAAATGTTTAAAATATAAAGTCCAACAAATAGTTACTGAATGGACACTAGGTACCTTGTACTATTTAATGTTTAAAGTATAAAGACAAATAAAATGATCCATCCCATCAGGGAAGGGCCTCTTTTTCTTCATCTGTCAAATAAGGATGATAGTAGTACCTAACTCATAGATAGTTGGGATCGGGAAATTAATTAAATTCATGTAAAGCATTTG
Organism: Marmota flaviventris; assembly: GCF_047511675.1. Taxonomy (NCBI): domain Eukaryota; kingdom Metazoa; phylum Chordata; class Mammalia; order Rodentia; family Sciuridae; genus Marmota; species Marmota flaviventris. The sequence continues at coordinate 108,559,176 of NC_092508.1, read as the reverse complement.
AAATAGTGACTAGTGCTTCATAAGTATAAATGATTATTTTTACTCTATGAATAAATAACTTTCACAGAAGTGTATGAAAGCATTAAAGAATGACTGGTTATATCCTGGAACTGAAGAAGTCCTCACAATGGAGGAAGAATTCTAGCTAGATCTTTGAGGAGTAGAAATTCACCAAATGGAAAAGTGTAGGCAGAATCTCTATGGAGAGTCTGATGAACCAAAATTGTGGAACCATGGAAAAACTTAATATGTTCAGGCAATGAGGTGATGATGCACAGGATGCATTAAAGGAATGCTTGAATTTCATTTGAAATAGAAAGAGAGAGAGACTTTATGTGTGTACATGTGTGTATAACTTATTTTTTACAGACTAATGTTATAATATGGATTAGTTTCTGAATCACCCCTAAATTTTCATGTGACTATAAACATAGAGGAGTAGCCTGGAATGGAGTGAGAATCACCTGGCTCAAGACCCTATCTGCCACTTAGTGAATTTTCTTTTTGAAAATGTGATTATTTTATTTTTAAAATTTATTTATTTATTTTATTTATTTAGTTATATATGACAGCAAAAAAGTGATTATTTAAGTAATACTTACCTCAGAGAGTTTTCATTTGAAAGAGACATTTGTAGATGCTCCTTATGTTTCATGCACTATGTAGTGCTTATACATTCATGAATATTTCTCTCTATATAAAGTATTATAGAGTATAATTGCTAATATGCTGGTGTACATTTTAACTGTTAACTTAATTAATGAACATAATGCATTGGTGAACTCATTAATGAAAGAAAATATCAAGCATAACTGAATTAATTAGAATAACATAACAATATAGTAGTGAACCACCTTCATCTCTCTTTCACATCTATCAACTCATGCCAATATTGTCTCATTCAGTCCCCTGTTTACTGCCCCTCCTCTGAAGATTCATTTGAAACAGACTGCAAAGAAATATTATTTAATTTGTAAATAATTAGCATACATCTCCAAGAGATAATGACTTCTTTAAAATCATATTCCTGTTTCATCATAATACATAAAATATAAAAAAAAATTTAAAATATCCAATTTTTGCTCACAATTAAGTTCAATTTGTCTGTTCAAATCAGGGTTCAAATAAAGTTTGTATTATAGTTGATTGATTGTTTGCTAAAGCCTCTGTGGATTTATTCACCTCTCTTTGTTTCTTGGCCATTTTTTGGGGTTGTATTGTTCATGATCCAGGTTATGTGACCCATAATTTTGAGAAGTGTTTATATTGCTTACCATATCTTTGAGGTGTCTTTAACAAGGTATTCTAGCCCCGATTTATTCTATCCATTGTTAGTTAGATTTAGAGGATGGATCAGATTTAGATATATCTATTTTTTTTTTGCAATAGAAATCATTATAAAGGACTTAAAGAACAGTATTTTAAGTGTATCATTCCTTTTTCATTTAAGCTAAAGTACTTCTATAAGAAGAAATACCCCTTTATCAACTCCTTGGTTGTCCTGAGGTATAATTCAAGGCTATAGAATTTTAATATAACTTCACATTTCATCATTTTCTTAATCCCATGTTGAAAATCTTGGTATTCAACAGCATTAATGTGATTATTCACTTTCCTCAGCTCATACTACATATAAAATACACTATCAAATACCACCAAATATTTGATTATTCAAAAACAGTTCACAATTTGCTGGTTTTGAAGTTCATCTTGCCATTAAGGTGTATCTATAGTGAAATACTGTTTTACAATTCTGAAGAACAGTTCTCTATATGGTAATGCCATTAAATGACATTTAGTTAGATCTATTTACTCTTTCTTTTAAATTTAGGAATTACTTTTCAAATTTAAATTATATTTTATAATTTTGTGAACTACATAGATGGCTTGAAAGTCAAATCTATATATTCAAAAATGCAGACTATTGAGAAGTGAGAAATGTTGGCACCACCTTTCATCAGGGGCATTTTGGGGCAGTTGCTGAACTCATACTTTGAAATTGTCAGTTTCTGTGAAAGACTTGAGAATCACCCATCTAGAACCATATCTAGAATGGCTGTCACAGAGTACCAAGTGAGAACACTAACGTGGGAGCGTTTGAGAAACTGTTCAGATCTCTTTTATTCAAAAAAGTAAATTATCACGGCTGGGGATGTGGCTCAAGCGGTAGCGTGCTCGCCTGGCATGCATGCGGCCCGGGTTCAATCCTCAGCACCACGTACAAACAAAGATGTTGTGTCCACTGATAACTAAAAAAAATAAATATTAAAGTTCTCTCTCTCTCTCTCTCTCTCTCTCTCTCTCTCTTAAAAAAGTAAATTATCAAATAATATTTATGAAAGGTTTGAAAATTAAGGAAAATATCAGTCACAATTTTTTATACCTTTGTGGTACTTTATGTATCTGGTTTACAGAGTTGACATTAAGAGGTTATTTATCACTTGCTATTCTGCACTTTCATTTGACATTTTGTTATAAACATTTTCCATGTTGTAGCATATTTTTTTCTATTATCATTTTAATGGTGGCACACTGTTCCATCCAGTAGATAGACTAATTTAATTAATGGCTGCACCACTGTAGAACAGTTAGGCAGGTTCTAATTTTTGTGCTGTTATAACAGTCTTGCAATGAGCACACGATGCTTTTTAAAAATAATCTAAGCTTTGTCTGTAGCTTTGGCAACAGTAGCAAGTAGTAATTGTTCACCAATTAGATTAAATATTTGCCAATTAGAATGCAAGGAATAGCAAAAACATTAAATATTAGTTTGAATCTAATTCTAAGAGAATAGATGGAATCCAGTTGTATCTGGAACATTTGACCTGAAGCTGTCCTCTGATCAGATCAGTCTGGTCTCAAGATATGTAATAGTTCCCTACTCCAAATAAAATACTACTTTTACCTTTTTTTTTCCTGTTGCAGATCATACTGTATACTACCTTGTTAAAACACCCCATGCTAGGGGTGTGTGACTGGCTAGTTCTTCCTGCAGAACTAGGTTTCCTTTAGGTGAACTAAACATGGCACACATTCTGCTAAACTGATCAGCCATAGCACTGAACCCTAAGGGTGCTCTGTGGTCTTACATAAGAATTGCACACAATCAAGAAGGCTGGTAGAGGGGATGAGCTGGGAGTTTGGGAGAAAATAGAAGGAAGAATACATTCAGAAGAAAATATGGGATCTATGGATATAAGAAGGAAAATAAGAGAGCCCAACAGACACGGGGTACGAGATTGGAGTGTTGCAGGGTCCTTGGGTGACGAGGCTCTGGAAACCCACTAGGTGCCACTCCTAATTTAAGTCAAGGCCCAGTGTATGTGTAAGTTTAGGGCTGTTAGAGTATAGGACTAAGAATATCTTGGGAATAGAATTGCTGAACCATGTGCAGGGTTGTGGTGAAGAATGCCTATCAGAAGATGAGGCCAGATGACTTCAGTAAGTTCATTTCTGAAGCTTCAGGATTATATGGAAGGGGATGTTTTCAACATCCCTAGAGGTAATATCAGAGCTTGGATTTTTCAGATCACCAGTGAGGAGTGGTTTTGGAGATATAAGTGATTGGAGGCAGATAATTAAAATATAATTTCAAAACTTGCTGGTCATGTACTATCATTTAAACTCACAGAAATATCATTGGGTGTCTGGGAAGTTTATTTATTTACTTATATTCAGCCTTGAACTAAATTGAATAATTAAATGTTATTCAGATATTTGATTTCTGCCAGACTCATTTATTTGCAACTCCCCCACCCCTAAAAACGTGTCTACATTTTGAATTAGAAATTCATATTCTTCATGAAGCAAATTTTCACCAAAGATAATCCCTGCTGAGATTTAAATGGGTAGGGACATTTCTAACTTTTCCATCATTTTATTAGAATATTATTTTATTCAAAATTTTACCCACTTCATTAAGACATGAAAACCAAGTGAGAAAAGCAAGCTAATTAGTTATAATTTTTCATTTTCAAAGTCCTTTGCCAACTTTAGTCATTAACCTGGCCTTTAACAACTCAACCATTCTTACTGACAGCCTCACTCTCATCTTGAACTCTCCAATCTAACTGAAATTCTTCTTTGAGATAAACTGTACACCGCCTCTTCAACCATCGGAGTGTCAGGGGACAGTGAGGAAAAATAGACTAGTAGTTATGTTGAGATGGGTAACAGGCTGTCCTTGATTAATAGTAAGGTGAAGAAGTCATTTTATCCTTTCATGGAGCTATCTCTTAGAATCAAGTTTTGAAATACATGGGAAAGTTGATGAGACAAAAGAATAGAGTTGAAGGTTTTCTTAATTCCTTATCTTTGTGACAAATACCAAATCTCACCTTTACCAAGATCCCTAAGCTGGCCCACAAGAAGAATCCTGGTAGTTTATTTAGGATTATGATTTACAATTCTTTTATCATGACACGCAACCCAGATGGTAGCTCATATGCTGCTTCCTCCCATAGGCTAGTTTAAATAGCTTCTCAGGTGTTTTGGATGTGAAACCAAATTTGATAACAGCTGGCTGGTGAGAAGAAGATGACACAGCACACTCATTGATAAAACTAAAGTAACATAAGCAATCTTCTACTCTAAAGCTTTTATCTTATGTTACTTTAGTTTTGCCTAAAAATTCTATCCCTTTTGTTTTAGTTTACCGCTTTACCTTTGCTGAATTACCTAACTGACTTGGACTAACGAATTACAGAAAAACTTCTAGGTAATGTAAAATCAAAGTCAAAATACATTTTAAAATATGTTTCTCAGTACACTTTTAAAAATTGTTCTAAGAAAGATTAAGGTCCCTAAAATACAATGAACTCTTACAAACCAATAATAAAGTGAACTTGGGTTATGAATGGGAAACTCATGAGGAAATGAAACTGGGTAAGAGCATTTGAAAATAAGCTTAACACTATTAATAAAAATGCATATATTTGAAACAGGAACAGCACAATCTTGAGTAGCAGATCTCATTAAACTAGCAACAGTTAAAAACAAACCAAGAAACAAAAAACAAAGATGCTCTGTGGTAGTGAGGTGGTGAAGTATTTATATTGCCAGTCTGGTACCAATTAACAAAGCTCTTCTGAAGGAAGATTAGACAGTAGGGACCTAAATTTTAAAAAATGTGTGTACCTACTGAATCAGCATTGCTAGGAATTAGCATAAAGAAACAATTATTCAATTATTCAAAGGGGTTCATACACAAGTTCATAGTAACAATTTTCTACAATATTTAAAATCTGAGGATAAACTCAGGGACAATCAATTAATATATTTAGATGTCCTTTTAATAAATTGTTATATAGCCATGAAAAATAATGATGTGCAGGCATGCTTATCTGTATAAATTGATGTTTGATATATAGGAATGTAAAAAAATGCTATAAAATCACATATCTCTCTATATGCATACATATACACATAGACACACATATATTTGCACATATATAGATGTAAACATAAGTTTCTGCATAGCTTGATGAAATTTGGAAAGGTATAAATGAAAATTTAAGCAATAATTCTCTCTTGGATGAAACTTTTCCCCTTGATTCTCTATGTAGGTAAGCTTTATAGTTAAAGACATAATGTTACTTAGATTTTAAATAGTTAAAATTAGCCATCACTGAGACAAATAGAGTAAGAAAGTATACTATTTCAAAATCTGGTGACACTTAAGAGTTTATTTCAGGCTCTTTGAAAGGCTCAGAAGAACAATTGGAATGACTGATTCAGGCAGAAGTTTTATATTCTGTACAGTTCAAGTCAATACTAATAAATCTAAACAAATTCCAAAGTTCTGAGGCAAGCAAAGTCTTACTTGGAAAGGTCTGTTAATGAAATGAAACCTGGTTAGTATCAATTCTCATCCCCCTCATTCCATTCTGTCTGATCATTTTAAATTAAATGAGAGAACAAATATATTAAAGTAAAAATGATGCTACATATTAGAATTCTTCCCATCTCAAGCTTGCTTTAATCCTCAAAAGAATAGCTGCCAACCCCAGTCAGGTTCCAAAGAGAGGACTGTGGCACCAGATCACCAGAGTACGACTTGCTGATGAGGCCCAGAGCCACTTTGCAACATAAGCTTGTCTGACTATCCTCCCATGAAGGAGATTTGAGAGACTGAATTTGCTGTAGATCAGAAGAGTTTGGGCAAGATTTTTTAGAATACTCTATGAATACCCCTCCACATGTCTTTATCTCACTCTACCATGGAGGAGGAGTAGAAAACTTTTTTCCTAATTCCAAGATTAAGGAAGGGGTGAATAACATTTATTGATTTCCGTATATTGAACCAGCCTTGCATCCCAGGGATGAATCCTACTTGATCATGGTGCACAATTTTTTTGATATGTTTTTGTATCCGATTTGCCAGAATTTTATTGAGGATTTTTGCATCTAGGTTCATTAGAGATATTGGTCTGTAGTTTTCTTTCTTTGAAGTGTCTTTGTCTGGTTTAGGTATCAGGGTGATGTTGGCCTCGTAGAATGAATTTGGAAGTTCTCCCTCTTTTTCTATTTCCTGAAGTAGCTCAATAGACTTAAAAATAAGAACCATATGATCATCTCAATAGATGCGGAAAAAGCATTCGACAAAGTACAGCATCCCTTTATGTTCAAAACTCTAGAAAAACTAGGGATAACAGGAACATACCTCAATATTGTAAAAGCAATCTATGCTAAGCCTCAGGATAGCATCATTCTGAATGGAGAAAAATTGAAGGCATTCCCTCTAAAATCTGGAACAAGACAGGGATGCCCTCTCTCTCCACTTCTGTTCAACATAGTTCTCGAAACACTGGCCAGAGCAATTAGAAGAAAGAAATTAAAGGCATAAAAATAGGAAAAGAAGAACTTAAATTATCACTATTTGCAGGTGACATGATTCTATACCTAGCAGACCCAAAAGGGTCTACAAAGAAACTATTAGAGCTAATAAATGAATTCAGCAAAGTAGCAAGATATAAAATCAACACGCATAAATCAAAGGCATTCCTGTATATCAGCGACAAATCCTCTGAAATGGAAATGAGGACAACCACTCCATTCACAATATCTTCAAAAAAATAAAATACTTGGGAATCAACCTAACAAAAGAGGTGAAAGACTTATACAATGAAAACTATAGAACCCTAAAGAGAGAAATAGAAGAAGATCTTAGAAGATGGAAAAATATACCCTGTTCATGGATAGGCAGAACTAACATCATCAAAATGGCGATATTACCAAAAGTTCTCTATAGGTTTAATGCAATGCCAATCAAAATCCCAATGGCATTTCTTGTAGAAATAGAGAAAGCAATCATGAAATTCATATGGAAAAATAAACGACCCAGAATAGCAAAAACAATGCTAAGCAGGAAGTGTGAATCAGGCGGTATAGCGTTACCAGACTTCAAACTATACTACAGAGCAATAGTATCAGAAACAGCATGGTACTGGTACCAAAACAGGCAGGTGGACCAATGGTACAGAATAGAGGACACAGAAACCAATCCACAAAACTAGAACTATCTTATATTTGATAAAGGGGCTAAAAGCATGCAATGGAGGAAGGATAGCATCTTCAGCAAATGGTGCTGGGAAAACTGGAAATCCATATGCAATAAAATGAAACTGAATCCCTTTCTCTTGCCATGCACAAAAGTTAATTCAAAATGGATCAAGGAGCTTGATATCAAATCAGAGACACGCCGTCTGATAGAAGAAAAAGTTGGCTACGATCTACATACTGTGGGGTCGGGCTCCAAATTCCTCAATAGGACACCCATAGCACAAAAGTTAATAACTAGAATCAACAAATGGGACTTACTCAAACTAAAAAGTTTTTTTCTCAGCAAAATAAACAATAAGAGAGGTAAATAGGGAGCCTATACCCTGGGAACAAATCTTTACTCCTCACACTTCAGATAGAGCCTTAATATCCAGAGTATACAAAGAACTCAAAAAATTAGACAATAAGAGAACAAACAACCCAATCAACAAATGGGCCAAGGACCTGAACAGACACTTCTCAGAGGAGGACATACAATCAATCAACAAGTACATGAAAAAATGCTCACCATCTCTAGCTGTCAGAGAAATGCAAATCAAAACCACCCTAAGATACCATCTCACTCCAGTAAGATTGGCAGCAATTATGAAGTCAAACAACAACAAGTGCTGGTGAGGATGTGGGGAAAAGGGTACACTTGTACATTGCTGGTGGGACTGCAAATTGGTGCAGCCAATTTGGAAAGCAGTATGGAGATTTCTTGGAAAGCTGGGAATGGAGCCACCATTTGACCCAGCTATTCCCCTTCTCTGTCTATTCCCTAAAAACCTAAAAAGAGCATGCTACAGGGACACGGCTACATCGATGTTCATAGCAGCACAATTCACAATAGCAAGACTGTGGAACCAACCTAGATGCCCTTCAATAGACGAATGGATAAAAAAAAAAAATGTGGCATTTGTACACAATGGAGTATTACTCTGCATTAAAAAATGACAAAATCATAGAATTTGCAGGGAAATGGATGGCATTAGAGCAGATTATGCTAAGTGAAGCTAGCCAATCCCTAAAAAACAAATGCCAAATGTCTTCTTTGATATAAGGAGAGTAACTAAGAACAGAGTAGGGACAAAGAGCAGGAGAAGAAGATTAACATTAAACAGGGATGAGAGGTGGGAGGGAAAGGGAGAGAGAAGGGAAATTGCATGTAAATGGAAGGAGACCCTCAGGGTTATACAAAAGTACATACAAGAGGAAGTGAGGGGAAAGGGAAAAATAATACAAGGGGGAGAAATGAATGACAGTAGAGGGGGTAGAGAGAGAAGAGGGGAGGGGAGGGGAGGGGAGGGGATGGGGGATAGCAGAGGATAGGGAAGGCAGCAGAATAGAACAGACACTAGTATGGCAATATGTAAATCAATGGATGTGTAACTTATGTAATTCTGCAATCTGTATATGGGGTAAAAATGGGAGTTCATAACCCACTTGAATCATAGTGTGAAATATGATATATTAAGAAATTTGTAATGTTTTGAACAACCAACAATAAAAAATTAAAAAAAAAAGATTAAGGAAGGGGCTTCAGTGGGTCAACTTGGAATGTTTAATATGTGCCTCACTACAGGTGGATAGCAGTGCCCTTGTAATCTAGGTGATGCCTGCAAACAAAGGTTTGCTGCAATGAAAACTACTTGAATGTCCAAAATATATGGGAATATAGTTTGCATATTCCAGGGAACAAATGTGGCCAAGATGGGAGAGGGAAAAGAAAGAGGCAGAGGAATATTCCAAAATTGTCTTAGATAGAGGAGGTAAGAAAATCTCAAAAGAAATTTGTGTTGAATGGCTAGGACTAAGAGAGAAACCAGGATCCAGAAGAGGTAGATTTACTGGTAAGGAGAGAACTTCAAACAAGAAGGTGGAGTTTCTATTAAACTCATATGTGTTCCTACAGAGAGTTAACTTTAAGAATGTGCCATCAGCACACACCTGTAATCCCAGTGATTTGGGAGTCTGAGACAGAAGGATTATAAGTTAGAGGCCAGCCTCAGTAATTTAGCAAGTCCTAAGAAATTTAATGAGATTCTGTCTCAAAATAAGAAGTAATAAAAAGATCTGGGGATGTGGCTCAGTGTTTAAGTGCCCCTGGGTTCAATTTCAAGTTCAAAGATAACACCCCTCTTTGCTGACGATGTTCCTACTGCCCATGGAAGTCTGTGAATGAGAGTGGAACTATTGTGGAGAAATGAGAAATGTCTCTTCTGACTTCCTTTTTCCAAGTCTACAGCCTCCATGAGCTAGAGGAGGAGACATGGTTTTACTTTAAAGCAAGTTGTCCATTTTGAATACTCCATTATTGAATTGTGAGTACTCTTTGAAACTTAAAAGTTTGGAGGAATTTTTATTTATCTTGGAATAAGCAGAGAATTCAGTCTTTTTCCTCACACCTGAGTGTTCATACATTGTCAGGAAAAGAGTAGCAACTTTTTGTCTTTTTTTCTGTTCATCTCTTATGTTTCTTATTTAAAATAAAACATAGACATCAAGATACTTCATCCCTAAAGTTTATTATGTATTTCCTAAGAATAAAGAATAAAGACAAATTGTTTCTAAGACTACACTACCATTATTGGGGGTTAAAAAATGAATCAATAGTTTCATATCTTGAGTATTTAGTTCACATACAAAATTACCTAAATGTTGCTGTCTCTGTAGCTGTTTTCATTTATTAAATCTGTTTTTAGTGTCGCTTTACATACTTTTACTTATGTCTCTTTGGTCTCATCTACTATAAAATATCATTTTCTTTGCTTTTCATGACATTGCAATTTTGAAGAATCCAGGATATTATTTTTATAGCATTTTAGACCATCTATTTTTGGCAAATTGTTTTCACTTTTTCCAACTTAACGTTTTTCTTTATTCCCTATATTTTCTATAAAATTCAGTAAATTAGTTTTAGGCTGAAATTTAATTTTCTATTTTTAAGAATAGTTTGTAGGTGATGTTTCCTTGCTATGTCATACCAGATTGCCCTGATATTAGAGATCTAAACGTGTTCACTTGGTTAATATTGTGACTTTACACTTTCCCTTTCATTAAGAAATCTGTGAATAGCCTGTTCTACACCACTTCTGAACTAATGTTTTTAGCATTCGTTAGCAATGTATTCCTTAATAAATTACATTATTGTGCATTTGTAAAGTGGTAATTTTACATGTATCTTTTTTTCTTCTACATTTATTAGCTAGATGTTTCCTGTAGAAAGAGTCTATTTTTTGTTCTCTTTCCCTTTCTTTTGTTTGAACTTGACTGTGTACTTAGGGATTTTAACTTGTAGTTAGGGGTTAAGATTAATTACCATTTAATTAGTTTTTTTGTTAAATTCATTACAAACTTGACATGAAGGCTCCTTTAAGTTGGCTCCTTTATCCAGTTTTGAAACAATCCCAATAAGTCCTTGCTTACTTCCTTGTGCCAGGATTCTCTAGTATTTATTAAATGGAATCAACCATTCTTTCACATGTATCTCATTCTTTTCTAGAACATGGCATTTAGAAGGCAACACCTAGAGAGCTAGATGTGTGTATTACTACTGAGGTATCTTCCTATCAGTGCTCTTAGTGGACAGAGTCAGAACACATAGAAAATTACTTTGCATTGGTATTTCCATTACAGATTTAACATTATGGATTTTTATTTTTTCTATTTAATATTGTTTTCCCCTTTTATTACACTGAAAATCTTGGCTCTTAACTTTTTTTGTGTGTATTTTAACTTAAATTAATGGATTATAAGTTGATCTATTTTAATTGGGTACATGTGTATGTTAAACTTAATGAGTGACATTTCAGTGCAACCTATTGTCATATTTGCTCTGTGTGTATATTTAAAAGATAGCCCACTAACATTTAGAATATTTTGTTTAATAGCTATTTGAAACAATTCCTTAATTTGTATGTTTTTTAATCAGTTAAATTAATTTGGTTCTCGTGGAGTTAAATTTTAGCATATATTATGTAGTTTTTTGGTAAAATTTTGATTTTCAAATATGCAGAACCTTTGCATAGCTCAAGAGTTAAGCAATTTAACACATATATTCACAGAGTGCTTATTCGTATCCACCTTATTTTCTATCCTAATGTGAAGCTACCCGGTGAGGGACAATGGTCATGAGGAAGAGGAATTATCTACCTAAATACACATGGCCACAGAGTGGTAGACCGTCTTTCAATCCGTGGCATTTTGGCTGCAGAGGTAAAACACTTGGCCACCTTGAAAAGGCCCTATTGATGTAACACTGTGGGGAAAACAGTAGCCACAACAAGCTTTAAAATCACCAGGTTCTGTGGATTACTGTCTGTGTGACTTTGAGCAGATTCCTTAATTTCTCTGAGCTTTGTTGTTCTCATTTATGAATCAGGGATAATAATATTAACTTTGCAGAAAGGGGACAAGGAACAGAGGCAATGTAAAGAAAGTAGATTGCTAGGCATGTAGCAATTACTCAGTGAATGATACCAATTATCATGATAACTATTAAAACTATAATAATCAGTCTATGGTCATGGAGAAAGACAAAAACTGAAGGAAGCAAATTCATATTAGGATAGGAAATGAGGTGAATAGGAGTGAGACCTCTTTGTACTTATTAAATTGTTTAAACTTCTGAGCTAGATGAAAGACCTTCATATTTGAAAAATCTAGATCTTAGAAAAATTTGTTGTTGTCATTGAACTATGTTGGGTTCTCATTCTGTTAATTTTATGCAGTAAAATTTTATATAATAAAAATAAAATTTTATGTAATAAAATTAAAGTTTTCTAAGAATTAATGAAAGTGAATCATCAAACTGAAATAGCAAACTAACCTCAGACTCAGCATGGTAATTTATGGTTTCAAAAGGATAAAAGAAACTAAGAGGACTGCTCACACTGCTTTTATGTTTTCAAAATAGTTGTAATATTTCAGTCAAAAAGAAAAGTTATACTATTATCCAGAAAGCAAAGAGAATCAGCCAGATAATTTCTGGCTGATGTGAGTTTTTATTGATCTTATGTTAGTTTAATTTTCTCATTGTTTAGTTTTTCTGTTCGCAATATAAGATGTTCATATGCTCCCTATGATTTAAAGAATTTTCATCCTGTGTTTAACACAAAGAAGGGTGAACCATGCAGAGGTAGAATTTAATTTGTATAAAATCCTCTTAATAGAATGGTCCAATTAAGATACCCATTAAATTCATGTAATGCTAATTTAATTTGGAGACAAATGTAATTGAGGACTATTGAATTTCTTTTAACATAAAATTAACTCAGTGGACATAAAATGAATGTGCTAATTGGATATTGTTATCAGAAATATATGAATGAAAATCATGAGTGCTATCTTAATATCATTAGTTTACAGAATAACAAATAGCTTATGTTTACTAGCAAAATTTATGTGAAACTATATGGGCAAGACTGTTGGTGACTGTTTTTCTGAAGAGAAGTTCATTCTATAATGTTTTTCTGATATTAGTAAATGCCTCACTCCCAGCATTACAGAGTTGGTCATATTGTTGAAAATTATGATGATGATTGAGCACATTGAATTATGTTAACACAATATATTTCAAAATGTTTGATCTCAAGATCTCTTATAAAGGATCTTTTTTAAAAATTCTGAATAATTACTTAGAACTTTGCAAAACTTTTATTGACAATGATTATACCCATTGATACTAGTTATGTGAGGAGTTAGAACTGATACATTTAAATAATATACATTCATTAAATCATTTAAAATAACAAATTACATTAACAAAAATATCATAGTTATATAAAAAATGACTACCTTCCTTCATAAAATAAGGCAAAGTACAATGTTGTTTTGATTTTTGTATAGTTGATTGAAGTGTATGGCTCAATAGAAGATATTTGATTCCTATTATCTTCCACTGCATTGAATCTGTGGTAATATGTGGCTTTGGTTGTGGCTTTGTTTGAACTATATAAGTAAAACACAGCCTTACTTACAAATGTAGTTGGAAAAATAGGTGTGGTTTTCTGTAGCCTGCTTGTCTAATTTGTGGTTATTGTTCTTTGAAGCAATAACAAAACTCTACAAGAAGTGGTTTCTTAAAGAGTAGTGGTAACACGGTATGTGAAATGATACTAATTTACCTGTTCACAGTTGGTTGTACTTTGAATAGGATCTTCATTCATGTTTAACTTTGTAAGATCATACATTGATAATATAAAAATATTGATTCACTGGGCTATATAGAGCTCCCAAATGCTGACAGATTACATCATAAATTATTTCAAAATTGTATTTGTTAACATAACATTGTTCTCATCAGCAAAGACTGTAAGTAATGGGAAGCTGGCAATGTCTGATTGCCGGTTATACATAGTTTAGAATTTAAATTTCGTTAGGAGTTGTCAGTTGTTTTCTTCATGATAATAGATCCTCTAGTTCAATTTTGAGAAAGCATCTACTAAGTACCTGAATACCTCACTCTGAATGAGTTTGATTTATTAGGTTTCTTTCAAATAAAAATCATTTTAATAAAAAAACTGGTTCATCTTAAAAGTGAAATAATTGCAGAATTGATTTTCCTTGAATAACCACTATGCTTCAGTAGGCAGCAGAATTATCTTGTACAAACTTCCCATTTCATCAAAGAATGTTAAAAAGTTGTGGATCTAAGGGATGATATGTAACTAAAATTAATAATGCTTATAGAATCGGCAAGAACATTCTTAAATAAAATTGGCATTCTCCATCATTACAAGTAAATGGCTTCAAAATATAAAGCTTTCTTGAACAGTTTGGTACCACCTTCCTGAATCTTGCAAAGGCAGCTACAGTTTTACCCATGATTGCTTCTGCATCATTAGTACAAATGTCAATACAACCCAAAGGTCAAATAATGTCTTAGAATTATTATGAAAACAGTTTGACCTTGAGGATCACTAAAAAGAGGTTTAGGGAAACCCAGGAGTCTGTGAACCATGCTTTGGGAACACCATAGAAGGTATGTGTTTAAATCAGAACATAGACCTTTGCAAGGAAAGGTGGGACCACTTCTATGATGCTACTCACCCAGTGAATCTCTGAGCAACTTACTAATGAATGTAGTCCCTGCCTGTCTCCACCTTTCCCTTCCTCTGTTCTACCCCGGTACCTCACAGACCACAAAACGAATAAACAAACATAACAGAATATCTTAATAAAAAGAATTTGGTCCAGATTATTTGATGGGGAAAGGGAAGATATAAATAGCAATGGACTATGTAAAAAAAAAAATGGAACAAGTGAATCTGTTTGAGTAAATATTCAGACAAAGTCAGATTCAGAATCTATGTTAGCCTAAGATTTTCATAGAGTATCAGACCTGTACACTTTTAAAAATTTTACACTGGTGTTATAGGTGTGCAGCACTATTGATTTTGTTTCAAAGAGCTGTCTTGAAAGGACATGGCTATTAACAATTATGCCTGCTTCTGTTTATCTCAGGCATCCATACCACAAAAATCTAGCCATAGAGTTTGGTATAGGAACATATCAAAAGGTCCTGCAGCTTCACAAAGGTGAGACACTTAGAGGTTAATTTATCTATTGAAAGCAGAAACTAAGTATTCTGCAAATCTGAATCTGGATGCTTCATTCCATCTTCCATTTTTTATTTTCAGAATACTACATAAACTACATATTGCCTAGAAAGAAACTAAGAATGCAGATTATTCTCCATGTTCCTTTAAAATTCAAGGATAAACAAACTTCAGTAAGAAGACAAAATTGTCCCTGCTCCCAAATCTGCACATTGTAATTTGTTGGATTTTGATAGATTTGAGTGACAAACAATCCACAAAGAGGATGCCACCTCAAATATTTGGTGGACGAGGAAAGTAAGGGTGACTGGAATCATTTAACAGATTCAAATCCATGCAGTGGTCGGACTTTCCCCTATTGACACTACTGGGAAAATGACCAGAGATAAAAACTTGAAGAAAATGATTAACAAATTAATGCACATATTGTCCTTCGCTCAAATCTTTGGTTTTTATTGCTCATTATTTAAAGAATGTTGTTTTTCTTTGACTAGGAAAGAAATGTTTGATAAAGATGGGGTGAAATTCTAGTATCTTATATTTTAAGATCCTCAAGCAAGTACAGTTCATTTAAAATATTTAGCATAGGGAAAAATAACTAAAATGCATAATATTGATAATCATGTTTCTTTAATGCTTTTGCTACATAGTTTACAATTACTAGGTGAAAGGATATTTTCATACAGGACAAGTTTCTCACAAATTTAAGTGTGTAGAGAAGGCCATCTGATCTTTTACCTTTTCTCTTCTCTTCCAATCCACTCAGAAGCTGGTTGAGCATAATGTTGAGTTGTTAAAGATGTCCAGGAAAAATCAGTCCTTCTTGTATACAGACATCACATTTAAGATACTTTTTTTTCCTTAATTTTTGTATTAGTGCATTGTAATTATAAACAGTGGGTTCATTGTGACATATCCATATATGCACATAACATAATTTGTTCCAATTCATTCCCCAGTACCTCTGCTTTCCTTCTTTCTTTCCATCACAATTTCTGTACTCTTCTAGTATTCTTATATTTGTTTACATACTCTATATATGTATTCATTGGTGCATCACAATTATTCATAAAAATGGGATTCATGGTGATACATTCAAGCATATTGCACAACTTGGTTGATTTTGTTTTCTAGTTCTCTCTTTTCCCTCCCTTCCTCTCTCCCCACTTCCTCTTGGTTCCCTATATCTATGTTACCACTCTCCCTTCTATTTTTATAACAATCCCCCCATTTTATACCCTGATTTTTTAAATTTTTTTGTGGTGGTGGGGATTGAACCCAGTGCCTCATAAATGCTAGGCAAGCACTCTACTACTGAGCCACAACCCCAGCACAATCTATCCATTTTTTAATTCCTTTTTTTTCTAGCTTCCAAATATGAGAAAAAAAACCCAAACATTTGACCCTTGACTTTCTGAGTCTGGCTTATTTCACTCAGTATATTGTTTTCTAGTATCACCATTTACCAGCAAATGCCATAATCTCATTCTTGTAGTATATATCCTCAATGGATAAGTACTGCATAAGTTTTCATCCATAAGATGTAATTTCCTAAAATAAGCTATCAGTTAATTTGGAAAAAACTTACGTTTAAGATTTTTTTTTTTCTGACTCTAGGAACTTCTAAAGATGCTGAACACGTTTTTTTTTTTTTTAATTTTATGTTATTAACTTATCACAAATGATTTCTTAGGATAATTTTACCCAATTATAATTGTAATGATTATAATTCCCAAATATGTCTTCTTGGGGGGGATATGATTTGAAGTAGATATTTACTGATATTGGTTTATATGTGGAATGAAAATCTTTTTCTTTCTTTCTTTCTTTTTTTTTTATTTTTCCTGTACTCGGGATAAAAACAAAGTCCTCACTAATGCTAGGCTAATATTCTACTACTGAACTATACATTCACAACTTGGAATGAAAATATTGATGAAGGTTCCTGCCCTTTAATATTCTTAAAGAAATTATGGAAGGTAAAATAGAGGAACAGTGACAAAAATATAATCTATTTATGGGGATGATGGATGGCTTACAGTGGGATTTGATTCTGCTGCCATTTCTATCACGAGCACATTATGAACTTATGTAGATTTTGGAAAAGTAATACATAAATGATTCCTCAATTCAAGATTTGCTGAGGAAGGTGGAAGCCTGGAAACAATGGTTGAATATGGCTTAGATAGACTGTGGGTTCGCTTTACTAAAGGGCCAGGAAAACACTGGAGTCTTAAGCTCTTCATAAATGATATCCGATGAGTCACTCTACTGTAACATCAGAATCATGCTTTCTCTCTTCTAATAGCTTTTCATTACCCATTTTGTTAGATGCTAAGCTTTTATGATTTTTTTTGATGTAAATATCTATTTCCTGTGACTCATGGATAATTTCCATCATTCCTAATGGGGGCAACAATGTCTCTGATTCTCCCATAGTCTAAAGTCACATCTCAGGTCAGCAATCCAGGTTTATTTAAAACCCTAGAAGTCATCTAGTTGTGACAGCCATTTCCATGACCATCCCTGTCTTCTCTCCATTTACCATCATAGTGGCCTCTTGCTGTGGTACATCATGGACACTTGTGGGGGTTGCATCTTTGAATGTATTTCTTCCAATCAATCCTAGGATGACATTTATTTTGAGGGATTCCTTTATCTAATGGACAAGAAATCTCTTTTCCTTACTTAAACTTTCCTTCTTGGTATGCCCTAGGTAAGGGGGAAGCAGAATGCAAGATGTCAAGATATCAATATCACTTGATATATTGGAACAAAGGGGAGAAAGGCATTATTCTGTTCTAATAATATTTCAGATGGAGTCTGCTAGAACATACTTCAGAATCTATACCACCATCACGGTTCATTTCATTCTCTAATTTTAATTGTCTGTCTATCTTGAAGAGAAGTAAAACAAAAGATGAAACACCTAGAAAACACTGCTTTTCACATGTCCAGCTATTTCATAAAAATCTGAAGAGAGATTTGAAGTTATCTCCATTTAACAATAAAAAAAAATTGGTGGCTCCAGGAAGATAAATAATGTTCTAAAGATCTCATTATTGATGAATCGGTCTAAATCCAAATTTTGTTTTTGAATTTCTTTCCATGCCATGCTGTTGTGTAGTTACTATCTTTTCATTTCACAAACACTTTTCTACTTATACCTTTTTTTTCTCCCTGATAGTCATTTTGCTTTTGGTATTGCTTTTCATATTCATGACCAGCATGTCCTTCTCAGTGTGTGAAGCAATAACTCAGTAGAGAAGTAATGAATGGCTACCTCCAAAACATGCACACTTATGTTAGTAGCAGATACAATAACCTGGTGAACACTGCCAAAATGGACACTGCAGGTGTTATTTTTATAAAATATTATTCTAAATTTTAGATGATCTCAAGGTCTTGCCTTCTAACTTGATATAACTGATAAGGATCCCTGGCTGCAATTAAGGTCTATTTTAAACTTATAAATGTTCTCTAATGAGGAAATTTTAAGAGTCCAAATAAAAGCCCACTATTCTGTAGTTAGAATAATTCTGTGAAATTAACCATGTAAATGCTCAATGAAGCAAATGATTAAAGAAGAAATGAATAAAAATATAGATTAAAATGGATAAAATTGTATTTTGTCTTTTTTGGTACTGCTTATAAATCATAATTAAATTCTGTTGGTTCAAAAGCATAGAACTAGCCTCATCACTCACCAGGTGTGAAAAATAATGCTAACATCTCTTCTTAGTTTTAGGGTAATAAAATAGGCTCTACTTTTTTCACTTAAAAAAAAGATCATTCAATGCAGTATTCTTTAATATTTGCTTTCTTGATCACTGAATATAATAACTTTTTTGATTTGATGATAACTTTAAGCTTTTGTCTTAATGATACCTTCAGACTCAGATCTGCAACCAGAACTAAATATCTCTATAATTGAGAGTCCTGCTACCTTTTCTAATGAGGGCAATATATATATAAGAAATAATCATATTTATAAATCGGCATTTAAAATCCCAATTGTACCCATAGTTCTCGTCCGCTTACTAAGCTTTTTAACATACATGACCTCATTTTTATAATTATAGAGTCTAGAAAATAAGCTAATGTAAGTATTATCACATCCATTTAACAAGGAAGGAATTGATAATAACAGAGGTTAAATGGCATTTTCAAGTTCCTTGACTAAGGATTTTGACTGAAATCCAGATGGGTCCATTTCAAAACTCAAGTTCTCTTCTCTGGAATGCAATGCTTCCCATGAATTAAAAATAATAAATTACACAAACAACTAAATAGGATTCTATTTTCATGCATGTCCTGTGAGTGGTCTTGAAACAGTTACCACATACCAGCTTTGCCCCAGCAGGAAAGGTGCAAATGGTGAAAAACAGCTGCTGAGTGCCCCAGGGTTGCAGGCATGTCAGCAACTCTGGATACCTTAGTCAAATAAATCCCAGTCTGGACAGTAGCAAAAACTACTCACCACGGGAGAGGGCCACAAAGTGAAAGCCTGGCCGGTCAGGAATTCCACGTGACCTATGAAAAACCCCCTTCCTCACTTCTAGTGTGTTTCTTCATCAAGAATCTGCATAACACAGATTGAGGCTATCAATCTATTTTGTTGTAGATACCAGTGTTTGAATGTCCAAAACTGCAAACAGAACCCAGCTATCCTGACAACAAGCAAAAACCTGCTTAGACTATTGATGGAAATAACTGCGATAAGCTAATAGTGTTTTCTTATTCCCCTTCATTTCTGTCTTACTTCCAATGTTTTATAATGTCTATTGTTCACTGGTAGATTCACAGTGAACTCATTTATACACAAACAATGAATCTGAAGACAGAAGCACCTGAGATCTTGATTTTGCTGTACTTGAAAGACTTCTTTCAGTCTAACCAGACCTATCTTTCAAGACATCGGACCATTTCAGAACTGCTTCTAGAACACCTGTGACCTCTCTGTGCTACTAGAGTGGCCCAGTTATCCTGCTGTTCTACATTCTTCAGTCTTCATCTTAGTCAACCAAATGGAGGTTCTTCCAAACTCCCTGATGGCAGGCAGAGGGAAGGAGAACAAGGCAGGCAGCAAGTTAACACAATTTCCAATTTGCAAAAGCAGTTATTTTTTTCTCTCATGCTGGGACTGTCCAAGCAATATCAATCATTAAAACAAAAGGTACAAGGCAGTTGCACACTTAGTTTGTTCTCCTTGATAATCTGTTGCCAGTATCAAGAGCAGGGAAGACTGCTGCCACTCCTGACACACTTTTTTAAATTTATGGTCCAAGGTTTACTCTTTGTATTTTGTCTGCTGCTAAGCCTTCCAAAACTCCATCACAAGTCCACCACTAAGTGAATTTCTCCAGAGTATACTCATCATTTTCCTGAGTATTTTATTTTCTTCATCTGCTTGGGACTTTTCTTGATGATAACATTAATTTGGAAGAGGTTTCTGTAGTCAGGACAACCAGTAATGATTTCCTACTGAACACTAGGCAGATTTTCTATCATTCTTGGTTGAAATCCATCTAGATTCTGGCTGGCTTCTCTTTTTGGGGAGAACCTTACACTTTGCCTTTCTTTTCACTATATTGGTTATATCTTGCTTTTTAAAGCCAGTTCTTCTAAATTCACTTATTAAGTATATTCTAGTTCTACTAAAATCAGACAGATTTTTCCCCAGCATAAATAACCATGTAATTGTGCTTTGACATAGGTTTAAACATATCTATGGGTGTGATTTCTCACCCATTGTATGTATCTTCCCAAATACCATGTCTTCCTGTAAAAGATCTCTTTTCACTCTTGATTATTATACCTTGTAATTTAGAATTTCATGTTCCTAAGAGTTGGCTTTTATTGCCGCTAGGTATAAGTCCATGAAACAACATTACCTTCGTCATATCAGAATCTCTATGTGCAGGGCCCTGGAATCGGGATTTGTTAAGAGCCAGGCAATGATTTAAATCTGAAGTCAGGTGTGAGAAAGCCCATTGTTTGGATTTAGAGAATGCTGGGACTGTCCAAAATTGCCTGCATCTCTCTATTTTTTTTAGTCAATATTTATTGGCAACAGTCATTCATTTAGCCAACTTAAACATTCGGTCTACTCTGTGGCTGTAATGGTAGCTCTGCAGGTCATTTTATCACTTCAGGTCTTCCTGAACTTTTATCATTTCAGGTCTTCCTGACTGGATGAAAACACATGTAACCATTTTAGTTGCTATTTTACATTTTCTGTGAGAATCGACATACAAATACACAAAATTTCTCTTCCACCTCCTTGCATCAGTTGGTGAAATTTAAACAGTACAGATACAAATTAAAGCCCTAATATATGCTAGACAAACTCTCAGGGCAAAGTAGTAAAAATGGGAGACAGACTCTGTCTTGCCAAATTGAGACATTTAGTGAGAATTGTGTGCTAAGTGATGTGAAGAGGCCCAGGGCGTTTGCTTTACCTAACAGGTGTGCGAACCTAATTTTGAATCTGCCAGACTACATCCTTCTTTCCTCCCAGGTGAATTATTTCAATGTACTGTTGATTAAGAACCCTCTTAAAAATTCTAAGCCTATTTATTATTCCCTATACGATATACTTTTATTTGCCACCTGTTATTTTTCACAGCTAATTTAAGTGTTCTGAATTAGGCTCTAAGAAAAATGAACTGGCCTAACCCACAGGCCAGGATAGCTGAAGATGCTTTGAGGTGGCAGGACATGGATATTTGGTGAGTTTTTCCATGGAAGTCTATTTCTTAGGATTTTCCCTCCTTTAGTAGTATTGTGCTGTTTATAGAGGAGAACATACAGCATATCATATACCTCTCTTACAGCATGTAAGAGAGCATGTTCTGGGTAAATTTTTCCTTTCAATAAGAGATTATTATAATATTTCCAGATTATTTTAATTTATTGAAATTTTGGGACATTGTTCTAATCTTTTGTCCCTGAGGTCTGAACCTTTACTAGTCTATAGCATGAGGAGGTGAAGTCTCTGCCTCATATGCACACCTGATAGGGCCTGGGTCAACTTTGCTGTCTACATATTGCTCTTCTTGCTGGACTGTAGCTTATTAGGGCAAAGACCAGAATATGGACTTTTTTTTCCTTGATAGAGCCCTTAAATATTTCTATCCATGAGCCAAATCCAAGTAGTTGCTTAACTCCAAATGAGATGCAGATTTTCTCAGAAAAGCTGAAGAAAGAATTAAAGG
The DNA here is from genome assembly GCF_047511675.1 of Marmota flaviventris. NCBI lineage: Eukaryota > Metazoa > Chordata > Mammalia > Rodentia > Sciuridae > Marmota > Marmota flaviventris. The sequence goes on along the minus strand of NC_092508.1, from coordinate 108,536,858 downwards.
AGGATGATTTTCACTGTTTGCATCCATTCAGATCAGTGGAGAGTCAAGGCAGTCTTTATTGGTACAAGATTTGGCAATCACACAAGGTGTGTTTTCAATCTGCCTTGTTTTCATGGATGTGGCAAATTGAACAGAGAAAGCATTTATAATGAGATTTAGGAATAAAAGAGGTCATCAAAATGGCAGCAGTATATAAATGACAAGGAGCATTTTACTTGCTTTGCTTTAGTAGTGAAGTGCCTAAGGGTAGACTGCATATAAGGACGTCTTCTTGGGGCATTTTTATTGCTGCTTTCATTCATCTGTCTCTATTAGCCATCTTTCAGTTCCTATAATTCAGAAGTGCTCCCCAAGAGCAAATTAATACCATGGACTCTGCCTTAGAGATAACTCTATTTTTATGTTATCTGTCCCCAAGTTCCCTCTCAGAAGGAACAAATAAGCAAGAAGGAGACAGTATTAAATCATATTTATTTCCGTTATAACACACATGCTATTTTCCAGCATGCTTTGAGTAGGCTCCATTGCAGGATTCTATGTCTGAATTACTAGATGAGTCCAAATAGTTCCTAAAGGGAGTTTTTTTTTTTTTTATGGTAGAAGGGAAAGTTGAAGCCTAGTTTCTTGCCTTTTTCTTTAACCATTCCCCTAATTTCTATAAAGTTGTTTGAATTTTTTTTTGAATTGCATCACTTACTAAAATAAGTATTTTGTGTACCATAGAACTAGTGAGTCCCTATTCATTTTATCAAGGAGAAAACCGATTCAAATAGAAGAAGGCCTTGGCTAAGGTCCCCTGGACAGTTAGTTTCCGCTCACATGCTGGAACTCCAAACCTAATTCATTTTCTGCTACACTAGGCTGCCTGGCATGGCATCATCTTTCAATTAGCTGTGGTCATTGCCTCACATATATATTCAATAGTATCCCAAGGAAAGCAAACTGAACATATTTCCAAATCAGCAAGCTCAGCTCTGAATAAGAAAAAAAAAGTTCAAGGCAATCTTATGGGATGGCTCCAGGTGTCCATCCTTCTACTTTCTCCTTGCTATCACTTTCTCCATTCTCAGGAGCGGGGGGCCATTTCCCATTGGCTGTCCCTTGGGGTGAGCAGAAATTGAATGCATTTAATTTAGATTTTCCTCAGGCTCTTTGACTTGTAATCAGCACATCTTTGTATCCTTACCTCTCCAGCTGTTCTCTGTGCAAAGCTGAACTAACCAAGAAATGCTGAAAATGCCAAAGTCATTTAATGTCAGGGAATTTCCCCCAACTGCCTTAACATTCTTAAAGTGACTAATTTAATTGAAATTATAAGGCATCAGATAATAATGATATCCTTTGGCAACGTTCTTAAGGGATCTTAACACCTGTAATGAAGTCCATAATGAAAAGGAAAATAGACCTACATCTGGGAAGCAAAGCCATTTATATTTCCCATGCAGCAGGTAAAAATATGGCATCCCGAGTAACACTTCAACTTTGATTTTTATCTTGAGACACCTATGATGAGTCTCTTGTTGAGTACAGACAGAAGACTGTTGGGGCAGAAGGAATTCCCATTGTATCCCAGCTTCACATAGTATTTCTCTAACTGGAATCCCAATTTATTAGTCATTTGTCTTAAAGAGTAGGGTCCTAGTTGTGGCTGCTTATTTCATTTGATGTAGGTAATTTTTTTGTCCTCTGGTCTTGTTCTTGCTACAATTTGGCATCTTGACTGCTATTTTCTGTTCCGAACATTTGGGGATGATATGCCATGATAATTCTGCATGTTTTCAGACAATCTTATTAAAAATATTTGTATAACAAGCATCCTTGGGCCATATAGATAGATCTCATCCTCCAGAGCAGAGGCAGAAGGATAACATCTTCTTCCTGGGCAAGAGTTGGACAGGTTTGCTTGCACCCCGCTTCCTTGATTGATTCCTTGCACATTGAATGTCTTCTCACTTTGAGATTTCTCAGATTCAGTGTAAAGCTACAGTGTGTGGAGTCTCTCCCCTGGTCCACTTCTGTATGACCCCCGCACCCATTATCACTGTGGGATTTGAGGGACCAAAGCTACTGATAAGAATATGAAGCTCATGTTACCTCCTTTGCTTCTGTTCATAAAATCATTTATCTGATACAGGAACCTCATATCTTCTGCATTCATCTATGAAGCTGGCAGACTGACTGGCTAACTAGCAAGTAGGGTTAAATCTTGGACCTTTCACAGTTATTGACACCTGGTTTCCTTATTCTGGAGTCTAGCTTTAGAGCTACATCATTGATTCCTGCTGCACAATCTTTATACTAGCATCCCTCCCTATTTCGAGGGCTTAGCCCATATTTCTAGTATTCCTTCTCAAGAGATTACCACTAAGCTTCTCCCTTTCTATGGTCACAAAGAAATAGAGAATTCCTGCAGGTGTGCAAAGCAGGCAGGACAGATATATTTTAACTTATGTGCTGAATCTAATTACTTGATAGTGGCAATCTGGAGCTTATGATGAAAGGATTCAGAAGTTGTATCTAAGCTCAGGTAAAAGGGTTACATTTTTCCATAGGTCAGTATACAAAATGGTCTAGATACTAGATATAAAATGCAAAAATCTGCATTTAGGGCCTTAGTGTCAGGCATACTCAGTGAACACAGTAATACATATGCATATGAAGTGAGCTGTTTTGGATGATGGTGAAGCCACTAGTAATTCAATAAGTAATATATAAATACTCTATTTTTAGAGGATAACTTTGTCAAGTTCTAATTCTTTCCCTGATTTCTCTATGATTGGGCTGTTTGGATGATTCTGATGTTTAAGACTGGAAAATACAGGTATTAGCGTTATAAAGCCATTGAGGTTCCAGAATGTATGATTAGTTTATGAAGTTTTTGAATGATATGATTTCTCCCAATTATTCAACACCAGGAAAAGTGGCAAATCTCCTGAATATTTAACTTTATTTTAAAATTAAAACATTGTGATTTGTTCTTAATTTATTGTTTGCATCAGCTGTTAGAAAGCTCAGTGAGAAGTTTTTCCATTAACAGTAAAGTTTCTAAACACACACTTCTGAAATACTAGAGAAGCTTTAAAAATATGGAGGTTTGGGTTCCAACTCCAGAGATTCTTACTTGCTTGGTTCATAATGGATACTGGGATTTTTAAAAGCTTATTGTATGCTTATAATATGAAGCAATAATTTAAAAGTTACTTTTATAGGATTTTATATTTAGCATTTCAAAATTCAGATTGAGACTAGTATATACTAATGACCTGACTTTTATTTGCCTAAATAGAAAACTTTTCTAACATTACTTATGAAATCTTCTATTCCTTTGACTAGTTTTGTTTTCCTCACTGATTTTTAAATGATATCCTTAAAAATAGTAATTAGTGATTTCACATATTTGATTGGACCTCTGGATTCTAGATATTGTTTCATTAGTCTATTTGACTATTCCTTAAACTAAACTCATACTACTTAAATTTCTATAGATTTTCAGGGTGTTATGATAGAAAAGAGAACAAGTTCTCCCTTATTGCATTACTCTTTCAAAATGTTCCTGGCCATGTTATACATTTTCTTCTTCAAAAAAATTTTAGAATACATACATAAAGTTCCATAATTTAGTGTTTTGGGCCCTATAGAACTATTCAACTCCTCTGGTTAGAAAAAAATATAGTGTTCTGACTGGTTAGACTAGAGTCCCTAATTCTAACCCTCAGGCCCTTCTAAAAGCACATGATTCCAGATCCAGGAAGGGGTTTGAGAGGTGTAGAATGTGGTGTCAGATAGAGGGTAGGGAAAAATTGAGGCCCTGTTACCTCAAGTGCAGGAACAGCTAAGCTACATCAAAACCCATCAAATGTCTACTACTTTTTTTTTTTCCTTTTTATGGCATTGGAAATCTAGAAGGCAGTTCTGAATAGTGGTCCTCCAAAAATTACAAATGCCGTATTCGTACATTACTACTAGGTTTGTTGGTCAATGCTGCGTTCCTGTGGCTATAGTCAAGGTTGTGCTATGTCACAAAACTTCCATTTTCAATATTTTAGTTATTTAGAATACCCTAGTAGTTCACATGAGAAAAAATGGAATTAGAGAGATAGAAGAGGTTTTGGTAGATGGGAAAATTCTATTAAGTGCATATGATCTGGTGGGAAGTCTTTTAGAATTGCATTGGAATTTCAAGGTCACAAGCCCTATCTGTCCCATGTAAAACCACTTTATTGTCCTTACAGATAAGCCCACAGACCTTCCAGGGTAAATGACCTTGTCATGAAAACTCTGATTAGGAATTCTACTGAAGCTAACAGGAGTTTTTAATCTCAGGAACTTCATTCCTGATATATATATATTAATGTTTGGAAACTTCTTCACTTTTTCTTGCCTTTGTCTAGCTCACTGCAACTTGTACAATACAAATTTTCCTGACATTTTCTTTGAAAGATGTGGGTAGGACAGACCGACATTCAAGAGCCTCCCAACTAACACCCAGTTATTTATTTTTTGGCCTATCTGTAATGAACTTGGAGAATCAACTAAACTCCTTCCTCCCTTGTATTTTATGGTCTCTTGCTTCTACTTCCTATTTGTACACAAATTCTTGCACTCAGACATAACAGGAGTTTTTCCCATTTATTTATTTGTACTTAGTCACATTCTGACTTGAATTACAGGAATCTGAAGGAGTATGTTGTATTTGGATCTGTCTGTATGTTCTAAGGCATTTCCTTCAAACATAGTTTTGTGCTTCCAGCCTAAGAGCCAGAATTTATTCATTTTTGTTTCTCCCATAGAACTTTAGTGAATGAAAAAAACTCAATGGCAGTGTTTCTCAAACTTCAATCCTCACTGAAGTCACCTGGAGAACTTGTTAAAACATTGTTGTCTTCTCCTCTCTTCTAAAATTTCTTTTCAGAAGGCCTCAGAGGAACTCAAGAATTTGCATTTCTAATGGGATGCCAATGCTGATGGTTTGGGATTCACACTTTGAGAACCACTAATCTGTGAAAGTGTTCCCAAACTTGGTTGCTTTATAGACTTAAAAAAAAAAAGACATGCCTAGGTTCTACCCTAGATTATATCAAGAGTTCTGAGAGTAGAGTTTTTCTAGAGAAAAGAAAAAAACAAATAAATAAGAACACAGAAGTCAACAGGTATAACTCCTCAGGAGATTTTAATGTACAGATAAGGGGTGAAAGCCAGTGTTCTATGCAAATAGCAGATGAAGAAGCAGTCCTAAGCAACAGAGCACATTTGTTTGGAGGCTGGGTCACAGCAAATGTCATAAACTAGTGAGCAAGTGGGAGTTAGGAAGCCTGTGTCACATTTCAGTGTGCTTACATTTAAGATGTGGATAGTAAATATGGGATTGTGTCTGAGAAACTACAGATCTAATAAGCTCCCAGATGAATCCTGTCCGGGAAACACATTCTGATTAGCAAAGAGTTGGACATTTTTAAGAAATAGGCTCAGAGTAACTAAAGAACATGATAGGCAGGTGGATAGATAGGACCAGGTGAGTAAACCAAGGCTGAAGGCCCACATGCAATAACTCTTCAGGAATTCAAAAATGGGAAGGGAAGGGAAAGGCTGGAAGATTCCTCTTTTGAGGAATTTACTTGAAAATCTTAAGTTTACGATGTTCAGTGAATTTTTGGAGGAAACGTCCAGTCTTGACAAGATTGGCTCAGACTAAGTGTATAATTTCAACTTGTTTGAAGACGCAGGTGTGTGAACAAAAAGGCAAATGAAACTTCTGTAGGAGCATCCTAACAGCATGCCAGAGAGACCTTAGGGAAGCCTGTGGGCTTTCTCTGTCTTTTAGTTGCCTTAGTTGAGAAGATAAGTTCCATTGGGGAAAAAAAGGATTTTGCTTTATTCCCAGTAGCTGACATTAAACTAGCCCGATAGAACGCTTTGATGAGCACAGCTATCTCAGCAACAGGTGCTTCAGATTCATATAGTCATTTAGCCACACACCCTGCACATATTTCAGCTCTCTTATTTGGGTTGACTTTTATTTGCAAAACACCAATCTAAAGGTGTGTTATAGTAGATGTCTAATTGATGGTGCCTGTCGAATTTTATGCTCTATAAATGCCAAGTACATTTTCCACAAGTATGCTCTTTCCCAATTCATTTCTCCAAAGTAAGCATTTAAAAGAAATTTACTTCTTCAGGGATTTTAGGCAGAACCCACTTTCCCCGGGTTTTAGAGCTCAGGTTCATCGTGAGGAGGAACATTAGAGTCCCCTAGACTCAGCAAAAATTGATTGTACTCAGACATCTTGCCTAGAAGAAATAAGCTAGTGCAATTGGAGAGCCTCTGAGCTACAGCCCAGGCTGCTGCCCCTGGATGTCTTCTCTTTTCTCTTTCATTGGAAAAATATATGTGGTGTGTGTGTTTGTATTTGTTTGTGTGTGTGTGTGTGTGTGTGTGTGTGTTGTGTCTGAGTGTGCTCATGCAGTCACATGTGCACTACCTGTACTGGTTTGAATGGTGATTTCAGAGGGATTCATCCATCTATCTTGGAATCTGTGGATAAGACCTGACTTGAAAAGAGTCTTTGCAGATGTAATTAATTCAAGGATCTTGAGATGAGATCACCCTAGATTTGCTGGAGTGTGCTTAATTCCAATAGGAGGTGTCCTTATAAGATACACAGAAGAGAAGCCCACATGAAGATGGAGACAGAGATGAGTGATGGAGTCACTAGCCCAGGGACTTATTGAACCCCAGAAGCTGGAAAAGGCAAGAAACAATATTTCCCCTGGAGCCTCCTGAGGAAGATCATCTCATGGACATTTTAATTTGGGACTTCTGCCCTCCAGCATCACCACTGAGTAAACTTTTACAAGTAATCCAGCTTGTAATATTTTTCTTTAACAGTCCTAGAATATAAATAAATATCCAATACTCTGCAGGGAAAGAAGAGAAAAAGTACAGTTCTCAGACTCTCCTAAAGTCATTTTTAAACTTTCTTTCCACGCATTTGTTGGGCACTTTAAGTGAACTTCTGCTGACAATAGGTCTCAACAACCCTTCAACAAAATAGGGCCTTTCTTCATTTCTCTCTGAACACTGAGTCTAAATACAGCTCATAAGGCCTGAAATCGGGGGATTTCTGCATAGGTGGGTCGGTGGGAGGTGTGTCTTAGTACAGGGCTGAAGCCTCAATTTGATCTCAAAGAGACCCCTGTGGACTAAATAAAAGTGCTGAACATTTAAAAGAACATCCTCTTTGGAAATTGCTGTACACCGGCCTCTCTCTCTAGTGAATATTGTCATTTTTTAAAATCTTATAATAGGCACTGGGAAAGGTTACCAAATCTCTTGGGGAACCCTCAGCTCTCCAGGTTTGTTTCCAAGGATTGATTGGTCGATGTTATCTGTATTACCATGGCACCTCTTCTAGTTGTTCTTCAATCACACTATGGAATATTTTTTTTCTCAAATATGATTAATGAAACAGTAAAAGATGTTGTCTATCTTGTCTGTTTTTCTTGCCGATCCTATCCCATTCAGACAAAGGCTTAACACTTTGATTTAATTAAACCACATTCAGAATGAGACTGTTTTTAGTCCTGCTTAGGTTCCCAGGCAAGTAAGAAGTCTAACCAGATGTTAGATGAGCTGAAGATAAATGATTTAACTAATCATATGTCTTTTGACTCCTATTCTGGCCTTAAATATTGTCAAATATTCAATGCTAAGTGTTGGAAGGAAGGAGAACCTCCAACTATTGAGAACAATTTGTAATAATTTAAAATTAAGAGAAGTAAAAAGCAGACTTAATTTCATAAAATGAGAAAATCGTATACTGTGGAAATCAAAAGCCCAAACTGTAGAGAGCACAATTAAATCAAGCAGTAGCAAGTATTCTAGCAAAAGTTAAAAAAAAAACCCTTTGAGCTAGTGCTGACCTGCAGATGTACATTTAAAAAATTAAACCAATATTTAAAAAATCAGGATATTTCATATAAGTGTGTGAACTTTTTTTCTCATGGAAATTTTTGTATGGTAGCATTTGGGCTGCATAACTGAATTGCCAGGAGCTGGTGGTGACTGCCACCTCAGTGGAGGGGTGCTGTCTTAGAGTCACTCTGTAATCTATCTGGCCAATTATGCTAAAGCCACATGTAGTTAAATGGGAAAGGGACATTTGGACTGGAGTTACTGGATGAATCCTTGAACATTTTCAAAGAGTCAAAGCATCTGTTATAGTTAAAGCTTCTTCCCAGGGTTTCATAAACTGACTTCCAAAACCATAATCGAATCAAGCCTTTATTGAAGCACACCGGTGGTGACTGACCAGAGCATAAAGCTATTCCCCTGATCAGCCCCGAACAATTGTAAGGGCGCACCTTATAAGCCTGAAAACCACAAAAGGGATGTTCAGGGGTCTAGCCAATGCAAGCAAGACAGGTTACAGAAGCGGTAGGTAGAGTGCAGTCAAGCAATGGGAAGCCTAACCAGTCACAGTTAGCCCAGTCACCCCAGTTACAGAAACAGAGCCCCGTTACCCTAGTTACAAAAACAATGCCGCATAGTTCCATGTCCTTAAAGGTTTTTATAGCAAAAGGAAAAGAACATTTTGCCCCAGTCATGACCCTTCTACTTGGCATGGATGTTTTATAGGATGAAGTCATAAAACAAAATGGAGTCACATTTGCTTCTACTATCACACATTCAAACTGAAAGAAAGGGGTACTAATGTAAGTTATATGTTCTCAGAAGAGGAAATGGAGTTATAAAATTAATATTAATTTTAGTTTCTGTTTTTCTCATGTTCCTATTCTCTATTATGCTGTTATCACTAACATGATGTCAGGCCTTAGATAAGTCTGTTCCTATTCCTGAATCTCTAGTGCTTCACATACAAAATGGGAATGATTATAAAATCTACCTCCTGGGGTTTCTGTAAAATCTGAATAAGATCATGTCTGACAAGTGGGTAGCATAATGCCTGGCATATACCAAACGCTTAAACATTAACTACTACTGTGATTGTTTTTATTTTAAAAAGTGTTATTGCTTATCATTACTGATGTTGGAAATTGGAAGGTTCAAATACAATGCAAAATACTGAATGGCTCAGGCATCCACGATGGCTAGAAATAATAGGAAAGTTAGTTACCGCTAAACTACCCTAGCCCTTGAGAAAAAAATGGGCAGTGTTTAAAGAAATTGCTTGCTAAACTTCTGTATGGCCTCAGTAAAAAATTATGTTCCATTTTCACAGCATGAAAGTGGCAGTTAAGGCAAGAATAGTACGTTTAGGAGTTTGAAGAGTGCAAGTATCTGATGGGCTAAGAAATGAGATTAACCATTTGTCAGCTAGGTGCTCCTTTTTTTTGTCTAGACAAATTCTTTAGGGAAAATAGTTAACATGGCTTACAGAAGCAAAAATAATGATGATGTCTTTTTATTTTTTTATTTGTATTTTGCCCCCAGGTCCATTTCATTATCAAATGAAACTACTTTTTCAAGTCAACCTGCTTTTTAGTAAAAATTGTTCTTAAAGCATTCAGTTTACGTAATTATGGATGGTTTTGTGGTTACCTTTTATATCCCAAGGTGAGGACCTCCTTAGGATCTAATTATTTTTTCCATTGAAAACAAGATGTTTCACAGACAGAAGTTATAGATCAGGACTCATTAAGGCATCTCATTATTTTTAATGAGCAATTCCATTATTTCTGATTCAGCTGAAGAAGGGGACATAATTCTGTCAAAGAGAGAAGCTTGTTAAAATTTGGTGCCCAGAAACGTATAACTTCCAGTCAAATTTAGCAGTACTGATTATTAAGTTTAATGACACAATCTCATAGGTTTATGTGTGCTTCACAAAGGTGCACTGATATAGGAGGCATATTTCCATATGAAGAATAATTAGATATGTCATGATTCAGTATTATTTGTACACCTCCACCTTTGAAGTTCCTCTGAACAGTACTTTTTAGCAACCATTCTCTAGTTGAGTTCATTGAACTATTCGAAAAATTTCCGTTGCAAAACCGTTGAATAAATCTTCTGATTGCTGCTAAGATTTGGCCCAGACTCTTAGAAGTTTGGTTATCTCTGATATTTGAGACAAATCTGTGGTTAATATTTGGACAGTTTGTCCAAAATTTTGTGGGAACAAGATTAATGGAATGGAAAGGAAAAAAAAGGGATCATATATTTGTAGAAGAGAGCAAAGAATGACTTGTAGAAGATAAGAAAGAAAAAAGATAAAAGAGAGGAAAGTGAAAATAAAGTTCATATAAATCTCATATCACTGATATCTTGAAAGTAAATCATGCTGTAAGCTGTGACCATATCTACAATCTTTTGTTCACATAGTCTTCAAAGGATGGAAGATGTACCATACCCATTTGTATCTAATAAGGCCAGAGATGAGGCTGTAAATCACCTTCTCTCGAATCATGGTTTCACTGATATCTGAGGCATTTATTTAGCAGTTGTTATATACATTTTTGTATTTAATGGTGAGAACATGTAGAAAATTAGACAAAAGTTGTATTTAAAAATATAGTGGGAGGATTGTGGTGATTGTATAGGGGGAAGATATAGTATAATTAATGACATTATGGCCACAAGTCATTAAGCTGAAGTGGTCAAATCCAGAAGAATAAAGAACAGAGATGAAAATAGAAGAATGCAGGGGAGGGAGTAGAGCAAAGAAAGAAAGGAAGAAAGGGAGAAAGAATATATAAGCATCATTTTTTTTCTCGAATGTTTATGATAAGGCTTAGGAAACAGGACTTTGCATATGAACAGATCAAAAATCTATGTTATGCCTGCCAAGGATCTGAAGAAACTATCAAAGTTGGCTTTAGATAGTTCTACCATACTGTAGATTTAGAAGATAAATGGGTAGTTTCAATTTCCTGATAATTCTTCTTATGGGCAAGTCTGCACCTTTCAAGACTTAAAAGATGTGTAAAAATAAAAAGTTTATTACAAATTTTTTTAATATAACCACCTCTACTTCTATTTCTATGTTCTCTCCTTACCTTTGTTCATTAGCAGATATTTTAAAAGAACTGGATTCTTTTAGCTTTAAATTCAGACTCAAATAGCAAGAAATAGGCCCCTTTTCCCTTTTATGTTTTAAATGACTACCCTTCAGTGCTCCCTTTTCTAGCTAGTCATAATTTAGCTTGAAATTTTTAAATATAAACATGTTAGTCATTATTTGCTATTATTTCAATTTTATATGCTTGTTTAAATAAATTGAGCTTGTCAAATCTATATACTAATTATTTCCAATGTTCTTTTCTCTATAATTTAAAGGCATAAAGTAAAAATAATTTTGTTCATTATACATAGGTTGTGAATGATCTATTGTTGGAAGCTGAAGTATAATTATTACTTATTGTTTTGGCTAAATAACATGTTTCTAAATTTGATAAAAATTTCTTTGTGTATGATATGTGATACCAACACATTGAACAATTCTTTGATCAGACACACTAATATGTGGAAAAATGTGTTTAAACTCCTTGGTGTTTTATGAAATTAAAGCATATTTTTATTCATGTATAATCAATTTTGGCTTAAGGATCCACACATTTATTTACACTGTGAATATTCTTTATACCTTTGTTAGGTGCAGGACATTATGTTAACTTCTATAAAGATTATAAAAATGAATAAGATTTCTACTTCTTAAACAATTTACAGTCTAACATATACATTTGTATATATGATCTACTGCCATAAAATACTAAATAATCTAATAAAAGCATTTAAAAATGTTTTGAGCTAAAACCATATTTACTGTGTGTTTGAGAGGCAGAGAGTAAGAGGGGTAAGTATGCATGGGTGTGTATGAAACTGAGAGTCTGTCAACTAAAACTCAGTGTGCGTGTGTGTGCGTGTGTGTGTGTTACTTGGTTTTCCATCACTATCACAAATACCTGAGATAATAAATTTGTAAAGAGAAAAATTTTAGCTCTTACTTTTGGAGATTCAAATCTATGATTTGTTGGCTATTTGCTTTAGATTCTGTAGTAACATGTTGGGGAGCTTGTGGCAGTGGAAAACCACTCACTTCATGACTGGGAAGTGAAATAGGGCTGAGGTCCTGCTGTTACCTTCAAAGGCACATCTCTAATGACCTGCCAGTAGGGTGATGTGGGGACCAAATCCACATGCATAGACCTTTATGGAACGGTTTCATAGAAGTGTGTAACATTGTATGTGTGTGTGTTAAGAAGTAACAAAAGGTTTATGAATTTCAGTAAGCTCTTACTATTTGAGCTGTCTTATAGAGTTTGTAGAATTTGGAAATGTGAAGAGAAGAGATATTGGACCTGGTAGAGGGAATATATGTGTACATGAGTAGAATTAGTAGACTAGAAATTGAGGGCCTATTGAAAGGACTATGAAGAGCACGTTTAAGAAAAAAAGTAGTATTATGTAGAATAGTAGAAAATAAATTTAGAAAAATAAGCTTATATCAGATGTTAAATTTTTGTCATAGAATTTTAAGTTGCATTCTATAGACAAAGGAGAATTGAGTAGGAAGAAAGGGATATTAAAGCTACACCAAAGCTCTTAGCTCTTATTTAAACACATAATCAACTAAGGTTGTGTTAGAACTGCATTAGGTAGTTAATTTTTCAGTATCTTATGCATTTTTCTTATTGTTCTTGGACCCCACAAAAACAGTCACGAAAAGTGAGAATTAAATATGCAGACTATTAAGCTATTTAAGAGAATAAACTGAGTGTAGCTCTCCAAATTATTCCCGATTATCTAGGAGCTGGTAACATGTCTCTCCTGTGTTGGTGGTGATCACTGAGTGAAATTATTGTATCTTGTAAAAAGGTGAGCCTTACACTGATGGGTGTCAAACATATTGTCTCTACCCCAGGGACTGAATGCAGTAGGAGTGTCTCAGAATCCCTTTGAGATAAATAGATAGGATAAGAGGCTGTGTATAATTTAAATATTTATAGTAAACAAAAATTAAAAGCACAAAATGCAAAAATAAATTGTAACAAGTATTTGTCATAGTATTTGTAATAAAATTCTATAACAAAAATTGTAATAAGAGGTCCAACTCATCATGGGCCATTGCCTGATCTTTGTACTGGGAGTGCATTTTGTGACATGTTTGGAAAGAGCATTGTCTCTGATGTTTAAAAATATTCCCTTACTGGGACAAGCAATGGGATTAGATCTGATTGTTCTATTTTAATATTTTTTTCCTGAATTGGCCAAACATTTATGTTTCTTTGATAAAACAGTTTTCCAAAATAAATCTATTGTTTCCTGTGACAGGTTGTCCTTAAAAAAAAAATCTATGTGGGAATTAGTGAGTTTAATTATGTTCCTCAAAATATATATTGGAGTAGTAACTCCTCGTATCTCTGAATGTAACCTTTTTGGAAATAGGGATTTTGAAAATTTAATTAAGTAAAAATGAAATTGCATTTGATTAGAGTGGGCCCTACATCTAAGAACAGGTCTTCTTATAAAGAATAGGGAATTCGGAGAGACATAATTATACACAAGGGATGAGGCTGTGTGAAGACAGGGAGAAATTGAAGGTATTCAGCTATAAATCAGATAATGTCAAATATTGCCAGCAAACATCAAAAATCAGAGAAAAGGTATGGGATGAATTTTTCCTCAGAGCTGTCAGAGAGAGAGCATGGCTCTGCCGACACCATGACTTCAGACTTCTAGCCTCTGGAACTGGAAACAAATTTAATTGGTTTTAAGCCACACAGATGAGGACCTTGTTAGGTCAATCCTAGGAATCTGGTAAAGGAACCAAAAAATGGGGAAGGAAATGGGTGTCATATCATGTTTCCCATTTAACCACTATCAATAATAAATGGATATTTACATTGAGAGACATCAAGTGTGCTTGATATTACAGGCTACATGAATCAGATGTGAAAAATTATGATACTTTTTTTCTAGAGAAATTATACTCCATCATTAATCTGTGCTCATTAGATTTTCTGGAAAGAGATTTGTGGGATCATGTTTTCTTACTGAAAATCAGTGACCACACAGGAAACCTTGTGCTCCTGGACATGAGATACTAGAGAAACTTATTCAGTCTAGTATAGTCTGGCAAAGTGTTTATTCCTGCAAAGGGCTTAGAAGCAGTAGGCCTTAATCTGATCCCTAAACTTTACAACTTAGACAATGACCTTGCTCTTGCTGAGAAACTTTTCTGGATTTTACTGGTAACGTGAGAGCTTTGTAGGAGGTGAACTTTAATGTTCCCCTCAGCTCTATGAGTCAATGACTCACTAGATGAATAATTTCCCTAAAATAATTTATAAAGAATCTGAGTTATGCAACTAGAATTCATAGTTTACTCACCCATAAGTAACAGCTTTCAAATAATTTTAATTAGTTTAGGTTGAATTATGACTTTTATTTGTATTTTGTTATAAATGAACTGTAACTCTTGTAGGTGAATTTGCTAAGAATAAAAGGAAAGAAAGTAATTTGAATTTCAGATTTCTAACCCATCACATATGAAATGAATATTTAAAGATGAACAATAAAATTAGGTTACATTTTGAGAAACATTTCTGTGTGCTAAAATCAGAATTATACAGCCACAACCTTTAAAATAAAAGAGAGAATTTCAGATAAATGTAATAAGTGTAGATTGTAGTTTTTGGAGAACTCACCCCAAATTCTATAGGCCCATTCATCTTTTCTTTGAAAGAACAACAACAAAATCTTTAAGCCACATGAATGTTTTAGAATGTTAAAATAATATGAATGGCTTCCTTTCCTCATGGTAATAGGGATTCCCACAAAGTTTTATAATCTTTGATTCACACCCCTACTTGTCTTGGCATTTGAAAATATGCCACTAGATTTGCATCTGAATATGATTAGCTACTGGGGATGCTTAGTTTTGCTCTTTCTATAGGTCATAAGTTATATTTGTTGGTATATTGATTGAGTGCAAAGCATAGGTAAATGGAGCTTAAGTTTCCCTTAGCAAATTTGGTTTTGCTGTAGATATCATTGTACATGTATTTAATATATATAGCAGTTGCTCCCCCTATTGGGGCATATGTGTCAATATCATGACAGCATCTATGGGACAGAACCTGAAATTTGTAATACAATAGTATTGGGGACAGAAGTATCATCATCGTGATAAATTATAAAGGAAGCAGTGTTGTTGGAGGACTTAGGCAATGAAAGTCATAACAGAATTCTCTTCGTCATCTTTTCACATCTTATCATACCCCACATTTATTAGCTAAGTAAGTTCCCAGTTTTCTTTATATATGTTTTATTCTGCTGTCTCAAAGTAGTATATATTCATCTATGACTAATACTATGAAAATATAAAAGAGATATAAGTGTTTATAATGCAGTCCTTGGCATTCAGACAGTCAAGCATGTTTGCCTGAGAGTTTATATGAGTGCACATAGTGATAAGATTTTTAAAAATCCAACAAAAACATGAAACATCTCCTTCTCAATGAAATAATAACATAGAGATGATAATCCTTAATGAGCCTAGTAGTTAACAAAGGAACTTGGTCATTAAGAATTTGGACTCTCTAGAGCCATACTACTTGGATTTAATTCATAGCTCTGCCACTTGCTAGCTGTGTGACCTTGAGCAATTTATTTAATCTCTCTGTATATTGCATGCCATAAAAGGTAGAATGGGAAGGATAAGAGGATCTTTCTCTAAGGACCGAGCTAATACATTTAAAGCACTTAGAACAGTACCCTTAACAAAAGAAGTGCTTTTTTTCTATTTTTTTAATTAGTTGTTCAAGACAATACAATGATCTTGACATATCATACATTTGATTCAAATAGAGTATGAATTGCTTTTTAAGTCATAGTTGTTTTTATTAATGAGAGCTTAAAGATGGCAAGTAGATAGGTAATTTGGAAAAAAGAGTGTAAATATGCATCATTGACCAACATCACAGGGATAAATAAAATTCTACAATTGAATCGTTTGAATATATTAAGCATGGAGGATCAAGTTTGAGATTCTTGTTGTGGCTAGTCAACATAGAACATGAGAAATTGAATTTTATTATCCTTTTGTTTTTTCTTTTCTTTTCTTTCTTTTTTTTTTTTTTTGTTTGTTTGTTTGTTTTTTAGTACTGGGAATTGAATCAGGGGTGCGCTACATTTCAAGTCTTTTTATTTATTTTGTTGTGAGACAGAGTCTCAAAAAGTTGCTGAAGCTGACCCTGAACTTGGAATCCTCCTTCCTCAGTCTCCCAAGTTGTTGGCTTACAGGCACGCATCAGTGTGCCCAGCTTGGGTAATATGTCTAAACTTACAACTGGCTATTTCAGAGCTGGTCAGTAGACCCCAGACAGCTAATGAAGTTAAATTCTAAATTTCTTTTCTTCCTTCTCACTTAAAATTAATAAGAACCATGTGGATAGACTAGAGTTATAACAAATTTGGGAGATGCAAGAGTAAAGTTCACTAGGGAATGGTCATCTCATTGTCAGAATGTGTAGCCACAAGCACAATCAGGGGAATGAAGAGAGACACTAGCATGGGACAGACAATGAATGGTATGGAGGCTGCATAGGAGAAAGAGCTGCTCTCACGGTGGAAGGAGGCATGTGATATGTGAAACAATAAGTGATATACTGAAGTTTGAGTATGCTGTCAATGTAACTATGTGATAACATACTCATGGAAAGATAGCAGTTATTTACTTATTTTTATGTTTGAATATGTTTCTATCCAGGAGGTAGGAAACTTTCTGTCAATAGACAGTAAGATTTTAGGTTTTAGCATGAGTAACTTATAATATAGTGCTCAAGAAAATATATATGCTGAAGAATGTATTTGATTGTTGCCACATTGTATTGCTTTCCTGGACCTAGCCCTTTGATGAGACCCTACTAATCAGAGAAAATCACCAAAGTTAAGAGGGTGTTTGTCCTACTCTTTGGACAAACAATGAGTTTGCTATTCAAGAGCTGCTTGTCTAATAGCCTCACCTATGCAGATTTCCTATTTCCCTAGACTTCTATCTCTTCACCTACAGCATATCTCGGCCAGAAGGGAAATGAGCTTGCTCTTTGCACGCACCTTCCCCCCCCCTTATCATTTCCCCTCTTTTTTTTTTTTAATTCTCATGATTGCTAAGAGGTGACATACGACTTGTCCCTGAACATGAAGATGCTCTGTCTCATACAGCTTTCTTGCTTCTGAGCAAAGGTGGAAATGATCCATGGATTTTTCACATCTATCAAAGAAGGAAGGATGGCTATCTTTGTAATGACAAGGCTAAATTTATATAAAGAGATTTCACAGAAAAAGAAATTGTTTTATCCCCCAATTGGGGGAATTATTTTGGAAGTTGTACAAATAACAGGGACACTGACATTCTTGTGAATTGAAATTTCTAGAAGTATAAGCCTTTCTATTCTAGGTGATTCCAAGGGAAAGTGTTTGTTATAGGAGAATAAAAATGGGCAGATCTATGGACTACAAAAAAATATGTGGCCCAACCCTCTTGCTTATAGAAATTACTGAATTGTACTTAGTACAACAATACATCTTTCAGTTATGAGGAAAATGGGATCCAGGATATTCTAAGTAGGATAGTGTAATTGATCTCACAGTTCTGACCATCAGTGGTTCTCATTCTATATCACTAAACTGGAGCATAATTAGAGACCTTAATATACATCTGATCAGGTCAGACTCTAGAAAGTGATAGAGATATACCATTATCATTCTTTTCTGAATCTTAAATACACAAGTTAGTGGGATTCATGATTTTATTTTCATGATTTAGGGTTTTAGTTATCCCTGAACACTATTTTAGAATATAATATGTAACTTACTCATGTTTATATCCCTAATGTATAGTTCAGTGAGCTGGGCACATAGCCATTTAACATGTTTTAATGAGTGGATAAATGATTAATGGATAAAATTAGAATTTTTACACAAATCCCACTAACTAGTGTATTTAAGATTCATGTTGCAAATTTAAAAAGCAGGAAAATCCAAACATATTGTGATTTCCTATTATATTTCATCCACAAAGTTGACCTCATTTTGTTTCTAGGAGAAATAACACGTAAGGAATGAGTATGTAGCGCTATCTCTTTTTAGCAGAGCTAAACAGCTGCTCATTCATTTTGAGAATGAAACAAGGAAACCTAGACTCACCAGTAGAAGCCATATAATTGCTGTCAGCAAAGGCTAGAGTCTCTCATTGTAGTCTGTGGAGGAGAATGCAGAACCTGACCCCTCAGTTGCCCTCATTTGTGTTAGAATTAAGAAGTGATCATATATGCAACCTCTAAAGACCCAAGAGTGTGATAGACTGTGAGAGGGAACTATACAACGAGAGTGTCAGAGTTGGGAGCAGGGTACCTAGATGAATTTTCTTAATCCCAAATATGGAAATTGGGGTCAAGGGAGAAGCAGTCATGCAATTCTGTTCACTCAACACATACTATAACAGTTGTCAGAATGGGAGAAAAAGCTGCTGTCATCATAAAAAGAAGCATATGATATACAGAACACTAAGTAAAATAGTAAATTTTGGATATGTAATCAATGTAACTATGTAGTAACATACTCATGGAAAGATGACTATTTTTTTTATATCTATGTTTGAATTCCTCTCCAGGATCTAATAAATGTTTTCTGTTAAGAGATGGATAGCATGTTTTTAGATTTTGTAGGCTTAGAGGCTACATCCTCTACCTTTGAAGAGTAGCCATTGATGCTGTGCAAATGTCTGTTCATTACTGTGTTCATGACCTGTGCAAAATGAAGCATAGTTAAGAACCATGCTTCATTTCTTCAACAAACATTTGCTTATAAACAAATATCAGATACCAGACATTGTGCTGTACACTGGGATGCAAAGGTAAATAAAACTTTATGTATAATCAGTTATACCATTATCCAAAACTGTGATTATTGCCTTATTTTAAATTGTCCATGGGTTATTTTTCTCCTTGTTGACATCTCTCCTGTTGTTTTTAATCTGAAAAATAAGCTCCTTCTCTGCAAATGCCTTAAGAATCTAGAGAAGGAGGAAATGCAAATGAACTTATATGAAGTATATTACTTACCTGTGCAGGGCTTTTATTATCATGTAGCTCTGCCCAGGAAGAAAAGAACTCTGTTTATGTTGAAATTTGCCTTCAAAGACAATGGAGTCAGTGAACTCTACAGAATACTTGAGATTCTTTATGGAATATTCATAGTTGGCAAATCTCACTCTGTGTGCTATTATTACTCAAATAAAGCTCAGGGGATATTGAGTAAATGCTGCTGCAGAGGAGATAAAACTTCAGAAAATATGAATGCAAACAGAAATGTACATTTTTACAAAAACATGAATGAGTGCTAATAAGTGTGAGTGCTAATAAGAATGCAATCAGGAGTGCCTTGTAGCAGTGTGGTTAACATGGATCAACAACTTTCCGATGGCTGTGCTAGAGTACATTCTACATGCTGGAATTTGGACAGAAATTCTTATCAAATAATATGATGAGGTTAAAAAATGTTTAATAAGTATATGCTGATTTTCATTTGTGTCTTTATGTCAGTGGCCTCTTAAGGCTCAAGAGAGAGAAAAAAAATATTTTTGCCTACGAGATGACACTTTGAGAATTTTACAATCTAGCTAATAGGGTTTTGGTCATGAATTCTCCAGAGAGAATGAGCTAATTGAGCAAATTGTCTTCACTTAATTGTCATTGTAAAATTCTGATTAATTTTTAATATTCTTTAGCTCATTGCAATTGACACACAAATAAACCATCACATAGTAGGAATAAAATCTTCCAAATTAACCATCACACAGTAGGAATAATATCTTCCAAATTAAACGGAAACTCAGCCAATACAGAAAGTAAACTAAGATCAAATCTGATACTTGTTGATGATTCTTACCACCAATTGTTGATATGGGAAGAACTAATGTATTTTGCTATTGTGTATAGCTTCATAATGGCGATTGGGGGGAGCATGGGAAGAATGGAGAAACTTTAGATAGGGCAAAGGGGAGATAGGAGAAGGGAGGGGGAACGGGGGTAGGAAAGACAGTGGAGTGAGTTAGACATCATTACCCTAAGTACATGTGTGAAGACACGAATGGTGTGAAAATACTTTAAGTACAACCAGAGACTTAAAAAATTGTGCTCTATATGTGTAATATGAAATGAATCACATTCTGCTGTCATATATATCAAGTTAGAATAAATAAATAATTTAATATAAAATAAATGATAGCCAAACTTTGATTATGACACTGAAATTTGTAAAATAATGATGCAATAAAAAAAAAATAAGCTTCTGGTTCACCAGAAGGCAACCTTGTTTGAATACTATTACGTTGATTGCACTGAAAATCTAGCCCACATGAGGTGGCATATAAGGAATATTGAAAGAAAATGACAGTATCAGAGGGACGCTCAATTCCAGATTGTCCGCACAGAAGCTAGAACCAAGGTCTTTAATAACAGGCAGAATCTTTGCTGACCTTTTCTTTCTATATTCAATATCCCTTCGTCTCTTCTCTGATAGGAGAATCTTATTGTATTTCAGGTCTCTGAAGTCATGCCCTTCATTATTTTTTCTTCTCTCAACATGTGTTTTCATCGAACCTTATATATTCATTGATGGATCAGGCATCATGTGTTCTCATATATACCTGTTTATGGGCCCGTATTCTATGAGACTCTCCCAGACAAAGGCTATGTCTTATTCCTTGTATCTGAAGATACATTGTTGTTTTTAAAAAAACATAGTAGATAGCTCAGGAGGTGTTTTGATCAAGGTCACATCCACTTTCTTATTCCCAAAACTAATCTACAAATTGTCCTCACTAATCGTCATTTTAAAATTCTGATTAATTTTTAATATAAAGAATTTTGTAGAACATAGTATTATAGATTCCTAGTATCCATAGCTTGTAATAACAGCTATATCAAAAGCTACTCTGATTACAGCAATGCTTTTTAATAAAGGTATAATCAAATGGATTTGCATAATTTTAAAAAGCTAGTAATACATGAAGTATAAGATTGACTGTTTATCTGCCATAATCAGCGTACACATATGTTTCTATAGGTTGACAAAAAAATCTGTTGCTTCTAAAAGGGCTTCTTGGGTATTGTGGATGGGGGAATATTGATTTATGTTAATGAAGGACATCTATCTATAGAAATTTGTTCTTTAATTTCTCACTACAAATCATCAGATTGACAGAATTAGGTTGATGACACTCTAATAAGAAAACACCAATTTTCACACAAAAGATTCCATACAACACTTTTTTTTCCCTGTTTATTAGTTACACAAGAAAAAAATGCTATTTTAGTACTTAAAATGATATGCTTAAAATAGTTTTGTAATTTCTCATTTAGCTGCCTTTAAACTGACAACATATTTTGGTAAGTGACCCCCGCTCCAAAGGACCATTTTAAAAAAATTGTGAAGATAATATATTTCCAGGAAAATCTATACTTTAAATCATCTTCCTTCATTAGCATTGAGCTTTTCCTAATCAGAACCCCTATTTAATGTCTCCAAAATTGAAAAATTGTTTTTTTCTAAGCATAAATCTGCACATGTCAACATACAGGATATAAAGAGAAGCTTGTATTTATATTTCAAGGGAAAATTATGTGTATCCTATTACCTATCATCATAATACCTGTCTGAATTGTTTTTGTAAGTCATTCATCATCTTAGAAGTAAATAATTTTCTTGATGTGTTGTAGGAAAAAATACATCAATATAGAGAATGATGCTGGCATGATTATAGTAATTATCACATATAACATGGACAGTTCCTACCATTTAATTCTGTTCTAAGTCATTACAGAGCTTGTAATAGTCACATTAAGGAGAAGATACAAGATGAACAACCTGTAAGAAATTTTCTTCACTGCCAATAGAAGGAATCAAAGGCTTTGAAGCAGTTTTGACTGACAATTATATTCTGGCTAAATTTTAAGGCAAGTTGTAATTATTGATATTTTTATTTTAAAAGGGTATAAAATAACTTTCTATTGGGAATGGTATTATAAATGATCATCTAAAAGATAAGGAAAGTAAAGGAGACAATGTACTAAAAATATCTTGTTTTCCTAAAAGTTATAATAATTTTTGTTGTTGGTTTTCATTTTCTTTTACTGGACCCTGTATTCTTCAAAGGTAGAAATCAAGTTACCGCCATTTTTCCCCCCTGATGCCTTACAAAATGTCTGGTATACAGAAAGCAGTATGTGTCCTGAGTTTGACTCATGCTGATTTGCTAGAGTTGACTATTAAATTTTCAGGAATTGTGCAAGCTGTTAGGCATTGTGTTGGTAGCTTGAAATCAGGCACTGTGGGAGTATTTATACAGTGAAATTGGCATGAAAGCATTTTCCCCCCAGGAAGTAGGTTATTAAACATTTACTAGCATTCCACTAGAAAGCATTCAATAAATGTTGAGTGAACAAAGGATGAGTCAACGGTAAACACAACTTATTGATAATTGAAATAGTAAAAATGAATGGACACTGTCCATGTAATAAACCATGGCATTAAATAAGATAAAATTAGTATAATGTGATATCAAGCAAGGCTCCAGTCCTAATTGGGGTTTTAACAATGACCACTTGAGTATTCTCATGCAAGATTTTTACATTCTTTGAGATTTAATCAACTTGTGGAAAGCTGTGTGGCTGTGTTTTCAAAACTGGTGATAACAGTGGTCACAGAATAAGAATATAATGGAGATTACCAAAATATATTCGATTAACTCACGGTGAACTGACATCTTTACAGATCAAAAACAAGTGTCAACAATTTTACATGATTTGACCATAGTCATTTGAAATGTATGAAGGAAGAAAGAATGAGAGAAATTCATTGTGCAAGAATGAAGATTCCAGAATTTTATCAAATGAAATAAACATCCTGCCTAGACTTTGGATTCACTACTGCAGTTGGTGACTTTGTAACACAAACTGATGTTCTCTTCAAACCTCTGGAGCTGCCTTTTGAATGGTGTAATATGTATTCAGTATGATTTAGAGTAAAATATAAATCAGTATATTGTAATGCTTTGAAAATGGTAGTTCATTTAGGCTATATATTTGGAACCAACTTAATTATGATCATGTAACAAATCTACTTATGTAGTTAGCTAGTTGATTTTTAAAAGGCAGTACATGTCCTTTGTCTTGGGGTAGGGGAATAGAATCATAGCTAAACTGAAGTTTAAAATAGCTGTATATCAAGGAGAAAACATATAAATATTGATTAGAACATAAATCAGATTATACTATATGGTCAGCTTTTCAAACTAACCAACTTGCTATGGAATCTTTCTATTTGAATGCATAGGGATCAATTTTGTCTTATTTTTATATGCTGTACTGTTGTATGGATGAGTCAAATTATAATAAATCAATTTTCTCCAAATTTTGGCTTTCATAATGCAGTCATGAACATTTATATGTATGTATGTGTGAATATGTGTGTGTGTATATATGTGTGTGTGCAGGTGAAGAGAAAAAGATTATATTCATGTCAAATTACATATGCAGAAAAATATGTTGTTTTCATACAGAGATAAATATTTCTATATGATAAAGTCTTCAAATTGTAAATGCTAAGTAAATGAGACTTTCCATTTAAAATTTGGACAGATATGACTAAACTGTTCTCCAAATAGTATGCTCATTTATACTTTCTACAACAGTACCAGAGTGCCTGTTACACATAGATTCAAAAATTATTTCATAAATCATCTCTTGTGTATTTGCAAGTCTGATATATGAAGTTTCTAAAAATCTGCATTTACTATTAAGTTCAATCACCTCCACGTTTCTTATTCTTTATACTTTTTCCTCTGTATTTCTTCATGTTTTTTTGTTCCTCTTCCTTTTGGATTTTGAAGATACGATTATTTTTAAATGCATTTTCTTTTGTCAGTATGTTCAAATACCATCCCAAATTTTTATTTGTTCTTGAGATTTCTCTATAATTTATTATTATTATTTATTTGTA
Source organism: Marmota flaviventris (assembly GCF_047511675.1). Classification (NCBI taxonomy): domain Eukaryota; kingdom Metazoa; phylum Chordata; class Mammalia; order Rodentia; family Sciuridae; genus Marmota; species Marmota flaviventris. Next base: position 108,512,833 of record NC_092508.1, on the reverse strand, counting down.
TTGAGGCTTTAACCTAGGGATGTTTTACCTCTGAGCTACATCCCCATCCCTTTTTATTTCTTATTTTGAGAAAGGGTCTTGCTAAGTTGCCCTGGCTAGTCTTAAACTTGTGATCCTCCTGCCTCAGCCTCTCAGTGCATTGTGATTACAGGCATGAATCATCGTGCCCAACTTCTCAATAGTCCTTTTTATTACACCAAAAAAAAAAGATGTAAAATTTTATGTAGTGAAGTATTTTTCTTTGTTGACTTAACATGTAAATTCTCTTATTTTCCAATATTATATGTTTTATATTTAAATATTTGATCTATCTATAATTTATTTGGTGAAATGAACGATCTGTTTTATTTATTATCCAATGATTGACAGCTATTGAATGATCTCGTTTGCCCACCTCTATTTGAAATACTTGCCTTCTCCTATCCTAATTACCAATGTATCTTGGATATACTTAAAAACCTTCAAAAATTATCTTCCATTAATTTATTCTCGACCTGCACTTACAAAACCTGTTTGTAACTTGGTTGTTTTATTATGTTTCAATGTTATTTAGGGCAAGTACTTCATCATTATTGTTCTTTTGCATGATTTATTTAAATATTCTTAAATTTTTCTTTCTTTTTATGCATTTTTAAATATTTTGTAACGTTAAAATTAAAGATAGATACAGAGTAAACTGACAGACAGACATACACACACATTGGAACATTTACTGAGTATACACTGAGTTTATTGTTGGTTTATGAAGAACTCGCCTGATAGAAAATTGGATCTCTGTACCCAAAAACAAAATAAGTTTCTCCATTTATTTAAAACTTATTGCTTCAGCAGAGTTTTATAACTATATTCATATGAGCCCTGCATATTTTTAGTAGTTATTTTCAAGATTCTTTTTTTTGCTTCTGCTATTGTGAATGAGATATTTTTGAAATTGCATTTTCTGCACTGTTATTATTTCAGTAGTAGAAAAATATGTGTATTTATTTTTAACTTTGCCACTATTTTGAAATTCTTTAATATTTATAACTTTTTAAATAGCCTTCCAATTGGATTTTCTATTTTTGCTATTGTTTTCTATTTTACATATATATATATATATTTTTTTTTTCTCTCCCTCTCCCTCCCCCCCCCCAACTATCTCCCTCTCCCTCTCTAGTTCACTGACATTGCTTTGGCAAATAATTCAAGAATAATAGAAGGAAAATTAATTATCTATCTCTCATGCCTGACTTTGATGTCAAGGCTTTCAAGATTTCACATGTAAAAATGATGTGTAAAGGATGGCGGATTGTGTCCTATGTGCTGTATTGTTTACATTATGCATTTATAAGCACAGAATCCATTAGTTTCTAGTTTCCTGTTCCTGTTACTTTTAAAAAATATTATATTAAACATCTATTAAGACTTCCATATGCCTTTTCTATTTTTCAGGGAGGGAGAAAAACAAGCATATTTTCTAACATTCCAGTTGTTTTAATATGCTGCTGCAATTGATTTGCTAATGGCTTTGTTTAGAATGTCTGCATAGATATTCATAAGTGGAACATATTTGTAATTTTCTTCTTCTGTCCTATATTCTAAGTTGTCCTAATGGTGCTGTTATGATTTTGTAAGAATGAATTGGAAAGATTTATTTTTTAGGTTATATCTGCAGTTCCCAACCACAAAATTGTAAATGGTAAGGACTCATTAGAAATTAAGGCTGGACCCTGCCCTGGATCATTTACATGAGTGGAGGGTGTCTTTGATTTCAGTTTAATATAGTCTCAAATTTCTTCTGTTTTACCTTGGCAAATAAGATACAGAAAAAGAGTACTTGAGAAAAAAAAAAACAGGATAATAAAAATGATGTAATTTTCTTGTTTTCTTTCTGCAAGTTCTGTCTCTTCTTTCTTTCCCCTTCCTCTCTATTTCTCTAGAAAGAAATATTTGGTAAATAAATTAGGTGAGACTTCTCTACATGAGTGAATCCTTTGAATCCTTTGTATTGGCACTCAGTGATTACATATTTATGTCAACTCTTTCTGATTATGCTCCATGTGTAGAGTTTGAAGTCACAAACTCAATCCCAGCTTCAGGAGACAGTAGATGACATGTGAGACAACAAATGAGAGGACTTGATTCTGGTTGCTTTCAGGAAGACTCAATTTATCAGCTAATGGGAACCCATATCTTTCCCAGTTGACCTTTCTGTATTTATTTTTTTACACATATCAGAAATTACCATGAAAGTTTGTGGGAGACTGTCTGATTCTTGGAACTGCATATGTTACTTTGTGTAATTTATAGCAGCTTTCTGCAAATAATTTATCAGAGCTGTTGTTTAATGCCCTTTAAAAGAAATATCAGTTCCTGCTCTCCCAAGAATATTGAAAGCCTTCCTCCATATGCAGACTCTTTCTTGATCACACTTAATGCTGGTACTGGGATGTCCCTAACAGCAATGTCAGGGAGCATGGTATGGAGCCTCCCCTGTGTTCTAAGGTCCTCCAGCATTAATAACATCTTCTCATTCTATTACATGCTGTTCAGTGGATTCTTAGCCATCTGCTTTCTGGCTTAGTACTGTGGTTTGAGTATTGTATCTTATGAGTACAAAGGGTAACAAGATAGATGTTAAACATTTTCTTTCTCAGTGTGCTGCTTAATTTGCTTGACATATTATACCTTGTAAGTTTCTCATGTCTCTGTACATCCTCACTACCCCAAAACTAGCTTGCACTACAATGTTTTTACCCTAAAAAGTTATCATCCCTGCCATAGCTCCATAACTCCATACAGTGTCTAGGAGGAACAATTTTTTTCTTTTATTTATTTATTTATTTAGCATGTGTGTGTTTATTTGCACTGAATCCAGGGCCTTACGAATGCTAGTTACACTTTCTACCATTGAGCTACACCCCCATCCCTGTGCAAATCACTTGTTAATTCATATCGAGGAGCCATAGTAAATGATAATATTAGGGGAATTCTTGAAGCCATGCATTTGCTCCTCTGAACTCATTCAACAGGGAAGATTTGCTAACTGGTGATTTAATTTCTATTTTTATTACTTATTTCCTATAAGAGACACTATTTTTATACATAGAACATTTTCTTATTTTATTAAATATACTAATTTAGTTACACCAACTTTAGAATTTTGTACTCCTCATTAATACCATGTTTATCAATGAATTTATTGCAAATTGATAGAATTTATGGATATTTGAACCTACACTTCTTGAATCTCAGTTAATTTCTATGGTAGCATGTCAGGAAACAAGTATCTTTATGAATTAAACTCTCTACAACTGAGAACAGATGTTTGCCTTAGTTTGAATTTGAACTTTAAAGTCTTTTATTTTCTTTTACTTTTACGCTTCCAGTAGTTTTTCATGTTATTATGTTAGAAAATTTGAAAAGTAGAGGACACTTCAGAGGAAGAACAATATATTTGACAATCCTGCCCTATTCACTGTTAGATATTTTTTGCATATGTTCTTCTCACTTTTTTTGTTATATGCATGTTTTTAATTAATCAAATTCATATGGGGCTGACGATTTGTATATTTTATTTCACAGATAAGTATGACAAAAATTTTCTCTGTAATTTGAAAACTCTCTATGACATTAGTTTAATTCGACTGCATGAATGTGTTTGTCACTTAACTATTTCTAGTATTCTGCATTTTCATTATTTTTCTGTTAGTACAGTCAACATGATGTCACAAAGAAGGAAGTGAGACAGTTTGTTTTATAAAAAGTTAACTTCTCTGAGGAAATAAAAAATATCCAAGCCTATCATTAAATGAGGCTGCTTTTAGAATGAACAAGGGAATATTACGAGACACATCTGGGCAGAGTAGCTTTTAAACTTTGCTGTTTTTCTGAAAAAAGTGATTCATGCAGGGCAGTAGCAATGAAGACACCATCCTGGAAGGTCATTGTACTGACCATGATTCTGGATGAGATGTGCTTTTGTGATTCCTCATTATGGTAGGAACCATTGACAGAGAAAAATGTAGGAAGTTTTCGTTTTCAGAAGAGAGTTGATCCCAGTAAAATGCTGTTCTAAACTTCAGACTACATACTATGTAAACACACATGGGAATTTCTTTTTGGAAAATATGGAACTAAAATCATGAAAATAATTTAATTTCATAATCCATAAACTTTAGGTTATACTTGCAAGTAGTATGTCTGAGTATCAGAATCTGATTAAAAAGTGAATTCAATTTTTTCTGTGTGTTTTTTAAGTTCACCTTCCCTGTGTGGGTGACTCTTGCAGCACAGATGGAAAGTGCATCCTTTATGCAGAAATCTTTCAGTAGATCAGTTGTTTTCCAATGGTCTGCATTTATTTATTTAGGAACCAGGGACTGAACCCTGGGACACTTAGCCACTGAGCCTGAGACAAACCCCCAGCCTGTTTTATTTATTTATTTTTTTATTTTGAGACAGGTCTCACTAAGTTGCTCAGGTGCCACTGTCTGGCTGGGAACAAATTACGAGCCACTGAAGCAGGAACAAACTTTATTTTTGAACTGCAAGAACAAACCTCACACACGCTCCTGGGGAATTCTCCTGAATGCCATGCGGCTGGTCCAGGAACCCCCAGCCGGAAATATCTCTCCCGGAAATCCCTCCTCCTGCACTTCCCCAACCAATGGGAACTCTCGGGGAATCCCTGGAAATCCCCACGAGAACTCCAAAATAGTGCGAGAACTCAAAAGTAGTGGCAGAGGCGGATAGTAATGCCTCGCCTGTCAATCAATACTGTTGGCAAAATGCCAGGGGCCATACAGACTCAGCCTTGGCTCTCAGCACTCAGGGCCTTGTTAAATTGCTGAGGCTGGCTTTGAATGTGCAGTCCTCCTGCCTCAGTCTCCTCAGCGGTGGATTACAGGCCTGCATCATCATACCTGGTCCAAGGGCCTGTCTTAATAGCTTGAAAGTGAAATTATTCTCATTTGAACTGTCTCTTATGTTAATCTTGCTAATTATTCCTCATCTACTATTTTTGTTAACTGGTTTAACTCTGCAATGAAATCATTTGTCAATGGTTTTGTGTGGTTCTTTGATATCACTTTTTATGAAATCTTAGGTGATTTGTAGAAATGTACAATTCAGTTGTACTTATGTTTTAAACACTGTTTTTTTTCAGTGTCAAAAAATTGAAAGAGATGGATATCACTGATAAGAAGGGAGAAATGTTTGAGTGTGAACTGATTTGATAAGCTGCCCATTAGTTAGCAAATTTTGTATTATAAGACCTACCCAAATCCCAACTTTGGGATTGTGGCAGATGAATGTGTGGGTGACAAAGGCCATCTGTGTGATCTGGTCCTTGTGCTCAATCTTACCTTCTAACCTGGTGTGAGGTCTTGCATTTTACAACCAGAAAGCCACAGCTAGATGAAAACAATCTTCACACTAATCCTGAGGCTAGTTCAGTGGAAAGTCTTAGTTCTTAGCACTGGCTTCATATAATTACCTCAGGAGCTTTTCAAAAATGCCCATGTCTAAGCCTCACTCAGATAAATTAAGTAAGAATTTCTGGAGGTGTGTTCCAGACATAAGTATTAAATTTTTTTCTCTAAAGGGAAAATACCAGTATGTACTTCCTGTTTTATGTATCCTCCATTCCTAAGAATCCTGATTAAATATATCAATGGTCCCTATATTATCCCTATAAGATCACGACATAAATTATCTTAAGAGAATAATGATGAGCTGCATAGAAAAGAAGACCTAGAAAAACAGGTGAATTCGTCTTTTTCTCAGAAGAGCAATACTCAGTTATTCCTATCTTACTCTTGTTTCTAATTAATATAAACACCTATTTTCAACTTTCCATAAGATTTTGACTACTTGGGTAGAAAAAAACTAAAACTTTTATGCCAGTTTTACTTTTTTGTGATAAAAATTATTGATTATACAATAATTTTAATTCAAATTATCAAATATTCATTAATATTCATTAATATGTGAATTATATATATATATATTATATATATATAATATATATATAGTACATATATTTGTATGTAATATTTATATAAATTTCCTCTAAGACAATGTGTCCCAATACTCAAATACTCATGAAGGAATTACCATTAAAAGAGTCTCTAGACCAGTACTCTAAAGCTTGATGTTTGAACATTTAAATTATCTTTGTAGATTCTGATTCATATGACTGGAATGAAACTCTAGATTTTGCATTTGCTAAAGTTGCTAAATCTTTGTCCAAAATTTAAGTAGAAGACTCCAGACCACAACATACACATATATTATCTTTCCCACAAAACTAGACCCTGTAGTATAGCTCCTTCACTTAGAGTTGTCCCCTAACAACCTTCCCATAATTAGAAACAATAGGAAATATATGTAACTACCATTTATTAAGGGCCTTTTATGGGCAGAGCACTTTAAATATCAGACATTAAACACCTAACTTTGTTCTATCCTACTTAACTGAACTCAGGGAGAGAAATTAATTTGTCTAAGGCCACACAGTTTGAAATTGGCAGAACCAGGGTTCCTACTCCTATTGGTCTAATCTTAGAGCCTATAATCAAAACTTTTGAATTTGATTTCCTCTGGCTCATCTACTTCCTACTACCTTTTTCAACCCAAGCTTGTCACATGCTTCTGAGTACTGATCAATGGTGAATGTTTGAACTTCATAACAGGCCACATATAATGCACTTAAGATGGCTATCTAGGCAATATTATTAACTTTTAGCATCACTGTGGAATGCCGCAGTCTGGCTGGACACAAATCACGAGCCACTGAAGCAGGAACAAACTTTATTTCTGAACTCCACCAGCACACTCCACACACGCTCCCGGGAACTCTCCTGAATGCATCGCACCCAGCTCCTCCAGGAACCACCAACCGGAAATCCCTCCTCTGGCACTTCACCAACCAATGCGAACTCTCCAGGAATCCCCGCGAGAACTCCAAAGTAGAGGGCCGAGGCGGACAGTAAAGGTCTAATATACAATTGAATCAATTCAGCATCATCTTAATGGCTTGCCTCTCAACCAATACTATTGGCAAAATGCCAGGGTCCATTCCGACTCGGCTGTGGCTCTCAGCAGTGGAATACACATAAAAAGTGAAATATATAGTTGTTACTGTACGTAGCATCTCTTCCATATACTCAAGTCCTCTTCCACTTAAGGGATTTGGACTTATAAGGAAAATGGCATTACAAAACCCATCTTTATTTGGAGGTGAAAAAATAGAGGAAACAGAATATTTATTCTAAAGGGAAACTAACCGCCTTTATTGATCCCTACTCAGTACTGGGCATTATGTTATTTGCTTCATGGATAGACTATCCCACTTGGTCCTTAAAACAGCCTTCTGAATTATTATCTCCCACCTTCTAAGATGAAGAAACTGACAGTCAGGGGTTAAAAGCTTGCCTGTGGTTAACAGCTGCTAAATGATGGAGGCAATGTTTTTCTTCTTAGCAAATCAATATGGTTAAAGGAATGTGGTGTTTGTTTCTGTATAAACCACAGATAACAATTTGGAATACATTAGATGAATTTGAAATATATCGTGCTAAAATGGATCTGTTTTTATTTTAGAACAAATGAAAACATGTTTAATCTGATGATCACTGCAATAACTCTAGCCTGATTGAGATTCATGAGAGTAGTTATTTATGTGCGGAAGATAAAGAAGCATTTTGCAAAAGGCACACCCAGCCACCAATATTTTTACATGTGATATATAAAAGAATGCTTCGTAAAGGAAAAGATATGGAGTATTTTATTTCTTGTATTTTAACTTTTGTAATATGCCATAACATGATAAATGAATCAGGTTGTATTGATTAGGTTTTTGCTGCAGTCAGTAATCATTTCATTTCCTAACCACTTATGTCTGAGAGTCGGAATTAAACAAATGGCTTAATTACAATGAGAGGAAATATCTTTTTTAGTTCCAAGTAGTAGCTGTGAAGATAAAACCAGACATGTTTCATTAATGTCTAACTTCTAATTGATGATATAAACCACAAATAGCTCAAGAAGTCTGTGTTTGCATTGCTCCTTCTTGATTAGGTCAGTTTTCCTAAAATCTGAGTGGTTGCTTCTTTCTTGTTATTATCCTATCCCTGAATTTTGTTTTTTCTAATTCTATATTTCCATAAAAGTTGTCACTCCAGTTATGGATTGCAGCTTTTCTGATCTTGGATTCCTTTGTTTCACCAACTAAAGATGAATGAGTTGACACAAGTTTGGTCCCTACCTACCATGTATGCTGGTAAATGGTCTTATCACTTTTCTTCACCTCTCTGATTTTGCTTTAGTTATGTTAGTATATTATAGTTACTTATACATCACATTCTCTATTAGAAGCAATTCCTTGAGCGAAGAATTTTGTAGGAGGAAAAAAAAAAAAGAAAAACTTTGGAGCTCCAGATATCACACAATGTTTAGCACTTTGTAAGTTTAGTAGATGCCAGTGGAATTAACTATGAAATGCTCAGGCAGAATATTATTTGATTACAGTTTGTTCTTAACAAACTTTCTGTAGATGATAGTAAAATAGATAATAGTAAATAGGCTAGATAATAGTAAAATGATTATCCTCTTTTTTTCACTCCTTTTGCTCTCAGATTTATCTTTATGATGGCATGATTTCTAAGGAAATCAACTCAAAGCAGTTGTTTTAGATATGATTCCATCCCTTTTCATTTGGATCAGTCACATGGATACATCTCTTTAAATAAGGTTTCCTCTCTCAGCATCCTCTTTTTGATCAGGGTCCATTTGTGTGCTCAAGCAATTTGAGACCTTAATTTTGTTTTAAAGTAAAGACTTTTTGAATGGTGGTGGCCATTCTAATATTGTAGACAGTACTGGACCATGTGTTTCAGACAAGGTGTGTTAGCACTTCAGTGGTTCATGAAATATAACGCATGCCACTTGTTTCAAAGCATTTTGTTAGTGAACACCTCAAATGAAATTTTGAAAACTGATTTGTATGGAGCAAGCAGTGAAATACAGAGAGGCAAATTTAAGATCTTTTTTAATGGATAAAAGCATCTTGGCCTCTAACACAGAAAACACTTCCAGGGAGAACCTTAGGTATTGTGTGAAATTACACTTTTCTACCTATATGATAGTTGAATAATTGTTTTCTAAAGGGTTGTTTTCATTGTAATGGCTCTATCTTGTATTAGGCTGTATTAGGCTCCATTTATTTATACTGTAGTATTTATTTGCAAATAAATATTAGAGGACTCTTTGGCTAGAGAAGAAATCAGGACATAAATTACCTGCATTCTTTAACTAGTTAGTTTCCTCAACAGCTAAAAGAAAATCTTTTTTTTTGTGTGTGTGTGTGTGTGTGTGTGTGTGCAGACGCGCTAGGGAGAACCTGAATGTTGAAGAATAAGGACTTAGAATCAAACTGGCTACCTCATATGCTAGTTATTTATCCTTAAGTCATTTTTATAAACCCCTGTGTCCACTATTTATTTATCTATAAATTGAAGATAATAATGGTTAACTAAATAGCTGTGAAGATTGAAACCAATCATTTATCCAAAAGAGCACACCTATGCCTGGCACATTGAAAATGCATACTAAATATTATTTCCTCTACTATAGCCAAACACTATAGCCATTTGTGATATTATATTAAAGGATGTTTACTAAAACTCAATGTCATAATTAGATTAAAAATAAGAATTCTAGGTGTGCCTCCTTCAGAAATCTCTTTGCATCATTTAAATTAAGAAGCACTCAATTTAGACATCTATAAGTAATCAAGAATTCTTGGTCTATTTTGGCACTTAGACTATAGATCAGGCACCAACAAACTTTATAAAGTTTATTTTTAACTTTGTGGTCATATACTTTTAGTCACAACTATCCAGTTTTGCCATTATAGTAACCTGAAAGCTCCATAGACAATATGTCAAGAAATGAGCATAATATTGCTCCAGTAAAACTTTATTCACAAAACCAGCTGCTTGAAGATATTTGACTCATAATCCCAGCAATGCCCCACTAAATAGTATAGCTAGAGATTATAGAATGTCACAGTTTGGATCTATAATATCTCTCCAAAAGCTCTCGTTTTAGGAAATGCAGGAATGTTCAGAGGTGAAATTATATTAGATCATGAGAACTGTAACCTCATCAGTGGATTAATCCATTTGATAGATTAATAATTTGAATGGACTACTGGTTGGCAACTATAGGCAGGTAGGGCATGGCTGGATGAAGTAGGTCACTGGGGAATGGCTTTGGGGACTATGTCTGGCATTGGTGCTCTCTCTCTCTCTCTCTCTCTCTCTCTCTCTCTCTCTCTCTCTCTCTTTTCTCTTTGTTTTTCTCTGCTTCCTGGTTGCTATGTCCTAAGCAGTTTCCTTCCACCATAACCTTCCACTATGATATTCCGCCTCACCTCAGGTCCAAAGCAAAGGAATCAGCAGACTATGGATGGAGACCTTTGAAACTGTGAGCCCAAGATAAAACTTTTTCTCCTCTAAATTGTTCTTTTCAGGTATTTTACTCATAGTGATAGGAAATTGACCAACACATGAGTACTGCATAGTATATCAAAGATGAAGGCACTATATACCACTGGGCTGATGCAGGGATGTGCAGGTGGGTGTTTTATTTTTGAGTGTGTGGGATGAAGAGGTATTATTATCAGTCAGTCTGACTTCACATGATGACTAGGACAACAGGAGTGATGTAGGTAATGAGTCATGAATTGCTTCTTAAAGATATGTCTGCTGCAAAGTATTTTTGAGATGGACTGTGAATTCCATCTTAGGACTCTCTAGTTGATTACAAGAATGCTCCAAACTCTAATATTGTGCAATCCAAAGTTATTTAAGAATTGAGATGGCAAACCTCTCTATGTTGTAGTAAACCTCATGGAGAAAGCTTTGGAGTCTCAGTACAGATAACTTCTAGCTAAATAAGAAAACATATTCAAATATGCTAACTAAGTTCAGATAAGGGAAATTATTCTGCAGTTCATAACAGAATTATCCTTGGTATTTAAAAAAACTGAGTATCTCTTCTAGGATATTTATGATAGGATATAATTGATAGAAATCAATATGTAGAATCCTGTCTAGAACAGATATGTTGGCACATCTGTACTTTATGTTTTTATGGAATTGTGTCTTGAGGTTTATATGCTTGAAGAAAACTTACCCACTGTGACATCAGTGTCCAGGCTAAATATAGAAAATAAATCTTTCTTAGAAGTCTTTTTATGGTTCAATCAAAACGGCAAACCATATTTCTTTCTTTGAATTGCTCTCATACAATTATTTTTAAACACTGCCGTGCAGCATACTACCAAAGTCCATTACAGTCCAAAGTTGGGATAAGTCCTGCTTTAGTAATGCTTCTCCTAATTTGTGTTACTTTTTCCATGAAACCATGCAAATTTAGAATGCTGATATGCAAGTGTTAATAAAATCTTTTGATATTTTTGCTGATGTTCCTTCTGGGAAATTCATGCAACATTTTCCCCATCGTCCTATGTTATAATCACTTCAAACTGCAGAGTTATTTTCTCACTTTCCTAATCTCATATATATTGTTTATCAAAACCATGTTACCACAGGACTTATAATCCCTGGTCCTTTAAGAGCTTCAAAAGTAGATTACAATAATGGGTTCTTTCATTACTCTGGTCCTATATTGTTCTTTCTGACTTAGGGATGTAGTTTTACTCCCTTCATCTTTACTTTTTGAGAAGTCAGTATTTTTCCTTTCTTCTCTAAAAGTCGAATCTCTGTCTCTTCATTCATTTCAATGTGGTCAATTGAATAAAAAACATGTGTTAAAAGGTTAGTATAAACCTGTTGTTTAGGGGTTCTGTGAATGTAGTGAAATTATTCCCCATAAATATGAAGGACCAACAGCCCAATGAATAGAGTCCTACAGAAAATGAAACAACTTTATTTTTTTTGTAATGAGTGAAGGCCAGCCCATTCAAGGTTGTTTTAATATGCTATTTATACATACATCCAGGAGCCATTCTATCAACTACATTAACATTGAACTCAAATTACGAATCCAGCATGGGTTGGGCCATAGAAAAACATGAGACTGAGACATAGTTCCATAATTAAACAAGCTTATTTAAAGAGGGGATGAATTGTAACTACTGCATTTCTTCATGAGAAGAGTAGTTATTCTATGTTTTCTGATTTTATGACTTGGTTTCTTTTCATATTGTTCATATTATAAATCATAGTCCATATTTTGTATGTACATAGATTGTAATAACTTGTTTTCGATTAAGCTGCTTCTCTCCCCAATGCCCTTCCCAATTCTGTATCTATTCTTTCAACATTACCCATCTTTTCAAGTCCTGGCTTAAATCTTTCTTAGAAGTCTTTCTATGGTTCAATCATAATGGCAAACCATATTTCTTTCTTTGAATTGCTCTCATACAATTATTTTTAAACACTGCCGTGCAGCATACTATCAAAGTCCATTACAGTTCAAAGTTGGGATAAGTCCTGCTTTAGTAATGCTTCTCCTAATTTGTGTTACTTTTTCCATAAACGGGTCTGGTATGTAAATAGCGACTTTACAACCTTATAATCCCTTCCAATACCATTTCCTTTCTCTTCTGAATATGCTAAAGTGTCCTCCACTCTTATTCTTTTTGTTTTTTCCCCACAATCCTGGGGATTAAACCCAAGGTCTCATGATGCTAGGCAAGCGTCCTACTACTGAGCTACGTCCCCGGTCTCAATTCTCTAATCTTAACATAGCATTTACCATCTCTATCATGTGGTCCAGAGTATAAGTTTATATTTGGAGCAAAACGAGTTTCCTTTGCATAAGTTTCCCAGTTAGGACCCACTTCAGGGATGCTCATTAATACCCTGTACTCCTGATCACTAAAAGGTCTTTTCAAAGGAATGCCTCCCATGTCAAATGGAGGCTTTTGTGTAGGTGACTGTATTATACAACAGCAGGGAATATCTGTGTATTAAAAAAAATGATTTGAAAGGGATACATTTTGCAAAGTGTGTAGTAGATCAGAGTAGATTGAGAAGAACTCCATGTTAGTTTTTAAATTGCCTTGGGATGAAGACAGCCCATTTTTATTTCTTCGTCATCCAACATTGTTACAACTATGAGACACAATTAATGTGCTGTATTTTATGCTTCTATTTCATCTATGTTGTGAGGTAGAGCAGTGGCTGTGGTTGTAATGTTGAGAAAGTTTAAATAGCATTACTGTGCTTACGAAAGATGACATTATTTCCAATTATGGACAGCCTGGAAAACTTAGCCAGCAACTGGACTGGGTCCTGAACAGCACAAAAGCTTAGAAGAGATGGGCTAAAACATCTCAATTGTCCTGTTTCATTCTTTCAATGCAAATGGTGAAAACTAAGGCCCAAGTTTGAGGCCCTATTATACTCATTTCCAGACAGGTATAATTGACATCTCCTAGACAGACTCTCAGATTAGTGCTGCTTCTCTCTATCTCTCTTATTTGCTCCCACTCTCTCCCATGTCTCTGTCTCTCTGAAAGGTTAGACCTGTTGGGAACTGTTCTATCTAGTCAAATCCAAGTCATTCTAAAAGCAGATTGAAATGCATGTTTCCAGATTCAAGTGCCAGCTGGATTTTAAAACATCATTTTAGAGACTCATTCAACTCTGAAACTGTGTAATTCTGTGAGAGTCTAGTTTATGTTGTTCTTTTCCATTTTTTTTTCTTTAAAACTTAATGATGTTTCCAGTGTACAAGTCACTGACAACTATTTAACTTTAAAACATTATTTTCTTGTACTTTGCATAATCCCATAGTTAGAGATGTTTACCCAGTGATCAATTTCAAATGCAGTTGCCAATACATTATCATCATTGCTATTATTAGGTTTTAAAATAGTATTGAATATTTTCTTGAAGTTAGATTTTTTTCTCCATTTTTAAAGTAAAATCCTTGATATATATTTAATATCTGTCATAGGACCCAAGTATTTTAGCTTTTCTTATGGTATCGTGTTACCAGGGAAGACTTTTACATGTATAATTATTTTACAGTTGTATTGTTATATACCCCTCTTATTACCTGTGGAATTCCATGGAGTACTGAGGGCCTGTTTACTATGTTCATAGCATGCCTTACCCCTGCTTAACCTGTGGCGGAACTATCTTCACTCTTCAGATCATGTGTGACAAGTTTTCCAATCCTTTAATCAAGTTTTCCATGTGTAACATAAAGGACCCTATAACTTTGAAATTTGTTAATCACTGCAATGCAAACATATATCCAGTGGGTCTCATGGACACGGGTGAGGAGAAGTGCCCTTATGATTATTGTGTCCTTGAATGCTCTCAGCCACTCTTCATCAAGATATACTATTTACTCCCATTATTCAGCTAAAGAAACTGAATTTATGAAATGTTAGTCAACTGACTTAATGTTAGATAAATTCTTTCTATCTTACCATCTCTTATTTCTTTTTTTTAATTTTACTTACTCAAAAATATTTATTTAGTTTCTATTATATACCAGGTACTCTGCTAGATATGAGAAATATAGAAGTGGGAAAAAGCAGAAGTGGTCCTTGTTTTCATGGAGCTTTTTAACTAGTAAGTGATAGAGATCAGATCCTCATTCTGGTCCATACTTACCCTAAGATAAATTCTACCACACAATAAAATAATGAAATAGCCACCGTGGACATGAGAGAAGTTATACCCTGAGTCTGGTTGACTCACTTCCTTCTACTCCTTGGTGACAATGCCATTTTTCCTCTGTCTTAGGCCCATGCTATCCTGATCTTCAGGAAACTCAGACAGGCCCATCCCAGGGGTATTATCCCAACTTTCAAGATCTACATTTCTGAATCTGGCAGATTGTTTTCCTTTTCCAAATCCCCTGCATAAAATGTTCTAACCAATTGCCTAGGAAATACATGGCCATTTTCACATTATGACAGGAATCAACTGCTAATATTTATTTGTACTATCCCATGGGACAAAGGATTAGATGTATTTGTGATCAGTGCTCAAAGATTCAAGGGTTCTACTTGCCTCAGGGTTCTCCTGGCCACCCTTAGCAGGAAGAATCCATTCATCAGCACCTGCTAAGCCATCCACCACATTCTAGGTATGGACCATTTTTTTTTTAAGGCTATTTCCAGATTTTAGACTGGTTTTGTGTGTTTCAGGTTTTAGATAACTGTGAGTCAGGCCCTGTAGAGTTGGAATCCAAGTGGGTCTTCCTCACATTTACATAGATGTCTCTGAGTAGCTTTCTCTTTTGCTTTCTGACCACTTTAGGATAAATGGAAATTAAAAGAGTTGGTTTCACTCCACTGCCACTTCACCGTAGCTCTCAATGTGACAAGTTCACATGGTGTTCAAAGGATTAAAAGAAGTGAATCCCACAGTAGAGAGAAATATAAAAATGCAGAGGCAAAGGGAAAGACAAAAGGGGTAAAAAGGATGAGGTTACAACATGAAAGTCTCTTCTTTCTCTCCTTCTGGGCTGGATTCACAATGCTGCCGTGCTGGGGCGGCTGCCTTCTTCAGTACTTTGTTAAAGGTCTCCGGTTGGGTAAGAAACTTGACTGTAGTAGGAGACATCAAACATCCAGCAAGCCTTTGGTCTTTCCCAGGAGCCAACTAGCTGGGCCCTGTGCTTCTCTTCTCCCTTTCACCACATTTTGCTTAAGGGGTCCGGTTTGTTTCAGACGCTCAGTTATACATTTCACAAAGGAAAAATGTTAGTGCATGGAAAATGACCATCAATTTTAGCAAGTAAAGGCAAGGACGATTTATCTTCTCTTCCTTCATGAGAGAGCCATGAAGGCATATTTAATTCATAAGTGAGTCTGGTTTTTATTAAATCCTGTTCTGTTCTCAGGATACTTGGTGTTGTGTTTGTGAAATTCGGTAGACTCTACCCAATGGACCACACAGAGACTCGCTGGAGCAATCATGGGTAATTGTGATTGCATTCTTAACTATTTAATGGGCATCCACTAAGTAACATATTCCTATTAAGGTCACCAAAAGTTCTCCACTCACTGAATCAAAATTACATATTCCATTTTTGTTTTATGTGGACATGCTTCAGTGTCTGGCATGAATCATTGTTCTCTGTCTTCAGATGCCCTTACTTTTCTTCTTCTAACTCTCTGCTTATGACCCCTCATCTTCTGCCCAGCTCTAAAATACTATTATTTATCCAGCTTCTTCCACACCCTTCTCAAGCTTCTCACTCCTCCCTACTTATCTGTTGATTCCCTAACTCCCATAGCATATGAGATAAAACCAAGATCTGATTTGTGAAGCTCTTCTCCATGTGGGGTTGTTGACTCTTATGAATCACAGCCTAATCCTTGTCACCCTAGACTCTTACTTTAGTATTGGTTAATAACTAAATAATTAACTTTTGGCCATAGAAAGTATAGACCTATGACCCATATTTAATCCAAAAGGGCTTCTATTTTCAGGCTAATGATTCCTATTTCTCTATCTTGACCCTGAGACAACTCTCTAGAAAGAGCTATTTGTTTGCTAGGATTCTATATTCTATAGTTAAATGTGATATTCTATAATCAAATGTGCAAAATTTTACTCCCTTTTTCTTCACTCCAATATAGCCATTCTGCCTATATTTCCGTGTTCAACAATTTTCTACCCACATGCTCAAAATAAAACACGGGAGTCTTTCCTGATTTGTCCTTTATTCTTACCCTTTGTATACCCATTGGTTGTATTCCTATCAATTAGCTTAGTGACTTTATTCTCCCCAGAAGTCCCTACCTCATTCAGATGCCATTGTTCCTTGTCTGTATGATCATAGAAGTCTCCCATCTGGTCTTCTTGCTTACCAAATTGCATTCTTAGAGTGCTTTATTTCCACTATGGCAAGGCTTAATTTTCTAAGGCATCAATTTATTCTATTTCTCCCTTACTTATGTTATTTAACATTGTCACCATTATCAATTCTTACAGCCACACTTAACAGTGCATTCTGCCTTCTTCCTTGAGTGCTATTTAAATTTTGCAGAGTAGAACATGAACATGGTGGTCTTCTCATTTGGAATGTGTGCACCCTGCTTTCTATGTCACCACTACTGGTCATCTTCAGAAGACCAGATCCTATAAGGAAAAGAGCTAACCCTGCTTACAGTCTCAGACTAGTGTTTCATTCTAATTCTAAGAATTGTGAGCTAAATAACTTTGGAATATTACCCACTTTGCTGAAGAACAATTTACTTATCTATTTCACATAAAAATAATACTCATGACTATTTTAAAAGACTAACAGACTGAGATAATATGTAAAATTTTAACTGGGGGCTATAGGAAGCATAAAATGTACTCCCACAGATTAAAACAAGGAAAACTGATTTGCTTTCAAAACTATAATATTTCACAAAAATAAAGAAAAAATTCAAAAAAGAGAATAGATTCATAGGAATAGAAAGTTAAATGTGAGGACATCGTAATTGTAGGATTCACTCTACTTCCCTTTTTGTCTCTTATCTCTGTTTGCCTCTAAGTTGTATCTAACTTTTAGTCCATATGACACCAACAGATCCTGTAAACCCAATTAGCCCCATCAAAGAAGCCTCAGCAATATCTGATTATCCTGTTTTGGTTCTGATTGCCCTATCTTGGGTTCTGTGGTAGAAGGTATGAGCAGAGAAAGAATGCAGAAACTGTAGCCAAAAACTTATTTGCCCAATGTATACCACATTCTTCCTAAACAACAATAAAATTCCAAACATCCCTCTGTCTAATATAATTCAAATACCACACAAGCATTCCCTGTCTTCCAAGTGGTGGAAATCTTAAAGGCATGTGCAACTATTATAATCAATACTCAATTTAGAGTTTCTTTGTGCTGTAAATTCCTTTCAATTATATATGGATTTAACACTCATGATTTTGCAATATATAGATTAATTCTGTGTAAACATCTGTGGATATCTGTTATTTTAACTATGGTGAGAAAACAGGAAAATCTTAATGAAAATTCCTAATTAGAAAAGTGTAACCTGAGAATTCTGTACATCCAACGTTGTTTGAAGGAAATATTATATACTAAAGGACAGGGATGGTAAAGAGCAGATGGCCGAATTACACTCTTCTACTCACATAATTTCCTCATTCTTGCTGGCCCCCTGCCTTTGACTTTCATTTTATTTCTGAACCTTATTCTTTCAGGCTACACCTGACAGAAATTGTAGGAAACACTACCTAAAAAGAGTATTTCCTTGGCTGTCCTTCTCTAATGTGGTTACAGGGGTATAATAATTGTCTTAGAAGTTAAATATTAACAGATGTACTTGCAACATGTTAAATTTCTTTTGTAATCCAGCTACTTAAAAATTTAAATTAGCCACCCAATCCTGAGTGTTTTTACTTTTGGATTGCCTTTGCTTAAAAATTAAACCCCCAATTCCTATTCATTTGTACCCTTTAAATCTGTCCCTTAACCTCTTTCTTTATTAATAGTCTATAGTTTATATCCATTCCTCTACAACTTATTTAAAGGTTTCAGCCTGGTCCCTGTGTTAGAATTGTAGATTTTTTTACTGTAACATTTCAAAAAGAGATAATAAGGACCTAGGATATAGCCTTTCCCATTTATCCGGATGTGGCCGTGTCTCAGATGTCTACCATT
The DNA here is from genome assembly GCF_047511675.1 of Marmota flaviventris. NCBI lineage: Eukaryota > Metazoa > Chordata > Mammalia > Rodentia > Sciuridae > Marmota > Marmota flaviventris. The sequence continues at coordinate 108,494,179 of NC_092508.1, read as the reverse complement.
TGCTTTGCTTGGCCTCTATAGCACATGCTTCTAAGCCATTCCTACAACTACGCCTTGGGAATGTGCAATTTTACCTCTTCACACAAGGACCTGCTGCCTCTTATTCCGATTCCTCACAACCTCATATTCCATAAAAAGCCTTTTCTCTATAAAGAAAAATGGAACATTTGTCCACCTAAACAATGAAAAATAATCAATTTATTGTGCACATACTATCTACTTATTACTATAATAGAGCCTTGCAACAGAAATACAAAAATCACAGTTCTTAGATTCAAAAGACTAACAATTTAGAAGGTGGGATAGGTACCAAATAGAGCAAACATAGTAAACAAAGAATGTACTGAGATAGATGTACACAAGACAATAGGATTAGGATAATCCCAAGAATTCAACCCCAGTAAACAAAAACAGAGGTGAGAGAGGTAAGAGAGGTGAGGATGTGAGAACCAATAGGAATTTATCCAGTGAAGAAGTGAGTAGGGCCAGTGCATAAAAAAATCACAGATGTGGTACATTAAAATATGTACATACAATTCTGTAGAATTAGAGTAATGATTTTCTTCTATTTTTTTCTACCTAGATGAATCTGAGGATGAGAATATATTTTCTTTTGTTGCCTCATACAATGATTAAGCAGTAATTAATCCAAGAGAGGTGGGAGAATACTTTTCTAGGAAATATATCAAAACCACCAAGCCTGACTGGAAAAGTCTCCAGTGGGATATTTATACTTGGTGCCAGAAAATAATACTTTTCATTTCCACTTGTGAAACACTAGGCTGAATGACTAGATTAGAATTAGAACTGCAATGCACCTGTCTTGTATTCTATGAATACATAAGTTCCTGCATGTGAGGAATGCACAGTCCAGGTAACTGACAAGTGCATCTAGGCTGACAACCATGAGAGCTGTGAGCATATTGGTCAGAGAAGGAGAATTAGGTTAGGATTTCTAGAGTAGGACCTATGTGGAATGAGTTTAACAAAGGATGCTATAGACTTTCCATTTTCAACAAAAGTAAAGAAGTTGAATTACAGGTGATGTATTTTTTTTTATATATATGATTAGCGAGATTCAAAACTTAGATGGTAGTACTGGGTCATTGGAACATGTTCTGGCAAATTAAACCCAAAGTACCTTTGTTGAAAGACACAAAGCCATCAATAGAACTGATGTCTTTGAGGGAGGATGAGGGAAAAGGAACACCTCAGTTTGGTACAGCATAGTGACAGGGAACATTTGGAAACATGAACTGGGAAAAAATTAACTTTCACCTACTTTAGTTTTCCAGAGAGTTAACTCTTAACCATGGACGGCAGTGAGTTGGAAGTGGGAAGTATTTGCATGCAGATGTCATGAGGAATAGCAAGCAGTTCTAAAGGACAAGATGATTCAGATCTGTCTTCTCTCCAATGCCAAGGGTCCTCAGTCATTTTGGAACCCCATCGTAACAAGCAGGAACAGTCCAGTTAGTCTCAGAATCCATAGTATTGATTTCAACATTGTGTTGATTCAATTTTCTGGCAGCATGTGGAAATTTAGAATTTCTTTTGTTATCTACACTTCAGTACTTGGGTAGGCTTATTTTTCTGTTGACATCTTAAAATGTGAAATATTTTCATAACATTTAGTATGGAGGACCTCAGTGTCTGTGTGGGAGACATCTGCCCTCCATGAGAAAGTCTAGTATGCCTCCTCCCAAGATGTCATTAACATCCCAGGTTAATGCTCATTCCTTGGTTTAGCTCATTTATCCACATTCCTCCCTTGCTTTTTGTTGTTGTTATTGTTGTTGCCATTCAATCCTTGATGTGTCCTCATTTTTTTAAAAAAAGATATTTCATAATTTAAATACAAAGTTATTTTAATGCTTAATAAATAGCATTCCAAAGTATATACTGCCTTAGTTATAAGTGCCTTCCATGTGTGTTCTTGTGTATATAATATCCGTGGATGAGGTAGGCAAGGAAAATATGTTTTAAAATGATGACTGATGATATGTTCTCTGGTTTTTCCTCTCATTTTTGAAGCCAGAAAAATAATACAATGAATATTTCAGACAGAAGAGTAAGACAAGGATTTAAATCTTAGCATTGCCTCTCACAATCTGGGTAACTTTAGGAAAATTAGCAAACTTTCTTTGAACTTAGTTTATTAATTTTTAAAACGAGAATAATAAAAGTACCCTCCTCACAGGACTGCAGTGAGGATTAAGGGAATTAATGAATATAAAACACAGCTCAAGGCCAAGCATATGGTAAGACCTTAAGGAATTTTATCTCATTGGTTATAAGACACACATTTTCCCCTGTATTTGAACATGTCTGTAGAGAGGTTATGTTTTACAATTTGTGGAATCTTACAGATGATCTTATAGTCATTGAAGCAACATATTTTTGTTTAAATGTATGATTAATAATTGAAGGTTGGCATTTTGTTTAAAATTGTTATAAATCAACACTGGAATCAGTTACCAACCCTCTCAGTGGAAATAATTTGCAGAGAAGAGGAAAAAATATATGAAATTTGTAAATTAGGACAGAGCTAATACCTGTCCTCTCCATTTTGAATTTATTGATTTATTCAATCCACAAGCATTACTTTGTTGAATGGAAATAACCATGTGCTTAACTCTATGTAGGTCAAAGACCTGTATAATGAGTAAAACATGATGTTTCTTCAAATATCTAAAAGATGTTCTTGGAAAACAGCACAAGTATAGTGGGCCAGCATAGTGGGCCACATACAAAATGAGGGGAAGCATGTTTTAGAAAGAGGAAACACAGGAAAAAGATCTTCAGGGAAGAAAAAGAATGGTTTTTCTGACTCATTACATTGTACAATATTTAATTTGAATGACCTATTGGGGAAGGAGCAAGAAGCTAAGCTAGAAGTTAAGAAAGGTAAGAATTTTGAAGGACCTTTTGCAATTATGCCTTCAGTCTCAGACTTAAGCATGGACAAAGTATAAATACTCTGAAGGAGTTTTAAAATGTTGGAGCAGTATAATCACAATTTTATTTCCAAAATATTATTTACAGTGAATTAAAGTGAGCAAGGTTAGAAACAAGGAGAGCAGTTAGGAATTTACAATGATAATTCTTAATGGTATTTGGGGATATGGAATGCATGGATTTGAAAGATTACAAAGGGGTTGAGATCCATAGAATTTGGTGATTTGTTGGATGTAAATTATAGATCACAGTTAAGTTTGAATTAACACATCTCATTTCAAATAATTAACGATGATAAACAGCTTAAATGCAGGGACCATGTTTTCATACCATCTACATGGCTCGTTGGGCCTAAAACAGTGTTGGGTTCACAATAAACATTTGGTAAACACTTGTTGGCTGGTCAAACATTCCTCTGGAAAATTCTTTGTGAATTTCAGAGGCATATGACCATAGTGAAACATGTTATTATTATCAAGAGAAAAAATATTCCTGAGTCAACATTCTAGAAATGTCCAATAGTCTAGAGCAGTTTTTCTCATTGTCCTTTTTTATGACAATATGGTGACTTGGAATATAACATGACACCAAGAAATAGAAAAATAAAAAGGATCTTTGAAGCAATTTCTTTTTATCTTGCTTTATTCTTAACAGCATTTCTCTGGTCTAATTCTTTTATGGTTCCAGGGAGAATTACATTTCAAATTCCATAATTGCACAGGAGAATTGGAGTCTTGTAAAAATTTAGAGCACTCTGTTCAAAGGCAATTTTTATTATCAACCGAACCTATGCTGTGATGCAGCCCAGGAAATTGTTTAGAGCATCATTAAAAGAACCCTTTTAATATGACTACTTTCTCTTGAAAAAATGTAGCACACTCTTATTTAATATTACCTTATTACTACAATCGACTATATATTTGTTGAAAGTCTTATAGTATGGTATTTAGGGTATTGAACCAGCACAAAATATACATGAACTTTATCAGTTTTCATTTTCCCTTTACAAACCGAGAACAATATTAAATGACATTTTATGACATTTGATAGGTATTTAAAATTTGTTATTGCGGCTGTTCAGTGAACCGTAAAATACAAGTGTAACAGTATGGCTGTGTTTTCATTATGAGAAATGTGAGCAAGAAGTACTTAAATCAGCGTCTTACAATATGTGCCCATTTTCCATCAATGTCTTGCTCCTGATCCTCTGCCAAGTTCATTATCTCCTCTGTGCCTAAATTTGTCCCTGTGAAAAATTAGGAGAGAAGGAAGAATAAATTAAGACTCGCCTCTAAAATGATCTGAAAGTCAAGTATGGGAAAATCATATACAAGTTTAAAGGACAGATTTATTCACTAGTGCCCTCATTTGTTTGAACACAGTACAGCGTGCTGTGGGAGAATAGCTGAAAAACTGATGCATTATTTCTTTTCGCACCTTCTATCCATAAAGATGGTTCTTTTATTTGCAGCTGAAGCTATTATATCCAGAGCCTATGGCTGTTTGGCGCTTTTAACGATGGAAATTTTAAAAGAGAAACAGCAAGTAAAATGTGAAAATGTCCCCTGGGACATTATTTTATTACTGCGTGTCCCTTATCATTTAGCAAAGTAGATGCAATATGAAAAATTCACTCAGTTTGTTTGGTGGCTGGTTGGCAAAGATTCAAACAGCAGGTACTAAAAAATAATAATATTATTACTTAGCTAACCTAAGCTGTGCGTGTGCATGACTGTGCCATCAAGTCAAGTTGGAAAGGTTAATGGCACAAGTCAGTCAAGAAGAGGCAGAAGCCATGTAGCTTGAAAAACCAGCATGGCACCATGGAGGAAGAGTGAGCTTTGAAGGATGGTGCACTTGGATTTCCTAATCATTTCTGAGCATTCTTTTCTACAATGAGAAAATATACAATCAGTAATATCTTACAGAGTTTTAAGTATCAAATGAGATATTTAAAAATCAAGCAGTTATCAAGATGTTTGCCATCTTTATGCTTGCTTTTAATTATAGAATATTGACAATGCAAAAATCATCTGATAAGCACTGCGAAAACACCATGTCCTGCCTTTTCCCATGGTCTCTTGAGTTACTCTATCAGGTCCTTGGCTGATGCCTCTTTCAGGCAATTATTTTTGATTTGCTTTAGCATGGATAGACCCTCTGCATTATAACTTTTATGTAGAGAAGCCATTAGATGTAACCCAACAAAATTGCCTTACTGGGTTTAAATTGTTCAGTCCTGGTGTTGATAAGCACTATTTGGTGCTTATTAATAACTGACTAGTGTTGTACTGAACATGCTAATCAAGAAAATTGGATGCATCAGAGAAAGGAAAGCTACCAATGTTAGTTAATAGATGAACTAGATAACTTTATGGTAAATTTTCAAGTAGAAGAGATCATGGATAATTAAATGGGGAAGAGATCAGGAAGAGAGTAGCAGAAGTGAATCAGAAATTATTTTGTTAAATGTTCAAACTTATTATACTTCTTTGCTCTCTATTAGCTGTAAGTCACATGCTAACCTTTCAGTAGAAGCAGAGTAGACCTCCCCAAATGTCCTTTTTATAAATTCATCTTACAGATTTGGGGTTGGCTTCTATGTTGCTGACAACTATGTAGATGTTTGCAATTTTACTGTCACCTGTGTCACTACTTTCTTAGTTGATTTCAGGTACTGTAAAAAGCTATATCCTCTTCTACATGAAGACATCTGCATTTTATATTGCAATCAAAAGATGGGCATTTTTAAATGTAAAGATAGATGTACTTCTAAATGTAAAGATAGAAACTATTCTAAAATACTAAATAGTTTACCTGCATAGTGAGTTAAGCTTGGTGATTCTTTTCTTAAAGCATCATTAACATGCACATAAAAAGAATAAAGATAAGCTTAAACACTCCTAGATCCCATCTGGTCTCACCAGTTCTGAAGGTGCCCAGGGCTTACTGGGCCTTTCTCTCCTATCCTTTATTATAGCAAGGCTATATGGTTCCCTGAGAAATCAAAGTCAGCCAGTGAAGAATAATGGCAGGCCTTTAACAAAGAAAACTTTCCCTCTGTCCAAAGATCTGAATGGTGAAATATCTAAATTTAATTTAAAAACCTCTTACCATAGCCTGGGTGTGGGCCCTCCGTCTCTACTGAACTATGTCTCTTCTTTGGAAAGTATATCCCTATTTCTTTTGGATCAGGTATGACATGGTGGTCCTGGACATCTTACCAAAGCTTCATTAGTGGCTTCACCAAGTCTGTTTCAGTTTAGAACTTAGAAGTCACCATGGTGCCATCTCTTTTTATTAATGCACTCCTTTTACTGTTTTTCCACTTGGTTTTCCTCCTATAGGAAATTTTTTTAAATGGGAAAACATATAAATGAATAGAAATAAATATAAACATGAATGTAAAAATAGAAATAAAGATAGGAAAATATTTTTTTTTAAATTTAATGAACTGTATGTTTAAAAATACATGCTTTTCAACTTTTCACTTTATATCCTTTATTTTTCAAGTTATTGTGCCTCATTGTTTTCTGCCCACACTTTTTATGTACTCAAGAATTCTGGGTACTATCAAAAAACATTTAATAATACATTCCTAATAATATATATTTATAATTCAAGCAAAGCATTTTTAGTTATTTAGTCATTTTGAATCAAAATTTTATTAAAAAATATAGGACATTTAGAGAAAAACAAAAATAAAAGAGAAATTTATTCATTTTTTATTCCAAGATTCAAGAGCCAGTATTTCCTACATTTTGATATATTACATTTTTGTAGCATTTTAGACATGTGACATATTCAGTTACTCCACTGTGCTTTTATCCACTTTTTTGGGGGGGGGTGGGAGCGGGGAGATGAACGGGTACCAGGGATTGAACTCTTGGGCACTCAACCACTGAACCACCAGCCTTATTTTGTATTTTATTTAGAGACAATGTCTCACTGAGTAGTTTAGTGCCTTGTCATTGCTGAGGCTGGCTGTGAACACACAATCCTCTGCCTCAGTCACCAGAGACACTGGGACTACAGGCATATGCCACTACACCTGGCTTACCCAGTGTTGTAACACAGTTAAATACTCAAAAGTTTGTCTCATGTTAAGACAGCATTTTTTTAAATAAAATGTGCCATGATATTTAGAATACGTGAACACATTCTTCATGTACTTTTAAATTATTACATTTAATAAGCCAGGAAAATGCTTTCCGGAGATATCTATTTTCCCTCCTGTTACAGGGTACTAGAGGTTGGGTAAGGGACAATGGCTAGGCATGCATAGATGGATCCCCGAACCACTGGAGGTTCTGATTGGCAGCCTCCAAGAAGGCTTGAACCCTATCATCTTGAGACTCTCACCTTTTACTATAGGTAGTCTTTGGGGCAACAGAAAATGCAATACATGATGGTATGTTCCTTCCAAGATTAAGTTAAAAAGACATGGCCCTATTTTCCTCTCTCTCTTTCTTTCTACTCTTTCTGGCCCCTCTCTGGGGGAAGCCAGCTATCATATAAAAAGGAATCCACCTGGAAAGGAACTGGGGCCTCATGATGAGAGCTATGAGAGTGCATGGTCTTGGAAGTAGATCCTTCAGTTCTGGTAAAGCCTTTGGTGGCTATAGTCTCATCTGTTCTCTGTACTGCAACCTCATGGCAGACCCTGAGCCAGAATAATTCAGCTCAGACTCTTTTAGATACCCAGCCTCAGAAATTGTGTGAGATAAATTTGTCATGTTTAGGTACTGATTTTTTGAAGTAGTTTGCTATACAGCAATAAAAAAAAATGAATTCAGTGTCAAGGGGTAAGGTGCTTTTTACCTATCCTCAGAACACTGGAGATGAAGCCCCTCTAGAACAAGGCTCAGTTATTCAATGGACCTTAGAAAAAGAAGTGAAAGTTTGGGGAGTTGAGAACAGGTCCATTAGGACTGGCTCATGGTCTAAATAAATTCTCGGGACCAAGTGTAACCACCTACCTGGCTTTGTGCATGTCTGCAGCATGTATTTGGAAAGATGAGCATGGTGCATTCAAATGAATAAAAGCAGATAGCCAGGATGCTGTCTGAATACTGTTTGCCTAAGTCAGGGGCCACTTCCAGAGTGATAAATGCCGTTCTCCTATGCTAAATTTCCCTCTTTAGGTCACATCATGTTTATGATTTGAACATAATACTGCCTTAAAAATAAGTTTCATTGGTCAGAAATAGGCAATTCCAATTTTTAAATGCTCTCATGTTGTGTTCAATGATACTCTCTTATTTACCCGATATTATATTTCTTTATAGACAAACAGCTTATCTTTTAACTAATAGCTGTATAAAGTAGAACTAAAGGTTTGAAGCAGATTTTAAAACCTATGGGTCTATGCTCTATGTAGGAGGGCATAAAACTACAAATGTTTAAATAGTGATAATCTAAACACCCTACAGAATTGTCTGATAGTTAAACTCAGTAAAACCTACTCTATACATGTTGAAGGTAGTATGCAGGGATAGCCAAAGGTATACATGAGTGTGTGGGAGTAGGGAGAGAGTGAGGGGTGGGGAGGGAGAGGGAGAGAGGCCACAAGAAAAACTTTTAATAAATGAATGCCTGGGTATATAAAGAAACTCTGGCCATTTACATATTAAAACATTGCTCCATAGTGATCTTTGGAAAACCCTGTGAAACCATGTTATATTCTCCTTAAAGTCCTTCAACAGCTCCCAACATATATAACATGTATTCCTAGCCCTAACTTATAGATCCTTACAAATTCTATGGTCTTTTAAGGAAACTATTCATACTCTACTATGAGAGAGTGACATTTTTCCCTCCCCATTAGCAAATTTGTTCCCTTTCTCTGAGGTTCTTGATTTACCTAAAAGAAGGAAACCTCAGCAGTCTTTGATAGGCAGAGGCTAACACTGTAAACCCTAGGGTTGCATTTTAAGAGGAAGTTAGTACTAGCAAGAGGAAAAATTATTTATTAAGACAAATAGATGAAAGAACTGAGCAAATACAAGACTTGAAGGTCTCCCCGTACTTTCCTAACTCCATCAAAGAGAATGGATATTATTAATGGGAATTAGTATTAATGAGACTAATTAAGAGCTGGAGCCATGCAGTGTGGGAAGACCAGAGGGACCAAGAGGAAAAGGAAAAGGAGAGAGAGTGATGGAGGTACTTTTGGATCCTCTATGGATAAACAGGAGAGTGTCTGACTATGTTTTTACAATGCACTGGGTAGAATACAGTTGAATACAAAGAGTAAAAATATAATTCAGATTTGTTTAAACATTTAAGAGGCAAAGCTGCCATAAAAAAAAGGAGGACCCATGATAGGTATGTATCAAGGTATATGGATACTATGGCTCAAAATTTTCCAGTAACAGCAACATTCCTTTCTAGGTTTATTCTGCCTCCCATGATGTCGGTTTAATTCTACAGGCCAACTCCCCATGAGGGTCAAAAATGTAGCCAGCATTAGCCCCATATATAAATGAGAAGAAATTGTGCTCTTTGCTTCTAGAAGCTCCCCCCCCCCCCAGAAAGGCAAGGAGGTTTATTTACTAGAAGCCCTCAGTACATCTTTTCAGGAAATCACTTGGTCAAATGTGAGTCTCATGCTTCTCTCTGAATTAATAATGATGACCAAGGATGGGGATTTTGATGATCAGCTGATGCTGGAACCACACACCTAGCTATAGATCTTAAAGATTGAGTCAGTTTCTCTCATAGTATTTTTATGCCATGTGGAAGAGATGTAACTACTGAAATGAAAATTGGGAAGGTCTCCAAGAACAAAAAGTAGAAACCAATGGTTGATATTGGATAATCAGTCACCACCCCATATTACTGTATCATTCTGTGGAGATATACCATGCTTGTATAATAGACTAAGAGAAAAAAAAAACTGTAAATAAATAATTTAAGTTATAGAATTATTCCCACATTTATCTGTATTAAGGATATTTTAGAAAAAAAATGTGTGTATGTAAATACGTGTATATGTATCATTTCCTACAGAGAGGTTAAAAAACATTTGCCAGATTGAAAGATATTTATAATCTCAAAATATTAAGAATCACTGTAATTTAGGCAAACTGATAAACAACTTTCTCTTCCAGTGTTTCTCCAATTTTTACGCAAAACTCTTAACACAGAACAGTTCAAACCCTTCCCTTTTTACATCCGAGACCATGTTTCTTCTGGTGCTTGCCTGGCCCTCATCCCTCTTCTGGGAAACTCTAAGTCTTCCTTTAAGACTAACTTCACATACAACCTCTCCAATGCAACTTTTTTTAAACGTTCACTCTGTGAACAGAGTAGATCCATCTCTTACAACAATAAGTATGTAATCTACTATGCTGGTACTCTTGTTTGCATGTCTCACTCCCTAATAGGACTCAGCAATTTATGTCCACAATTTGTGCCTTTCCTCTTCATCTTTATAATCACTGGGCTGGGTTGGTAAACCCTGGTTCAGTGAGGACACAACCCCTGATTGGAGAAGTATTGTGTCAGCCAATTGGAAATTGAGAATGTGTGGGAGCTTTGTGATGGTGCACAATTATTAGCATTATTATTAATTTCAGAGAGGCTTTTCTTAATCCATAGTTAGGATCTAGGCACTAACAGGGCAGTTTGGTTAAAACAGATATTTGGATAAATTATCTGATCCCATTTAATCTTGGAAGTTCATAAATTATGCCTCTAAATCAAGACCATAAACACAAATCTTCAGACTTACCTTTTATTAAGTGGATTCTATTATTACTGATTTTATTTTACAGGTGAGAATGTTTAGGTTTAGAAAGAAGATACAATTTGCCTGTGTTATATTATCTCTAGGTTTGAATGCAGGTCTTTCCAGGTATAGTTGAAGTCCTTGAGATCAACTAGGTACATGTTCTAAGGTTCTCTGCTAGATATTTTATTTTATTTTATTTTATTTTGTGTGTGTGTGTGTGTGTGTGTGGATCTGGAATACTGAGGTCTTTATTAGAAAATACCTCTTTCTCACAGGAATCTACAGTACTGTCAAGATGTCAAAGATAACAAAGTAAATATTATAAAATTCAAGATTAGTCATGGCATTTGGCAACATCTAAGAAAACAATGTGGAAAGTTAACAACCAATGAAAAATTTAAGAAGCAATTCAATTAAAGACTAGAGAGATGTCTCTGGATAGAAAAATGATTAAATTTTTCAGTTGGATGCATAATTAAATAATTATGGATATAGACACTTGAAGGAGAGAATTTTGGCTCAAGATTCACTTACTCTCATTGAAGAAGCTACTCTGTTGAGTATCTATAGCTTCACTGCAAAGTAAAGCAATTGTAGGTTTTTTAAAATATCATTCCACTAGACTAAGTATTTTGAGGCAGATAAGAATGATGCATTGCTATAGTTTTGTTCCCAGAAATCAACCCAATTACTTAGAAGTTATTCAGTAAAAATTTATCACATAAGTGTACCATCACTCCAGTCAGGAGGGGCATGGCCAAAAGGATCATCATAAAGGAAGTTTTGAAGCAAGAAAAGGTTTTTGCTAGCTTAAGAAGAAGTGGGAAATCTTTCCAGGTGGATAAAATAGGGTGAGCCACTTTATGGCATCACAAGAAACTCTCAGGGGTAATGTTTACATCCAGTAGCCTCTTGTCCTACTGCTACTAAGCGGTCATTAATATCTTGGAGTGTCCCTGCACATAGGGTTCAAGGGACGTCACAAGTAAAAATGGAGCATCTGGGACTTTAGAAGGTATCATCTCTCCTTCAGGGTTGTCATGTGTGTCTTGGTAAGTACCCAGTCAGAATAATCAAGCTTTTTACTAAGCTTTTAATTATTCCATTATTTTATAATAGGCAAGTCATTTAACTCCTCCGAATTTCAACTTAGAAAATAGTAAAATAGATAATATTATGGCCATGTACCATATAATGATGTTTAGGTGGTGATAGACCATATATACAATGTTTGTTCCATAAGATTATAATGGAGCTGAAAAAAATTCCTACTGCTTAATTACATTGTAGCTGTCATAAAATCATAGCACAATGTTTTAATCACATTTGTGGTAATGCTATGTAAACAAATGTACTGCACTGCCAGGCATAGAGGAATATAACACGCAGTTATGTATAATTCATAATACTTGATAATGATAAGTGATTCTATTATTGCGTTAGGCATTTACTAAGCTGCATATTTTATTGTTATTTTATAGTGTGCTATTTTAACTTATTAAAAAATTTCACTGTAAAATAGTATGCGGTGTAATACTGGTAGCAGCCCCATACACCTCATGATTACTGTGTTTATTGATCACACCAATTGGCCACACCTAGTGATTGACTCACACCATGCAGGTTTGTTCAAGTTCAGTGGATAATGTTCGCACACCAAGGAGAGAGTTGTTTCCCTGCCATTAAGTGGTTCATAGCTCTATAGTGTTTAAGATATTTTACCTTGATCTTGGATGATAAGATCTTCCTTTACATACTCTGGCTCCTTCTCATGAGGCCACTTGAAGATAAATGACCATTGTAAATGACCATTGTATTACTTGCTGGGTATGGCTTTATGTTCTCTCCTAATACTTAACACTGATGATGTGGTCTGCTTACATGTGAGTCAAAAGGACTGGATATTTTGAAGGCCTAGGAAGTCTGACTCATGCCTTATTTCTTTGGACTCATTCTGCATTCTTCATAGTTTCTCCAAATAGGGTGTAACTCTTAAACTGAGGTATCCTTAAACCAATCTGCTTCATGAAAAGAAAGAAGTAAAAACAAACAAACAAAAACACTAGAATACAGTTCACAAAGAAGACATATTTCCTTTGAATCTATGCTTTTCTCACTAAAATCACTCTCTGATTCTTGGGAATTTTGTCTTTGATTTACATCCAGATCCCTCTGTATGTCAATATGTGAATGGGGCATAAGGAAGGTAGGATTATACCTTGATGGATGAGATTATGCTGAAGGTGGAAGGGTGTCACCTAAGTCATCACACTGGTAGAAGGATCAAATAATTGAAAAATATGTAAAGTCCCTTTGAAAAGTGGGATTCCGCATGTTAGATGGCTGTATTGATATACAAGTTCTATGTTAAAGGCATTCCTGAAATAAGAGAACACGTCTAAATCTTTCACCTAGAGAACTATGCTCCTCATTCTGGGAACAACAAACTCTTTTGAAAATAATATCTTAAAACCCCAGAAAAACAGTAAATAGACTTGCAGAGCTGCTAAACATGCATCAGATCCCAGGTGTGATTTCACAATGCATCTTAATAAAGGACTAAATTACATTTTATTTTCATAGACGTTAAGTTTGTTCCTAGGCTTTCCCAAGTGGATTGATATACTAGTTTGAATGTGATTTCTGTTTTACCTTTATATTAAAACAAATGGAAGTGAAAAGGTCAAGTTTATTCAGAAAATTGTTAGCTATCACTGGGAAAAAAATTATTCACCATGTGTGATCTTAATCAATTTTCATTCATTGCTAAAGTTCACACAAAGTTTAGCTTCATGTCCATGAGAAATGGAAATGGTGACTGGTATATTACAGGAACAATAAATATACCTGAATCCAAAGTCCTCTAGACAATATTGTTAATAAAACATATTTGTCTGGTTTCATAAACTAGAAATGTTTAAATTAGAAAAGCTGCTTGCTTAGATGCTGGGTTAATAAGAGCATTTTCAGTTCTCAATCTTCATTTATTCCTGATGTCAAGAGGGAAAATTAACTCAAATACACAGTCTGGGCTATAAATCAGAGCACTTATATAATGTCTGGGGGGCAGCCACAGCTGGAGAACCTGGCAGTGGACAATGATGTGTAGAATACACATCTCAAAGAAGGGGACTGGGGCTTTTGCCTAGAGTTGTCCATACAGCAGGACTGTACCACACAATTTCCCATTTTTTTCACTGAATTCTCCACATAGTGTTGGGGACTAAAGGGAAAGTTTGAGGATTATGACTAGATTAGAGTCAGAACGAGTTATTTGAGAAAGGAATTCATGCCCCTAAATAGATTCGAGATAAAGACAAGATTAGGAGCTGGAGCGGTCATAGGGCTAGTGATAGATGTGCTGTTGATAGAAATAGTGTTGGTGAACTATAATTAAACATGGAGAGGATAAAAGAGGCCTGAAATTGCATAAGATAAGTTAAAAGTAAAAGGGGGCCTGAGAGTTGTAAAATTGAGTGGAGAATTTAAACAGGCTAATAGAGATGGAGTGGTCTGGGTTTGGAAAACATGAACCTAAGTGGAGAAGCAGGACTGCTATATTTTGGCATGTGTAGATACCAAAATATTCTGCTACAGCCATATGAATATATATATTGGAATCTTTGATTAACAAAGGCAAGTTGTAACACAAAACATAAACCAAATAGATGATTACTATCTCAAAAATAGGATGCTGATTGATTCCATCTATTTGAAGAATCATTGTAGTCAAATTCTGGGAAAAAAATTATCATTGGTACTCCTCAGTAAGTGCTAATATTCTTTTGCAAATAAGCCATAAAAGTCTCCCTCTACATTTTAGTTTAGGGTGATGGGTACCTTTGATAGATTTCAATATGCCTATAGGATGAAGAGTTGTAGCTCACAAAAAAGGGGGATTACAGACTGAACTGTGCACCTTCTAAATCTATACATTGACGATCTAGCATTCAATATCACTACATTTGGAGATAGGGTCTAAGCAAGGTAATTAAGGTTAAACAAGATCAAAATGATTGAAGAAGAGGAAGATATGACAGAAGAGCAATACATACACAGGGAAAGACTATATGAAGACAAAGAAGACAGCTGTCTGAAAGCCAAAGAGACAGCCCCTCCCTTGAAACCAAGCCTGATAACATCTTGATCATAAAACTTCAAACCTCCTGAACTGTAACAAAACTCATTTCTATTGTTAAGTCACCCAGTATGTGATATTTTGTCATGGTAGTTCTACCAAAATAATACGAGGGATTGTGGTCACATAGCAACTGCAAAGTGGCAGGAAATCAAAAGGCAAGTTGAATTAGAGTCTTTCCCCCATAGACCTCAGTCGACAAAATGAAGAAAAGTCCAGGATTATTCTAATCTATTTTCCTCTTAGAAACTATTAAACAGGCTTGTTATACTGGATGAAGTATATTTGTGTGTTAAATTCATCATTTTGGGGGATGATTTTTAAACTCACTTCTTTTATAGCTTTCTGAGAAAGAAAAAATATATATAACACATACATGTGTATGTAATATATATGATAATACACATACACGCATATATGTACATATATGTACATATTTATAAAGTTTGTTCTGTATTTAATTTTTCGTAAAAAATTATAATTTATATCCATCTCTTGGCTTACTTTCCTTGACTGTAACCATCTATATCAGTCATCATAAAGCAATGAAAAACATCAATTTATCTTGTTATGCTTAAACTGACAAAATTCTGGCAAACTTTTTGTTAATCACGAAGACACACACACACACACACACACACACACACACACAATAAATAATAAACAAGCCAGGGAGTTTTAGTCCTAAAACTTAATAGTTGCCAAATGTATGAATGAGAAAAAGAAAAGGAGTCATTGTGCAAAAGAAAGGAAGGATAAAAAACTGCTAGAATGCTTTAAGTGGCAAGTGGTAAAACACATTGTAGCAGGCTTTATTGATTTAAGGTTCTTTTACTGTACTTCCCAAGAAGATTCCAGTGTGTTTCAGGTTTGGGTTGATCAGATACCGTTCAGTTTCTATGTTTCATTAGCCCATGTGTCAGTTTCATCCAAAGACTGGCTTCTTATAGGGTAGCAACAATGGCTCTATCATCTCCAAGACTCCACATGAGAGTTACATGCTGAGGAAAGAGAATGTCTCTGCTAAATAGATTATGCAGTTGTCCACACTGCCTACTCTGGTCATTTTTAAACTGCATAGACTAGTCTCCTAAGGAACTTGGTATGTTCTGGGAGTATATTAACTTCAGGGAAAGTTCTAAGCCGCTGAAAAGCATGCTATATTCTTTCACCCTAGAGCTGTGCAGTAACCAATCTGGCCACAGTTCACAATTTGGTTTAAGATATATAGGCCTGTCTGTGTGCCTGGCTATGTGTATTAGGAATATGGTATCCTTGATTTGGACTAATCCGGGGGGAAAAAGGTCATACAACCCTTAAGCTCTTAAGCTCTAAGACTGCTGAAATAAATTTCTACAAATTGCATTGCTTAAAACAACAGAAATGTATGCTCTTATCATTTTGGAAGCCATAATTTAAAAATCAAGGTAATGGCATGATTGTTTCTTTATGAAGACTTTGAGAGAGTATCTGTTCCATGATCCCCCCTTAGTTTCTGGTGGCTTTTGATGACTCTTGGTGTTCTTTGGTTCATATGCATCTCTCTATTATTTGCTTCCATCTTTACCTGGACTTCCTTTCTGGATTTTGGTGTCTTCTCCTTTTCTGTTTCTTAGAAGGACTCATCATTGGATTAGAACCCATTCTAAATCCAAGATGATATCATCATGAGATTCTTGACCTAAGTAAACCTGTAAAGACCCTATTTCCAAATAGGCTCACATTCACAGGTCATAGGGGTTAAGAAATTGGATCTATCATTTTGTGTTCACAATTCCAGTCACTATAGTTCTTTTTGGGAAAAAAATCTCCATGATAGAAAGTTTAAGTGGAGGAGCAGTATAGGTACATCTTAATTTTGCCAAGGAGAGAGGCTTGAATTTGAAAGTAGTGGTTTCCCAAGTGGGGATAGACAAGAACACTTAAATATTCTACTTATACTTTTGTTCATCTAAGAAAATAAGAAAGGGATGTTTTTTTTTCCCCTAATATTTAACACATACATTGATGGTATAGTCTTCCTGAGGTCTGAGTTATGGGAGGCATTCTAAATGGGAAAGGTGGTCTCCACATTGACAAGAGTCTGGCAGTCAAGTCTTTATTCATCCACTTACTTTTTGTATATGGAGATCCATTTCAGTATTCATGGGCCCCATTAAATGGTATTTGAATGTTGTAGTGTTTTTATCTAAGATAAAACTTAGATAAAACAAATGAACAAATGCACTTAAATATTGCTTTTAATTGAGGATAATACTAATAATGATGAATGATGCAGAATAAATGTTTCTGACTCTGTTTTGGCTTGTCAACTTCTTAATTACCTGTGTAGACAATGTCTTATCTTGAATTTCCTCTACATAAAACAAGCACTTTCTATTTTTCAAGATAGTTACTAATATAACTTTAAGGTTGAAGTAGGTGATCATGATTTAAATAGACTTTACCAATTAGTTGCATGATGTTTTGCAGCTGCCTATAATTTTATTTTCAGCTATGGTATTTTCTATACTCGTTTCCACTTTGCCTTAAGAAATTTTCAAGAACCAATTTCTTTTTTGATATCCTTAAGGGATATTATATGAAAAGAGATAGAGATGATTGATAAAGCAAAAATTCAAATTTAAAATTGGTGAATTTCAGGTCAGTCTATATGATGGGAAGAGGTCCAAATATGATTTTTTACCTCATTTCCTCTTTGTAAATAGATGCATGAAACCCCATTATCTTTAATCAGAAGTTTTTATTATTATCTTTTAAAGGTTTAGGAGGATAAGAGCTTAAAGGCAAAATTCAGAAGAGATATGATTAGGAAAGTATTTTAGGTAGCAAAAGAAAGAAATGTAAAGCAAATCATAGTATGATCTTTGCATATGCAAAGCAGATGAACTACTTTCAAGAGGCCACACCCTTTTAAACTTTCCCAGTAATAAAGAAGGTCTAATCAATAAATTCATGCTCTCTTTCTGTGAACTCTTCTCTTTTTTGTATACATAGAATGTAAAGAATTAGCACTACACTTGGGACATAACGTGGAACAGAAGTTGGCAAACAGGTGGACCAAATCCATTTTGCAGTCTATCTGTAAATAAAGTTGTATTAGCACATAGCCATGTTCATTCATTCACTTATGACCATTTGATACTTAAAAACGTAGTGTTGACTAATTGCAACAGGCCTGTGAACCTGCAAAGCTGAAATATTTACTATTTTGTTTTTAGAAAAAAGTTTGCTGGCCCCAAATGAGTGGTTTTGCTAATGAGAATCACCGAGATTCTTTTGCTTTTCAAGCAAAACATGTTGGAATATCTGCATGGTACAGGTGTTGTGCTAGGTGCTATATGGAAAAGAAAACACATGTATGTGTTTAGGGGTTTCTTCACATAGTAGGATAAATATGACACTTGTAAACAGAGGTATGACAAGGCGATCAAGGGCTGCTAACTAGAGACATAGGCAAAGATTGTTCCCAGAAGACGAAGAGATAACTTCCAACTAAGATAGAGGCCCAAATATCAGAGACTAAGATTTTTTTTTCTTTTCCAAAAAGGGAAACACAAGATTTCTTCCATCTGGGCATACAGGGAAAACAGAAAACTAAACAATTACTTGTGCTTCTGGTTCAATCTAATATCACTATTTCCAATGAAAGTAGGAAAGATGAAAGATGAAAATTAAATAAAAGCAGTCTTCAATTATTACTGATGCATTCATCTATTTACTCATCAATATTTAAGTGTCTTCTCTGCCAGGTGCAGTATGATAAAAAACAAACATAGCAAAGGTGGTTCCTACCCTCTGGGAGCTTATATTTTGGTGGGTGGCGGAGGGTGGATACTTTCAATGTTTTACAGTTAAAATAATTTTGTTATGAAATTCTAATGATGCAGAACCTGTGGTTATTGTCTTACAATAAATTCTTATACGTATAATTGCTGACTTGAAAGTCAAATTATTTTAGGACTGCTAAGATAGATAGATAGATAGATAGATAGATAGATAGATAGATAGATATAAACAGCCTTCCAGAAATAACACTATTAGGTTGATACTAATTTATCTAATGCCCTATTTGCAAACAGAGACATCTATAGAGTTTTCTTACCTTAGTCATCAAGTACTTTTAATTTCAGGTTACACTTGATATTGGACTGTATACAATGCAAAAATATCTAGATTAGCATGCTACCCACCTCCCAGCTCCCACTGATATATAAGCCAAAGTAGAACCATTCCTTCTATCCTTTCACTCAACAAATATTTGTTGAGTACCACTGTTTCCAAAAGGAGAATGGTCAGTTTAAGTGTAGAAGTGATGATGGGCTCCCTTCATACACATCTTTGGTTTGGTATCTTGCAAGTTTCTGAACTGTGTTTTCTAATTTCTAGAAAAACTCATGCATATTTAGAGTTTGGTTACGTTTCAGAGACTACTTGTAAGGTTTTCTTTGAGACCTTTGTTATGGTAAATATGTAATACTTGATGCAATCTAAGTAAAACTATGTTTCTTGGTATAGAAATAAATCAATAAATTCAAATTATTTCTGAGGGTTCTAGGTTTTGATTTTTTTACACATCACGTGACATCAGTAATCATTCAGAGGATCAAAGAAAGAAACAATGAACCATAGGGGTTCAACAAAAAGTGAAGAAGAGGAGCAAGCACATTTATATTTTTCCATAATGATAACAATCTCCCTAGAAAAATAAAAGTCATTCACAAAAGTTATTTTAAAGTTAGGAATGTATTACCATACAATAGTTTTCCAGACTCTACCTATACAGATAGAGCCTGCATAACTACATATATATGTATGTGTGTGTGTGTGTGTGTATGTGTGTCTAGTAAGTCTTCTGTTATCTCTGAGCATAAAATAGACTTTATGATAGGAATAACAAAAGACACTTATCCCACTTGAAATTAAGAAATTAATTTGGCACCAGAATAAAGATAGTAATTGAAAAGAAAATATTCTCTAGTAGAAGATTTTCAGTAATTCAATTTGTATCAGTATAAAAATAATGTTACCCAACTTCATTTTGAATGATGTGTAATCTCTTAATGGCTAAGTCCTCAATGGGGGATGGGGATTAATGCTTTATTCATTGAAGAGGTTTAAATAAGAAAGGATCATCCTCATTTGAAAATGAAAACATTCAATATTGATATGTTTAAGACTCTTTTTCATATTTCTTTGAAATAACTTTGAATGCCTCAAGAAAGACAAATATTTTATATTGCTAGGAAAAAATTAAGAACTTTATAAATAATCTGAAAAACATTAAAACCTAGTTACCACTCTTTATATTGGACCTTTTAGTAATAAAAGTATGTATGTTAAAATTTGAAATGAAATCTGATTATTAAAATGAAAGTGCTGTCCACTAGCATGGAACTAATCAAAAATTTTAGTTAATTTATTAAATTACTTTATTCCGGTATTAAAAAAACAGGAACACAGTCACACACAGAACTCTCACACACATACAAAAGCAATGTTGGTATTTTGATCGAGGGATGATTATACATATTTTCATATTTGCACATATCATTAAGTACCCAAATATACTCAACAAATTAAGGAAAATTCTGTTCCATAGTATCATCATGCAGAAAATACATATGAATGACAAAATTTGAAAATATCTCAAGACACTACTAGATTACCAGATAAGTGTTTTAGGCCTCTGAATTTCATACTTGAGGCAAATGAAAAGTAGTATTAATATTTGCCAATTTTCTAGTGAAATGATTACCTTCTTTTAAAAAATAAAAGCACTTAATACTTTTCTTAGTCAGTTTTCTATTGATTTAACAAAATATCTGAGCATGGGTAATTCATTCAAAACAGAGTTCTATTTAGGTTGTAGTTCTGGAAACTAAGAAGTTTGAGAGTCTGGGGCCAGCATTGAGAACTGCCTTGTTGCATCACAACGTGGTGGAATCAAATCCTGAGAAGTTTCTAGGAAAAACTCACTTTTATAACAGGGCTACTCCTTTTATTAGCCATAAATCCATGGATGGATAAACCATATATGAAGGCATAGTCCTCATGACTCAGTCACCTCTTAAATGTGCCATCTTCAGATATAATTAACATGAATTTGGGGACTGAGTTCCTAACACATGAAATTTGGGGACCATAATCAAACCAAAGCAATGCTTTTGGTAAAATGGTGGTCTTCTCGTTCAGTCATCTCCAAAATGTTAAAAAATAAATTGAAATTATAGTTAAATCACTCAGGATTGCATATCCAAGCATATTTGACATCCAAAAAAAACCCCTATCATTTTGGCCATTTGTGATTTGGTAAAAGTTCTCGAAATATTGAACATGGCCCCATGTGAAGATGTGGTCTAGAATATGTACTGGTATCAACCATACATTGGGTCCTCTCTCCTAGAACCTTCTACATTAAAACCCTGATAACATAGGATAAGGTCCTAATTGTATTTTCTCATCCAAAGGAACTTTTTTTTTTCATACACAAAGCTGAAAACAAGAAATTGGACTTAGCAAAACATATTCCCCAGTACAAAAAAGAAATAGAGCCCATATCTCAGTTATGAAGTCATTTCAGCTAACTAGGCAATCATTTTTCTTTAAGTATTCTGATTAAAAACGATCTTCTGTATAAAAATAAAACTAGAATCTTGATTAGGTTTCTAACTAGTTGGTCTGCCTTGTTCAAAACATAATGGGTTAAATGAATAATTCATAAAATATTTAAAATCAATGTTTTAAAAGAGTGAGGATCCACTATTTGAGAAAGGGTAATAATTAATTAGCCCCATTAACCCCATTCTATATGTGACCCATTATATTCAAGAGACTTCTATATGTCTCTTGAATATATTATGTCACCTATAAAATATATAAAAATAACACAACTTCTATATGTCTTCAAATATGAGACATACCCAGATTTAAATAAAAACTGTTGATACAAAAGCAGAGAAGATAATTGTATCAGCCGTTGCTGCCATACCTGTATGAGTTGAATATTCATCCACATACTTAATATGTCATCAACACAGTTAATATTTCTGTTAGATCCACATACATATAAGATATTATGATATCTTATCATAAAGCTATAAAGAAAATATAAATTTCCATTAATGTTTCTCTTAAAAATTTCTCTAGAAGATTATTTGCATCAAAAAGTTATTGTGTTTGGATAGGCAGCATGCCACAGGCCAGGCAAAGCAGTTAGAGGTTGTAGAAAGCTCCTGATCCTTCAGAGTAGGTCTGCAGTTCTCAAAGACTACCTTGTGGTTGGTCCACGTGTCATAAAAGATAATCATTTAGTCACAGAACACTGATTTATCAAAACCATTTTGCTGGTATCCCAGAATATCTATTATAACTTTATTTTTTATAAATGATAGTTGAATCAAAGTAAATGAAAGTGTAAGTTTATTCAAAAATAGAAAACAGAGACGAAACCCTACAATTCTTCAATTATACCACTCCTTTGAAAGAGTGAAGACCCAGAGTTGTCGTAAAGCTTGTGGACATGGAGAAGTTTTAGACACTTGCTGCTGACAGTAAAAGCAAGGGTGTATGCAATGAATGTTATAATATGCTAAAGAGAAAGAGCTTCTCTGCATAGCCATCTCTCCTTTTCTGTGAAAGGGATAGTGAATTTTAAATTTAATAATAATTTAAAGTTAGAGAATATAGTAATTGATGATAAAGCTAGAACTAGAAATTAGTCCTCCAAATCTTGCATCTGGTAAGCTGCTGAAGATTTTTGGTATCTACTCATGTGTCCTGTTCTTGTCTTTTTCAGAGAATCTTATGTAACTCTCTCAACATTCTGATGAGAGAGAGAGTATAAGGGACTATCGCAATTTGTTTCTCCAGTATAGTTTTGATATTTGTTTAGGGTTTATTCTTCCCACACATAGGTCTAGAACGTGAGGAGTTGTCTGTTTTTCCTGGCTTCTCGAAAGTCTGGCATTGTCCCAGAAAGGACCGCTACCTTAAATCAGATAAGGGGGACATCATAGTTCTACATGAAAATGAAGACCAGGGATTTTCAAATATTATATCTTGCTGCTAAATAGTATCATTACCTCTTGATTGCTCTTTTCCATTTACATAATATATAGCTATTTCCTGCTTTATAGTGGACGCTCATCACATGTAGCTAAATTAAATGAAAGTGAAAATTCAGGTACTTAATTATACTGGCTCTATTTTAAGTGTGGAACAATCATGTGGCTAGAGGCTATTGTGTAGCTGTAGACTATTTCCATCCCAGAAACTTCTACCAGACAGTGTTACAGTTTAGTAAAATCTATTCAAGGATTCTTGGATGTTACGGAAAATGAACGTCGAGCAAAATAGTCTTGCCTTGGGTTATAATCAGTAGATGTAGACATTTACATGCTAAATTTATAAGGTGAGCTAGTCATAGAATTTTATAGCTGTAAAGACCCTAAAAGGTAATTCAACTTCTCTTATTTTACTGTTGTGGAAACTGAGGTGCAAAAAGGGCTAAGTGTATGTATAATGTCATCAGAGATTCTGTGACAAAGTTTAATCATGGGTATTCTAGTGATGAATATTTACAAATTTCAAGATGAAGGGTATAAAATTAATCCCTGCACTAAAACTAGGTGGAATTTCCACTGGAGGATATCCAATCTGATTTACGTACCTAAAAGACTAAATTCAAATTCCAATCTGAGATTTATTGCTGTATTATTTTCCTTTAGTCACTCTTAACTGTTTCAATGTTTGGTTGATTCAATCAGGCAGATTCTCTAAATGTGACATTAAAAACTAGATTTGGCTTTAGCAAAATATTTTACTTTTGTGAGTTGTCTATTTAACTAGATCCTTGGCTAGTGGAGGGTTGAGGATCTAGAGTAAAAGGCAATGAAGAGACTACTTAGTTTTGTCCCAAGTACACCTACATTTTTTTTTTTTTTACATTCAGTTTGATACTGAGGAATGGGGCAATTTTATGTTCATTTCTCATCTTGTTATTCACTAGCACTGGGACCTAGTTCAAGGTTAGGTAGACTCCTCTCTTCATTTTTGCCTGTCCCCACTTCTTTCTGTCAGCTGCCCATACTTGCCACTGCTGAGCTAAAATGTCTGTCTACTGCTTCTCCAACTTCACTAAGGAGGACCAAAGTGGTTTGTTCAGAAGTGGGTACTTGATTCTAGGACATGGGGCTTATTCACAGGAATGAGCCAGGAAATAGGTATTTTGTAATTTGCATAGTAAAAGACAAAGCAATTTAGTGTGAAGGAATGGGCATAACTGAGACCTGCTGAGATGGAAAGAAGACTAGAGAATAATGCTGAGCTTCCCACAGTAGAAATTATGAGGGGTTCAGAAATTAAAAGCAGAGAAATTTGACCAGTGTCAGTAAGTAGGGGATAGTCATACAGAGACAGAAAGATTGAGAACCTGAACAGAGAACTTGTGACAGGCAGAAAGTTGCTCAGAGGAGGTAGGGAAGCCTTTCAGGAAGCAGTGGCAAACTGAGAATGAGGCCCAATCCCAGTTTCTCTCAAGATTGATTTCTGAATGAATTTTCCTGTTTGAGTTGCCTTGGGCTCTGGATCTCTTTCATATAATTTTTTAAACTTGGGGTGAATTATTAATCTTTGTATTTAAAATGTTCCTATTAAAACAGAGTTTGGAACGGCGATTGTGGCTTAGTGGTAGAACACTTGCCTAGCACATGTGAGGCACTGTGTTTGATCCTTGGCAGCACATAAAAATGGATAAATAAAATAAAGATAAATAAAACCCAAAATATAATAGTACCAATATCAATAATTTTTGTTGTAAAGGTTAAAGGGGAAACAAAGATGACATCTCCTAGAAATAGAAGTCAGTTATAATTAGAAGGAATGAGATTCCACAAAACAAGTCATTTTCCTAAAATTAATTAAAAAAAAAATAAAAACTTAAGGCTCAGTAAGCTTTCAAGCTTTGTGAAATGTTGAATTGGTCTTCCCCAATTTCTAGCATTTATTACAAACAGTGCCCCAGAGGCCATTTCCTAATGGAGAGAACAGCAACCTAAACACCACAAAGCCTGCATTTTAGGACTCCTGTAGCAGATTATTGCTGCTTCTCACCCATATCTGGTTCTCCTCTACTTTCTGGACACAATGAATACTACATTATGGAGACCCTTGCTCAGAACTGTGTTACTAGTTCTGATCAATGAATAGCTCAATTAACATGTACAATTTCTGAGCTGGCCATGGTGGGCCATAGTCATCCATCTGCATTCTTCATCCTATCACAGTGATTCTGAAAACTAAACTTGAGATGCTAAAACCACACTGTGGAAATTGCAAAAGTATAAAAACTCATGTCTTAGATGAGAGCTGCCCTGGAAAGCTGCCCAAATGATGGCAGAGTTTGCCTGAGCAAGGACTACTTTAAAGGGATAAGCCACTGTGATGTTAGGACTTACATGTTACACAGCATAGCCTATTCCATCCTGACTACATTAATTTGCAAGCTTTTCCTTCTGCTACAACTTTCTCATGCATACAAATGAGGAAATTGGACGTGATTGATTCCAATGACATTTCTGGGATATGCATTTATCCTATAATTCTTTCTAATGCCTGCCCTACTTATCTTGCAGATTTACAGAAAGAATGCTTTGAAAAGTAACAAGGCCTTTACCAATGCATTCTTATAAACACAAGATGTTGCTGTCAAAACTGACAGCTTTCAGAAGCGATCTTACTATTTCTGAATTAAGTATTTGGAATGGCATCAAATTTAATTTTTAATTTGGCTATGTGAAATTATTTTATCCTTTTCACTAGGAATATTTGAATAGACTTTTCCTTTTGTTTCTCCTGTATTTGAAAGCACACTTTGGAAAGTATAGAGAGCCATAACTGACTGAGCATGTCTGATAGCTCTGCTATCACTCTTCTTGATTTCTTATTCTCCATTACCTATTTGTGAAACCTACTTCTAAAGTCTCTGATTCTACAGATCAGCCCTGTCTGTAGAATCAGTAGGCATCACCACCATGACTTGCAGAGCATGTTCCTATACTTATTGCACTCGTGTGGCCAGACAGAGAAGGATCGGCTAACTTCTTCACACTTAGTACCACACAATGATCCTAGAGACAAACTAATGGTCAAACTGTTGCCTTGGTTGTCTTTTTGGTGGGTTTTTTTTTTTTTTTTTTTTTTTTTGAGTTCTTTATATATCCTGGAGATAAGTGCTCCATCTGACATGTGTGTTGCAAAAATTTTCTCCCAAAATGTAGGCTCTCTTCACCTTGTTGATTATTTATTTTGCTGAGAAGAAGCTTTTCAATTTGAATCCATCCATTTTTTTTGTTGTTGTTTATAATTATTTATGTATATTTATTTATTTGTTCTAATTTGTTATACATGACAGCAGAATGCATTTCAGTTCATAGAACATGAATGGAGAACACAATTTTTCATTTCTTTGGTTGTACACAATGTAGAGTCACACAGTTCTTGTCTTCATACATGTACCTAGGGTAATGATGTCCATCTCATTCCACTGTCTTTCCTACCCCTATGCCCCTTCCCTTCCTCTTCCTCCCTTTTGTCCTATCCAAAGTTCCTCCATTCCTCCCATGGTCCCTCCATTATGAATCAGTAACCACTTATCAGAGAAAACTTTTGGCCTTTGGTTTTTTGGGATTGGCTTAGTTCACTTAGCATGATATTCTCCAACTCCATCTATTTACCTATAAATGCCATTATTTTATTCTCTTTTAATGCTGAGTAATATTCCATTGTGTATAACAATAAATGGGCTAAGGAGCTGAACAGACACTTCTCAGAAGAAGATATGCCATTGATCAATAAATATATGGAAAAATATTCAACATCTCTAGTAATTAGAGAAACGCAAATTAAAACTACTCTAAAATTTCATCACAGGCCAGTCAGAATGGCAGTTATCAAGAATACAAACAACAATAAATGTTGGCAAGGATGTGGGGAAAAGACACACTCATGCATTGCTGGTGGGACTGTAAATTGGTGCAGTCAATCTGGAAAGCAGTACAGAGATTCCTTAGAAAACTTGGAATGGAACCACCATTTGACCCATCTATCCCTCTCCTCTGTCTACACTCAAAGGACTTAAAAACAGCATACTACAGTGATACAGCCACTTCAAAGTTTATAGCTGCACAATTCACAATAGCTAAACTGTGGAATGAATCTATGTGCCCTTCAATGGATGAATGGATAAAGAAGCTGTGAGATATATATATATATATATATATATATATATATATATATATATATATATATATATGCAATGGAATAGTACTCAGCATTAGAAGAGAATAAAATCATGGTATTTGCAGGGAAATGGATGGAGTTAGAGAATATCATGCTAAGTGAAGTCAGTCAATCCCCCAAACCCAAAGTCTTAATGTTCTCTCTGATAAGTGGATGCTGATCCATATTGGGGTTGGGGAGGCTTGGGGCAAAAGCAGGAACTTTGTTTGGGCCAAGGTGAGGGTAATGGAGGGGGGGATGGGGGTAGAAAATATGATGGAATGAAATGAACATTATTACCCTAGGTACATGTATGACTGTACATGTGGTGTGACTCTACATTGTGTACAACCAGATAAATGAATAGTTGTGCTCCATTGTGTACAATGAACCAAAAAGCTTTCTGCTGTCATGTATGACTGGTTAGAACTAATAAAAAGTAAATTTTAAAAAAATGTTGCCTTGGAAATCCTAGCTTAAAAAAGCTATAGTAGGAGTGTGAGAAATCCAGTCATTTTCATCCAAGCAAGGTAAAATTCCCATTCTCAATATGTCACTTCCTTTCTGGGTGACTTTTGTTCAAGTCATTAAACTTTTCTAAACCTTGCTCTCCTCTTTACAAAGTGGAACAATTACTTCACAGTGTAGTTGAAGAAATAAAATGAGACGTCTTATGTTAAATGCCCAGAAAAGTGCTTAGATTCAGAACTAATTCCCATTCTCTTATTCATCTTACATGAAGGAGGTAAGGAAAGACTGTAGGTGGCATTGTCAAAGAGGAAGGGTCTAGATAGAGAGAATTGTAGGAGTGAGGTAATTATAAAGACCCTGTAGTTGGAGAGGAAAGTCTAAGATAATTTATGATCTTCTTAAATATAAATTTAGAGTTATTTCTATAAATAAATTATTCCTATAAATAATTTATAATTTTACCTTTTCATATAATAGTAATTAATTATGTTTTTGATGCAATGTTTATCAAGAATGATAATTGACATTTCTTACCCTGCCATGATAATTTCTATAGATTTTTCCAAGTTGACTTTTAGGAAGAAAAGATTGGATATGTTGATGAGGAAAAGATTTTAAAGATGAGAACTCATGGAATATTATTCAGCTTTAAAGAAGATTGAAATTATGCTGTTTGCCAGTAAATGGTTGGAGCTGGAGAATATCATGCTAAGCAAAATAAGCCAATCCCATAAAATCAAAAGCCAAATGTTTTCTCTAATATGTGGATACTAATTCAAAATAAGGTTGGAGGGCACTAGTGAAGAATAGCGTTACCTTAAATTAGGTAGAAGGAAATGATGGGAGGGGATAGGGATGTGGGGATAGGAAGAATAGTAGAATGAAACAGACATTATTACTGTATGTATATATGTGACTCCATGACCAATATGATTCTGTAACATGTACACTCAGAAAAATTAGAAATTATATCCCATCTATGTATGATATATCAAAGAACAAAAATGCATTCTACTGTCATGTATAACTAAGTAAAAGAAATTTAAAAATTAAAAATAAATAAAGTAAGAATGAGAACTAAGAGTCCAAATATTTTTTTTGATCATTCAACCTAGTTAGTATTTAAATGGACAGGAAAATGCAAGTGTTGATATAGTCAAGTCAGTAGATTACTCTTATCCTTATATTATTTTCTTTATCAGGTGCTGTGTTATATTGACCAGTGATACACATAGACTGATAAGACAGTTCCTGTCCTTAAGAAGATGGAATTCTGATAAGAAAATCAAACAACTGATTTCATTCCAACATGATAAAGACTACAATAAAGATAAGAAAAATTGTTGGTAGAATGACACAGGGTACTTACATAAACAAGAGAAGCAATACCCTGTCCATATTCTCATTGGGTTAGAGATCGATCCAGGCTTCTGGTAGAGATGTTCCCCAGCTCTGCCAGACTAGCCAGGCTAGTTGACTTCCTGCAGGAGCTGGACAGGATTTGTGACATCAAATCTAGCATCCATTAGGAAAGATATAAAAAAGAGTAGATGAGACCATCCAAGACAAACATTATGTACATCTAAGATTGATTCTTTTGGACCATATGAGTTTTCAGTTTCAAAAGAGAGTTTGGTTAAAATGCAAAAATTTCAACAAATGTTTAGTTAGCCTTCTCAGAATCTTATTTCTAGAAGTCTGAAGAAAGAAAGTTAAGAGAAAGATTTAAGCAAGAGAATGGTAGTAGTTAGAAAGAAACAGCACCGAAATAAACCGCATTAATTAATTAATTAATTTTTGTGGACCACCTCAGGTTTGATTCTCTCCTATCTTCTCTAGAATGAAAATTGAGAAAGGAGTCCATTCACTCATAGAAGGAGTGTCCAAGAAGATTGAAGCACACTATATCCCTATTTGATAGCAGTCCTCATTAGAGACAGTGGAGTAATGACTTGCATTAATTAAACCCAGATAAGAAGTAGGACCCAATCTTCTTCTTCTTCTCCCCCACTTTTTAATAATTTTTCTTTGACTGTCCTTTTTAAATTTTTTATTTGTTTTAATTAGTTATACAAGACAGTAGAATGCATTTATGGACTTTGATATATCATACATAGATGGGATAGAGTTTCTCAGTTTTCTGAGTGTACATGGTATAGAACCATATGGTCATGCAGTCACATATATACATATAGTAATAATGTCTGACTTGTTATACTATCCTTCCTACCAGACATCCCCTCCCCCTCCTCCCTTCACTTCCCTCTACCTAATCTAAGGTAACGCTATTCTTCTCTAGTGCCCCCCACTTTATTGTGAATTAGCATCTGCATATTAAAGAAATCATTTGGATTTTGGTGTTTTGGGATTGGCTTATTTTGCTTAACATGATATTCTCCAACTCCATCCATTTACTGGCAAATGCCATAATTTCATTCTTCTTTAAAGCTGAGTAATATTCCATTGGGAAAAAAAAAATATGTGTGTGTGTGTGTGTGTGTGTGTAATCTTTTCTTTATCCATTCATCAATTGAAAGACACCTAGGTTGATTTCATAATTTAGCTATTGTAAACTGAGCTGCTATAAACATTGATGTGGCTGCATTACTGCAGTATGCTGATTTTAAGTCTTTTGGGTATAAACCCAGGAGTGGGATAGCTGAGTCAAATGGTGGTTCCATTTAGAGTTTTCTGAGGAATCTCCATATTGCTTTCCATAGTATTTTTACCAATTTGCTGTCCCACCAGCAATGTATGAGTGTACCTTTCTCCCCACATCCTCACCAACATTTATTGTTGCCTCTATTCTTGGTAATTGCTATTCTTATAGGAGTGAGATGAAAATCTTATAGTAGTTTTGATTTTCATTTCTCTAATTGCTATAGATGTTAAGCAGTTTTTCATATATTTGTTGATCAATTGTCTTTCTTCTGTGAAGTGTCTGTTCAATTCCTTAGCCCATTTATAGGTTGGGTTATTTGAGTTTTGGGGTGTTAAGTTTTTTGAGTTCTTTATATATTCTGGAGAATAATGTTTTATTGGAGGTTCACATGGTAAAGATTTTCTGCCAATATCTAGGCTCTCTCCTCATATTATTGATTGTTTCCTTTGCTAGAAGCTTTTTAATTTTAATCCATCCCATTTATTGATTCTTGATTTTACTTCTTGTGCTTTGAGAGTCTTGTTAAGGAAATCAGATCTTAGGCCGACATGGTGAAGATCTGGGCCTACTTTTTCTTCCATTATGCGCTGGGTCTCTGAGTGACTAAGTCTTTGATCCACTTTGAGTTGATTTTGTGCAGGGTGAGAAAGAGAGGTTTAATTTCATTTTGTTACATATGAATTTCCAGTTATCCCAGCATCATTTGTTGAAGAGGCTATTTTTTTCTCCAGTGAATGTTTTTAGCCCCTTGTCTAGTATGACATAACCGTATTTATGTGGGTTTGTCTCTGTGTCCTCTATTCTGTACCATTGGTCTACAAGTCTATTTTGGTGCCAATATCATGCTGTTTTTGATATAGTTTAAGGTCTGGTATTGTGATGCTTCCTGCTTCACTTTTCTTGATTAGGATTGCTTTAGCTATTCTGGGTCTCTTATTTTTCCAAATAAACTTTATGATTGATTTTTCTATTTCTATGAAGAATTTGACTGTTCTTTTGTGTTGTTCTCTTCTCCATCCTCTCCAAGAAAGAATTACAAAGTCTCAAGAAGACAATTTACAAATTAATTTACAATAATCACTAATGACTTAATATGTCATGTTGAATAAATAAATTGCTAGTGACTAAAGTCAACACCACACAACAATCATGGTATGAATTTGAACAGCGGAAGCTGCAGACTTGAGCCCTTAGATGGATCTCTCATCTGCACAGTCATATAAAATGGTAAACCCAATAAACACTGTAAATCAGGGCATTGGAATGGGATCTCAGTCGTAGGACGTGAAGACAACAAGGTGTATTTTTTACATGTGTCAACAGATAGCTGTGCTATCTACCAAGTCATCTCTCCCTCCTCCATCCATCTCATTGACCACATTCAGAATTTTACCAACACCTTTGAATTCTGATTCTGAAATACTTCTTGAATCCATTTCCCTCCCCTTTCCATTCCCCAATGACTCCTGCACCAAGCTCACTCTTATTCAAATTAGAACGGTCTCCTCCATGATCTTCCCAACTCTGGCCTTGTCCTATTAGACCCATCTTCCCCAGAGTTTCCAGGCTTCAAAGATTCCACCCAAGAATGCGACTGCTTCTTTGGTTGCACCACATCTCCTAGAGTTGAAAATCTGAGGTTTGTTCTCTGACATCCAGAGCATTTGATTATAGGATGGTGATGAACATGCTAATATTTAATGCTCAGGAAATATATTAGTTACACATGTACTGCACTGAGTCTTTTTATTTATACATTTAAGTTAGTCCCTTAAAATATCTTTCTAAAATAGGTATTATTATCCTGATTTACAGAAGCAGAAGTTTGTATGGCTAGTAAGTGTTGAAAAAGAGATTTAATCCAATGCTGATCTCTCCCCCCAGTATATGCTTACAACTACTCTATTATTCTCTTCTGCCTCTTCTAAACCAGCATGAAAACAAGAGAGGTTTTTTGTTTGTTTGTTTGTTGTTGTTTTTTTTTTTTAAATCTGCTAAGAGTTTTACTGTAAAAGAATAATTGAATTGCAGTAATTTCAACAAAAATGCTTCTGCAATGCATTTGGGAAAAGTTAACTGAGTGGGCCAAAAGATTCAAATGGGCCCATGATCAAAAATTGACCTACAATGCCCAGGGCAAGCTACAATGGGGAAGAATTTCTGCTTTTAAATACCGACTTCCTCAACTTTTCAAATTATTGACACTTATGTCTGTTAGGACCTGACATGTTTAGCCCCACTTTTGTAAGAAAAAGTCAGGGTTCCAAAGAACCAATGAGAAATGAACATTTTAAGTTAAGTGTACTCCAGTCAGTAGATCAGTTTCTTCACTGTCTTCATTTTTGTACAGAAAGTTTTGTTTCTGTAACTATTGGAATATTTTACTTCTTTTTCTAAGTGATTTGGGGTTTCAGTTATGGAAAAAATAGAAAATGAATATCCTGGTACCTACACAAATCAGAAACAATAATGAATATCTCAGGACAGCTCACTAGCAACATTGTGGCCTTCACTGAACACCCATGGTTTGAATTGTGAAGGAAAAAGAAGAACCTCCAAATATGCTGCTATTTCTGGAACTATCCCATGAAAACTTTTCCTCAAATATCAGAATATGATTAGGGTTCTCCGATATTAATCTCTGGGAATAGAAACGCTCCTTTAACATTCAAAAATAGTTTGAAGAATGCACAGTCGGTCTGTATGTATGTTTTAGAAAGACATTATTTCTCAAAGCAGAGGACATGCACGTCTTTAAAAGTTCCCTGCATGAGAAAGGAAAGCATGCAAATATTTGCACCCCCATTTCCCCAGCATCATCCTTTACATATTTTTTCAAATCTCACTCAGAGAGTATTTGTCTTTATATTATAGCAACAGTGTGCTTTTGGGCCTGATGCTTGATTTGCTATGGAGCCAGTAGGGAGGGGTCTCTCTGGGGGAGATTAAGCAGGAATTCAGGGAGCAGGTGAATGGTTGGGAGATCTGGAAGTGAGTATGCAAGAAAGGCAGCAGTCGCAGTAGCAGCAGTTCGCCTGCCTCTCATGACAGGGTCTTCAGAGACTCTTCCTCAAGGCTGGGTTTGCAGCTGGGAACATCAATCTCCCTCCTGACCAGGGGCTTATTAACATTCAGAGTATCACTTTCAATTAAATTTCTCGAATGCTCATTTAGTTTCTAGTTAATAAGGCAGGATTGGATGTCATGTATGATCCAGCAGGATGCTTTAAGGGATAAAAATAAAAGTAGCCCTGGGATAAGTTAAGTGGCAGACCCTGTTCCTCTGCCAAGGTGGTGCCAAAACCACTGACCAACATTGACTTTGCAAACGGAACCAGGACATTTTTTTTTTTAAAGGTTCTTTTCCATCATGAATGATTTCAATCAGATATTCACTCTTAGGAAAACCAGTATGTTTCTTTCCTCATGTCTGCACAAGTTCAACAAGCTTTTGCAGTTCAAATTATTCAGGATTTGTATAGTAAAGAACTTGAACAAATATGAAATGGAGACAGCTCCAAGAAGGTATGTAGATAGGATCTGCCAGCCACTCAACGGCCTTTCAGAGGTGATAATGCTAATAATAAACAAGATCACAGTGAGAGTCACTATTTATTTATTGTCTATTATCTCTCTGTCACCATGGTCAGCACTTTACTTAAAAACCCTCATTTAATTTTCACACTAATCATAAGAGGAAGGACTGATATCCAATTTCAGATGGTGAAGTTGAGATGCAGAGTTTCATTTTCCCATGATCAAAGAGCACATTGTTGCTAATAAAGAAGGGACAATGTTATCGAGAGAAGTTAGTCATTCATCTTCGTTCTCTTCCTTCTCCATCTTCTTCTTCAAAGTCTGAGAATACCGTGGAACAGTCTCAGCACTGAAAAGTTCTTGAAAGACGTCCCAGTTAACAAGATATGAAAGGGAAAGGGTGGTGAGGTGGAAGCAGACATGGAAAAGAATCATCGTCCCTTTATCCCATGGGATGAGTCAGGAGAAGATGTAGAAAGTCATCATTTTCTGCTCAAGGTCATGTGTTTCTGATGTACCTATACTACTAAACAGGGGCAGTGAAAAAATTATTGAAAGTTCTTGAGGTTTGGGGATCAAATCCTATTTTGAACCTCAGCTATGCCTTTTTCTGGTTATATGATCCCAAGAGAGTGACTATTTTGAGATTCATTTAGTTTTAAAAACACAATTATCCTCACTTCTATTTTTTTAGAACCCAAGGCCTTTGGTTACAAGGAATAGGTACATGAACCAGGTTTGTCAGTCATAGTGAATGTCCCATTCTTTCAATCTCAGAAATGACCCAGAGATGGTCTTTAGACTCCTATAGGCCAAGTCTGTCCAGAGAAGTGGGATGGGCTTTAAAAGGATAAGATTCAGAACCAGCCATGAACTTTCTCTATGGGGTAAAATCATGGGATTGGATACCACCACATTCTCTCTACTTCCAACAAGCTCAGCTAGTCTATTATTTTGTTTTAAGGAAAGTTCACATGCATTATTTCACTAAGTGCAGTTGGGTTTTATAAAATAATGGATGTAGAAGGGGTTTTGAAGCAAACTCTCTGGTAAGTAGCAAGGAACAGCAGAAACATGAATTTTAAACTCATTTAATAAGAAAATTGCGAACTAGGCTTTCAAAGTCTCTTCTGAACTTGTCTTTGAAAACCATCTCACTCATAAAACCTTGTAATCTTCAGTATTTGTCTTTGGCACATGGCTCCAGACCCATAAAAGGAAGGTGGTTTCACTGGGACAGAATTTATAAAATGTTAAGGACTGTGATTAAAGCCCAAGAGCTTTGTAGAGAAATGTGCTAAAAAGAAGCAATAGGTGGCATTTGAAAGAGGTCCAAGGGAGAAAAATAATTCATGAGGAAATGAATGTTAAAATAAATACTTGCTGGGTAAGTGATGAATTCCACCAAAAGCCCAGCTTTTAAGTACACGTTTTCAATCAAAAGCCAGAAGGTGGCAGCACTGCTTACTGAATAGTGTCTGATGCAGGCGCCAAGGAAACCTGAAAAGAAAACAAGCCATTTTGTAGTCTATAAGCAACAGCTAGAAGTTTATAGCTAAAAATGAAGTGACTGTTGGTAAAATACACCTTTGAAACCTCTGAGTATCTTTGGGTATTTGATAAACAGTTGGTTATCTGTATCCAAGGGTTCCACAGCCATGGATTTACCCAACTGCCAATCAAAAATAGTTTGGGGTTAAAAAACAATCTATACTGAAGGTGTAAACTCTTTCTCCCTAAATGATACAAAATAAAAACAATTTACATAGTGTTTATGTTGTATTATATTATAAGTAAACTAGAGATACTCTGGAGTGGGAGGATGTGCACAGATTTTATGCAAATACTATGCCATTTTTATATAAGAGACTGCAGCATATGGATTTTGTTATGCAAGAGGGGTCCTGGAATCATCCCCCCCTCCCTTGGATACTGACATAGTCACGAGTAGGTTTTGACAACAATAATGCAATTAACAAAGCATACTAGATTTAAAAGTAAAGTTTTAGGCAGTGTATGGCTTTTGGCCAAACTTTTTCCCAATGGAAATGAAAAGTAAAAAATCCAAAGTTTGGTCTCCAATCCTGAAGCATCACAATCACCTAGGGTTTATAAGCAATGCTAGTTTTTGAAGCATCATGTGGTACTCTATTACTATTTATATTTTTTAGGTTATATACTAGCTTAAAAATGTAATACATTTAAGAATTAAAAAAGGAAAGAAATTCTAGTTTTCAAGTCCCACCTTAGAACTACTGAATAAGGAGTTCCAGGACTGGAGCCCAGAAAGGTAGATTTCCCACACTTTCACCTGATTCTCATGCTGCCTCAAGTCTCAGAGCCACAGGTGTAGATGTTAAAATTACTACTGGGATCTGTATTTCAAAATGTGGGACAAGTCCTCAAATAGTATCTTGCTTTAGGGTTTATCAATTATGTAGTTTTATCTATAGCCTCCAGATTTTGAAAAGCAAATGTGAAACAAAACACACACACACACACACACACACAAAGAAAAATAAAAAATTGATCTGTCAGAAAGCAGTGCTTCAAAATAAACCAGAGCAATTAGTAAGAAATGAAAAAGAAACCAAGTTTTCTTTTACCCCACACCATTTGAATTTTTGCCCATTTGACAACAGTACAGAAATCTTCAGAAAGATATATTTATTTTAAAGAAGTTTATTTTCTTCATAAGAAATGTTTACAAGTTATTCTTTAGAAAAGAAAGAAAACCTTGAAAATAATTTTTAATTGTTCTCAGAATAAATGCATAATGAAATAAAATTCAAGCTGTCTACATACACACAAAAATGCTGAAGGTGAAAAGTCACATACACTTGAAAAGCATAAGGACACATTTTGCAAGAAGTAATTTTGCCACTTTAATGGGCATTGAATAAAGCCTAATCCAGAAAAATTCATTCTTGTTTTATTCATTAATTCTGTGGTTATACAGTGGATGGTGGATAATGGGATCATTATATCCATTAAATAAAAAGAAGAAGACCACAGACAGGAAGACCACAGACAAACTACCTGAAATAGATTGGCTGGCCACTCTCTGAGGAGCTCAAGAGAGTAGAGTTCATTGATGAAGTCACAAATGTCCAAGGTCCTGCCTTAATTTGGCAGATTCGCAATGTTCATTATAGCATAATATCCAGCAGTGATCCATTCCTCAGATGGTTTCTTTTTTGTTTGTTTGTTTTTAATAAACACATAAGAGGGATAGATATTAGGGCTAAATCATCATACCAGTGAAAAACAAATTGAGCTCACCTGTGTAGGAGGTTAGACAGATTTGTAGGTCTTAAATTGATTTAGAAAAACTTATGACTCTGGTAGATCTTTTGTGATACACTCCTGTATAAGAACCATTTTTTATAGCCTCTGTCTTTAGTTTTGGTAGGCCCAACAGAAAAGTATGTCTCAGTTTACATCAATCAAAACTTGTATTTCCTTTTAAAAGACCGTTTATACCTTCCTTTGGCTCTATATTCTCCTGTCTGGTATTTATGAAATGGGTCAAAAATTGACCTTAATTCTATCTACTGTTAAGAGTCAGCTGAGATGACCCATGTTGGACCCTACCCTAAACTTTAATTTAGAGTTACTGTCTTCATGGTTTTCAGAGACTGGTTAATGACACTGATTGTTTTTGTGCTAATGGTTTGCCAAAAAATGTTGTTTGACAACAGTACAGAAATCTTCAGAAAGATATATTTATTTTAAAGAAGTTTATTTTCTTCATAAGAAATGTTTACAAGTTATTCCTTAGAAAAGAAAGAAAACCTTGAACTTGAAAGGTTTTCAAGGTTTCAACAAATGAAACCTTTGAACTTTCATTTGTGGTCCTGGAATAATCACTGTGATCAAGATTCCCAAATTATAAAATGGCCATACAGATGGAATCCAAAATAAAATCCCCATCTATGAGGAACCCTTGGCTCCACCTCTATAGGAGGACCCTCTGGCTATTCAACTTTCCGTGCACCTTTTAGCTTGAAATAGCCAGAACAGTCAGTTTTCCTGTCCCTATGGGCAGTTATGGGCACTTCTTCAGAGGTGGGGAAATGAATAAGATAGGGTGGATACATAGTAAAACAAGCAGTCAGTTAAGGAAATGGGACCTATAAGGACTTCTCTAAATGTAAAGGCCACTCCATGAGATTAACCTAGAGAAGCATTCCAAACATTCCAGCCAACTCCTTTGTCCATGGAGGTGGGAGAGACCAGAGGGAAGACTTTAGACTCAAGGGCTAACCAGTCAGAATGTTTGGGTTGAACTAATAGCCCAAGCACAAAGTAAAATAGCCTTAGTACTTTTTCAAAGACACAATTGCCATAGATACTGACCAGTGACCTTGGTACTTTTTCAATACCTGATTAGCACTAGATATTGATCTATGCCCCTACCCACTAGACTATTACACTTACGTGTCAACAACTATTGGTTCCCTCTTGCCTGGTAGGAGCTCTATTTCTTTTCTTCTCACTTGAATATATCCTACTTTTTTACATTCACAAAACAACAACAACGCATAAGAGACTCATGTTAGTATTACCTAAGTTTTGTTTTTATTTTTCTAAATATGCTGTGAACAACAGAAATAAGCAGCTCTTCAGAGAATCTGTTAGCTGATCCACACATAACCTTCTTGGCAAATCTAAATGCGGAGTTAAATCATATTTGGAAATGTGCTTCATGAATATAATATCACACCATAAGAAATTACCTGGAGAATATTAATATTTTAATGCATCTTTATTGTGGGGAAAGACCTGTTAAATATACTGTTGTTTGGGTTCATGAGTCATAGAATTATTACTCAGAAACAATATTTATACTGCTTTTTTGGTTGATTTGTCCAGGGTTCTATATTTAACATTCTCTCTTAGTTGATTTTTTATTTTTTTTTTTATTTTTGAGGTACATTGACATCATTAGAATTCAGTTGTATATAATCAAATCTTAAGACTGCCTTAGTCCTAGGAAATATTTTCACTTTATTGTTCCTGATTAATAGCACAGTAATGCCACTCCTCCTAATAATAGTGTCATATTGTTCTTTTTATTTGGCTTAAAGTATCTCCGGGAGAACAGCTATGAGCTCTAGCCTTGTTTTGATGGGACTCCAATTGAGGTGGTCGTGGATGTTGACCATGTACCTTTCATAGGACACTTCTTCTTTTTTTTTTTTTTTTTCTCGTGTAAAACCTAATGCCTAAGTGTCCAACCATGAGCAGGTGTCCCATTCATAGGAAACTTGTTTATACTGTCAGATACACTTGTGGGTTCTGTCTTACCTGTGTCCAGTTTATTTCTACCAAGATGGCCACTTTCTAGGAAAACTGTCAACAGAAGAAAATTATGTCTAGGTGTATTTATCAAATGAGACATAGAGGAGACAGCCCAACAAAACACATGAACTAATAGAAGCAGTGTAATACTTACTAATTCACAAAAGAAGAAGTTACCAAAGAGCCACAAAGAGAAGATCATGGGGACACTGAGCTAAACTAGTAGGCAGGGAGAGAGAGATAAAGAACCTGTGGGCCAAGGCCTTTATTAAGTCCAGGATGGGACCCAAGCAGGGTTCTTATGAGGAATTCTAAGTCATGGGTTTAGAGCAAGCCAACATGGATTCCCTGGATCCATACTGTGACTTGAGAGTGGTCACTGTAACATATCAGTGCAGCCCAGGCAAGATACAGGAGCCAACATGGGGAGGCTGGTGGATTGTATCCATTTGTCCCATAGTTATTTGTAATGAATAGTTGTATTTTTATGTTGCTTCAACATCCATTTTGAGAAGAGGATTAACTACCTGATTTCAGAAGCAAGACAAGTCTTGATGAAAGGCATACTCTTTGTGAATGCCCACACATTATATCATTCAAAGTCTTTATAAAAATTCCATATGGTAGGATAAAGCAACCCATATTATTCTAATTGCACAGATTATTATTTTTTCTTCTTTTTTGATTGAACCCAGGGGAACTTTACCACTAAGATATATCCCCAGTTCTTTTTATTTTTGAGAAAAGGTCCTACCGAGTTGCTATTAGTATTGCTTCTCACTACAACTTATACCCACTAATAATCTCTCTCCATTCCTCTCTCCCTGGACTCTGGTAACCTCCATTTTACTTTCAACTTCTCTGAGTTCCTTTCTTTTGGAATCCACACATGAGTGATATCATGCAGTGCTTTGTTTTCTGTGCTTGATTTATTTCTCTTAACATAATGAGCCTTAGTTTTATCCATGTTATTGCAAATGACAGAGTTTCATGTTTGAATAGTACACCATTGCACCTATATATCACAGTTTATCTGCTCATCAGTTGATGGACACTTAGGTTCTTCCCACTTTGGGTTAATGTGAAAAGGTCTACCATGAACGTAAGAGTATACATGTCTCTTAAAATATTGATTTCATTGCCTTTAGATGACATCTAATTGGGATTTGGGAGGCATATGCTAATTCTGTTTTTTAATTTTTTGAGGAAACTCCATATTGTTTCCCAAAGTCTGTGTTCCCATTCACAGTGCTGCTGCAGTGGAACTGTGGAGAAGATGGCTTGAGCTAGGTACTGGCATCAGGAAACAGGAGGACCCAGAGAGCTATGAAGGAAAAAGTGAGGGAAGATCTTTGAGATTGTGTGGAGAAAGGTGAGGTAAAGGAGAAAAAGAAGTCTTATATTTGTCTAATGGTCACTATAAATGTTGTTCCCAATGTTAGCCATACTTGGGGTAATCCTTCCTTCCTTCCTTCCTTCCTTCCTTCCTTCCTTCCTTCCTTCCTTCCTTCCTTCCTTCCTTCCTTCCTTCCTTCATTTCTTTCTCTTTCTCTTTCTTCTTTTTCCAGCAATCGCTTTCTCTCTCTCTTCTCCTGAAACACATGTTATTCCATCCCTCTTCAACATCAATGGATGATCACACTCCCTACTGTTTGGTCTTTGGCTAGGATTGGCAATGGTGTCCTTCTTTGAACTAGGTTCAAATTAATGACCTGCTTATCACAACATGTAAAGTCCACTATAAACAGAGAGAAATCAAGCAAAAATGTGACTGATTTATTTCATACCCATATAATATCATGTGTTCTTCTAGTTCCATGTAGATCCAGCCTAGTTTCTCAGCTTTATGCTAGACAGGTTTTATTCTTTTGTTTGAAATGCCTGAGTTGAAAAGATTTCCAGGCTCAGGAGGGATAGGAAAGGGAAAAGGTCCTTTTTCCGAAAAGTGGCAGGATGTTGTCTGACTTCCTCTTTATGTTGCAGATGGCTTATGGTAAAGACAGCTAATAACCACTTTTAGTTTCTCATTTAGGACCAGGAAGACTAGCTTTCGCAGTTTTCAAATAAAATCATTATAGAGTAACAGCCATAATAATCCAAAGAAAGATCCAGGTGCCTCCATTTCCTTCCATCTAAAGAACTTATATAAATTATCTCTAAAAAGAGAAATAGACAGGGCCCTGTGGTATCATAGCTTAGGGATAATAGTTTATTAAGCCAATCTCTTTCCAGATGCAAGATGATTTATGACATGAAAATGTCCAAGATCTCCCAAAATATTCTACCTATCCATTCTTGCTATGATTTGAAACAGAGGAAACTACTAGACTTTGTAGCATGATGCGTATATTTGTTTCCTAGAGCTACCATCACAAAATACCACTGGTAGGTTAAACAGAAGAAATTTATGTCCTAAAAGTTCTAGAAACTAGAAGTCCAAGGTCAAGGCAATGGGTAGGTCTGGCTTCTTTTGAGGCTTCTGTTCTTGGTTTGCAGATGGATGCCTTCTTGCTGTGTCTTCACTTGTCCTTTCTTCTTTCTATCTCTGGTATCTCTTTCCTTCTAAAAGGACAGGTTGGATTAGGACAATTCCAATAACCTCATGACCTCAGTGACCTTCTGAAAGGTCATAGTTCCGAATATGATTATATTCTGAGATACTGGAAGTCAGGATTTCAGAATATGAATCTTGGAGAGACACAATTCAATCCATAAATACACATAATTTCAATCAATTTTTTTTTCTTTTTTTTGTTATCTTAAAAAAAAAAAGCACAACACAAAAGGGAAATAATGAAAAAGAGCTCTATGCTAGAAATGATAAGGACTATTACAATAAGAGAACTCAATTTGATATTTCCAGGCTAGGACACCAGAGCACTTTCAGTTCTTCCAAAAGACAGCCATAAGCTCCTTATGTTGAACTAGGCCTGTCTTAGTTTACTGAAGATAAAAAAGTGTAGAGAAGTAGTAAGATTCCAGGTATTATGAACATTTTTTCAGAAAGTTTTCATTGTCCCTTTTTACTTCATTCCAAGAGATAATAAACACACTGTTTTCATCTCTCTACTTATGTTTTCTTTCTTCTGTTGCTAATGACTGAGCAAATCAGCTTTCTCTAAGGGCGACAGAAGATTTTGCTCATAACCAGGCATCGTTATCAAAGATGGGCAGTATTTCTGCTGTTTTAAAATCTCTCATGGTGAGTTCTAAGAGAAACTCTGAAGGCATTTGAGTTGCCAAATGGAAAATCTGGCTTTCTGAAATAGGAACACACAAATTGCACTTATAAGTTATAATTGTTTAATTTTTGTTTTTTCAAAGAGAGGAAAAAAATTCATTAAGTAGATGATTATTAGAGAACATCAGAACTGTAAAGGGGAATTTTCTCAAGTCACTCCTACATATGTATCCACTTCTCCCAAAACCTCTTTAAACCTGCCTTATTTTCATTTTCTCCCTTGCTATTAGAAGAAGCATATCAGGTCTTCGTCAGCTCTCCTTCAACAATTCTCAGGACCCCATATTTCTCTGCTTCCTCTGGTAATTTGCATTTTTCAACTTCCTCTCTCAGGGCACACACCTCCTCTGTTGTTTCTCCTCTTGAACTAGGAGTAAGTTCATGTCAAGCCTTGTCCCAGATACATAATATTATGTTAAATCTATATACCCATCTGGATAACTTCTGTTTCTGAAGGGCAAAATTGTCCTATTTAGTTTTGTGGCTCTATTGCCAAGAGTGGTTTCTTAATTACCATTGTGCCTACATAAACTTTTGAATGAATGAATGAACTAACATCCATGTAGGGAAATACATTCAGGCACAAATTGATTAATCAATTGAATATATGTTAGTGATGGCAAATAATTGGATATTATTTAGAAAAATAAACTTGTTTGATTTTATGAGAGTCTATAAAATCAAAAATGTATGTAGGCACTATTTAGATAACCAAGTTTTCAAAATCAGGCAGTGTTGATAATTTAGGTTAAGTTCAATGTCCCTTTCATTTTCCTTTAACAGAAATGGAGGCTACAATTATTTTCAAAGACTATTCCACTGCCCTCTTGCTTCTGGCTACATACTACAAGATGCAAAAGGAGAAAATAAAGACTGAATATGTTCGTGTGGTTTGTTTCTGTTTCTGATCTCCTAGATGCTTGTCATAAAATAGAAAATAGGCCCTGAGAGGCTATCCCAGAATTCTTTCTAATGGCAAGTCTAGACTAGCTAACTATCTGCTGAGTTATTCATTTAACTGGAAAGTATTTGCTGAGTTCTTATTAAATTTGCAGTAATTGTGTAAACTATTACAGAGAACATATAAGCACATAACTTCTATAATTATTGCATCTACAATAGTAACAAAACAATGATGTAAGTAAATAGGAAATAGTAGCAAAAAATAGCTAAGATATTTAAGAATTATTATAAACAAAAAATAAAGCTACATGGTATTGTTATAAATAAGCTAGACGTTAGTTATTTGCTTATTCTACCTCGACTCATTGGCATTTGATCAGTCTAGTCTCCATGGATCAGGAAAAAACTCAGTAAGACCTT
This sequence comes from Marmota flaviventris, assembly GCF_047511675.1. NCBI lineage: Eukaryota > Metazoa > Chordata > Mammalia > Rodentia > Sciuridae > Marmota > Marmota flaviventris. The sequence goes on along the minus strand of NC_092508.1, from coordinate 108,450,531 downwards.
GTCTTCTCCTGAGCTAGACAGAGGGTCTGGAGCTGTGTCTTGGAACGTGTGTGTGATTGAAGAATGCTCACAGGTGCTCTTCCATCACTCTGGTCCCAGAAGATTTTTTTTAGGTTTACTACACAATTTTAAGAAGGATGCAGTGGTCTGTGAAAAGGCTAACATTTCTTCAGGAGAAAGAAATCTGCCTGACAGATAAACATCCTTCCAGCCTTTCCTAAACCCAGTTTGTAAAGTAAGCTTGATGGAAAGGGAAATCTGTAAGACTTCAAGGAGAAACGGTGGAGAGAGAGAATCGATAGGAGGCATACTTATTCCTTTCTTAGAATCCAGAGATCAGTGTGTTCTCATTTCAGAAGGCTGGAATCCAAGAAAGTCACATGGTGACCTGCAATTACCAAACCCCTAGGGGATGACACTGGACAGTGCAAAAAGCATGAGACTGGGAATCAAGTGACATGGTTCTATTATCAGACCCATGGAGGACTACTACTTGACCTTGAGCAAGACTCCTCAACATCGGCTTATAATGCACATAATGTTACCCACACGATAAAGCTTTTGTAAGAAAGGAATGTGATAGAATGTATGAAAGTACCCAACACAGTGCTTGGCACACTGTAAGAGTTAGAATACAACCTTAGCTAAGTACCTTTCTCATGCATGAGCAGGCTGCCTGCCTGGGTGAGAAGGAGGCTGAGGAGGTCTTTACCCACGTTCCCCTCCCATTACTATGGTATAATGACCAGATATATAGCTTCTCAGCCAATTGCTTAAATGTCTTCATAAAGGATAGCCTGCTTATTCTACCTCTCATGTAAAAAAAAAAATAAAGATTAGAAAACAGAGTGGCTGTCTACGACAGAGTTAAAAAGGGAAACTCTGGAGCCAGATTGCCTGTGATAGAATCTCCACCCAATTACTACATAGCACTTGGTTACATCAATTTTTGAACCTCAGTTTCTTTATCTGCAAAATGAGGAGGGTAAAACAAACATTTTGAGCTGAAATAAAATGAAAATAGGTAACTTCTACTGACTGGTAGCCTTTTCAGTGGCTACTTTGCCACTGAGTCAAATATATCTATGACCCCAGAATGGAGGGACAGGGATTGCAAATGTTTATTGTAATTGTCCTGGAAACATTCATTTATTCCTGTCTTTCTCTTTTTCTCAGGCTCTTTTTCCTTCCAGAAGTGTGGGGTACTCTGTGTTATGGTTTAGATATGAGGTGTCCCCCAAAAGTTTATGTGTAAGACAATGCAAGGATTTTCAGAGGCAAAAATGATTGGATTATGAGGCATGATCAGTGGATTATTAACCTAAACAGTGGATTAATCACTAATATGGATTAACTGGGAGCAACTGTAGGCAGGTAGGGTATGGCAAGAGGAAGTAGGTCACTGGGGTCATTCTTTTGGGGTTTATATTTTGTCCCTGGTGAGTGTAACTCACTCTCTCTGCTTCTAAACTGCTCTTTTCTACCATGCATGAGCAGGTTGCCTGCCTGGGTGACAAGAAGGCTGAGGAGCTCTTTACACACCCCAGGAGGTGCTGCCTCACCTCAGACCCAGAGCAATGACGTCCGCTGTCAGTGAACAGAGGCCTCTGAAACAGTGAGCCAAAATAAACTCTTCCCCCTCTACATTGTTCTTGACAAGTCCTTTGGTCCTAGCAATACAAAAGCTGCCTGAACGCCTCAAAGTACCTTGTGAAGCCCAGGAGCTCAGCCCTATGGATCTTCCTTTTCTTGATGCAATACAGGTATCTCCCTCAGTACCCATCAGTAGAAATACAGCCTCCTCTCCAACTTGTCCCCAGTTTTGTCGGCCTGTTTCCTAATTTGAGGTTTCAGGATCTCAATTTGCTAACAGGATTAAAACATCAAAGTAACTTAATCTTTTATCAATATCTGATAAATGGTTGACATGCTACAAAAAGTCCTGTGCATTAGACAAATGCACACTAATGAATACTAATGAAGAGAAAGGAATTACCATGGGAGATTATCTTAGAGAGACTTAGGTGCAGCCGTTTTTCCTAGCACCCTTTTCACCACCTTTCCCACCTGTTCACAAGTCCTTTAAGGAACAATGCAAGTCATAGTTCACTCCGTTGATACATTTGATTAATCATATGAATGACAAAGAAAAAGTAATTTGTAATAGAAAATCTATGCTCTAAAAATGAGAATGCAGTAGAACATCTGTCAGCTTTACCTACCAAACATTAATTTATAGTCTTCTGTTGACAATAAGATTGTCCTTTGGGGAACTTCTGCAATGCATGCAATCCTTTTCAGACTGCATGCTTCCCATTCTTAAGACATCCAACATAATTCAATTAGAAAGTCTCTTCTTAAAATATATGTCTTCAGCAAAATGGCTTCAAAGTGCAAAATGGTACCAGCTCATTCATTCATCATAAAGCCTTAAATACACATTTATTCTTATTCCCAAATGTATTAGTCAGATTTTCTTCCCTGTAACAAAATACCTGGGGAAAATCAAGTTAGAGGAGAAAAAAATTATTTGGGCTCACGTTTCAGAAGTTTCAATTTGTCATCAGCTGGCTCCAAGACAGAAACAACATGGCAGAACAGTGTTGTGGAGGAATGGAGCTCACCTCATGGCAGCTGGGAAAGCAGAGGAAAAAAGGCAGGGGGAAGGAGCCAGGGATAATATATATATAGTTCTCAAGGCACATCTCCAAATATTCATTCTTTCAACTAGTTCCTATTTCTATAGTTTCCTTTCCATGATTCTCAAGTTGCCTTTCCATGATTATTCTTGCAGTCCAAGGTAATTTCCGGGCAATAGCAAAGGCCAGGAAGAGAGTAGGGTGAGCTCTGAAGACTATGAGCAGGGCAAACTTTGAGAAGGGAAAAGGGGTTGTCAGGACTAGAGTCATCACTTAATAATTTCTGGATGAAATTTTCTCCCCACCCTCTTCTTGTTCATGACTTATAAGAGCAGAAGAAAAGGATGAGTGGCCCAACCCCTTGTTATATGCTGATTTGTGGCCCCCACCCCTTCAAGGTACAGTAAAGTTTTAATTCCCAGAAGCAATGATTGTGACCTTAGCGTTCTGCACAGATGTTATCAAGTTCAGATCATGCAGGTGGGTCCAAATTCAGTAGGACTTGTGGAGAACAAGACCTATATATGGAGAACACCATGTGAACACAGAAAGGCATGTGGAGAAAATGACCACTGTGTGAAGACAGAGGTAGAGATGGAATTTTGCTGCCAAGCCAAGGAATTCCTGGGACCACATGTAACTGCAGGATTCAGAGAAGAATCTTCCTTGAAAGACTTCAGGGAAAGCATGCCTCTTTCCTGAGGCACTTTTTAGACATATGACCTCCAGAACTGTGAGCACACTAATTTCTGCTCTTCTAAGCCACCCAGTTTGTGGTGCTTTGTAACAGCAGTCACAGGAAACTTAACCCTTGTCAGCACCCCTTGGAACCCCTTATTAATCTGAGGACCCCTCTCTGTTCCTGTGGAAAGACCAAGAGAAAGAGTCTAAGTCATCAGCTACCCAAGACCAAGAGGAAAGGGATATGAGGCAGGATCCAGTCACAATCAAAGTGAAGGATTATTTTGGCCATGGAAGAAAGATCTAGAACCTGATGTACCCAGTCAAAAGGTATCCCCATCAAGGAAGCATACTGACTCCTAGGGGGTATTTTGGAACTTGCTCTTGAGGTATTTGTGCAAATGTGTGATGCATCAAATGTGTATGATTTTAAGATTGCCAATAAACTTAGCATGTTTTTGTTTATAGGCATAGCAAAACAAACCTTGTTTACATAGACGGCTTCTAGGATACTTATTGGTTTTAATCCTTTTCAAGGAAGTGGGTAATTCCATATTGTGGGTTTATGGATGAATGAGAGAAGGAATATAGATAAGTGGAATTTAATTATTTTTTTCATATTCAATCCTAAAATTTGGATGAAATGAAAAGTTTCAATTTAACATTTAAAGTTAAGAATATGAATAAAGGCTGGTTAAGAATAAATTTTTAGATCTTAAGAAGTCATAAACGACTTCAACTATTACAAACTGTATTTCAATAATCATATCCTGGGGCTTTTATGTTTAAGCAAGGTACTTAACATCAAATATATAATGATTCTGACCAATGAAATGCCATTAAGCCATATATATATATGGCTTAATGGCATTTCATTATATATATATATGTGTGTGTGTGTGTGTGTGTGTGTGTGTGTGTGTGTGTGTAATTATTATAGGCTTTATAATCCAGATTCTACAAAATGCAAATCTACAATATACAACTCTACTGCAAGATGATGTTAGTTAAGTATTCTAAATCAAAAGAAAAAACTCTAAAAAGTAGATGCAAGGCAAACAACATCAGACCAGGGATACTGGTGATGATGGTGGCCTTTGAACTGGTCTTATTGGAAACTGATATTTAACTAAGAAAAGCCTGGAATCCATAGAGGCATCAGTACTATCGAAGCACAGAACAGTATAAAGATTCCGGTATGACTGATTACAGGATGTAAAGCGCTCAACAATTAGACATGCATATAACTGGAGGGATCTGATGCTGCCATGCCTGGGTAAGGAGTCTGAACTTATTTCTATAGGCCACTAAGAGATTCAGATGATGTTTGAAAAAAGGAGTGATTAGATTATAACTTTGCCTGTGTGGGGAAAAAAAAAAGAAGTCAGTATATCTAAGTAGACTATTGGAGGCGTGGGAAGTTACAGAAAGAGAGACCAATTTGGAAGCAATTTTCAACAATCAAATCAGAGACAAAATCAGTGAACACTGAATAGTAGTTGAATATGGCTTTGGAAGGAGTAATGATTTGCAAGGATCAAAAGGAGGAATGGCCTGTACCATGATGGGGACATTAAAGATTAGGAAGGGGGCAATTTTCAGCAGGATATAGGAAAGAATGCTAACTAAAGTGAGCTGAGAAATAGGTTTGAAAAGGACTCAGTTATGCAGACAATGCCAATTGAGAAAGGATTTTTCAGGTGAGCAAGCTATGGACTTCTGGCCAAATTCTGTCCACTGCCTATTTTTGTAGAATTATATTGTGACATAGTAACTCTCATTAGTTAACCTTTTGTCTATGGCTGCCTGTGCACTACAAGGTAAGCTGAGTGGCTATGGCAGTGACCATGTGTCCATATTTCCTAAAACATTCACAACCTGGCCCTTTACAGAGTTGTTTACTGAGCCCCGAGGAGTACCCTGACAATTGAAGTCAATGTCTGCAATTGAATTAACTAATGTATACAATTAGTTATTTTTTAGGGATTATTGCAAAGAGTATCTAAAACTTCAAAGATTTTAGCTAGCAGTTTGGGAACTGAGAATTATCTCACAGAAAAATATATGGAATGAAGATACATATTTTCACACCAATGTTTTTTTTTTTTTTTACTTTATTGACAAAGAGAGCCACACAAATATACACATTGATAGATTTTTTTTTCCACATGGAAGAGGGAAATTAAAAAATACATTGGCAAATCATTTTAACCTGGGCACAGATGTTTTTAATCAAACCTGATCTCTACCCTAAAGATGACTGCATAAAGAAATATATAGTATAGTGTCTGTCCTATTTTTAATTTTTCATAAGCAAAAGGTCCAAACAAAAAAAAAATGACGAAACAATATATGGCAATATTTAATATACTAAAGGAGAAGTAATGGAAAATTAATTTCCATTTCTTTAACTTTTCTTTAGAGTTAGGGAGAAATAAAACTGTTAATGATTTTGGTGTCCCCTAAAATTTTAAGTTTGAGACAATGCAAGCCATTTTCAGAGGTGAAATGATTAGATTATGAAAGGTACAACCTAATCAGTTGATTAATCTACTGATATGGATTAACTGATTGTAAGTGTGGGCAGGTAGCCTGTGGCTGGAGGAGGTGGGTCACTGTGTGCATGCCTTTGGGGTTTGTATTTTGTCCCTGGTGAGCAGAGCTCTCCCTCTGCTTCCTGGCTGTCATATTCTGAGCTGCTTTCCTCCGCCATGACCTTCCAACATGATGTTCTGCCTCATCTTGGGCCCTGAGCTGTGGAATCAGCTGACCATGGACCCAACCTCTGAATCCATGAGCCCAAAGAAGCTTCTCTTTGTCCTGCTCAGGTATTTTGGTCACAGTGACAAAAAAACTGACTAAAACAACAAGTGCATGGAGAAACTAGATGTTTTGACAATCAGGACATTTTTAAATAAAAATCCCGATATGACGCTTCTCTGGAAATATATGGATCTGGCAACACTCCATTTGTGGGAGTCACAAGACAATGGAATTGGGCATTGGGTGCTCATCGGTGTGGGGCACATGTGCATCTGTTCATACGGTCCCTATCGTTTCTTCTTGTTTTTTTGCTGATCCAGACTTTCACATTTCTACGATGCATTGATTTTTTTCAAAGTAATTGACTTGCAATTGTGGATCTGGAAGCACTATCGACTTCTTATTTGTTCCTACAGAACAGAAGGGAACCCTGGACAAAGTGCCTTGTTGCCTGCCCTTTGATACTGTGCTGTTTTCCACTGCCCTGCTTGTTTTACCTCTCCTTCTTATTTCCATCTTTTGTTTTCTACCAATAGGCAATTGACCAAAGAGAATTAGACCATTGCCTATCTGTCTCAGTCTTTGTTCCTTTCCTTTTCCCCTGTCTCTCATCCTAGTCCCTCTTGTTACAATTCTTTACTCAAACGTCTTGTAAAATGCCAATAAAAAATAACCGTGGTGACACAGAGCTCAATAGATGTTCCAGTGGTTCAAAGAGCAGAGTGGTCTTTGGCCTCACCCATCAGGGTCTATATCTGCTGAGCCAAGTACATTTAATTAACTCATTCATTTGCTCTGACCCCATTATCAGTCTTATTTTTTCTTGCCTTTCTCTGCTCCTTAGGGCAGAAAAAATCAATTTTTTTTTTTATCAATTTAAAAAAAGAATTTTAAAATCACTCAAAGAAACGAGGGAACAAAATCCCCCAAAGGGTAAGTGATCTGCCCAAGGCTGCAGAATTCAGCCATGTGTGGTCACTTTTTAGAGAAAGAAACCAGGACTTGATGTCTCTGGAGCTTGGGTTTATTGCAAGAAGGGGACAAAGACTTCCAGAGGACTGTGGAGGGTGGACCTGAGAACAATGGTAGAAGAAGTGTCCAGAGTTTCTTTTCTTCTTTGTATTTGATGAGCAAATATCAAGGGAGCCAAGAGAGAGACGGTTGTTTAGAGTTTGAATCAAAACAAACTACACTATGAGGTTTCCCATGACAAAATGGAAACAAGCAGATACAAAGAACAAGGGAACACCACCTGTCTCCAAGAGCCTCATGTCCTCTCTACATGTAAACCGTAGAAAGCAGTAACTAATTCATCAATGAAACACTGTTCCTGAAACTCAGGTTGAAACATAGAGCAATCCCAATAGGACACCCATAGCACAAGAGTTAATAACTAGAATCAACAAATGGGACTTACTCAAACTAAAAAGTTTTTTCTCAGCAAAAGAAACAATAAGAGAGGTAAATAGAGAGCCTACATCCTGGGAACAAATCTTTACTACTCACACTTCAGATAGAGCCCTAATATCCAGAGTATACAAAGAACTCAAAAAATTAGACAATAAGATAACAAATAACCCAATCAACAAATGGGCCAAGGACCTGAACAGACACTTCTCAGAGGAGGACATACAATCAATCAACAAGTACATGAAAAAATTCTCACCATCTCTAGCAGTCAGAGAAATGCAAATCAAAACCAGCCTAAGATACCATCTCACTCCAGTAAGATTGGCAGCCATTATGAAGTCAAACAACACCAAGTGCTGGCGAGGATGTGGGGAAAAGGGTACACTTGTACATTGCTGGTGGGACTGCAAATTGGTGCAGCCAATTTGGAAAGCAGTATGGAGATTTCTTGGAAAGCTGGGAATGGAACCACCATTTGACCCAGCTATTCCCCTTCTAGGTCTATTCCCTAAAGACCTAAAAAGAGCATGCTACAGGGACACTGCTACATCGATGTTCATAGCAGCACAATTCACAATAGCAAGACTGTGGAACCAACCTAGATGCCCTTCAATAGACGAATGGATAAAAAAAATGTGGCATTTATACACAATGGAGTATTACTCTGCATTAAAAAATGACAAAATCATAGAATTTGCAGGGAAATGGATGGCATTAGAGCAGATTATGCTAAGTGAAGCTAGCCAATCCCTAAAAAACAAATGCCAAATGTCTTCTTTGATATAAAGGAGAGTAACTAAGAACAGAGTAGGGACGAAGAGCATGAGAAGAAGATTAACATTTAACAGGGATGAGAGGTGGGAGGGAAAGGGAGAGAGAAGGGAAATTGCATGGAAATGGAAGGAGACCCTCAGGGTTATACAAAATTACATACAAGAGGAAGTGAGGGGAAAGGGAAAAATAATACAAGGGGGAGAAATGAATGACAGTAGAGGGGGTAGAGAGAGAAGAGGGGAGGGGAGGGGAGGGGAGGGGGGATAGTAGAGGATAGGAAAGGCAGCAGAATACAACAGACACTAGTATGGCAATATGTAAATCAATGGATGTGTAACTGATGTGATTCTGCAATCTGTATATGGGGTAAAAATGGGAGTTCATAACCCACTTGAATCAAAGTGTGAAATATGATATATCAAGAACTATGTAATGTTTTGAACAACCAACAATAAAAAATTTAAAAAAAAGAAACATAGAGCAATCCAAGTCTAACTATAATATATATATGAATATATACGTGTGTGTATACATCCTTATCCTTAACTGGGAATGTACTTTCTCATTTATTCAGTCCTGAATGATTTGCTCTGCCATCTTAGAGTACAGGTTGAGCAAAGAGTGGTCTCTCTTTCTCTCTTACTAAGCAACTATAAATAAGAGGGAAATGGGGGAGAATGTTAACACTGCCCTTGCTTCCCCACTTCTCAGCATTTAGATGTTAGTCACACACACAGTACTACTCCTTTAGGATGCATCTTACCTGACAACTTTCCTTTAAGAATAATAAACTATGTCCTTCACTAGTAAAAATGAGACTTTGGTCTGTGTTCCTTTTTTATCAGTCTTTTATCCTTCGTCAATGTGATAAGTGTGATATTCTTTATTTAAGGAATGTTCAAAGGATTTTAGACACAACTAGTGTGCTTTTTAATATGGATATAGCAAAGTCACCTACAATGTACTTTTTCCATCACTTAATTCAATTGTGTTGATATGGAAGCATCGGTCATTTGTAGCCTTAGCAAACGTTAGCATCTCATTGTATGTGTGGCATTTGAACATTTTAAAATACAGAGAAATGTGTAAAAATTATGAGCACATTTCAATAAACACCACTAAGGGGAAAACCTATAAATCCATTCCTAAGTCCAGAATTAGAACTTTTTAGAAAATGTGGAATGGAAATACTTAGAGTTTCTATGTCATTCTTGTGCAGAGTTCTTACTCTTCTCTAACTCATTCCAATTGGGTTTCATGTGCTTTTCAGATCTGTGTGTCTGTACTATTGCTCTTGACTACTACAGTTCTACTTGGTTATTTCATTCAAGTGCCAAAAATATTCATTTTGACCTGGCACTTCTATAATAACTTTGCCAGAGACTTTTGTCCCTCCACACACTGAATTATCTCATTTAGTTAATGCATTGATTTGAGAATATGTTTGAAATCACTACCACTCAAATTATGGTCCATCAGTGCTGAGCCATAAACTGTTAGCTACTGGTCCACCACAAGATTGAGTGTAGAGTTTGAGAGTAAGCTCTTAAAATATTTATGACAATTTGTCAAGGAAATTTTATGACTCTCCAATATAGTAATAAAATAACAGAGGTTTGTACATCATATGTCATTCTTATTTTATTTTTATCTACATTCATTTTTATTTATTTTATACTTTACAAAGGCAGATATCCCGAAAAATTGGAAATAAAACAAAATGAAACAAGCAAAAATTCTTAACCAAAATAATGTGGGAAGAAAAAATAAACTACTACACAGAAAGAGATACTGTTTGCAGACTGTGTTTCAATTGTGGGTCATAAGTTGAACACCCAAAATTCTTGAGTTAGGGCAATGGGAATTTTCCAGTACAAGCTTAATATATCAGCTTCCTCATCCTGTCATTTTGAACAGTTAGCTTCCAGGACAGGCTGGACTACTTTATGTATAAGACTTTTTTACCAATTGCTTTTCATGCGTAAGGACTGCCTTAACTGTCTTGTCTTGCTTACCACTATTGACTAAGGATTCCTAGGTTTACAAAGATATATACACAAGGATACTCATCTCAGTTTTCTCCAATGACAAAAAAATACATATTTCAAAGAATGAGGTAGTAGTCTGCTAAATTATGATAGACACAATGAAAGAACATCTATAATCATTCTAAAAGCTGTTCTAAAAGGAAGATTATTTGTCATAGACACAGTACATGATGTTGTGCTGAGCAAAATTTTAGGCAACAAAAGAGAAATTTTGGTAAAGAAAAAAATATGTGTTCAGATGCAGAGAGATACATGTATAAAAATATTCTCAGAGGAATTATCCTTGGGTGCTAGGATTATTTATACTTTTTGAATTTTTTCCTTTATACTTTTCTGTTTTTTGCATCAAGTATGTTATTCTTTTTAAATTTTGTTTAAAGTATTTTAAATAAGATGGAAAGAATAGGAATATTTGTCAGGGAAGTAATGGGACTTCCATGAAAATTTGGGAACCAGGTAAACCAAGACAATAATGCAATGAGGGCAAAGTCTATGGGATGCCAAGTGAGGAGAAGAAAATTACTAATGCAATGGCAACAAGATTTTTAGAAAGTGTTAAAAAATAACAACTTGAGCTGGAGTTGTGGCTCAGTGGTAGAGTTTTTGCCTTGCACATACATGTGAGGCACTGGGTTCCATCCTCAGCACCACATATAAATAAATAAAGGTATTATGTCCATCTACAACTAAAAGAAAAAAGACTGTATCCCATCATAGAGTGGATTAATCAGCATTTTGAGAGGCAGACATTATTATTTTTAACACTTCATTGGATGATACCTGTGTTTCTCAAGATTTGAGAGCCTGTGGAATAGATGCTAGCCCACCTATTCTGCCAAATCCATGCATTTTGGCTGATTGGCTTTCACAAACAGGACTCATATTATAATAGTTCCTCTTTATTTTCCCTTTTGCTGTGTGGCACGTCAGTTACCTCTGGTCAACTAAGATTTGAAAGTGTTATTTGGGAAACTGCAGAAATAAGCAATTCATAAATTTTAAATTGTGTAGCATGATAAAAAAAAAATATTGCACCATTCTGCTCTTTCCCACCTGAGAGGTGAATCATTCCTTTGTCTGCATATAGGCAGTGTATATACTACTCACCTAGAGCACTTAATAGTCACCTTAGTCATCATAATATCATGGTACTGCAGTGCTTGTGTTCAAGTAATCTTAATTTTCTTAATAATGGCCCCACCCCAAAGCACAAGAGTGGTATGCTGGCAATTCAGAGCTGCAAAGGCACATATTAATGGGGTTCAGTATGATGTTTCCACACATGAATACAAAGATCAAAGGTGAGTGAGTGAAAAGACACTCACATAACATTAATTACAGTACATTGTTAAAATTATTCCATTTTATTATTATGAATCTCTTACTGTGCCTAATTTATATAAATTAAAATTTATCATAGGTATGTATATCCAAAAATGGTACCTATAGGATTCTGTATTTATTCTGGTTTCAGACATCTGCTTGGGCTCTTGGAACGTACCCCACAAGATAAAAGGGAGCTCTAATCCATTCCAAAGAAGATGACTAAGAATCAAATAGCAATATTCGCCTCATAAAAAGCATTTCCTCCCCTCTGTGCTGGTGGCATAAGTCTGAGGATTATTTGTGAGTGATTACAAATTTTGGAGACACCAGTCAAAATTATCTAAACATTCTAAATATTAAAAGCTAATTCTTTAATGAGATAAAGCTATGATCTGTTGAATAGAGAGATTGCTTTGGAGGTATACATAGCTGCATCTAAGTCAGCCCTCTCTTGAAAATGTTAATTAGCACCAAAGAACAATGGAAGATGTCTGCTCTCTTCCTTGGAGACTAAGAGATTGGGACAAGCCATTCTGCATGTGAGCCGAATGTGGAAATGGCGAAGAGATTTAAATAACAAATTTTAATAGGTTTCATCCCACTGGGAGAGACACTTCTGATTATCTGTGACCTATACCAATTATTATGATTCTCCCCACCGGCTTACCACAATTTTAATAACTAATCAAACTAAGCCTGAAGGTTCTGTGAAATGCCAAATATATACAAGGGCTTTTGCTAGTTACAAAGCTAGTACTTGCTGCCTGACCTTTTTACAATTTCTTCAACTACTTATTCACACCTCAGCCACATGTTTAAATGCTCAGCGTTGATTTGGTCCTTATTGATCTTAGGTTGCTACCTGTTTGGACTGAGAAATGACCTTCTGTGGACATCTAGGGAGGCCTGCCCTGCTGTGAGAAGAATTTCAAAAGAAGTTTGGTTAGAAATGTAATGCAGATCTCGGTTGCTAGAGAAGCTGCATATAGTGAAATCCAATATAATAAGCCCCTGGTAATAACGTATGGTCCAAGCCCAGGCAGTACCTGAGTAGAACAGGGTTAACAATAAGCTCACATAAGGTTAATGAGAACAGACCAGATAGAAATAGGTGCTTGGGACTCCTAGGAGAGTTCCACAGAGCCACTTCTCTCCAGGTTTCAATCTATTTCCTCACTGCAGTCACATACCCCAGACTGTAATTTATATGTAGCTTAGACTGAAAACCTCATTAAAATCCCACCACCTTCCCCTGCTCCATAATTTGGCTTTTGCATCCTCAACTCTACACCAGTACTTTAATGTGCTTACCAAGTCCCTGGGGATTTTGTTAAAAATTCAGAGTGTGAATAGTAGGTCTAGCATGGGCTTGAGATCTGAATTTCTAACAAGCTGCCAGATCATGGGGTGAGTAGGAAGACTCTAGTTGGTTCTCAGATGTTAGTGTGCATTAGAACTACATGGGAAGCCCATTAAAACTCAGATTGCTGGATTTTACTCCCAGAATTTATGATGCAGTGATCCGGATTAGGGCCAAGAATTTGCATGTCTACGGAGTTCTCAAATAATGCTAGTGAATCCACACATCGTGAACTCAGCCTTAGACTCCAGCTTCCCACTGAATCTCCCTTTAAGTATGCAGAAGGACAGATTGTTGAGCCCATGCCATGCTTGCCTATTCTTTTGGGCAATTTTTGGGAAAGACAATAATATTCTTACAATTTTATTTTGGTAACAGAGATTGAACCCAGGGGCACTTAACCACTGAGCCACATCCCCAGCCCTTTTTTAATTTTATTAGAGACAGGGTCTCACTGAGTTGCTTAGGGCCTCTCTAAGTTGCTGAGGCTGGCTGGTCTTGAACTTGTGATCTACCTGAGTTGCTGGGGTTACAGGTATGTGCCACTGCACCTGGCAACAGTAATATTCTGACTTTTCAGGTATGAGTAAAATATAAAAAGAAAGCCTACCATAGTAAAAGAAAGTCTCCCAACATTTTAGACACTAAAATGGTATATTTAATAGAGAAGGAAAAAAACAAAGCAAAACAAAATACCCACCCACTCTGATGAAACCCTGGAATTAAAAACTGATAGATGGCATTTCTCTGTCTATCCTCATCTCTCAGTCTGCCTTATCAGTGCTTGTTCTGCACTCTATAGTCTAGGAAAAGGAACTAAAGTGCGTTCCTTTTGCTTATAAAGCTAATATTGGAGAACGTGATATAGGTATAAGTTGATAATGGGTTTCTTAAGGCTGAGCCTGCAAATAAGACACATGTGTATACCCATTTACAGACTGTGCTGAACTTCACAATCATCCTCTTATGGGGACTGACCCATGCAAAATACGTGTCATAGGGAAGCAGAATGGAATGCATCTCTTGCAGACAGTGAGCTCCTGAAAAGAATGAAGACAGAGGGACGGAATTAGGCAAGCATATTTTCTTCATCCAATGCAGCAGGTAAATTACCCCTCCCTTCAAAAGCAGGAAAAGACAAAATAGAGTCCAGGAATCATGATCTAAGGGATGCTCTTCCCTAAGAACAAGAGTGGGCAATTAGTTGCTACATGCTCCCACTCCAGTCCCCCCCCCCAAAAAAAAACCCTAAAATTCAAGCTTGCCAACCTTTTCCCACTCTAAATGCCAAAGGAAGTTCTTCTCCTAGTGGCTAAATTAGTGACCAAATGAGTATAAATTCTCTTTCATCTTAGGTTAGTTATTTAACGTCTTTGAGTCTCAGTTTTACATCTACTCAAGAGTTTAATAAGTTGAATCTCTAATGATTGTTTCGTGGATATCATTTGCATCTAAGAGGATTCTACTATAGCCATTTTCCTTCCTGTCCATTCTTCTTCATACTTTAGCATTGAGACTTAACACAATAAAAATATATAATATTTTACTCGCCCTTAATTTGTAGTCTTGAGGAATCGTGCACAAAATGTTGGAGTATGAGGCAATGTTTTGAAAGACTAAAATAAGATTAATATGAGTTTATGGGAGATAACATGTAAAATACTGAATAAAAAGCTCAGCGCTTAGTAGTTACTTAGTCCAAGATGAGCAAGTATATATGAGGTACATATTCATATCTCAGTGTTGAGACTGAAAGATGGGAAAGGGGTATAGAGTTAGTGCAGTAGCTCCATCAGAGCTTGGTTTGTTCCTGGAAGATAGACAAGGTATCAGTCATGGAAGAAAGAAGGAGCATTTCTGAGATAGGGAATAGCAGATCAGACAACAAGCAGAGAGGTTCAAGGTCAGTGAGATAGAAGGTTAGACCTGGGTAGGGCAACCCCCTGTTGTTTCAGAACCAGCTTCAGTCCTGGGCCAATCTCCAGAGTTGATAGGTCTCCAAACCAGTACCTTTGAGGTATATCACCCATTCAGGTGGCAGCAGTGACAACCCCACTAGTAGGGATTTCTCTGCATTTTATATGTAACAACTTTATTGATTTGCATGTCAGGGCAACTCTCAAAGTCTGGAGAGCAAGTAGTCCATTCTCTGCTGGAACATAGTTATTTTTCTTTAAGTCAGTGATTCTCAACCTTCACTGTACACATTTAAATCACCACAAAATATTAAAAATAGGAGGAACATCAGGGCTCCACCCCAAATCAATGAAATTCAAATCTCAGAATGAGATATGAATATTCTTTGTAATGTCTCCCCAGATGTTTCTGGTGGTGCAACCTGTATTAAAAAAAATGTTTGAGGCCAAAGAAGTCTGTTTCCTTGTATGGAAATGACATTTCTATCATTTATTTTTCTCAAGAATAATTAGGAAGCAATTAACCATAATTAACTAGATTCTGAGTATTCTATAGATAAACATCAAACCTGTATGGTACTATGAAATTAAGTGACAAATGAAAGCATGTTTTTCAAATATAATCTGGAACTCTGATTTGCATGCAAAAAAATATCTAGCAAAGGGGCTATATTTAAATAAATGGTTAAATTTTAGTCATATTACTAAACCATACAAGTGATTTTGCAAAAGGAAAGGTTATGAATACATTAACAACATAGAGATGCCTATGTGGGTTTGATAAGGTCATTTAATGCAGATTTATCTGTTTTAATAACCACTTGGTGCTTTCATATTTATGTTGCTGAAGTGGTAAGTTTTAACCCGTTAAATTCCAAGTTTTCAAGTTTGTGAACATTTCAGTGAATTGACACAGGTACAAAGTTACCCTAAATGAAATACGTGTTGCTCGATTTAAGTTTTTATATGCACTCCTTATCTGGAACAGTGGGACAAAATGAGTTAAATGTATTGGAGAAATCGCAGCAGGTCTGGGAGATGAATCTGTGCAGTGTCTGGCATCATTTCCTTTCATTATCTTATTAATTCCTTCAGCAAATATTTATTGATTCTTTTTACTGGGCATCAAGCAGTGGGGGAAAAAATGGTTGTACTATTTGTGACTAAAACAGACTTGGTTTCTGACCTCCTGGTTCTGTATATGCAAGAGGAGAAAGATAGGGATAAATGTGGTGCTGTGCTGTGTGCAATGAAGAAAATAAACACAATATAGTGATGGATGAAAACTCTTGTGTGTCTCTGTTGATAGAATACCCTGAAGGCCCTCTCCACTCTTCTGAGCCATTGTTGCATGATAAGGTGGAGCCAACAATTAGACATGGAGCTCTGTAAGCCTAAGGGCTCCTGGGCAAGGAAAAATTTATCATGTTCAGAGCTGTGAATATAAACATTCCAAAACAGGGTGTTTTCACAAACATAATAAACATGTTAATAATAATTCTTTTTATTTTTTTCTGAGCTTATCCTTTACATGTTGTTTAGTTTTTTTTTCCTTATTAATAACAATTCAAGTCAATATTGGGTATTTCCCGTGTATTAAGAGTTAAGATAGAGCTGGGTGTGGTGGTGCATGCCTATAATCCCAGCTACCTGGGAGGCTGAGGTGGGAGTATCACAAGTTCAAGGCCAGTTTCAGGAATTCAGTGAGACCTTAAGCAACTGAGTGAAATCCTCTCTCTGAAAATAAAAATGATAATAAAAGGATAATAAAAAAAGGGCTGGGGACTTACTCAGTGGTTCAAGTCTCAATAACAACAACCACCACCACCAAATAGTTAAGATAGGCTGTGAGAAGGAGGAGGCAAGGAAACAAAAGAAAGCTAACACTTGTCTGGAGGGAAAGTCCTGATGTAAGAGAGGTATTACCAACAAGGTATGAAGGAATGTGCATTCAGAAAGGCAAAGGGGAATATTTAGCATTGCATTAAGGATCTGAAGCATCTAGCAGGAAATTAACCATGAGGTGGTACTTGGAGACCTGGGGTGTCACAGTGATATTCCAGGCTTGTTTAGCTGGCCACAGTCGAAGCTGATGAGAAGTACATTAATTAAAAGAGAAAATAGTGGTAGCATCTTGAAAAGAAAACTAGAACTAATTCAATTCAGCACTGCTTATTAGTCACCCAACCTGAGTGCTGCTAAACAGGATTATAGCCATAACCTGTTCCACAGTGGTTTTCAGTCCTGGCTATGTATTAAAATGACCTGGAGAGCTCCACCATAGAAGAACCAGTTTCTGTGGGGTAGGGCCCAGGAGTGACACTGAGCTCAGGGAATGCACTTGGGGAAGATTGTAAGGCTTGTTCTCACATGCACAAGGATACAGTAACAACAGGGTATGACAATACAGCAAGAATACAATATCTCTCTTAACCTCCATCTTTTGGTTTTTTTTTTTTTTCCCTGTGTGGGAAAATATCAAAGAATCAGTTCATATATTATCAGAGGAAAACCTTTGTTCATACTCCTAAGGAAAGTTAATTATTCCCTATTAAAATAGTGAAGGTACGCATTTTTGAGGTCTCTCTTACCATTCATCATGTGGTTACTTTATGTATACAATTATAAAATCTTCAAAGGCTTAGTTGCAAGGTTCACAGCACCTGACTTGGTGTTTAGAATTTAGAGAGCCTTGACTCCATCAATGAGGGAAGAAAGGGAGGGAGAAAGGAAGAAAAAGACGTAAGTAACAATGAAAAAATTAGTTTGCGCAATGGGGGTTCTTAGTAGCTGGTCATATTCAGATACCAGAGACCTGGAAGAAATGAAATAGAAAAGAATGATAGATATGCCACAGAGAGTATACTTATATGAGGGTTTTTATCATTCTAAAAATATTACTTGATATTCTTAGCTTTTGAGGGGTTTCTTCAAAAAAATCTTAGTAGGTTGAGTAAAATATATAATACAGCATAGTAGTTCTCAATGTATAGATGGTGGTCTGACTCACAGCATCTTGTTAGAAATTCAAATTTTCACAGCCTGCACCAGAGTTCCTATGTCAGTAACTCCAGGAAGGGGGACCAGCATTTTGATTTTACAAGTCTTTCTCTGTGTTTCGGATATGTGTGCATGTTTGAAAACCACTGGTTGCTGACAGCCAGTTTCCCACCCATTCACAAAGGGATTCTGTGACCCTCTCCACAGAGTCCCTAGGTTCCCATGGAATGCAATCTAATAATCTGGAGCAGCAGGTTTGCATCCACTCCTGTGTATTCAATTCAGTGCTGCTTGACTAAAGTTCCCGTGTTCTCCTCGTGCATTTCTTCATGATGATGGTTGGTTTTAGGTCCAGATTTTGCCAATTCACACAACTCCATGTGTAATGATTACCAGGACTTGGAGAAAAACCAGCTGTGTGGCAGCGCCCAGTTTGATATGCGGTCAGTTTTACCCTGTACACTTTCTACCAGTTATCTCATAACATTGTCCAATTCATGGCTGGTCCCAGAGGCATCCACAATTCCACAGGTGCTGCTGCCGTAGCATATGTGGAACAGATCCCCATGCTACCATTTCAACTAATCATATTTTACACAATTGAAGTCCTTTTTGGAGACACAGTCTGAGTATTAATTTTTTTTCTTCTCTACTTGAGAATTCATAGCCGTGTTAATTTAGCATCCTTCCTCATTACATCGGTTCTGAGTAAGTTATATAGCAATGATGAATGATAAATCAGGAGTCCAGGCCTGTATTTCTCATGACATTTTAATAGTATTAATCTGGGATAGCTTTTAATTGTCCATTCTACAGTCTTTAATGCTAAGAAGATATAGATGTTTCCATTATTCTAATTGTATTTCAAATAAATGTATAGGGCTCAAAATTTCCCTCTAACCCTCTTAAAAAAGGCTAAATTAGAGATGTCTCTATGCATGAAAAATCAATTATTTTATAGCAAAACTCTTGATTAATCACACTGGAAAATAGCAGGAACCTCAATTAAGTGTACATTGTCAATGCTTAGCCTGTCAGAAATGACATCAACCACAGGAAAATAAAGTCCAATCGTTAAATTAAAAAACAAAATTTCAAAAACCATTCTAAACAGTTCCCTATACCTTTCATGTTTATCATGTAGTTAAGTAAAATGGATGTTCAGCTAACATTGTGGTCCTATAAGAATTTTAGTTAAAATAAAAAAAAAAATTTTTTTTTCAAAGTCTCCACTTGCAAGATAAAAAATGGACCAATAACATCTCTCAGAAGAGTTTCAACAAGGCTAGTGAGACAAACTGAGTTAATTTAGAAGTTACTGAAAAGATAGCTTTCCAAAGATTCTACTTAATCAAATTTTTATAATAGTACATCACGTATATTGATCATATTTCAGAGAACGGGTAAAGTTTCCAGAAATTTCTAGCTAATTGATGCTTTCCATATTGAACACCAAAAGATTTGTATATTAACCATTTTTGATGTGGCTAAATCATTTGTGGTCTTATGAAACAGAGGACAAAGACTGTCCTTAGATATCCCTGATATGGTTGATATCAGTTAGCATCATTCATATGAGCACAGTTCTTGTAGCAGTAACTAGGCTATAAAACACTCTTATCTTTTTGACAGCAGAACTCAGTATGTTTCCTTGTTTCTACCCTACATAGGCCCAGCAGTAAATCTTTTTTAAAAAAAAAGAAAGAAAACTTTTACTTTTATCTTCTTCTCCTCCTATCTCTGTATTATACTTCTGTCTGGAGCAAGACTTTATACCAAGATTTGGGTCCAAGCTGGAAAGTGGCTCTGCGTATCCTACTTCATAACTAGAAGGTTGTGAGAACAAGGCAAGTAAGTCAGTCCAGAAAAGCAGATCACAGAAGATTTTAAGTGTTTAGGCAGCAGTAGGTCAGGGGCCAGGGGAACAAATGAAAATCAAGTGTGCAAAGTGAGAGCGACAAAGTCGATGTGATTAGACAGCACCTGGGAAATTGCCAGGAACTGGAGGATCAGAACTAAATGAAGTCAAAGTGCCAGGCAAAATAGTTAGTAACTAAGAGATTTTGGGAAATTGAAACAGATGGAAGAATTTGAAAAGGAGAAACAATATTTGGAATCCCATCACAAGAAAAGGACACCAACAGAGAAGCAATTGATATCTTAGCTTCAACATTCATTAAATCTTAAATCCACCCACTTCTTACCATCTGCACTAATTCCACCCTAATCTGAGTTATCCTATCTCATCCATGAACTCTAATTAGTATAGAAGTTTCTCTAACTGGTCTCCCCTTAGAGAAGATGCTTTTCCTGCCCCACCAGTGTCTTTTTACCAGGCAGGGATGCCCATCCTTCAAGACATTGGCAGTCAATGGTTCACATGTGCATCTTTCCCCTGAGAGTTGTCCTTAGCATATGGAGAAATACCTGGAAGAGTTCACACTCCCCTTGACATTCATCTTCAGCTAGCATTTAATGAGTACAGAGATAGATCAGGCCAGCTTCCTTGTCTTAATGTGACATCAGTCAAGTTCTACTCATGCTCCAGAGTATCCTGTGGATTAGGCAGAGTGAGGTGAGATGTAACTAAACTAGGTCTTTGTCAAACTTCTAACCTGGTAGGATATGACTTTCTTCAATTTCTTCCAAATCCTATCTTATCTGTCTCTCTCTCTCTCTCTCTCTCTCTCTCTCTCTCTCTCTCTCTGTATCTCTCTCTCTCCCCCTCCCTCTTCCTCTCCCTCTCTCTTCTTTCTTTCCTTCTTTTATTTTTTTCCCCCAAGTCCTCTCCCACTTGCTCAAGTACCTCTTTTTAAAGCCCTGATTCAGGAAACCCTAATGTAAGATATTCTGACTTCATTTGCTGACCTATAGCCCAAGTAAAAGTAGTTATTTATCTTATAAAAATGACATGTGATTTGTCAAAATTGTACTTTTAATTTCATTCTAGAGAGAAGAAATTTCATACCATTCAAAAAAAAAAAAAAAACACAACTCATTTTTCACTTTGTAGAGAATAACTGTAATCCGATTTCTTGTACATTCTTTTTGGAAAATGTTGTAGACACTCCCCAAAATGGAAAAATACAAAAACCTCTGAGAAAATGAAAATATTTAGTAACCACCAGGTGTGATAGTACAAGCCTGTAATCCCAGTGGCTCAGGAGACTGAGGCAGGCAGATCACGAGTTCAAAGCCAGCCTCAGCAAAAGTGAGGTGCTAAGCAACTCAGTGAGACCCTGTCTCTAAATAAAATACAAAATAGGGCTAGGGATGTGATTTAGTGGTTGAGTGCCCCTGAGTTCAATCCCCAGTACTAAAAAAAAGAAAATAAATTTAGTAACCAAAATTGATCCTTTTGGGGGAGGCAAAGAAACATTCAGGAAACAAAAATTACTTATTGACTAATTTGACATTTTATTGGGTACATCATTTCTTAGTAAATTGTTATTATACTTCATTTTTTTTTCTATTTTTCTCATGTTGCATCCGAAGACATTGGGCTCAGGTGATGTAAATTAGTTTAAGGTCATATAACTTGTTAGCCTTGACCTGTTTATACCAAGGTATTTGATTCCACACCCTTGTACTTTTTACCATTGAATTTGAAAGGAAATTCCAAGGGGCACTAATTGGGCAAAATGCTTTCACAAAGAGAAAGAGAAAAAAAAAAAAAGAAGGGGAAATTTTAGTGATTTATAAAATACTATATATCACATTTCTACTGGGAGATAATTCTTGGATCCCTTATGTTTCTATATAGTCTCCATCTTCTGAGCAAAAATACTTACAGTCAATTAAAGAATGTTAGTATAAGGAAACATTCTTGGATAGTAAAATAGAGAAATTTCTTTGCCTTCTCTGGAGGGATCTCCTTGTCTTCCTTGATGAGCATGATATCTCTGTAGAGGAATATACATTCATGTGCAAGCTGTTCTCTTATAAGATAGGGCATTTTCAAAGCCCAATGTTCCCTAGGACACAGAGCCCCTTGGGCACAGTATCTACGTGGCACATAACCCCATGGGAACTGGGAGGCAAAAGTAAGCCATGAAAGCAATCATTTTGTGTTGCCTATTGTAATGGGAATAATAAATTGTCAAAACTATTTGAGTCCACTGGCTCTTTATCAGCCACATCTGAGAACTACTTGATCCTATGATAATTCTCTTCCTGGGCATTCAGAACCCAAAGTAAGTCTTTTAAGAAGTGTTTTAGTAAGGAAACACTTTTGATTTCCACTTCATTTCATATAACACATTTTCCTCTGTTACAGCTTAACCTAGAATGCAACCTCACTATGACAGAAAGGCAGGCAACAGCACTGACTTTGGGGGTCTCAGAAATAACTCTCTGCTAGCTCCTACTTTCTATATCTCTTTTGAAAGTTGATTCTCT
Organism: Marmota flaviventris; assembly: GCF_047511675.1. Classification (NCBI taxonomy): domain Eukaryota; kingdom Metazoa; phylum Chordata; class Mammalia; order Rodentia; family Sciuridae; genus Marmota; species Marmota flaviventris. The sequence continues at coordinate 108,428,216 of NC_092508.1, read as the reverse complement.
CCTTTCCAAGCACCCAAGGAGGAAATTCATGAGGCAGATGCTATGCCTCCTCTGAATCACTGCTTTTATTTGCTTTTCCTGTATCAACTGCCTTCCCAGCTTTAATTACATGTCTTGGCACATTCTTGAAGTAAAGATAAATTCATAACAGATATGTTCCCCTCTTAAACAGTAGCTCTGGAGGAAGCCTTAAACATTAGATCAAGTGTCCACTTGGCTGTCTATGGTGCTTCTACATCTTTTCTTCTGCTTACTGTAATTGCTATGCCGTACTATCTAACCTTTCCAAGAGCCTGACTTTCTACTCCCTCCTGTTGCATTTCTTGGGATAATGGTATAAACAACTAAGAAGCTGAAATAATGTGATGCAAACTCTCCTCAAAGCCGATCTGAGAATTCTGCAAGATGAACTACAGAGTTATAAAAAAGAACTCAGCTGGAAATATACATTGGAAAAATAAATTGGAAGATGGCTTTAAACGCTTTTGAGTAGTCCCAAGGAATATAAAGGAAGCAGAATACAGAAAATGATAAACAAAACTTTCAAGGCTGACTCAATAAGTAGCTCTTAAAATAGCTATGAGTTTCCCTCCTAACACCCAGCAGGCTGCCAATAACCAGACAGACAAATCGAACAATTAGATGCTATGAGGCAGCATCAGAACAGATCTATAGCATATCATTCTGAGTGGAACCTTAACCATTGTCTGAATAAAATGATGCCGGGCACAAGAGATTATTTCTGACCTGGATAAAATAGTGGAAAAACTGTGAAATAGATTTCCTTATTGAGCATCTATGATATATTTGATAGTCTCATGTGCACCAAGGATAAGTTTGCACCAAGATAAGGAACACAAAAGTTTCTAAAATAAAGAGGAAAAAATGGGTAGGTAAAATAGTTAATATAATATGGTTTGACAAGGATTAAAAATTGACATGTATATCCCACCAGGAGATCAAGGGAAATGGTATTTTATCCAGATATGGGGTGTTTAAGAGGCTGAATCATATTGCCTGTCTTTGTGGATAAATTAAAAATTTCCAGGTTAAAAAAAATTCAGAGAATAGAAATTTTAGGAAGATGTAGTAGGTCAAAAGCATCACAGGCCATAAAAGGGGTGGTGCTTTGGGAGATGCTAAAGGTCATTCTGGCTGGAAATTTGAAAACATGTAAGGACAGATTGAGAGAAGAATGCTGAGCTCCGGAAGGGCCAAAATCATGAAAGATCTTTTGAGTCCTGCTAAGGGACTTGGAATTCATTCTGAGTTAAGAAGAAACCACTGGTGTGATTTACACTTCGGACTCATTTTTTTTCTTCTTTTTTTCCTTTTATAATCTTCAGAAGACACTAAAACTAATCAGGTGAATGACTGATTCATGGTTTATATGTCAAAGTATTCTGAAGTACACAATTGGTTACATTTTTATACACCGTAATTTGATTCATTTTCCTCCTGATTTCAATTATGTTTCTAGAAGTAAAAGTAATAGTTTTTGTTTCTTACAAAGATTTTTGAAAATTCAACGAAAGATGACTTCATGGTCAATTACTTATGATCATAAGTCCCAGTGCTGAGAGCCATAGCCAAGTAGGAATGACGCATGGCAATTTCTTTGTCAGCCTACCCCATGTTGCTTAGAGGGAGGACTCTCCATTGTGGAAATGGGCTTGCCTTGGACCCAGGTCATTTGCAGTGACATTGCATGAATGTTTGAGAAAGGTGACCCTGCTCAAGGACCAGGGTGGATCCTGGTTTAGGGAGGATCCTGCTGGATTAGGGTGGGTCCAGGTTTAGGGTGTATCCTGCTGGGAATAAGGAGTATCCTGCTGCCTCAGGCACCTGCCAGCTCCTTGAGTTCCCATTGAGTTCTCGCGGGATTCAGAGAGTTTTGGGGATGTAGAGTGCCAGTGGATTTTCCCCAGAACATGCGTGTAGAGTGCCGGTGAGAGGTCGGGAATAAAGACTTGCTGTTTGAATCTACAAGGCTGTGAGTGGCTCGTGATTTTGTGCCCAGCCAGACTGTGGCATCCCAGTAAGGAAAAAAAAAATGGTAGTGTTAATAAAGAAACCTTAAAACCAAGTTGGTCTTGTAGCTCAGTGGTAGAACACTTGCCTAGAATGGTTGAGGGTTTGATCGTTGGCACTGAAAAAAAACCTTCTTAAGCTCAACGTCTCTGATAAGATACTGGATACCGGCTACAATTTGACTCCAGAATATTCTTTATATTGTTCTCCACACACCTGGTTATTTTGCAGAGAGAATTTTTTTAAAGAATATTTTTAATTTGGGACACTGCAAAGAACACATCAAATACTGAAAACTCTGCTTCATGAGGATCAAAGGCTTACTTCTTCATGCAACTACTTTGGGTAAATACTGCTTAAATAGTTACTTGGATGCCTTCAACTGTACTACAAAATGGTATTGCAGTGAGCATCAAAAAAATGGGGAGATGGTTCATTTAATCTGAAAAGCTGCATATTTTTATATTATTTATACTGCAGTGCTTGACATATCTCACTGTGTTTTCATTTCCGTGCAATTGCCAGCCCCTTAAATTGCTATTTTTTTTATCATGTTTCTATTACATTCAGACTTCATTCTAGCCAAGTTATTCTGAAGGTAAAAATGGAGGAAAAAAAACCCAGTTTGATCTCAATTTTATTGGCTTCAAGATTCAGCTATACAATTAGAAAACTTCAAATTTATGCTGAGAGAGGAATTACAATTCTTTCATACATTTTTATGGCACCAGATTTCCTCAAATCACTACCATTTCTTAAATTTTTCATCCAGATAATGTATATGATATCAGTGTGAGTATATGTGTGTGTGTGTGTGTGTGTGTGTGTGTATGTGTGTGGTGCACTTATGTATGTGTGTATATACATATCTACATACATGCATGTATATATCTCTAAAAAATTAGCTAATGGTATTTATTTTGATTTAACAAGTATTGTCATCACATATAAGTAACACTTTGCTAAATAAAATGACAGTTTAATAAACTTCCAATTGGATTGAGAAAGTATTTCTATCTTTGTGTACAACAATATAATATTTTTGCTTAAATTTGTGATTTATGAATGCAATGTTAGAGAACAAAAGACTTCATTTATACTGGATATAGTAAGAATGTTGAAAGAAAACAAATCCTATCTGCTGTGACCTTGAGGGGTTAGGCTTTTGTAATATAACAAATACAGTGTCTGGACTGGAGGGGTAGGATTCCAGTTTTTGAATGAACATGGCTTCAAATGATTTCTCTGTATTGGGTCAGTCATTTCAATCAAGAATCACAAACTCCATATATTCAGAAAGTTAGCAGTTTATAACATGGCACATTTTCAGTTTTTTTTTCTTCTGATATTTATTATTTTAGATATAAACTGACCTCTGACCATCATCAGCTTTTAAAAATTATGCTTTACACATTTGACCTGCAGTAATTGTATTGTTGCAGTGGCAAACTATGTGCATATGTTTGTTGGGGAAAATATATGACATTTTGATGCTAAAAACACCATGGATTCACTGAATCTTTGAGGGAATTTTTTTCTCAGCAGAGACTGCATAAATATGATCCTGATAAATCCCAAAGAGGTTATGATTTGACCATTTGTCAATCAATTTCCATTAATTGACTCGCTCTTTTTTCCCCATTCATTTATTAAGTGCACATTATGTGAATATGAAGCACTACAAACAGGCAACCACAGCAAGTATGAGAAATGGAGCTGAGAGCATGTTTTGGTCTTATAGCAGAAGAGAAGCTCAGAAAGATACTCCTATTATAATAAAAAAAAATCTTAGAGGCAGGTGCACTGAAGCACAACTGTGATCCCAACTTCTACAGAGGATGAGGCAGGAGGACATATTTGAGACCAGTCTGAGCAATTTAAAGAGAACTTCTTCTCAAAAGAAAAGAAAAGTCTTAGATGGATTATAGCAAACAAATTTTACTACTTTCCTGGGATTTCAAGAGAGAAAGGGAATTTTCCAATAGCCTAAATATACAACAATAATTAGCTAAAACAATAATAATAGAAATAACCAATTCAGAAATTCAAATTGACTTTGGGTCATTTGTTTTATTGCTAGAAATGCTGAGATTGAGAAATTAAACTGGGAGTATCACTTAAAATGTTGGAATGAAACTGATGTTCTGTTAGGAGGGTCAGTGAGAACTAAAGTAGTCCTAGCTTAGTAGCAACCTCTAGCTCCAAGCTCCAACATGAGTAATCAGAAATCCTAGCTGGAAGAAATTTGTGGTAAAGGAATCATACAGATTAAATTCAAGTCAAATGTTAACTCACAATACAAATCAGAGCAATAAGCATGTAAAGTATAAATTACAAGAAATGAGTACCTTTCAAAATAACCAATATATCTAGATTTTCAATAACTTTAAAACATTTAAATTATTTTACACAGAATACAATACATATAAAATGATCAAGGACATAAAATCAGAAACAAAAAAATTGACATAGAATAAGAAATTTATGTAAATAATTACAGATTTGGAAAAGACCCAATAAATTTAAAAATGTTGGTTACTACATACCTATAAAAAAAAGTTAAAATAAAAAAGAGATAGTACCAAGTGATTGTTAGGAAACAGACTAGATTTCTCACATTTTTCTTTTTTTTTAATTTCTCATTTTTCTGATGAAAATTTAAAATATATGGTCACTTAGAAAAAAGTTTTATCATTTTATTATTATTTTATTCAGTAACTTTATGACCTGGCAATCACTCTTGGGTATCTATCTCAGATAAATAGATTATAGTCTCAAAAATTTGTACACAAATACCGATGGCATATTAATAAAACAGCTCACATATCCTCCAGTGGGGGATTATTGGTTGAAAAGCTGTGGATATATTCATTTAGTGGAATACTACTTGGCAATAAAAAGAATACTTTTAAAAAATATTTTTATATAGTTTTAGTGAGGGGTTGCAATAAAAGTACATAGTATCTCATCAATTTTCACTAATTTCCTCCAGTGGTAACATGTAAATATAGTGCAATATCACAACCTGGATAGATTGCAAGGGCATTATGCTTAGTGAAAAAGTCAATCATAAAAGATTATTACTTTTGATTCCATTTATGTAGCATTCCTGAAATCTTAATGATTTTAACCATAAATATAGAGAACATCTTCAGCTACCAGGAGACAGGGTGTCCATAAGATGAGAATAAAAGCGGTTCCTCCCTCCTGGTGGCAGAAAAGTTTTTCATCCTGATTGCTGTGATAAACATGAATATTTGCATGAGATAAAGCTATGTAACTCTACATACATACATATAAACACACGTAAAAAACAGATTCATGTAACAACAGTGAAAACTGAAAAATGTCACTAACTATTGAATAGCACACAAATGTGAGTTTTTCTGCTTTGATATTGTTATATGTCACCATTGAAGGAAACAGGAGAAAGATTTATGAAATTCCGTGTCTTTTATTGCAAATTCTAAAAGATTTAAATCTATATCAAAATAATTTTTACAAGACAAAAAAGTTTGGGAAAGATCAGATCGTATTTACACACAACCTGCTCAGATGAGATTAAAAACAGCCTAAAAAGAGACTGAAAGGTATATTTGAACAATCAAAAAGAGACTATAAAGATTATGAAAATGATATTAAGGGACACAAAAGATAAAATGCAAAAGTCTAACAGATGTCTAATTGGAGTCCCAGAGAAACAAGTAGGGAGAATTGAGAAGTACTGGGAAAAATAATAATTTATGGCAAGTTTCAAAAAATGATGAATGACATGAATCCACAGATAGGAATAATAAAAACATTTAGACCAGTTCTTATAATCACTTAAGGCATTTGTAAACATCAGCTGCCTTACTCACCCTAATTAACTGAGGGTCTCAGACAGGGACCAGGTGTCAACATCTGTTTCAATACTCACCTTGTGACTCCAGTGGCTGAGAACACTGAACCTGAGAGCAGCTTTTGCAGCTTTTCCAACATAAGCAGCTGAGACAGAAGCTCGTGCAAAAGGCTGTCTTCAGTGCTTTCAGAGAAAAAAAGAAAATCAGTCCAGAATTATAACCGGAGCAAACTGCCATCAAAATACCACAAGACTTATATCCAAGGAATTTCTAGAGAGTATATCTCCCCCACCCACAAAATAATTTTAAAAAGACATGATAGCTAAACAAAAGTAGAGGAATTGATCAATATGTAAATAAATCTAGCACACATTATCTTTTAAAATAAATAATTGCAACAATATTAATATCTCTGTGAAGTTTAAAAATGGATGTATGTTGAATAATATTTCACGTAAGTCCGAAGGGACTGGTCAGTGTTAAAATATTTTAAAGTTGAATCATTTGGATCTCTGAAGTCGTAGAAGTTAATGTATTGATTGACTGTCTTGGTCTGTTGGGGCTGCAATAACAAAATATCACAGGCTGTCAGGCTTAAGCTATATAAGTTTATTTCCTCATAATTCTAAGATTGGAAGTCTGAGGCCAGGTAATTTCTCCTGAGGGTTTCCTTCCTGGATTTCAGACTACAGCCTTCCCACTGTGTGTCCACATGACCTGTTTGGGCACAAGCCTGGAAAGACCATCATGTGTTCTGCTTCAGTATCTGTTCTTACAAGGAAATTAACAGAAGTCCACCCTCATGACCTCATCTCACCCCAATTATCTCCAAGTGTCCCACCTACAAATGCCATTTCATTGGGGGTTAGGCCTTCAACATATGAATTTGGAGGGAACAAAAATATTCAGGCCGTAACACCCACTAAAATAATAGAAATAAAAGAGAAAGCACTTGATTATCTAATAAGGATGAGAAAGGAAATGTGAAACACTGAAAAAGTGCAAAATAAAAAGTTAACTAGCAACTTCTCTCAATCTTTTAAAGCTTCTTGAGAAAGCACATTCTAATAAGCGATTAATTAAATGCATTATTTAAATGAGTGATTTTTGAGATGACAAATTGAGGAAATGGGACACCACCATGCAATAAGAGAACAAGGATATAGAAAAGATGGCTTTGGAGCTGGGTCCTAAAAAATGGGTAGAATTTGCATACTAGGGGAAGAAGATAGAGAAATATCTATAGCTGATCACTGACATCTAATGAGGAGGCCTGCATATATTTTCCAATATTGCAATACCAAAGCTTAAAAAAAAACACAAAAGTGTTAACTTACAGTTCTGCAGGGGTGAAGTCTGGTCTGAGTCACACTGGGCTAAAATCAAGCTATCAGCCTGTGTTCTTTTTTGTGTGTGTGACTTGGTTAGAGAATTCATCTCCTGCTCTTTAGGGTTATTGGCAGGCTTCACTTCCTTGCAGGTGTAGTATACATGCCTCCATTAGATCCTTGGCAGTGAGACCATTGCTCACCTTCTAGAGGCTGTGCCATCAGAAGATTCCTGGCCTCCTTTCTCCAGGAGGAAAAACAGTGGCCTGAGTTCATTTCAACTCACAGTGCCAGGAAAGGCTAATTTTAGGGTCTCATGTTATTAGATTGATCCCTTTCACAGCCCAGAATACTCTCCCCTTCTCACAGTAACCTTAATAACATCTGTAAATCCCCTTTTGCAATGCAAGGTCATGGTCACATTTTGTGGGGAACACAATATTGACATCTTTGGGTACTCTTATTCCATTTACCACAGGGCTGTTTGGCAAAAACAAAGCGTTTAACTTCAAAGATAAAATATGATGCAAGTATACCTGGGATCTGTCTTGAAAGTAGGCTCCAAAGTGAGCAAGATTATGATACATTTGTAATATTTGATAAAATGTTTGATATTCTATATTTTCATATTCAGATAGAATTCACTTTGACTAAAACAGATCAATGGAAGGTATTGGCTATAAAATTGTGGTGGAAATAACATTCTAGATCTTGGATGGCATTATAAACCTTTTTAGGAGTTTAAATGTATTCCTAAGGGAAATCAAGATCTGACATATTTTTGTGCATCAAGAGGAAGTTCAAATTAAAATTCACATATTAGGATTTCTCTGCTTGTAATTTAAAGGAGGCATTGGAAGGAGAAATGTAGACAGAATTAAGAACTATAATTTGAAGGTGTAAATGAAAGAAAGAGGGGACCATAAAAAGAGCCAGAGGAGTATGGCAGCATAAAACCCCAGAGTGAGAATCATAAAACTTGGATTAAATTGTTGTTGGCAGTGAGGTGTTGCTTGTTAAATATTTAGAAATTCTGTGAAACAGTTGATGATTTGAAATTCACTACAGTGGGAGTATTTATACCAGGAAGTTCACCAATACTCTCCCCTATGTCTTCAGAGCCAGTTGCTAGTGCTAGTGGTGGTGTGATATGGAAAAATCACTCAGCTTTGAATCATGAAAACTAGCATTAGTGCTGCTGACTTCATAAAGTTATTTTAAGGCTTGAGATAATAAATGAGCCAGTATACAAAAAAAAAAAAATGGGGCCAGAAGATCATGAAGTTAATTTTAATCCTTTCACACGCACACAAAGAAAAGAAATAGTACTAATGGGGTCCAATGAACAGAACCTAAGTCAAATCTTATGTCACTAACAGTATTCGGTAACTCAACACATTCTGATTCCTGGATTATGACTCATGGATTTCGATAAAATATAAACGTGAATATGTATGTAAAAGAACATGTTTTCTTCTCCTTAAAAAAATCATACCTATGTTCACGACACGACATCTAGGAAACAATATATTAAGGAGATTCACAGACTTTTTTGGGTAGTCCAAGTTTATATTCAGTTAAATTATTCCTGCACGGAGGGAGATTAAATTGTCAGTGTTCTGCTGATGCACTGATTGGATAATGAGGCTAATGACAAAGAGGAAGGAGGTACTACCGAAACACTCATGAGAATTCCTTCCCCAACAACCAGTCATGGGGCAATCATTCCTTGGGAAGGAGTGAACAAGGGGAAGCTGAAAAGCAGGACCATGACTTGGATGTGGTCCTAGTTGGCTAAGGGGATGGCAGACCCAAGGAGGCCCTGAGTAATTAAAAAAAGGGGGGATTTAAATTAAGAAAAAAACACCCAATGATACGATTGTGTGCTTGATTTGGTTCAGGAAATGACATTAGTTTTTATATTAAGATGGGAATCTATAATGTGTATACCAGTAGGAGTGATTCACCCACATGGAAACATGAGACAGAAATGTGCACACAATGTTGGTAAGACAGTAACTTGACCCAACTTCTCTAAAACAAGAATAGGTCTAGGATGTAAAACGTCAAAATGTGTTTTCTCTTAATTTAGTGACCCCACTTATAGAAGCTTGATTTATATTTAAATCGCAAACAAGCATTGGGGGGGAGACATCCCACTTTCATTAATGATCATAACGTACTGATTAAAAGTAATAATAATAGAAGGGACACAAATAGAATATAAGAAGGAGTTCAGGAGGAGGAATGCAATTGATCAAATTATGTGCATATATGAATATAGCACGATGAATTCAACTATTAAGGGAAATTATAATGCACCAATAAAAACCATTTTAAAAAGACACATAATACTTCCTAGTATATATAAGTGGGAGTGGAGGGAACTCGTTGGACTACAAAAGATAGAAAAATCTTTTACATAAGTCAAATTCTAGCCTTGAATAATAATGCCATTCTTCAGCTCTGAATTACTTTTATAACCCAAGTCTTGCTATAGAATTTTCAATGCTTTTCTTTCATTTTTAGGTCACTTCTCTACAATGAATAATCAGGATTTCCAGGAACTACTCACATATTCAAAAATCCTGAAAAAAAAAATTCAGTCTTGGCTGTGTCTGCTGATAGCCTTTAGCAAGAAATAGGTGGTTATAAAATCAAATGAAAGATAGGACAGCAGTAGTGGAAGACATTTTAGTGTCAGATGCACTAATTAACTTTGGATATGAATGTTCTTTTTAATTTATGTAGTGGTCTAAACACTTACCCACTCTATGTGATTATGGCTGGTAACCATCATTCTGTAGGACTAATGCATGTAGAACATGTTGGGAGATTTTTCTGTGAGCTTCAGTAACTGAGAGAAAATTGAAGTCTTGAACTTTCATCAGACATCTGGCGCCAAACATTTTATGTGTTCACCAAGAGGAAGCTGACAAGTTTCTACATTTTGAAATAATTTCTTCTAAGATGTTGGTTGCATAGGGGACATCATTCCCAACGGCAGGGATGGTGTCCTCTTTGGGGTTCATATCAGTGCCCAGAGAGACATTGGTCAAACCTCAGAAGTAAGTCCTTCCTCACCTGAATGGCTAAGCTACCTGAATGTCCCTCATGGTTTGGCGTATCAGGTTGATCAACTTTCTAATAACAACAGCTGTCAGCAAACCCCATCACAGGAGACAGGGGTCCATTCTCATAAGAATCAATGACTTCACAAAGACAAGGTCAGCTTATGACTGCTTCTCCAAAGGTGGCAGCAGATTTTGTGAAGGCAGTCACTTAGATAAGTAAAAAAGAATAATTGTTTCGAAAAGGAATCTCTTTAATAATAAAATCCTATCCTATTTCCATAGGATCCTAAGAAAATCACATCCTCTGTCCTTTTCCATAGAGGAGTGGAGCCTGTATTGTAACAGGGAGGGAAGCCCAGTGTTCAACATCACTTGACCTGAGTTGAAGGGGAAAGGGGAGCATGTGATTTTTCAGCACTTGGGTCACTTCCAAGAATTGCACATTTCCCCAAACATGCATAAACTTGATCTGTTTTAAGGCTAATAAAATAGTTAAAGTTTCTAACTTTAAAAACATTTAAGCCCCATGGTCTGAACATATAGTAAGCACTTAACAAATACTTGTGAATTTCCCCAAGGAAGCAGAAGACCTCTTGTAAAACCCTTCACAGTCAGGCTAGTACAGTGGAGTCAGTAAGAGGTGTCATCAAGTATCAGGAAAAAACTTCTTTTTTTTCTACAGTCTGATTAATTTCTCCTGGGAAACTGTTTTAATCCCAATTCTTACATTATATCAGGATTATTCTAATACTCTTTTCTGAGATGTAGAATCATCTTAGAGCAAAGGTACATAAAATCATTTTTTATGGTATGTTCCCCCAAATCTTTATCTTCTTTATCTTTGGTTTTAAAAACCAAAACAAGGGCTGGATGCAGTGATGTATGCCTGTAATCCCTGTGGCTTGGGAGGCTGAGACAGGAGAATTGCGAGTTCAAAGCCAGCCTCAGCAATGGTGAGGTACTAAGCAACTGAGTGAGACCCTGTCTCTAAATAAAGTACAAAATAGGGCTGGGGATGTGGCTCAGTGATGAGTGCCCTGGGTTCAATTCCCAGTACTAAAACAAACAAACAACAACAACAACAACAAAAAAAAAAAACAAGGGCTAGTGATGTAGATCAGTGGGAATGGGCTAGCATAGCATGCATGAGACCCTGGGTTCAAACTCTAGCATTGCAACAAAACAAAACAAAACATTAAAATTAAATATATTGGCTTACTCAGGTCTTTATAAGATGAAGAGAGGGGTACCCATAAGTTAGTTATAAACAATTATGTTTCTGCATTGACAGTATAGAAAGTTCCTACATATATATTGCACTGTGTGCATTAATGTTCTAAGTTGCACAAACTTTTTAAGCTTTCTACCTCTTACTTTACATTCAGCTAAAGTAAGAATAAATGTACTAACTCAATATCATTGTGAAAGGCAAGGCCCACCAGGCAAGACCTTAGGACCCTTCTAGGGTGGCTACCCATGAATTAATGTCAATAGCAATTGTTTAAGCACTTATTGAGCTAGATGTTAAGATGCTGGATCTAGATGAAGCTCACCCAATGATATTTCTATTTATGTTCCAATATGCCAGCATTTGCTGCATATGAACAGACACTTAAATAATGATACTTAACCCCCTCCCGACAGTATTACTCTATTTAGCCTATCATGGTTTATGAAATTTCTGAGATCCAAACCAGGCTTTGAAAGGGTAAGTTACGTATCTAAACCTCATCGTGTCTATAAATAACTAAACAGAAATATGTGGTAAAAGAAAAAAAAATGTTTCATGTTGTATCATTTCTTTTACATCCCTAAAAAGGCACAGATGGAATCAATAGATGGTAACGTCTGGCAGTAAGCATCGGAGATTGACAAAAAAAGGGCACAAGGAACTTTTGGGGGTCATACATTTGATGTCTAATATTCTAGTGGTCATACAACTGTGTGAGTGCTCATTGTGGACTTTAATTTCATATAAATGATAACAAACTTGTTTTTTAAATGAAAAAATGAAACAGTTTTTATACATGACGCAGAATCAATAAACATTGGTTCTTTCTGTACCCTTGTGCAGAGGAGCTAAACATAACAGTTACTTAAATTAATGTCCTTCATCTTGGGAGGTGTAATTGGAAACCAAAGCAAGCTTTTCATTCTGTACACATTCCTAAAGAATGTGCGTTTCCACAGAGAAGCAGTGCAGATTTGTGACTGATTTTAGAAATCTGAACTTACTTCAGTGGAAGTAACCACAGAAGCGTAGATATAAAATAATCTGAAGAGCCAGGCTTCGTGGCACATACCTATAATCCCAGTGACTCAGGAGACTAGGGCAGGAGGATTTCAAGTTCAAGAACAACCTCAGCAACTTAGCAAGGTCCTAAGGATTTAGCAAGACCCTGTATTAAAATAAAACATAAAAAGGTGCTGGGGATATGACTCAGTGATTAAATGATTCAATTCAGTGATTACTGGATTCAATCTCCAGTACCCCCCAAAAAACAAAAAAATAAAATAAACTGAAATCCATATAGTCAGACTCATACAGTGACTTACATAGCTGCCATCCTTATTCTTTAATGCCTGCTCTTTAAATAGTTATCTGCTGGGGCCAGGGTTGTGGCTCAGTGGGCAGAGCATTTGCATGCACGAGGCACGAGTTTGATCCCTGGCACCACATAAAAATACACAAATAAAATAAAGGTATTGTGTCCATCTACAACCCCCCCAAAATTTTAAATTAAAATAAAATAACTAGTCATCTGCTGTGAACAATAACAACAAAAACTAGCGAAATCAAGTAGCAAATAGACACTAGTAACCTGGTAGCTAAGAGGGACCAAGTGTTTATATGTTTTCATTCAACACACCCACTAGGAACTCACATTCTGTACTAGGAGCTGGAAACTGGAGATGAATAAATCGAGTTTTTGTCCCTCACAGAGCACATACTTTGTAATGATTCAAAGAAATGTATGGTAATATTATGACAGTAATGTGAGTCTAAATAGTTTCTAGACACGTAAATGTTCTTGGTGTATTGAAGTCCATAACCAACCTATGCATAATAGTGAATTGAGCATTCAGGGCTTGGCTTTTGCTACTATATTTGTTACAGAAAAGCATGTTTGAAACTCTGACTAAAAAAGTGATTTCATGTCAGATTTGCTTATTAGAAGAATAAATAGACTAAAGTGGCAAGTGGTTTGGAGGATGTTTTTTTATAATCAAATAATTTAATTTTAAGGATAACAAAATTATGCTCTAATAGTAGCCTAATTTTTTTACACAAAAAAAGTAAGAAACTTATTTTTTTTAAAAAAAAAAGTTGAATACATTTTTTTTTTAATATTTATTTTTCAGTTTTTGGTGGACACAACATCTTTGTTTGTATGTGGTGCTGAGGATCGAACCCGGGCCGCACGCATGCCAGGCGAGCGCGCTACCGCTTGAGCCACATCCCCAGCCCCTGAATACAGTTTTGAAGTTGTGAGCACATGACTATTTCAAAATTAACTGAGAAGCAGAAATGACCATATGTCATGATTACAAATAATGGTCTGTACTGTGGTTACTCTAGTTATATTGGAACACTTATTCATTAGTTGGTAATAGATAACCAACAGCAGTTATGAGTGACACTGTTGGGTCAAAGTTTCACAAAAAGTAAATGTAGATAGATACATAGATGGATAGATAGATATAGTAAGTACCTATAGGGATTAGCATTTTTTTTTGTCTTGAAGCATGAAATTCAATTACTTCTTTGATCATATGCTAACCTATCTTTCAACTTTATCTCCTTACCAATTCTGAGAATGACCCAGTCTTAAACTCTTGATACTGTATGATTTAATTCTCTCAGCAATCCTTTGTGGTAGTTGTTATAATTCTCATTCTAGAAATGAGAAAAGAAGAATCCACATAAGTTAAGTGGCTAATCTAAAACATCACATCAGTAAGTGACAGAGATGGAATTGGTTCTCAGGCACTCTGGGTCCTGATCCCCACCATTGACTCCAGTTGACATAGTGATATAATAAATCATCAATGTAGATGCAGCTAGGGGTAAGAATTATGTCTGCATCATCTAGTTTAACCCTGATCATAACTCTAATTTAGTTTCTGTTTTTCTTCCAATTTTATATACATGTTAGCTAAAGGTTATAGCATGTCCAAGGATAGATGAATAGTGAGTGGCATATTCCAGGAGAATCTCTCTACAGTCAAATTGTAATCTGCCAATGCAGAAAGTCTTTTCCATCTCTGAAATTCAGTGATTTTAAGAGAAAGTTTCTGATTCCTATAACTGGTGGGAGAAGACTGATTTTGGCTGCCAAGTTTAGAAGTACCCTAAAGCCATGCACAGCAATTCAAGGATCAGCATTTCTGCCTCACTTCTGAGCATCTTGGAAATCCTTCCTTCTTCTTATCAGCTTCCTTATAATCTTGCTTAAGCTCAGCTTACACTGGGCATATTTCAGCCTGAAGGAACGCTCAAGCAGGTGTCTGATGAGTTTTCATTCTCTCAGCAATTCAGTTAGTATGAACTCTTAGTGCTCACTCCCTCCAAATGTATGGAAACAGCGATTAGAAAAACGAAGCCAGAAGATAGAATACGACAATCCTTTTGATCTTTGTTCAGTCTTTTGAATTACACTCAAAAAAACATCTCATTAATTCAACACCATTCATAAGAACACATTGAGTATCTTCCATGTAGCATGCACTGTTGTAGACTCCAGAGTGCAAACAGTAAAAGCCAGTCCTAGATTTCAAGGAACTCTCTCTTTGAATGGCATAGTCCTCTAAACAAATTTATAAGGTTGGAAATAAATGTATGAAGCACATAGGAATGTCCCCAAAGTAGAGAAAGTTCACCATGCTTGGATGTGCATGGCAGGAGAAAGTGAGAACGAGTTTGGAAGTAATCAAGAAGGTTTTCTCAGAGGAAATGGAAAATAGAACATCATGATGAGGAAGCAAACTGATTTTATACATAGACAGGGTTAGACAAAGTTATGGAAATAAAACTAGAGGCGGGTACATCCTGGTGGTCATAGGTTGTAATTCAAATGAGTGAACAAGTACAACACAGAATTCAAAATGTCCTCTCTGATGGGAGGCCTCCTTACCTCTCTTTACCCATGTAACACTGTGACAAAGCATCCATCCGTACCTCTGAAAACCCTTCCTTGTGTTTGAATGACTTTAGCTACTGTAGGAGATGTGAACATTTAAACTCACCCTTAAGGTTCTAGAGCTTCAAGTACCTTGTCAAAGGAAACATCTCTGAGTTTCACCCCCAAATAATTGATCCTTCTCTGCCAATGACTTCTCTGTTTCCAGAACATACTTTTATTATAACAATTATCACTCCATATTATTTATTTTTTTTTCATAACTTGACGGTCTATCTTCCTTTAGGCCATGAGTTCCCAGCAAGTTGGCCGTGGATCTGAATTTACACTGATGGTAGTGTGGTGGAGTTAGCTTATGGACACTCAGAAAACCTATTAAATATGTGGAGATTTCATGAGTCGTTTGTTAAATCTTTGGCAGTTTAAAATCAACTGATGTAGGAATATTTACATCATGAGGATCGAGAAACACTCCTCAGGGGAATTTTCAAAAAAAGTTGGTAGTTAAAAAAAAATAAGTTGTATGATAGCAAATTTAACACAATCAAGTTACCGTGATGTAAATTAAATAAAGTTAGCTCAAAATGTAAGAATGATGAGTAGAGTAGAGGGAGGTGACTAGGAACGCTTCTGCACAGTGTGATGCTGTAAAAGGAACCTAGATTACCCCAGAGGAGATGGAGTGATGATCTTAGAAGGCTTGGTGGTAGCCCAACAGACACTAAGGATGAGTGTTCTCATAAGCTAAAATCAAATAGGCATCATAATCCCTGCCACACAAACTTTTGAAAAGATGAAATACTATATATAAAAACAATTTATAAGCTAGATAGCATATAAACTGTGAATTGTATAACTATCATATATTATGTAATATGTAAACTATACATGTTATTATCATATGAAAAGCAGTTAATACTGTGTTGTACCCACTATATCAAGATTCCTTTTATTTCAGAAGTAACAAGAGACATACTCTCTGAGAATGGGGAAATTTTACTGTTGCTGATAACCATGTTCTTGGTATTTTTAAAAATTCTTCTTAGAGTACAAAAGCGAGGGAGAAGACCAACAAGTCACATTCAAGCCCTCCAATTCTAGGCCTGTCAGCACTGCCCTGCACTGGAAATGACTTTCTCTGTGTTTGCTCCAGTTCCTCTCGTATTTTCCATGGGAAAAAATATGGGAATCGCAGTCCTCAGAATGTGTTACCCATCAACATTTCTGAAGAGGGGTTTAAGAGCCTTTTTCTTTTATATTGCTTTTGTATACAGTGGAAATGATATTTCACTAGTAATAGTTTTGGCAAGTTGGCAGCTGTCCATTGTCCCTTGTATTAGGCACTTGTTAACAGCTATCAGCAGCAAGTAAAGAAAGGGTCAGACCCAATACAATGGGCTGGGTAGAAGTATTCCCTTCAGAAATGCCAAATTTCTTGTGCTGAAATACTTCATGACAGAGCTTGAGAAATAAATGTAAAGTAGTGTTTGAATCCTCATCTCAAAGCTGCTTTCGGTAATAAATAAGAAGCCTAAAGCAGTAAATATTTAAATGACTATTTTACATCTCTTAAATGCAGTATAATGTCCTGGCTATATGATAATGACATCATTAAACAGAAATTCTGTGAGCTGTAGCACTAAGATTCTTTATACTAACTTCTATTAACTTACATCCTGAACGAGCTCCCTGACTTTTAAGTAGACTCATGCACACACCTATAATTTTATGACAGGATCTACTTGAATAATTGTAGGTTAGTAGTAATGCATAAAGTTTAGGTCAGTAACCGGAAGATCTGAATATGAATTTTTTCCCTCTGTCTTTTATTAGTTGCTTAACATTTTCTGGGGTTCATTTTCAACACATTTAAAATAGGAAAAAATAGTGATTGTCCTATGTCTGAAAATAAGTGAGATAATGAAGGAAACTAATTTCAGTTCATTACAAATATTATTCAACAAGGTTTCACTGCTATAATTGTCTTCATCATTTCTTCTTGGGTGTGGTATTACTGGGGATATTATCACTTTAACCAGCATTATCTTTAAGAAATCACAGTTGATGTAGCTAAATACAGTCCATAAAGTCTTGCCCTCTGGATCAAAAAGATCATTTCAACATGCAAACCACAGAAATATGTACGAAAAGCATTGAGCTTAGTAAAACTCAAGTGCCATGGGAGTTGATTGGGACCTGTACTTTCACATAATGTGATTTGGTCATGTAAATCATATTCAGAAATATCTAGTGAATCCTAAAAGTTTAGATACAATGAGCAATTTTTATAAGAACAACCTCATGATTTAATGGCTTACCAAAATAAAGGTTTATTTATTTAGAATTTCAGGCTTATTCCATCTAATGATTTCATTCCATGTAAGTCTATCAGGTTTTAGAGTATTTCAACAATTTTCCTGATTTGACCATCAAACAAAAAAGAAGAAAAATCACAAATGATAGCACAGGATAGTGAATGAGTGAGCCATGCCTGGAAGTTGTATACTTCACTGCTATGCCAATTTTGTTGGTTTTAAATTGGTCGTGTTTGAACCTGATCTCAATGAAGGCGAGGAGATGGTAAAAAGGATCTTATGGGTCTTGCCAACGTCTGCTATAGGGTTCTACTATGTTATCATAAATAATAAATTCAACTGAAAGAAAACACACAATTTAACAGTATC
Organism: Marmota flaviventris; assembly: GCF_047511675.1. Taxonomy (NCBI): domain Eukaryota; kingdom Metazoa; phylum Chordata; class Mammalia; order Rodentia; family Sciuridae; genus Marmota; species Marmota flaviventris. Next base: position 108,410,116 of record NC_092508.1, on the reverse strand, counting down.
ACAATCTCTTATGGTATTTATAAAAAATAATGTACAATCTATTCTCCCCCTTCATAGACATGTTAAAAAATTAGAAGCACTTTTGTTAATTCAATGTTAAGCAGCAACCATCTTGATGGCCATGGCCATGAACTCTATATGCCAGGGTTCTTTATTTGTTCCAGTAGAGTTGGTAACTCTGGGCCTTGAATCTGGCAGTATTTTGAAGGACAGAGCTCCTCTGTAGCAACCAGGGTACTAGCAAGCATATACTCCTGTGACACTTCTGGACATCCTGGATGTGGAAGTGCAGACCAAATGCTTTTCATCTGAATGAAGAGCACTGTGTTTCATGAAGATTAAACCTCACTAGACATAACATTTAGGCAACTAGAGTCTGGAGCTAATAACATATTCTTGTCATCTAAATCTGAACTTGAATGTATAGATAGATAGATAGAGAGATAGATAGAAATAGATATCCCATATGATTTTTAACAAACAAAAAATAAAAAGAGCTAGTTCCCTGGGATCTAGTTGAGGTCTTAAACAGATTCTAATTAAAATTAAATCTAGGGTAGCTCCCAGGTTTTTAGGACATGTTGCATTCCTATATTTTTAAAATTTAGACTCATGACTGAATTCTTGTATATGCATTGCTAGTTTTGACATGGTTCAATCTATTATGCATTTACTCTGAGGCCTTCTTTACATCATCACATAACTTGATTGTATATTGCATTGGATAATATGGATTTTTCATGACAAGCCCTGATCTGTGATAACCTCCCTGGCAATTATCATATTCTAGCATTAGGGATGCCTGAAATTGCACTGAAAACATCACATAACACTCTGGAATGCTGCCAGTATCATCATTCCATCTGATGATATTTCTGTGTTCATGCTATTGGGATCATATTTATAATAAATTCTAAAAACTTCCTTAATAAAGATAACATGAGAAAGAGAGGAAGGAGGGGAGGAAAGAAGGATAGAAGGAGATAATGAAGGGAAGGAGGTCCTCTCCCCTACCTTACACACAGGATACGCAAGATAATGTAGAGGAAGCTATTGTAATAATGTATTCTTGTCATCCAACTCCAGGAACCAATAATACAATATAGTTATTTTTAAAAAAGACAAGTGACAAATTATCATGCCTATTTTTTTTTCTCATAGAACCTCCTTTATGTGAGAGCTGTATATTCCTTGGAAAATTTGATGAAAATAAGCACCAATCTAACTTCCAATTTAATTTTAGAAATTTGAATCATTGTTTCAATGTCTTAGGGTACTGGATGGAATTTAGTTTTGGTATACACTAAAAGACAATGTACTCACATGTTAAAATTCAATTGGGCCCTTTCTTATCCTTAAATGCCATTTAATTGTCAGTGCCTGATTACCTTTACAATGATACCTGACAAAATTATGATTGCCTTTACTTATATTCCACATTTTTTCTAGAATGTTTTTACATTTGAAAGGCCGGGTTATTGTGCTAATCAGAAATTTTGTTATATTGTTTTTAAGATGTCTTAAATGTTTCCCAATTTGATTGGTAGATTTGTTGACATGAGGATAGGATATTTAAAATTAGTACGCTATTTAGTTAAGTTGCTTCAATAAACTCTTATTGTGAGTTATTATGAATGAGAATTTTGCAAATTTGGTCATAGATATGGGACAGTCTTTAGGTCGAAAGTATTTCAATCTTATTGGGAGGATTGTTCTACTGACTATCATTTTTCAGTTATTATAAGTATAATGATAAATGAAATGTTTAATTTGCATGTACTTATCTCTTCTATGTTATAAGTTTCAGAAGGCAAGGAATATGTTCAACATCTCTGTCTTCAACTCTATGTTCTCACAAAGTGCTGTATACTTGTAGTCATCAAAAGTAGTTAAATAAAGTGAACATCTGAGTATAAAAAATAACTTTTTGCAGAGAGGGTATATGCGTACCTAGAAACTTCCACTTAACAAGTGAAATCTCTTCCCATGTGTAGTTCAGAGGTAAATGTTCCAGTTTTCTGTTCTTGTTGACCTACAGAGGTTGGAAATGCCTAGGAAGCCTCTTTGATTCCAGCTGAGAATCTCTAAGTATGTGAACATTTCCCAATGAATCCAAAATGCTATTAAAATGTCAGCAAGTTATTTTCCATGGATTGTGGCATCCACAGCTTAATATGTGGTTATTTTGTTTTATTGTTTTGGAAAGGGGCACAGAAAGACTTATTATTTGTGACATATGGTGTAGGAACATGAAAAGTCTCATTGATTGCAATTTCAGAGCAGATGATCCAGAAGCCTACATTGTTTTCCCAGCAAGAGATATGCTGGAATCATCAGACCTTGACCTGGTGTGAAAAACCTCTGGGTAGACAAAACCCTTTTGCTGTGACAGTTGACATATATGCAAGAAGGGAAGCATGGAAAACCTCGGTAACTGTACGATGGTGGGAGTGCACTTGTCAGCCTTCAATCACTATAACAAACGCTCACACAATCAGCTTGTAAAAAGGTTTATTTGGCCTCATTGTTTTGGATGGTTCAGTCCATGTGAGATTGGCCTCCATATTTTGGGGCCTGTGGTACAGTACATCAGAGTGGGGAGCCTGTGGCCGCGCACAACCATTTATCTCAGGAAACAAAAGTGAGGAAGGGGCCAGGGTTGGTCCCAAGATCCCCTTCAAGGCATGCCCCCAGGGACCTAAAGACCTCCTACTAGGCCCTATCTCTTAAGGTTTCTACCACCTCCCAATAGGGCCAATCTAAGGACCAAGACCTTTTAACCCATGGTCCTTTGGGGGATATTTAAGATCCAAACTATAATGAAGAGGTATAGGTAGAAAAAAAATGATCTTTTTAAAAAGGTCCAATCATATGCTTATCCTGTGGTATCTGCCTTTTTCTTCCATTGAGTTCTCATAGAGCCACAGAACTAGCTGCTTGCTCAACTGCTGAAGGGGACAAGAGAAGGAGAGTCCAGGGCCATCCACATGCGTCTTTCTTCACCTGCATCTTTTAAATTTTCCATAATCATCACATATCACTTTCTTAATGAGAACATGTAATTTTTTTGTGTTCCTATAAGGAATATGCATTTTGTGTGATGGTTTTTATTGATTAAATCTGTTTCACAGATATATCAAGTTTGTAGCTACTGTAAATTAGATAATTAAAAGTGGCCAACCACAGGTAATATCCTGATTCATAATTGAGGAAATTAAAAGATTGTAAGATGCCACGATTTCTCCAAAGTTATTCAATTCTTAAAGGTCAGCTCATGAAGCTGATTCTCAGCCTACCAAAGTATAATTTGTGTGTGTGCTTATATGTGTTGCACATTTTCCATAGAATCTTCATAGCAGCCATAAGACTGAGTGGTATTCCATTTTCATTTTATAAACGAGGAGAGATAAAGATTAAGATAGAATAAGCAATTTGCTGAAGGTCACACAGTTAAAAAATGACCTAGTTTCACTGTGGATAAGGTCTATGGGAGAAACCACACACACACACACACATACACACACATAGACACACACACTCACACACACACACCATGAACCGGTCACAATTCCTTACATTTACAATTGGCTTTCATGCAAAAAAAATCAAGGAGAGAGAGAGTTTAATTATTGTTTTTCTAAATTCTGAAGGCACCCAATTCAGGAGGAAAGAAAAATAAGAGTTACATCAACTGCTTTTGAGAGGACAAGGAAATCAAATGGCCAATTGAGTAGTAGTTATCAAAGACCAGTTTAAGTTCTCTTCTCATTTTATTGTCACATTTAAGATTTAGTGCATTCAGAGCTATGGTAAACAGATTATGCAAAAGGAAGTAATTAAATGGGTAGTGACTATAGTAGCATTTTATGTTAACTGCCTCCTTAAAACAAACGTTACCATATCCAGGCTTTGCTTGAGAATAATCTCAGTGGTTTCACAGTAGCTTGCTTCAGTAATTTCACACAATGCTACCCCCTTAGAGTATAGGCAAGACCACGGGGTGAGGAACACATACCTGAACTTAAAAACACTCCCCAATGTTTGGTTACAGAAAGAAATAGCAACTATTATTCCCCCTATCATTTCCACCAATATACTATGATCAAATGAAATAGCCTTAATAAAATATGCTAATCCAATATCATAAACCATTTTCCTTACAAAGAAAATTAAAATACAGAGTAGAAACAAAAAGGATCTCTGAGCATATAATCACTAAAATTAAAAGCTAGTTTAGTAAGGATTTAAAGAACTGTAATGATGCATTCTAAAAAGCCAAATTAAAACATCTAAAAGTAAACAAGATTTGAAAAGACCCTTACCTTAGTTATTGAAGTATATAAAATTGCATCAAAGTAAAAATAGTAAAAAGAAAGGTAATTGAAAAGGGGAAGGTTCTTACAGAGGTGTAAACTAAAAATAATAAAATTTAGTGAAGTAACATAAATAAGCATTTTGGAACTAAAATTTTAAAAACGGAGTTAAAATATAAAGGAAAATTTTTTGTACTTTCATTTATTCAACAAATATTGACTCTCCTTTATGGTTAAGAACAGGTGCAACAAGAGTGAGTTAAAAGCATTGCCTGCTCTTATGGATTTAAGAAAGACTGGATACAGATGTTAAATAATTGCACATATAAACATAAAATACATGTATTCGGCATTTCCTTTGTGTTATGGAACATCTCCCCATCCTCCTTCTCTTACTGCTGTCACTACTGTGGTGACCAGTTGTCCCCAGACTCCCACTATTCACTTTCAGGTACAAGCTGACAGGACCTCTGTTCGTCCACTCCTCCCTCCTGCAAGGACCTACATTTGCCCCAGTGTTTCTTAGAGGAATCGACCTGCACTAATATGTGCACTTCCCACTGGCACAAGTGAGTAGAAACCTTTGGGGTCATCCCTGAACAATAGTGTCCCTGTATAAATATATGTATCTGAGATATATCATGCAAGAAAATCATAGATCCCATTGAGATCAAGAACCTCCACAATTATTGATAATATAGCACCTTTTGAGCTTTTCTCCTATTTCTTTTTGACTCTGATCAATACCTGTAGATGAAGTTTAGGGTTGAAAGTTTACATAATTTATTCACGGTCACCCCTTTTATAAGGAACAATGCCACCTATTTTCAACATCTTTCTTAAAAACTTAGGGAACTTTTAAAAATCACCTTCTGCTTCTTCTTAAAGTTGCCTTCCCTTCTTCAACCCCTCCCAGTGATTTTAAGACATCTGTATCCCTTCTGGTGTAAAGCTATCACCAGTGACTGATTATTATATAACCTTCTTAATTATGCTCATAGGACATATTTCCGAGAGCTCAGGAATGTCTAAAGGAGTGATCTCTAATGCTGGAATTCTAGTTAGCCACCTGAAATTGGTCAGATATTTTCCTCCAAATTCATAATCATACTGTATACAGGTGGCCACTCAGGCAATTCCATACAGACACCTATAAACCTCGCTGGTAATAAAAATGAAGAGTAATCCTGTCCCATCTTGAGTTGGTTTCAAGGGCATCCATAGAACAACTTAGAGAACTCTTGTATTTTAGGGACAAATGCAGAAAGGAGCATTTCTGGTCATTTGCTCACAGAGCCAGGGATTATAATGGCATGCCAAGTCAGACTGAGCAGAAAAGGAAGAAGGAAGATGCATAGTACTCTTCTCTGCCCTCACCATCTTCATAACCTGAGAAGCCTGTAGCTTTTTGTTTGCTCTTTTTTTTTTTTTTTTTTGCTTTTCTGAACGTTTCCTCACTTCTTCTCCATTCTGGGAATTGTATTTTTTTTCTTTGTTTATTCTTTGTTGGATCCAGCTACCTGGCAGTTGTGATAACTTGGTGACCCTCTGGGTAAAGTGGATTTGGGCTCCTTCCTGGTCACCTAATGATGGAGGGAAATACACAATTGAACCACTTACTCACATCTTGTCCCCACCTTTGTTACATTTTTGAGCTCTAGGCATTTCACAAAGTTAATAGCTGAAAATAGAGAACATGCTTCTCATCTGGCAGAACTGATGGAATAAGGTAATTTTTGTCTGCTGTGTTTTCTCTAAAGTTTTCCTTCTCATGATACTGCCAGGTCTGAAGCAAGAAACGGCCGTCTCTCTGTTTCTCACTAGGAATCCTGCTTGTTTTCACAGAAGCTGTTGCTGGCAGCTCTGCCTGTGACTGGTCACCCTTTCTCCTCCTGGGTAGCTGCCCCCCGCAACTTGACCCTCTGATTTCTAGCATAGAAACCTCTTTCATGTAGGCAGGAGGACAGCCACCTGAGAATGGAATGCTAGATTCCATCTTACACAGACATGAACAATTTCCTGAAACTTAAAACACAGGTGCCAGTTTAGGAGTATTTGTACCCCCAAATCCCAGCCAGTATTCTCAAAAGCATACCATGAGCACTTACTCTGAAGGCAATTTATACGGCCCAAGAAGTTCCGTAATGGATAAGAGGGAGCCCAACCTTGAGCAGTGATGGTCTAAAGGGAAGCTGAAGAATTCATAGATGGATTTGAAATTCAGAAAGCATTTTGCTTTATTAATACCATTAGGTTTAAGGTCTAGTTTTCCATGCTATAAAGTTGCTTTGAACTATGAAAAGATTAAACAAACTACTTAGGGGAAGGAGACAAATTCCATGTTTTGGAATCAAAGAAAATGTAGAAGAAGCTAATCCCATTTTCTTTTCCTGAACTCACGACCCATAAGAAAGATATTAAAATGATGGTTTGCTTAGCACACAGAGCCTCTCTTCCATTTCACCTCCCTAATTCCTTCTCTCTTGTAAAAACCCTGTGCCCAGGTGCTCTTATTTGGAGAATGAAAACTGTGATGTCTTTTTATAAAATTACTCTTTTCCTTTTCCCTCTGTCTGGCAAAGCTCAGATTCACATAGAACAGCTGTTCTCAAGTTGTATATTAGAAAGGAAATAAGGTGATTAAGTTAAATCACTCTGTAGTGTGAAGATTGGTGAAACATTTTGTCTTCTGGAGACTTTAGTGCTTTAAATGTCTTCCTTCACTTAAGTGTTTACTTCACCGATACTCAAACTTGTATCTAGAGCATCACATCCTTTCAGAAAAATACACACACATTCAAGGACTCCCCAAAATACATCTGTGCACCCACTTAGGGTCAGAGGATAACAGATTCAAAAGGACTGTTTGCTCCAGTGCCTTCCAAGGAACAGGAGGAAGGTGTCTGCCCAGATGGTGAGGCATGCTGAAATGGGGCCAGGACGTATTTGAAAAGCACTGCAGCAATATTGAAGTGTAACATCACGCTCAGAAAGCGAAAACACACACATACAAAGAATTTCTGTCTTCCAGATTCTCTAAAGTAAACTTTTATTTTAAAATATCATTGAGGATATGTAAAATGTGAAAGAATGTTCTAGTAGGGAAATGTTGTGTTAGAAGTTCATTCCGGTAATTTCATGTGTGATTGTACCAAAAGAATCACCTGAGCCCTGATCTGGTTACTGGTCATTTAGTGTCAGTATGTGAAATGACAACAATGCACAGAAGAACCAAAGCATAATTACATCCAAGCTCTGGTTACATCCCAGCTCTGGCTGGGACTGTAGAAGACTGAGTTTCTTAGGCTGTTCATGTTTTCACAGCTGTTCTCTCAACCTTTCTAAATGTACCAGTGAAGCAATCCTAAGCACTCCACAGTGGCCAAGGCATTTGTTCAGCCATTTATTGACCATGGATGTACCAGGTGTGGTTATAGGAATTGGAGTGCATCAGACTCCCTCGTAGGGTTTACATTCTAATAGAGGAAGACAGATAAAAATGTACATCGAATCACCATTTCTACGGTGGAGAAACTAACCATTTAAAAAAAAAAATGATTTGACAAGAAATGACCAGGGTGGAAGCAGGGGTATTAAGTAGGAGGTGACATTTGAACCTACTGTGAGTGACAAGTTATTAGCCTTTCAAAGATCAGAAGAAAGAGTATTCCTGGCAGAGAGAACAGGAACTGCAAGTTATTGAGGGAGGAATGAGTTTGGCTTCTTCTAGAAAAGAAGAGAGAGCCAGTGTTAATGATGGAAGAGAGCACTGGAGAGAAGGCAAAACCTGGAACTCAAGGAGCCTTTTAGGCTTAGGTAAGGAAATCTTGTTTTCATTGTAAGTGCAGTAGAAAGCCACTGTAGGATTTTAATTAGGAGAGCAGCAACCAGCTGACCTGGTTGAAGCATGTTCTTTATAATAAATTAAGTGCTTATAAACCAATGACTCCTCAAATATTAATGGGATGACTTAGAGAACGCATGACTGAGTAATAGGATTATCTTGCTGTTCCTAAAGCTGAGAGCCAGTGGAAAGATGGTCTTTGCTGCTCAGCCCACTGCCACCAAGCCTGCTTTACATGCTTGAGCTCCTTTGTGCACATGCCTCAGACTTCTGAGACAAAAACCATCTCTCAGCCTCCTTAGCATGCACACTGCAATTTCACTGAAGTGTCTGTGGGCTGCCCACTTTGCTGTGATCTCCTTTTGGAGTATTTTAATGGATTTTAGAAGAGTGTTAAATATCTGCTTTGTAAAGACTTATTCCTATCCTCAAATTATCTTAATTCATTACCTTCTTGCTATGATAGTTTAATTGAGTGTAGGATATAAAGCTAATTTATTTCACATTTTTGCTTTTAATAGTTTTCACTTTCTTTATTGAAAAAGTAATTACTGAATTCCAATACAATAACTGGAAATGACTTTTTCTAATAACATATATTATCATGTCACCATCAGCAGAAAATGCTTTATAGTATTCTCAACTTTGGGTTACTGGAAGTGAACTTAAAATTGTTAAAATTTTTCATTTGTTACCTCAACAATGGCCATTTTATTTATTCTTTTAATTATACAGTTACCCATATTTGTTGAGGGAAAAATGATAAATATAGAAAAAGAAAGAAATTAATACATTGCCAACACTGAGAAATAAGAACTGTTAACATTTGGTAAAAAGTCTTCTGCATGTTTTCTACTTTTTTTATGTACACAAATAAGAAACTTTACTGAAATGTTGATATTATTTTTCATTATTTACATGTCATATAATTAAGAAACTGACTCTTTATGTTAGGTCCTAGATAAACAAATGCAGGTTACTTCAACATATTTCTAAATACTTAATTAATTAATTTATTTTTACTTTTTGGTATCTTTTATCTTTTAACATAATTCCATGGCTATCCATCCTTGTGGATAAATTCTCAATAATTAAATTGTTTTATGTGGAAAATAGCATGTACATTTGTAGTACATGTAACATATATTTCCATATTTTCCTTAAAGTCACACACCAGCATGATATGTAATTTCTTATATCCTCAGTAATACCTGGTACTATTATTTTAATTTTAAATAATCTTGTTAATAGAATTTTTTAAAAAAAATATTTACTTTGCATTTTCTTGATTTACAATTAAAATATTAGACTATTTTTTATAGTATATTGTGACCAACCCCAGAATTTTATACATTTTTTTAAAGTTCCTTTCCACAGGTTTTTTTTTATGGGTTCATGGATTTCACTGAATAAGATAGGCAGGTTCATCTCTGAGGAAAACAAAATGGATTAAGGAGGTCCCATATGGAACAGTGAGATAAACTGCTGAGGTTGGAGGAGGTTCACCATTATATCTTTGGAAAATTAGCTGCAATATTAGGGTCACTAAGATTACCTGGCCTATATGATGCTTTGGTCCAAAAACACTTCAAAGAATTTTGGAATCAGAATCTTCTCCAGATTAAGACACTAAGACATCTGAATTAACATTCATCAGGTACAAATACCTGGGGATAGTTTTACTGAAAACCCCATAAGAATTCATGGTCCTCTATTCAAAAGCAAGTACTTGTATATCTGCACTCTCTTGCTATAGTAATAAAGAAATCAGCTTTGCCTGAACTGCTTTAACAAGTTTGATAAAGAAGGATAAGAAGGGTAATAGGAATGGTTTCCTGAGCAAAATGAAAGAACATCAGCATGTTGTAGTGTTCTCTCATAAACTCAGATCAGGTATTTGTCCCTCTCACATAACAAGAAGGGGATGGGGGATGGAAAGGAAATGATCAATTCTGTAAATGACTTAGCTACTCCAAGTATGGTCCCTGAATCAGGAACTTGTTAGAAATGCAGAATCTCAGAACACACCAAAGACTTGGTGATTCAGAATCTGCATTTTAACAAGGTCTCTAGGCGATTCATATGTACTAGAAAGAGTGAGGAATTCCAATTTAGTGGGTAAACATTTGCAGAACCTCCTAGGTGAAATATAGAAAGTGAGAGAAAGGTTGGGAGAAGAAATCACTGAATTTTGGTCTTCCTCATACATGAAGTTATTGATTAACAAACTAGTATCTGAGCAGACAGAGACAAGTTAAATAATGGTTCAAGGCAGTGTGAGGTACAACAAATGAGTGTTTGGTACCAACGCTGTGATGAAGAAGTCTGGAGAAGAGTAAGTGCCAATGAGTTGGATGAGTTTGTCTTTGATCCATTGGTGAATGTCTAAATAATGTTCTTGACATCACTACAAGAAACAATACATGTCAAGTGCCTACACGAAGCCTGGCATATGGTAAGCAGGCATTCAGCTTTAGCTGTTATTATTTTTGTTATTATTGTCACCGTCTTTATGTTTTGTTAGATAATTATACTGTTAAAGAAGACTGTGCATATTAGAGAACAAGACTGTGTTCATGACTATATAAGGGCACCTTAATTACTAAAAAAAATGAAAATAAAAAGTCGTCACTTTTAAGAAGCTCAGCAGCAGAATATCCCACATCAGCACTTAGTAGATACGCTTGCAATTAAAATCATGGTGTAGAATTCCTGATTGCTCAGCTTTTGCAAATTGAAGGAATAATAAATAGCACAGAAAGGAAAATGGTTACTTCTTCAAAGATGCATACAAACAAACATCTAATTTTCGTGTTATGCTTATTTAATTAGATAATTTGCTGTAACATGTATTTATCAGACAAGAGTATAGACATGAGGAGGCTTTCTCCCCCTTATATCATTTTATGAGTATTAATTTATACTGCACAAAGAGACTTGCTGATTCTCACACAGCATTGCTGGTGATTGAAATTTGCAGACAAAAGGCAGAAGCATGAGTGTAGAATACAAGGAAAGAAAGAGAAAATATATTAAGAAGCATGAAGTCTAACACATAGAGGCATTCAAACACTTCTGGAGCAGCAGCATAGCCATCTGTGTCCTGAGAATAAGGAAGTTCAAACTCAAATGTGAGATCACACTAAACAGCACCAGCAATTTTGAACATGTGACTTAACCTGTCTGGGATTCATATTATCCATCTCTGAACAGAAAAGATGGGGTCTGGTATAAATCACTTTATAAACAGCGAAAAAGTTTGAAATTATGCTGCTGTTTTCTGGGCTTTGGAAGCAGTTCCACTTTTGTCTACTTCGTCCACTGAACTAGCTCTGTGGCCTCCATCAGATTAGTATCAGTTTCCATACTACTAAATAAATGAAATCTAGTTTGAATAGAGAAATAGTGTTCGTATCAATTTCTAGGATGTTCCCCTTGTCAATCAGGAGCTGCTACCATGGAAACGAAAGGAGGAGGATGTGTGCCATCTTTCACTCTTCAGCTGAAAGGAGGATGATGTGTGCCATCTTTCATTCTTCAGCTGCTCTAAATTTTGCTTTTTACTTGGACTTCCAAGTAAAACTTTTATAATAGACTTCCTCTGGGATTAAAAGAACAAAAATAAAACTGCAAGCCTATTTCAATACCTTACCCAAGTTCTAGTCTTTCTGAGCATGTGCAATATTTATCTTCATTGAGGAAGAGCAGGTGATTTTAGGTTACCAAAAAGGCAGTGTTGCTTGGGATTCTACCACGGAGTATTGTAAACAGGGAAGAAAAAAAGGACAGTGACATTCAAATGTAGGAAAGTATCAGAAAATGTGCAACAACATTCAAGTAGACATAAATAGCGGTCATATTTAATGGTAAAAGGCAAAATTGTTTAGTATTATAACTAGCAGCTTGATAGTTAGAAAACAATTCCTCTGATAAAATGCCAAACACTGCATATTCTAAATATGTATTTATGTAATTTAGTTTATATTTTCACATTTCATCTAGCATTTGATGACAACCCAGCTTACCTTCAAGTTGTCATGCCTCTACTAATTTCTTCATAAGAAACAAATGTTGACAAAAGAAACTGACATTTTCAAATTGTCGTAATTTATTTCCTTGGCATTACAGATAATTTTGCTGCTATAGGCAATGGAGATCTATTCTTAGATTTTGTGTTTCATAATATACTATAAAAGAAGGACTGTTATTTTTTTTTTTTTTAATATAAAGAATGGTAGGGCACAGTGGCACATGTCAGTAAACCCAGCCTGTTGGGAGGCTTAGGCAGGGGGATCGAAATTTCAAAGCCAGCTTCAGCAATTTAGCAAGGCCCTGGGGAACTTAGTGAGGCCCCACCTCAAAAAAAAAAAAAAAAAAAAAGCAACAGAATTAGAACTTGATCCATTCCATGCTTTTATTATTATTTCAAAATGCATTCTACTGTCATGTGTAATTAAAAAGAACCAATTAAAAAATTAAAAGGGTTAGGGATTTAGATCAATGGTTAAACACCTCTAGGTTAAATTTCTGGTATGTATATAAAAGTATATATATGTATATAAAAATATATATGTATATACATGTATACACTTATATATATATATATATATATATATATATATATATATATATATATATATATATCTCAAGAATAAATAAAGAGATCAAAATTTTATAATGTTGCATCATCTTGGGAATAATGATTGAAATACCATTTGTATTTGATATATATATTAGTAACTAACCCAAGGGTTTGGAATAGAGACAGTAAGAAAATTCTTCCCTAATTTATAAATAAGATACCGCTTTGAATTGCACCTAATTTGAAAAGATGCACAATCAAATGAACTAAGATAACCACCAAATTTCTTTGTAGGATTTTTTATCTATATACAAAATCAGATGTCCATAAAATGGAAATAGGTAGAACCATTTTTCAGAAAATAATTATCACAGCAGGCCTGAGTCTGCTGTCCTCTAGCATGCTTGCAAGGATGCCTATGGCTGGTTTCTGGAACATGCATTTTTAATAGGTTCTCACCCTTCCCTGGGAAGAATAGCTTACTGTGTTTCAATTGCTTATTCAAAGAAATATGATTTATACTGAGTAAATACTTTCTTTTTGGTTGCCTAAAATTTTGGTAGACAAAATTTCAGATATGAGGATGGAAGAGGGCATCTAAATGGACAACTTCAGTAAATCAATTGAGCACTGTTTTCACAACTGGTTACTGGAACATTAAGTGTGTCCTATGCGAACCCACTGGGAGAGGACTTTTAGAATTGTGTTCCAGTTTTCTCCTGGACTTCAGTTCACATCTTTTCCTTGTTCTGATTTTGTATTTTTCTCTTATTTGTATGTAGTTTGATTTTTGTTCCCCAAAGCTTTATCTTTTGAAACCTAAAGTATCATTTGTTGGTACCTAAGTTGGTGTTATTGAGGCAATATGGAAACTTTAAGAAGTGGAGCCTAGTGGGAAGTTGGGGTCAATTAAGGATGTGCCATTGAAGGGATTGTGGAGGCCACAGTCTCTATTTTCCTGTCTGGCAGGGTAAAACCTTGGTCTCACATGTGCTCCTGCATGATGCATCTGACATTAGGCCTGTATCAGAGATCAATTAATAAGCTGCCCAATTTTGGACATAAAGCTTCAAAAATGGTAACCTAGGTTCTGGGGATATAGATTAGTTGGTAGAGTGTTTACCTCACATGCATGAGGCTCTGGGTTCAATCCCTGGCCCCCACCACACACACACACACACACACACACACACACACACACACAAAGGTACCTAAATAACCTCCCTTTCTTTATAAAATAGGCTCCCTCATGCACTTCATTATATTAACAAAGAACAGATTGATATATTTTCATCTTTTAACTGTTATGAATCATGGCCATGGATATGACTACATGCTGAGTTTTTTGAGACATTCTAGCTAAACATTAAACCTAGATGGTCTCAGGGACAAAAAAGACAATAGTATTCTTGTGTTTTAAAAATACTGATGTTAAGAATAGATACTAATTAATTGCCTACCATGTCTCAGACACTGTTCTGCTACTGGGGATACAGCAGTGTTCAGAACTGAAAATTCCTAACCTGAAACTAAAAGATGTCATGATTGGTTTTAGCAGCACGTTGGAAAGTCCCAAATGCTGTTTGGGTTCAAAGTGCCTACTTTGGTCAGTTACAAATTATGACATAATTAGCAAATTAACAAGATGATTCTTAAAATATTCTTCACTTTCTGCATGTATACACATGCAGATACAGGTTTGCACTTCCCAAAGCCTGTTAAGTCCTCATTCTTCATTCCTTTGGTGCCAATATTGTTATGACCAAACTGTAATTTTGTCTGAATTGCTTTGTGTTTATTCTCCAGTGCTTCAAGTGGGTGTGCTTCAGTTCTGCTGTAACTTGAAAGCAAACACAATATATATTTTTCCTTTGTCTTTATATCCTAAAGTTATTCAGTATAATATCCTGTAGAAAAAGTGTGCTTCAAAAACACTCGACAATTTTTCAGTGTTTCCCATAAGTTTATGGGAAATAAGCATTGCTGCATTCCTATCTTTGAGTGATTCTTTTTAACTGATAGTCAAAAGTTCATATGATATTTTACTTTTTAGATCTTTCTAGAGGATGGAATATTCTCCTGGGGCTCTGACTTTTCTATAACTGGGGATCCTGGTCTTTGTTCAGCTATGGTTTTGGAGCAGTTCCTGAGCCTCCATCAAACCATGCAACTGCACCAATGCATGATTTTCAGAGCACTCATTGCTTGAATCACATGGTCGTGAAGGGGAACCAGTGACACATCCATCTAATGAAAGTGGAGGCAAAAGTTCATAGTCACACACTCTCACATAGAATCCACAGAACTTAGAGGCTCAGGGAAGGTGAGAGTGTCCTGTTCCATTGCTCCTGCTAATTTATATCTCCTTTGATACATAAAGGCTTAGATGAGGACAAGTGAGGGCACTGAATGGTCTAAGAAGAGAATTTAGTCTTTCAAACACTTGTCAAAATGATTTGGGAAAATTCTGCACCCAAATTGATGAGCAAAGTATATTTTTGACAATAATAGGAAAATCTATTTTTCTACTATAGTAATTAATCCTCCAACAAGTGATTATGATTTTCAGATACCACCTCTCTTTTTCAGTAATTTCATGTCATTGGATGAGAAATGAGATGATTCTTTTTTTAGAATAAGGACCCATAGATCAATCAACAATTTGCTGGGCTACATTTATAAACACATTCTCAGTCCTGAACCAAAATTTCAGCTTATAATTATCGTTTTATTATCATCATTAAATATTTTTGACCTCAGAATGATGAGAAAGATTGATAATATGTCAAAGAATGATAATACAATCTCTAAATGCATTGCTTCAGACATAAATCACCATTAATAATCTGGAAATGTATAGTAGTCACTACTATTTTTTTTTTTTTTTTTTTTGGTATTCTCATAGCGTTTAGTGTACCACTCAGCTATCTATTTTTTTTTTAAGAGAGAGAGAGTGAGAGAGAATTTTTTAATATTTATTTTTTAGTTTTCGGTGGACACAACCTCTTTATTTTACTTTTATGTGGTGCTGAGGATCGAACCCAGCGCCCCGCGCATGCCAGGTGAGCACGTTACCGCTTGAGCCACATCCCCAGCCCAAAGCTATCTATTTTTGTCTCATCTTGATTTGAAAATTTTGAAATCTGCTTTCAAATTTCAGTGTTTATGGAATTAATGAAAATGGAATGGAACTATATAAAATAGGACTTTCATCGCTTTAATAAGGAAACATGTATCCAGAATTCTGAGTGAACCACTGTGGCATGAACCACTCTCAATTTGATTTTTTTTCCCTGAGTTAGCTGCTACATATACCATTAGGCTTCTATTGTGTACATATACCTGATAGGACCATTTTGCTTCTTGAGTTCAAGAAAAAAATGTGTTGACTCTTAAAATCATAAATAAATTTTCTATGTACAAGTTATACATTTACTTAAGAATATTTGTAATCCAGCAATTTGCCAAACTGACTTGTATCAGAATGCTTTTGCTGGCTAAAAATTATATCTGTTTAAATGTGTAACTGATGGACTGGAGTCTCTGGGAAGTCCACTTCTGAAAAAAAAATTGTATTATTTTTGTATTTGTTTTAATTAGTTACACATGACAGTACAATGACCTTGACATATCATACCACTTCTGAAAATTAATAATCCTCTTCTCTTGTTGGGAAGCTGTAGTGGGAGCAGAAATAGGATAAGGCTTAGCTGTTTTGATCATAGAACTCTATTTGAAGAGCTACTTAGCAACACAATCCAGATACCTAAAATGATAAAACAAGAATGAAAAGCAAAAAGCAAATCAAGATTACTTTGTATCACCATGCCCAAAGAATATCAAATTGGCAACCAATCCCAGGACTTTCCTGATCTCTTATATAATTTTTGTTCTCAAGATTAACATAACACCCAGGATACATCAGTCTCCATGTTTTCTGGAGAAACACCAAGGCTGGGAAACTCTTTCTCAGTTTGGTATCCTCAGCTCAGTAGTGAGGCTTCCCTTACTTGGATACCAGCTTCAGGTGAGCATCAACTATCTTTTGAGTTGATGCCAAGAATTTAAGGATTTGAGTATCAGAATTTTGGTGTTTCACCATTAATTTTGCATATATATCCTGGATTATCTTGTACCAGATACTGAACCATTGTAAGCTTTAATTATATTTTTTAAAATAAAGTTATCATTACTAGGCAATGTTGGCACATTCAATGAATACCTGTGCCAAGAATTAAGAAAGCAGTCAATAGATAAATATGATAGCAAAATGACCAAGGGACACAGAAGACCACTTACATGAGCTCCCCAAATGGAAGCTGGAATAATTAAAGAAACAAAATAAATAATACAGTACTAGATTACAATATAAAGTTCAAAATAACTATACCTGAAACTATATACATATAAAGAAATGATACAATAAACACATCAATGGGTGCAGTGATGCACACCAGTAATACCAATAACTGGGAAAGGCTGAGGCAGGAGGATTACAAGTCAGAGGTCAGCCTCAGTTAATTATGAGACACTGTCTCAAAATAAAAAGTAAAAAGGGCAAGGATATAGTTAATTAATAAAACTCCCCTATGCTCAATCTCCATTATCTGGGAAAACTTGGCATTTCTTTATGATAAAAATACTGAATAAATTAGATATAGAAGGGTTGGCCCTCTAAATAATAAAGGTTATATACAGTAAGTCAACAGCTAGCATCATACTGAATGGGAAAAAAATTGAAAGCTTTCTCTCTATGACCTGTACCAAGATATGGATATCAATTTTCAGTACATATTGAACACAGTGCTGGAAGCCTTAGCCAAAGAAGATTTGGCTAAGAAGGAAATAAAGGGCATCGGAATTGAAAAAGAGGAAGTCAAATTGGTACTTTTGCAGATAATATGACTTTATACATAAAAAAATTCCCCAGATTCCACCAGAAACATTAGGAGAATGAGCAATTTCAACACACAAAATCTTGAGCATTGTTACAAGTCAATAGACAATTATCTGAAATAGCAATCAAGAAAGCAATCCCACATAAAATAGCTCCAAAATAAATCTAGGAATAAATTTAACCAAAGAGGTGAATGATCTCTACAGTGAATAGTACAAAATAAAGATCATTTATATATAGTACACTAACAGCTAACATTATACTGAATGGGGAAAAAGTGAAAGCTTCTCTTTATGACCTGTACTAGGACAAGGATACCCACTTTCAGTACATATTAAACATAGTCCTGGAAGTCCTAACCAAATTGTCAGACAATATAAGAAAATAAATAATGAACAAATTAGGTATAGAAGGAATGTACCTCAACATAATAAAGGTCATATAGAGTAAACCAACTGCCATCTTCTTTAAAGAAAGGAATTGAAGGAGACGAATAAATAAAAAGACATTCCATGCTCCTGGATTAGAAGAATTGATACTATTAAAATGTCCATACTACTCATAACAAGCTACAGAATTGATGGAGTTGCAGTCAAAATACCAATGGCATTCTTCACAGTGCCGCAGCCTGGCTGCAGCAAAATAACCAGGGGGTGACGAACAACTTGTGTACATTGATACAGCAGGAGTGGGAGCCGTTTATTGCAGGACAACAGAGGTATTTATACATTTTACACAGCTTATTTAAATTAGCATAAACTAGATACATCAGTCAACCAATAAGGAATCTCCACACTTAATGGCTCGCTGGAGTTACTTCACAAACCACTCCCTCTGGCATTTTGCCAGGCGCCATCCAGACTTGTTTACAGACTCTAACATTTCTCTGGCAAAATGCCAGGCACCATCCTGACTTGTTTACAGACTCTAACATCACAGGATTAGAAAAAAAAATCCTAAAATGTGTATGGAAGCACAAATTAGCCAAAGCAATCTGAAGCAAAAAGGTCAAAGCAAGAGGCTCTACCTACCTGAATAGTTGTTGCCAGAGGCTGGAGAGAGTAGGGGTCAGAAGGACAGGGAAAGGTTGGTGAAATTGGTGCTCAGTTACACTTAGTGTAAAAATCTTGTGTTCTGTTGCACACTAGGACAACTATAGATAAGAATGTTCTGCACATTCCAAAAAAAGTAGAAGAAAAAAATTAATAAAAGAGATGTGTCTTACCTGATTTAAATATTATGCAATGTATACAGGTAGCCAAATATCATGTAAACCCCACCCCCCCAAATGTGTATGCTTTTATTACTTTTAGTATTGATCAAAATTTAACTTAAATTGAAAAAATAAATATATTGCTTAAAGAAGTTTATTAAAGAAGAAGAAAATAGGCTTATAACTGTCACCTTGTATGTAAAAGAAAACAATCATTATTAAAATTCTCTTTTTTCTTTCTCATAGTGAGATGAGGGACTCTCAGGCACTAGAAGCTAGACATAATGTGACTGCATTTCCATAAAGGCCAAGAACAAGCAAAGCTACTGTGGGATGGGGGAAGTAGATTATGTTCTGTTTCTTGATCCAGGTGCTGGTTCCACGTATGTGCTCACTGTGAAAATTCATCTCACTGGACAAAAATTAGGATTTGCTCACTTTCTCTGTTAAACTTGAGGGGTTTTGTTTTCAGTTTATATTGAAGCATAAATGGCATGGGGAGATGGAGAAGACAGGGTTAGAGGTCACTGAAGGCCCGGGTCAGCCCTCTCCCCTGATGTTCAATCTGTATCCCCGCTGACTGCATAGGCCAACCAGCCTCTTCTCAGGGTCATCTAGAACACACTCTGGACATATCACTTTTAAATCTAGCTGGAAAGCAGAATTGACAGTATTGGCCATTTCACTCACTGGATCATATTTTAATGACTCTAGAGTTGACAGCCCATTTTTCTAGATAGAAGCAAAGCAAATCATTTAGACAAGATGCACTTATGGACAGTAAAGTTGGACTTCCAGAACCTCTAGGCTCAGTCCACTTTCATGTATCCATACTTTTTTCTTTTAAACTTGCATTGTTTACATTCTTTACCCTAGACTGAAAGAGAGAGAGAGAGAGAGAGAGAGAGAGAGAGAGAGAAAGACCCTTCTCCCTTTCTAAATAATTCAATTAGAGAATAGGGCACTTGATTTTTAATACAGTCTGGTGTTATCTCAGCTTTGTCTGCAATCAGTGGCAGGTGACTAGACAATATTGCTGCTGCACAGGGAGAAAGATGGAAGCAGTTTTTGACTCAAAGGCACTACTCACTTAGAGTCGGCTCTCCCATGAGAAATACCTATCAAGTAGCTTTAAAATAAATTGGAAAAAGAAGTAGGGAAAAAGGTGGGGGGGAGGCGGAGGAGTGAATGAAGAGTCAGCAAATGAGCAGGTTTCCATTTGAAATTTAAATTGGCAGCTGGCACTATTTGAATCATTCTGCATTTAATATAATTTGAATGGGGTAGATGATAGTCTCGCATTTTGAAGAGGCAAAGCAAAACCTTGAATAGGAGAAATGTACAAACCTCTGTTATTTTGCACTGCTCAATTTGACATACTTCCCCTCACTATGCTCTGAAGAAAATGAGGCATAGGTATTTTAGTTGTTTATTCCTTGTCAGCACAATGTATAAATGATGTAAGGGCAAGATTCAGACTGCATGATATGTGGCTATAAACTATTAAATGGGATGATTGAAATGAGGGACAAAAACAAAACCTTGAACTTGTGATTGATTAAAAGGGAAAGACCATAATGTGGAAATTAAGCTAGGCTTAAAAGAAAGTCATTAACAACAAAGTTATCAAACTTGTAAAGGTTAATCAGTTAGGAATGATATGCAGAAAGGAAAAGTTAATTAACATCAGAAATATGTAAATTACTTGTTATAGATCTAAGAGGATGTGCTTTATTTCACTAGAACACTGATTCTGTATATTTATTTCAATTAACATTCTGAATATAAACATCTCAAAAAAACCCCCCAGATACCTCATATACAAACACTAAAATTAGGATAGAAGATAGAAAACAAAAAGATGAGACAAAAGAGTCTTGTAAAGAATGTGACAATCATATGAAAATATATACAGTGTCCTAGACATACTTTGTCATCCCACATATTAGAGGAGGGAATTAATAGCTATTATTTTTCTAGATAGAAGGGTTTTGTTTCTATATTATCCCATTTTATTCCCATCACACTGAGAGATATAAGAGGTATGTGTGGCTAATCCAATTTTATACATGAAATAATAGAAAATTGGAAAAGTAACTTTAGAGTCAGGCAGTCATAGAAACCAGCAGAATTTGCACCCAAGCCTTATATGATCTTGAAGCTACTGCCCTTATTCAACACTTTGCTGACAACTGTTTTTTTTTTTTTTAATAATTTCCATGAAAACATATACATTAGGAAAATCCCAAGGGGGTGGGAGGGGTTGGACCTAGGTAGGGGCATTAGAAAGAAAACGGAAGATTTTAAAAACTGCATCCTTATCCTGAAAGGGCCTAATGCTGGTACAGAAGACAAGAAGGAAACAAACCAATGAGGTGAGACTGCAGGGACTGTAACTGATGCTGAAGGAGGGGGAAATCACTGGTTGTCACATGCAGATCTCAGCTCTCCTTCACAGGCATTCCTGTGGTGACATTGCAGTTATCCTACTTGGGTTTAGAGTCTGACTCCACACAACTATCTGTGTTTCTGCTTGTTAGTTTATGTATCGGGATAGATAATTTCTACATCATTGGGGTGGATTATGAATATGAAATAAGAAGCTGTGTATGGAAAATTTAATATGGTGTTGAAATGCATGAGGCAGTCAGATGTTAGTTCTCTCCTCATTTCTTAGTATTTTCTCTTTGATAGAATGATGGATGAAGACAACAAGGGATGCGAGTTATTTGCTCTGAGTATAGCAAAGAAGAATTTCAGAATCTTGACAATTGTTCCATATCACATGGATCTAGCACAGAGACATTTGTGCTACTCTTTTTTTTTTTCTTTCTATCCAGATGTTTAATTTGTGGATACTTTTAGCAAAATGACCAAAGATGGAAATATTTTAAACTAGAGTTTCTTGTTCATGTGGATCCAGTTCACTAGTTTTTCCAAATTTTTGTGTTGTATGTGAACAGAAATCTTACAAAAAACATTTCCAGTTATCTCCATCTCACTCAATTTCTCTATGTATGCATATATAATATGGTGTTAGAAATAGAAAAGGAAAGGATCTCCGTAATCAGCCCAGTACTTTTCACTTCTCATTTAAGGTGTCAGCCTAGAGAAGACAAATATTTTATGTAAATTCAACAAGTAGTAAAAGAATATAAATTAGCTAGTAACCAATATCTTAAATACATAAGCTGGGAATATAATCAAGTATGAGATTCCAGAAAAGGCTGTTTCATGGTTGTGCATAATTTAAAAGGAGAGGACAAGTATAAATATAGGTAATAAGGGATGAAGGTATTTAAACTTTTAAAATATTTAAATGCCGTTTGATTGCATCCCAAAACAACTTTTTCTGCCCTGTCATCTGGTGTCACTAAATATAGACTTACATTTTGGTAGATCAGAGCTGTATCTACTCAGTGGATAATTAGCCTCTTGTATTAAAAATAAAACCTATAAATATCACCTCATTAGTAGGATTGTAACCTAACTATTACCTTTTTTCTTCATGATCTGGAATAATCCACAGGATATTTAGAAACTGAGTGGCCAGAATGGAATATCCAAGACTGGGTTTCAGGGCTATTGAGTGTTGTGAGTCAATAATGAAAAGTGATTGCTCTGGATTTTAAATCAATGAGCTCTGAAGAAAAAATAAATGAAATGAAAAGACCTTGGCATTTGAGAATTTGCTAGTTGCCTCATTTCTACTTTTGCATATTTGTCTCAGTTTTGGAGTTATTTGCATGCATATTACCATATATATTTACATATATGTCAATCAAAAATAAATTAATTGATTCTACTTAAAGGGAAAAAAAATCCCTTTATTGATATCGTTCTCCCCCACTATTTTCAAACTCTTTCCCCAGACCTGAGGCCAGATACCTCTATAATGAGACAACCTCTCCAGGAAATTGACAAAAAAAAAGAAAAGAAAAAATCACATATTATCGACTAACTACCTTGGGGAATTTAGTCACACAAAAAGATAACTCAGAATTTCAGACTCTCTGGGTTCACTAACAATAATCCAAATTAAACATGATCCAACTTGGACTCAGGGAAGACACCTGACTATAACACATTCTTATTTCTAAATGATGTCCACATTGACAGCTACTTTAAAATCTGATTTTACTCTTACAAAAACATTTGAGATTGAAGTAAGTCATGTTATTATGCCCATTTGATGGTATGAAGCTATGTCACCAAAAGATTGAGTGGCTTATTTCAGACTACCAAACTGGTTGATGACAAAATTAAGTTTACAATTTTCAAAGTTCAAGCCCAAATATTTGCTTCTCACAGAACTGTTTTAATTCCTTTTAAAAAATAGAATAAATAGAATTGCACCCTAGAGGCTGTAGAAAATGTAATTTTAAAGTTATATTGTTTTGTTTTTATAATAACTGATAATGGTTAGTGTTAAAAAAGTGAGTAGAAGAGCTTGTTCTTCAATTTCAATGAATTATAGGAAAGATATTAACATGTCTTGCTAATTTGAGTAAGTGGTCAACAGATTTATTTAGGAAAGGGGGAACAGGTATTCTTATTGACTGCAGATATCACTTTCTATTACATTTTAACTGATAAATCATAGTTGTATATATTTGGGGGTATCATATGATAATTTTATACATGTGTATAGTGTAAAATTATCAAATCTAGCTATTTAACATATCTATGACTCATTTATCCAATATTTTGTGGCAAGACATTTGAAATTATTCTCTTATTTTGAAATATAAATCATTGCCTATAGCTACCTTCCATGTAGTAGACCTCAAGATTTATTTCTCTTATCTAAAACTTCGTATACTTTACCCAATAATTTTCCATTCTTTCCTCTCTCCCTTTTATTCCCCTGGCTGTGGTAATAGTTATTCAACTCACTAATTCTATGAGTACAACTCTTTTAGATCCCACATAGAAGTAAGATCATACTGTATTTGTCTTTCTGTGTCTGAATTCTTTCACTCAGCATAATGTCCTCCCAAATCATACAGGTTATTTTTTGTAAATGAAAGAATTTCCATCTTTTTCAAGGCTGAATGGTAATCCATTGGGTATATATACTACATTATCTTTATCCACTCATCCATTTATGGACTTAGGTTGCCTCTGAAACTTGGCTATTATGAATAATGCCGTAATGAATGTGGGAGTGCAGCTATCCCATGTAATTTCTACCTAGTGGTGGGATTGCTAGTTCTCATGATCAACATTTTTTTTTTAAAGAGAGGGGGGAGAGAGAGAGAGAGAGAGAGAAAACTTTTTTTTTTTCTTAGTATTTCCTTTTTAGTTTTTGGTGGACGCAACATCTTTATTTTCTTTTATGTGGTGCTGAGGATCGAACCCAGCGCTGCACGCATGCCAGGTGAGCACATTACTGCTTGAGCTACACCCCCAGCACTGGTCAACAAAATTTTAACTTTAAGTATATACTAACCAGAAGCATAAATCTGGAAAGCTACGCATATTTTAAAAAAATAAATACTACTTGGTAACAATGAAATGCATTAAAATATCAGTTAATAGCATCATAATCCAACCATTTACTCAAGTGAAAAATTTATAAGCCTTCTTGATCCTTCAATTTCTTGAACTCCCAATCCCATCTAATTTTACTGGAAATCCTCTTAACTCTTCTCTCAGAATATATCAGAACTACCCTCTGCACAGTTAGTCCATGCTGCTAGCTCCTTTCCCATGGAGCACAGAATCATCCTGGAAACTTACCACCTTACTTTCCTGTTTTCTTTCTTGTGCCATTTTTCACCCAACAAGCATAATAATTTATTTTTTTTATTATGAAATATAATGTACATTCATAAAAGTAAATAAAGTATAAGCATAATGCTTAACAAATACTATAAGGTTAATACTCAAATAATTGTTAATGCGATCGACAATTAGAACATTATCTGAATCCAGAAGCATCAGGGATAAAACTATTTTTTTCTCTCCCTTAGATGTGCTCTTTATCTTGAATTTCATGGTAAGCACATTCTTTACTTTCTGTGCACATACAAATAATATAAATTATATAATTTTAAAAATTCTTGTAAACCAGTTCATATGGTTGGTGTTATGTTTATATCTAGCATTCTCTGATACATTTATCCATGTTGCAGTGTGTCTCTGTGGTTTTGATATTATCGTACAAATTCTCTATTGCTCTACAACAGATTGGTCTCAACTGTAATTCAAAGTGCCATGAAATGAACAGAACAAGCATTTTATTATGTTTATGGATTCTTTGGGTGAGGCATTCAAACACAGCACAATTTGTAGATTGGCCTTTGTTCCACAAGTCTCAGCTGGAAAACCTTGAGAGTCTGGGGCTGGGGT
This sequence comes from Marmota flaviventris, assembly GCF_047511675.1. Classification (NCBI taxonomy): domain Eukaryota; kingdom Metazoa; phylum Chordata; class Mammalia; order Rodentia; family Sciuridae; genus Marmota; species Marmota flaviventris. The sequence continues at coordinate 108,384,913 of NC_092508.1, read as the reverse complement.
CATCTGGAGGGTCCTCCACTGCAGGAGGTCCAGGATGACACAGTTAAAGATTCTAGATCAGAGTGTCTACAGGTAACCTGTCACTGTGGCTAGGGCTTCCATACAGCGTGATGGTATTAGGGTAGCAAATTCCTTACAAAAGGTAGTTCAAAACTCCGGGAATGAATGTCCCAGTAGTATCAGGCAAAAGCACATGCCCTTTCATGATATATACAATGTGTGGTGGTATCATTTCCACCAAAATATTTTGGTCAGAATTGCTACTAGCCCAGTTAAATTCAAAGGGAATGTACAAGGATCCCACATCTTGACTGAAGGCATGTGAAATATTTTCTGGCTATGTTTTCAAAAATATATTATCCATCATGTGAATATGCTATAATTTACATATCCATTCTACTTTTGATAAATATTTGAGTTGTTTCTAGTGTGGACAATTTCAAACTATATTACCATAAACATTTTTTTTTCTGTATACTCTAGTACATGTTGGCATAAATTTTTTGAAGAAATATACATAAAAATATAATTGATAGGTCTTTGATCTTACAATATTCAACTTTACTAGATACTGTCAATGTGTCTATCAAAATGATTGTACCAATATACTGTCCCCAAGCATAAAATGGGAACACTCTTGCCTCTGTAGAGCGCTTGCTTCAAAATGTAAAACTTTTTATTTAATGCCTATAAAAATTCCAACAGCCTTTGAAACAGAAATAAACCCTGTACCATGGCCTAATGGGCTATAAACCTGACCTCTGCACTTCCCTGTGCCCTCTTCCTTATTTTCGCATAAAGAACCTGCCCTTGGAGTCTTCTCTCTAGTCCTAAAACAAAACAAGCTCATTTCCTACCTAGGACCATTGCTTCTGCTATTTCCTTTGCCTGGCAAACTAACTTTCCCCAAGTCAAATCTTTCTGCCCCTCAGAGAGGACTTGTCTGATCTCCAATCTAAATTGCATTCCATCCCCACCCTTAGTTTCTTCCCTTCCTCCTCTCCTGTTTCCATCCGATTACACTTACCACATCATCTTATCTTTTCTTAAGTGCTTATTTATTTATATTATCTCGAACCCCTATAATCTACAGTGTCTTGGAATGTGTAAGAGACTGTTTTTCAATTAGTTAATTTTTAAATAATTGATTGAGTAAACTCACTGAGATGCCTGGCAACGGGAGTTATATTTTATATTCTTCATATATATGGATTTATGCCTGGCCCAGTGGTCGAGACAAAGAGGTATTCAGTCATATTAATTGTTTAAATAACGTAACAAACATTAAGGTTGAAATGGAATAAAATCTCATAGCTTAGATTGGCTCTCAAAGTTTTAAGCTGAATTGGTAACACGGGGTATGAGACATCAGGAAGAACTCTGTCAATTACTGAATGTCAAAAGGCAGTTTAAAGGCTATAACCCACCAGACTTCCATCCTAGTTGATTTTCCCCTTTAATTCTCTGTTTCCTGAAATTGTTTCTCTCACTTCCATCCTTTGACAGATCGAACTCAGGCTTCTTCTGCAAGCTATTAATATGCTGCAATTCAACTCCAATATTTTTGAAGCCATGATAAAAGCAGCAAATGGTAGAAAACTTGTCTCAACTAGGCAGTGAACATCCCTCTCTTTTGCAATAACAGAATACTTGAAAAAGAATTTGATTTTGTTGTCTGATTCGGTGTGACAATCTAGTGAAAGGGTCAGCTAATTATGCAAATTTAAAACTTCTGAGATGAAGCTGCACGAGAAACTTGGTATGAAGAAACTGATTCACCCTGGAGAAAGATATAACCAGCTTTCTTAGTGAAGATCATTCACATTTCAGTTGAGAGCACATCCTTCAGTGTGGTGAGTTTGAAAGTTTAGCTGCTACAGGCCTAGTCAACAAATTGCTGGCCCCCACACTCAGAGTTATCCAGTAAGTTTGAAGTGAGATGTGAGAATTTGCATTTCTAACAGATTCCCAGCTGTTGCCCATGATGCTGGGTCTCCATGCCATACTCAGAACCACTGCTTTAGAACAAGTTTTTATCCTTGAATCTGATTCTTTCTTATTGATCTTCCCTTCAGAATTCAAAGATATATATGCAAAAAAAAAAAAAAAATCAGTTTGGCCTGCACTCTCAAACTCTTGAGCATGACTCCATATCTCTAAATGATTGATAGGCATTTCTAATTGGATGCAGTTTTGAGAGTTCAGACTTAGTAACCTGCAGTCCACCTATATCCTTTCCTTCCATATTCTACTAAATAATACATTTTTTGTTTCTCATTTTCCCAAGATTTAAGTTCTTTCCCACCTGCTTTACTTCCTCTTATTATTTAGTTTAGATGAATTTTATTATCATAAATACAAAGAGTGATCTCTAGGTAAAGTAACTACAGAATACAGATACATTTATCGTTAGGGACAAAATACAATAACTTTCTCTGAATTCTGGTACACAGATAAAATCTTAGTGGTCTTAATAGGTTAAAAATCAACCTGCTATACAAAGTTTTAAAGTAAAGCAATGACTTCCATTTTTAATAAAGAAGCCTTAGACCAAGAGTTGCAAATCACTGAATAAGATGATGTTTAAGATATATTAATGCCACTTGCTCAAATCTTGATTTAAGGACTCACTCAAAAGCTACATTTTCTGGCAATATCAATATTTGCAACTCTTCTTTTTCCAACATAGCCGTGGTGTGTGTGTGCAAATAGATGTTAGTTTTATGTAGCTGTGTTAGTGTGATTTTCTTCATTCCCTGCTGATACCCACTTTGGGACTCTGCATGCAAAATGCCTGGATAATGATGTGACTGTGACAAGGGTCCTCACCTCCGGTTTCCCTCTGAGCCTCTTCTGCTAGCGTTCTTCAAGTTTGCCAGAACAGTTTATTCATGCAATTGATCTTATCTTTATTTGTCAATGAAACTAGCCCTGAAGTTTTCCCCAGAAGATTCTTCTGACAACATGGATCCACAACAGAAAGGGCACCATGTTAAAAATAGAATAGATAATCTTTTCCAGGCTAGATGATTGCCACTACCTGTTATGTCTTTCTCAGCTTTGGGTCTCTCTTTTGGGTGCATTTTTCACAGAGTATTCGTCTAAGGCAAATGTAGGGAGAAAGACAGTCAAATGCTCTGACGCTTTTGTTATTATTCCATGGAATAGGAAAGGTTAGGGGGCGAATCCGTGCCTCTCCTCCCCAATGACAACAACAAAATAGAAACTCATAGTCAGATTTTAAATGATTGGAGTGGGTGAAAACAGAAATCCCATAGAAAATATATCTTATAATGAATGGTAACATTTCAAAATACTTAATATGGTGAAAGGGGAGATATCTCAGGGAATGGAAGGCTGGAACAGTCTGGGTGTTTATTTAACATCCTCAGTGTCCACGTGTACATATTTTTCTTGCATCACACTTTGATTATCACCAGCATTTCTGCCAATACCAGCTTCACTGCTAACTCCAGCACCATCATCCCTTCCACCATGAAAGTGACTTCCAGTTCCATCTTCACCACCATTCATACCTCTGTGCTGTCCCCAACATCACCCTTCATCCACCATCACTACTTTCCAGTTCTCACTTGCTCACTTTCCAAAACTCCCTTCTGAAGAAAGGCTCTCATTAACAATAGAGTATGAAGCTCAGATCCTTGTGCTATCTACAACAGGGCAGAAGAGATTTAATTTTTTTTTTCCTGGACCCACATGAGTGAGTTGTATTTCTCATTTTCCTTCAGTCAGGTTTTCAAAGAACAAAAGTTTGCAGTAGGAAATGGCATCTTGGAGACTTAGTCCATCCCCTGTTAGGAGCTGTTCAGGGCAGCACTCAGCTGTTCTCTGAGTTGCCTGTTTTTCTATGAAGGTTTCCAAACTGAACCCTGTTTAAAATAAAATCAAAGTCTCTGCAGAGAAGCAATATCAAAAGATGCTTCTTTTGCCTGTAGGTAGCACCTACTTGTAACTTTTAAATACTTTATAGAAAACATAAATCTACATAATCTGCAGGATTGGTTTGGCAGAAGCCAGTGGTCAGCACAGATGGAAATGGAAATTAGAAGAACTCAAAACCTTGGTTTGATTTGTTTTGAAAACCCCAGTTTTTCTGAAATGTTCATATTTCTTTTAAAAGAATCATGGAAAAAAATAACAGGGAGCATCAGTGTCTTCATTCTGTAATTCCACAACCTCCTTCTTTGCTCACTTCCATGCCCACAGCTTTTAAGAGATTTTTTTTTTCTGTTGTAAACATTCCAAATGAAAAACTGAGTGACTGTCACAAAAATGAAATGAAAAAGTTCACAGTCATGCTCTCACAAACATATGGTTTTAGGGTTATATAGGCCAGATCTCTAGTTTACAGAACAAAGAAATACTTGCTTTGCTGATGCCCAAGGGAAGAAAGCCACTGGTGTTATTTTGTTTTTTTAGGGTGCTAGGCTCTTATCAGCATCTGTGTTGAGTTATGCCCATGCAGCATGTAGCATCTAGCATGCTGAATCCATCCTTGTGAAAGCTGATTTCCTTAAAGGAAGCTACTCACCTGGGTTTTTCCTACTGTATGTCAAAAGCATGATTCCTATAGTCTGGATCCTTTAAATTTCTTGAAACAAATAAAAGACATGTTAATAATGAAGAAAAGAATACTCTGGGTTGATGGTGGCATACAACTTACTATAAACAGTCATACACAAAAGTCATCTATGATACATAGGAAGGGATTACAGCATTCTGGGCATATTTGATTTTCAGATCTAACTGAGTATCATTTTCTTAATCATTAAAATGGGAATAAAAATACTAAATTATATATAATATATATAATATAATACTGGGATCCATCCATATCAAGCACTAAGTAAATAGTATCTCTATATACTTAAAATTCTTCTCTGAGCCTTTGGTTTCTTCTCAGCAACTCTGTGCCTGAGAAACAGGCATCACTAGCAGGATATGCTATGCTTTGATCTTTGTGATTCATTCTTTGCTTCAAAACCCTTATTTTTCATTCTGATTTTGAGTCTTCATGAAAGACATGCCTGTATGGCTCTATGACATTTTGGATTTTTAATTCACACACTTTTTTTCACCAGTATATTTAACAGAAGTGCCATGGCTTTTGGATTAATGACTTTTTCACCATACAGTTCTGGTGTAGAAAGAGAGAGGAAACCATGTTTAATAGGAAGATATTTACTTTTTTGTGTGAGGGGGGCGTGTATCAGGAATTGAACTCAGGGGTACTTGACCACTGAGCCAAATGCTAGCCCTATTCTTTATATTTTACTTAGAGACAGGGTCTCACTGAGTTGCTTAGCACCTGGCCATTTCTGAGGCTGTCTTTGAACTTGAGGTCTTCCTGCCTCGGCCTCCTGAGCCACTGGGATTGTAGAGTGTGCAACTGTGCAAGGTGGAAGATGCGTTCTTGATTTGGAGCTATAACTGAATATAGATTTCTCATCAAGAAATGGCCACCAATACACTTTTTATATTTCCCTAGGAACAATAAGTGGGGAGAAGGGAGTTATGTTAAAATATTTCATTCCAAATATTCTGTGACTTACACTGGCATGCATGGATAAGCATATACCTGCTCAAGCATGTACACACACACGCATGTCATGAGATGGTAATTAACTGTGTATTCTAAAACCCTTATTTTTTTCTTAGTTTGGTTAATCAGATGAACAATATTTTTTGATTGCTTATGTTCATCATTATTTTAGTAGGCATTATGCTAGATAAAAAATATTAAGGCATGGCTTCTGCCTTTAAGAAATTTACCATCTTTGATAAAACAAGAAAAAGCAATTTGATGATAATTAAAAATCAGTTATGGTTTGGGGGTTGGGGTGTAGGTAAGTGGTAGAGCAATTGCTTAGCGAGTGTGAAGCCTTGTATCCAATCACCAGCAATACTCAAGACAAAAATCCATTGTGAATTGCAATCATGATTTTCTGTGATAAGTACTTTTAGAAGAAGATGGCTATGAGTTTATGTGTTTCTCTTTTTTTCTTAATAATTTTAGTTGTAGATAGGCACAATACCTTTATATTATTTATCTATTTATACGTGGTGCTGAGGATGGAACCCAGTGCCTTCCACATACCAGGCAAGGGCTCTACTGCTGACCCACAACCCAAGCTCCTGTTTCTCTTTGAAAAAGAGAATTGTTGATGTTTGGAGTCTTTTCTATGATGACATTGAGAAACTGGATGGGACTTTTTATTCCTCTTCTATTTACATCTTATTTCTTTACCTCTCTGAATCTCTCTTCAGTTTTATTTCTTTCCTCTAGAGCAGCATTGTACAAATGTTATATATTATTTAACATATTTGAACAACATGGTTTCAAAAAAGTAAAAATGGGCAAGTGGAATGAATTTGAATGATATATTTTATGTAATCCTATATACCAAAATAGTATCGTTTCAACATTTTATATGAGACAATTTGGGTGTTTGACAGCCACATGTGGGTAGTAGCCGTGTTTTAGATGAGGCAGTTCTCAAGGATTACTGCCTGATGGCTACAGGAACACCTGAGTATCGTATCTCTTATTTTTTTTTTCCATGCTGATTCCATTGGGGGAGGTTTGCTGTGTCATAGCTTCTTACTTTATTCTTCTTCAGTGCATCCATGGTGGTCCAGCCTAGGATCCTCATAGCTCTCAGATTTTCCTTTCTTTCTTCTTTCTTCCAGTTGCTGTTGGTGATGCCCAGCTGAAAATTGGGGCACTGTCAGCCTTGGAAGAGTTGGCACAGGCTTTGTAGCCTGGAGCTTTGGACATGGGATACCTACAGGAGTTTGGCAGGATTTATTTATGACTAGGGATGAGGGTGAGAGAGAGGAATGCAATGTCAGGGTCAGGGGGAAACTTGCATGGAAGGATCCCTTCACCTCTGCTCCTTCTTACTTCCATGTAGATTAATATGATATGCCATATCTCATATCCCACATAGGGATGGTGCTGGCAGATGGTAGGGTCAAAGAGGAGAGAAGAAAGAACCTGATATGAGCATTTTAATCCCATCACATAATTTTACTTACATTTTTGTGTACCAGTCAGGGAATATTCTATTTTGGTACTTGTCCCAGAATTAGTGTATTTAAGATAGTCATTTTTTAAAAATATCACCTCAGCATGTAAATTATTCCTAATACTGAGCCAAAGATTCCTACCAGAACAAGTAGAAGGCGATAATGTTCTCTAGAGTTTTGGTCACACACTGGCCAGGAGGTTGGGGGTGGCATAAAGCTGAAGCTTTCCAAAATATTGTGTCTGGGTTGAATGTGTCTTTGGGACAGAGGGCTACCATTATGCCTGCATTGCTTTTCACTTAACTTTGTCAACTTCTTTAGTTGTTATTCAGAGAAGGTAGTACTTAAATGAGCAAAGTGAACAGGGACAATTATTTAATAATCTGGGCAGAGCTGCGTGATGTCTGACCACCTAATAGTGGAATTTCAGGCATCACTAAACAACACAGAAGAAGATGCATTCAGAAGAACAGGTTGTTTATATATTTCATCAATCATATCATTACTATATCTGCAAGCAATCAATGTGTGCAGGCTGGTGTACCAAGAACTGACAATTGGAAGTGAAATGCCTTTAATTTCTCATGTAGCTGCCAGACTCTTGGATTTGGGAAGATCCAGATTTTTTTTTTTTTTTTTTTTAGTTTTTTTTTTTTTTTTTTTTTTTTAATTTTTTTTTTTTATTGGTTGTTCAAAACATTACATCCAGATTTTATTTTCGTTTTTTTCTGGACAAACTCTATTTAACTTTTCTCATCTTTAAAATGAGCAAATAATTTTATCTACCTACATCTTTGTTGGAAAAGTGAGATTAAAAAGCTATCTATGAAAATAGATCTCAATTGTCTTTAGTATTTTAAAAGCAAACAGTTCACTTATTGTCAGAATAAATTTCAAAAATTATCTTCACTCAAGTAGAATAAAATCCAGTCTGCTTATCACAGTTTTGATCCTTCACACTAAGGACATCATCCTGGACTTCCTAACACCACTCTCCACCTTGGAGGCCAAGTCATGCTGCTCTGAAGCCCTACTTTGGCCCTCTTTGGAATGTTCTTCCCTAAGACTAAGTAAACAAACTCTTACTATAAAAGTTCAGATAGGAAAGATTTTCACTTTAATGAGCATGACTGTGTTCCTCTGTCTCAATAAAACTTTATTTACAAAAACTGGTAGTGGGAGTGTGCTCTCCTCAGAAGGCCCAAGTGACTCTTTGTAGTCTGTGTCCACTGTGAGCTCAGGTGTCTGGAGAATCCTCAAGAAGATGACAGGTCACCACAGAAGCCAAAAATGATTTCAATGACCTATGGGGATTGTGGCTGGGAAGTTCGCCCAGGAGCAGTAAGCTTTGGTGGATCCATCCCAGAAGATTACAGAGATGTGATGCAGGAAGTCCTCAGAAAATCTGGCTTCTACAGGCAGATCACATCTCACTCTGGACACAAGTGCTACAAGCCTGAGGAATGTGAAGAGCAGCCATGTGTGAATTTAAACAATACAGGGAATCTTTGGTTTCTCTCAAAAGTGTTCAGACACAAATGTTAATACAAACTGGAGAGGGACCTTAGAAAAGTACAGTATGTGGGAAAGAATCTTCAGTTATCCCAGTTCCATTCAAAGACATGAAGAAACTCATACTGATTGGCAACCCTATGAATGTATACAATGTGGTGAAGTGTTTTCTTCTCTCACAGGTGTTCAAAGACACATGGTAACACACAATGAAGGTAAAACTTTTAAGTGTGAGGTATGTGGGAAAGCCTCTCATTTACCTTCTTTATTTAGAAGACATGAAATCATTTCATTCTGGAGAGAAACCCTATGAATGTAAACAAGGTAGTTGAACCTTTATTTCACTCACAAATCTTCAAAGTCACAAGATCACACACACTGGGAATGCATATTTTAAATGTAAGTTACATAGGAGAGACTTTGCTTATCCCAGTTTATTTAGAATACATCATTTACACATATTAGAGAGGAACCCTATGAATGTAAGCAGTGTGGCCAAGCCTTTACTAAGTTCTCTACCCTTCACTCACATGAACAAAATCATGCTGTAAAGAAGCCCTATGAATGTAAACAATGTGGTGAAGCCTTTGATACATCCAGTCAGCTTCAGATACTGAAGAACTCATCCAGGAAAGAAGCCCCATGAATGTAAACAATGTGGAAAACCCTATACTACTTCCTCTTACCTTCAAGTACATGAACGAACTCATAGTGGAAATAAGCCTTGTGCATGTAAGCAGTGTGGCCAAGCCTTTACTCAGTCCTCTGCCCTTCACTCACATGAGCAAACTCATACTGGAGAGAAGCCCTATGAATGTAAACAATGTGGAAAAGTCTTTGCTTCATGAACAAATTCATACTGCAGAGAAATTGTACTAATGAAAACAATTGGCGCAGTCTTCTGTTATTGCTATTTTACTCATAAGTATGTAGGGAGTTTACTGGAGAAAAATCCTTTGAATGTAAAATGTGATACATCAATATTCCTTGTCAACTTCAAGGACAACAAAGGGCTCATACTGACAAATATAAATATATATTTTTGTACTGGGGATTTAGTCTGGTGGCACTCTACCACTGAGCCATATCCACATTCCTTTTATTTTTTATTTTGAGACAAGGTTTTTCTGAGTTCCTTAGGGTCTTGCTAAGGTGCTGAGGCTGGCCTCAAACTTGTGATTCTTCAGCCTCAGCCTCCCGAGTCTCTGGGATTACAGGTGTACACCATCACATCTGACTGAATAACTCTTTAAATGTGAAAAATATGGCAAATCATTCTATTTTCCCAGTTGTCTTCAAAGCTATTTCACTCACACTGGAAAACAAGCCCCAAGAACATGTGATGTTTCATTTTCCTTCTCATATATGAATATACTCATGGAGAGAAGCCCTATGAATGTGAAAAATGTGGGAAACCTTCTGGTTTTCCCAGTTCCTTCTGAGGACGGGAATATTCTTGTTGAAAGATTCATGCCAAAATAAATAAATCCCATGCAAGTAAGAAGAAAAAGAAACTGGTAGTAGGCTGGATTTGGTACATGGACCACCATGATTTTCTGATTCCTGCCCTAGATTTTCCATAATAGATTTCTCTTGTCATTTGGTGTCAGATTAAGTAGATCTGACATCTTCCTTGACTGATTTATTTGAAGTCTCCCTGTACCATCTCTTGATTATTTTTTTTACCTATTTTATTGCATTCTTGGTGTTTATTTACATCTTAAATTATACAATTAATTCATTTGTTCATTGATTTATCACACACATGAATTTTCTGAACTATTGTAATCCTAGTCCCTTGAGGAATGATCTGGAACAAAATAGGTTATAGGAGCTAATTAATTTATTTCATACCTAAATAAATACTTTTTTTCAAAGGAATAAAGTTTCAGATAAAAAAAATTCCAAATTTTAGTAATAGGAAATCAAACTCCTTTGGGGACAGTCAGGGGCACACGAAGATCAAGAACTCCAGAAAATTGTGAATTTAGTTCCATGTAATCTCTAAATTTTATTCCATGTAATTCCTACAACCCAGACCATATAAAAATAATTTTTTATTGTCAGTGTCTGGCACAATATGAACTATGAACTTGTTTTGTTCTGTCTTAAAATAAACTAATCCATACAGTCCAGATAAAATATTTCTAGCTCATTAGCAGGCTGTGTGCTCTGAAATGCTTTTGATGAAGACTTTAAAAGGTATATTTTGTAAGAGTAGCCAGCCCATGCCCTGTGCAATACATCAGCATTTTCAATCAAATGCCAATTGCATGTGGTTGCAATGGATATCTATCAAGGGCACTCGCAAAAATGAGAAAGCCTTTGGCTTTGCTATCATCAAGACTTATTACTCAATGGGGAAATAGACAAAGATCAGATGCACAATGATGCGGGTACATCAGTCAGTGTCTTGGCAAGAAACAAACAATTCGCACCACAGGATTTAACCAAATATGCTGGCGAAACTATGACAGTACATAGATGATGAGGAGACTAAGAGAAGCACTCCATATTAGCAACAGTACAAAGCCTTTCCAGCCCTTAGGCCAGAAGAATTAGGAAAGCAAATTATATTTCCAGAATCCAGATAGAACTGAGGCCTAGAGGAGCCAGACAATATCAGCTCTGGCATTAAGATGTGGCTCTCATTAGACTCTATCAAGACAACCTTCCCTTCCTTCTACTTTGCCTGACTAAACAGTTAGTGAGAGGGAATGAGCGGGATTAGGGAGCCCGTAGAAGCCAGCCTTTCTGGATATCAGGTGGGGCTGAGCATTGGACCTGGCATTAGGATCTGGGAGAGCAAAGGGAAAATAAGTACCAAGAGCAAGTCAGAGTAGGTAAGCCAAGTGTAGGTGAGTCAAGAGGAAGTAAGCCAAGATTGCATTTGGAAATCTACATCTACCCTACTGATTTTAATACTTCACGATATGGGATTGAAACAGAAAATAAGGGGCCCAAGAAGATTTTAGAGGTGTGTATTTTTAATATGGAAGGAAGTCAAGTCAAAAGAGTTCCAGAATTACTGGCAGAGTTGATCAAACTCAAGTCCACCCTTCTAATATTATACAGAGACTCGAGGGGTTAGAAAGTAACTTTCTGTCCTGTTGCCTGAGGAAGAAACACCCAGAATTGAAGATAATCCTTTGCTTAAGAAGAATAAACCATGGAGTAAACTCTCTCATCACCAAAAACATTGCAGGCTCATTATTGCCTAAAACAGATCAAGGAAGAGATCTGACATATTCCTCATAAAAATTAATCACTGGTAAGCAATAGTTCTTCTTCTATTATTAGTCAAGTTGAAATCTCTCTTTACCCTGCCAAAACAATAATTATAAAACTGGGACCTATTAAAGGCTGTATTATAGATCTTTGAAACTGGCATCTTAGGACTGTACTCTTTAAAAGATTACTTTGCTCTGACGTCGACTGGAATGAATTTGATTGAAATAATGACCCCTCTCTTTTACAGACGATGTGCTTGCTAGAGCATATATGAAACGCTATTCCTAAGAGAGCTTTCTTCCACATGTACCTATCCGTCTCACACCCTAGTGTATGCCAAAGCCATCCTTAATCAGTGAAAGCATGAAGTGTTGACCAAATTTCTTCAAGCAAAAGTATATTGAACCTTTGTTATCAAGAAATTTGGTCAACACTTCATGCTTTCACTGATCTTATCGATTGTCCCAAATAACTAGTTGCTTTTATGAATTGACTTCAATGATATTTTGCCTAGTCTTGTTCCATAGTTCTTGGTCCAGATAGCTGACAAAAGGAAGAAAATGGAGTGAAATAATTTCAACAGATATCTCTTTGAAATTCAAGTTGATTTCAATGTTATTCTGGTCTAGCTACTAAGAAATGTTGAGACCCCAGACAGCCCTCTGTGGTCCTCAATACTCTCATCTATAAATGAGAGGGATGGGCTAAGGAGTCCTTAGAGCCCTCTACAATTCTACAGATTGATTATGAGTCTATTACATCCCTGAAAATATAATGAAAAATAAAAATAAAACTGATTGAGTTGAAAATGGTCCAACACTTACAAAGAAATATTTGACATTGTAATCATGAACTCACATAAGTTAGTCTTTTGGCTTTTTAATTTTGGAAGCAGATGTTTTATTGCTGTTTAAAGCCTGTGTAAAAAGCCCAGTCCAGCCTTATGAAAGCTCAAAATATTCTTAAGCAGAGATGTCAATTACATAATTTCCTAGACCTGGCAGTTTGGTCGAAATTCACTCAACGGTATATTTGAAAGCCTTTTTCTTTGTGAGCATCTAGCATATTTCCCATTGCTCTCCTCCTGGGTATCCATTTGTTACCAAAACCAGAAGCACAATGTGGCATCCGATTTGAAGTTCACTGTTAGCACAGGTTACATTTGTACATTTCCCAGAAAAAGAAAAGCTATTGTCAAAGGACAGGATAAATGTGTGGCCATTTTGATTCTTTATTATATTTTTTCTTTGAGAATGAGGGATTGGAATATGAATGCTTTCAATAATCTATGAATTATCAAGGTATGCTATACTGCGTTGACCTTTTCAGCCTTTGGTAATTTTGACTGAGTGAACATTCTGAGCCTGTTCTTTTTAACTCTGTGGGAAGGAGGCAGGTTAGTCAAATTTTGAAATCACATTCATCCTGAAGTAAGAATGAAGGAGTAAGTTGCAATGTGTCAGAGACAAGACTCAGTAGAACATCTCTTATGTGTTCTTCAGAACATCATCATGCTCGGTAGCTAATAAAATATCTCTTGTGTAATGTTCACATCACACTGTGAGAAAATATACTTGTCACCATTTTATAGATGAACAAGTTGAGGCTAAGGGAATTGACCACAATGCTTCACATGTAAGGGGGGGGGGGCATCAATTAGTCCAGGGCCATATGATAACCACAGTCTATGAAATTCCCACTGAATCACAAACTTAAGGTTTTTAAAGTTCCAAGTTATGCTATTGTCAAAGGAGAGGATAAATGTGTGGAAAATACTTATAGGCATCCCAAAGTTCTGCCTTATTCCATACTGAACTTTCAGCACTGATATCTGTTAAGAGCCTACTGGTACCTATTATACCAGGTTATGTTTGGTTGGTAGAGATAGAGTAATGAACAGGATCCACAGACCACAGCAAGGAAGAGTAAAAAATGGGTTCAGGGAGGAATGTGGAATCGCCAACAGGATGGCTTTTCAAAATTAAAGAGTAGCATATCTCAGAAATGGAGTGGTATCTATTTCTTTAAAGCAAAGTAACTACAGTTTTCAATTGATTTGTTTCCAGTTTCTACACATCAAAAATCTCAATGGCGTTTTTTATAGGTAAACTTACACGTGGAATTCTGAGGTGACAAAATAGTACCAGGGACAGTAAGATGAGCTCCCATCAATCTGTGGTACTGACTGAGTTGTTAAGAGTGAGAAATGAAAGAAATCCGGTCCTTCCTCATTTTGGTGTAAAGATTCTAATCATATATTCTTCTTTAACTACTGAGATAATATTGCATAATTGATGATGGATTTCTAGATAAATTGGGGACTGTGTGCCTTTGAAAGATTGTGAAAAAGACTGATGGTAGTTCATCAGAAATATAGATGAAATTTTAAAATTACAACAATAATGAGGGATCTTTATTGGCTCTAACATTAATTATGTTCTAGAAAAGGTAAGGAAATAAATACATTATATCCCTGAGTTACATTTAGGCAAAGGTGATTCTGTATCATTTTCAGAGTCAATGCACTCAGAAAGATTTTGGATTTTGAAATATTTGGTGAATTACAGTTTTATGTAAGTTTTTTATTATAGAATAAAATCATTTTAATTATTAGAAATAAGTGTAATTAAAAATAGAAACTACTATTAAGAAGTTAGGAAGATCGTGAAATAAAGTGAATTCTTGTATTTGAAATCTTCTCTTTTAGCATTCATAATCCGAACACCAGGGAAATATTTAATAAGGCTTATTTAATAAAATTCTAGAAGAACAGGGAAAACCACTTTATAAGAGAGCTTTATATCCTCTATAATAGATATTCTGTTGTAGACAAAGGTGAGTTGTACTTCAGTAAAAAATGACATCTTGGTAACCCTTCTGGGGAGGTTTCCTGTAGAAAACAGATCTGAGAGGAGGTTTTGGTTTGATTGACTCCAAGTATTCTGTAAAAATCTCTGTAGTTAATGCCATGGAAGATTCAAAAGGGTATATTAATATCAGTTATAGACCAAAGAAGAGAAATGCATTTATCAAAAACTTTAGAGAAGTACATTTTCTACTGTGAGATGAGGAAATCACATTTGTTGGTATAAAATCATCAGAGGTCTTCCCAGTAGCTCCAAGTGACTATATATCTCACCCTCCAAAGTTTTATCCAAGAATATAATTGAGTTACCACTTAATATCTGAGACTGATATCACAGGTGGAAAATGCCATGAGATAAAGAATAGTTGAATCCTAGGGAGGGATGATATAATAAAGTTAAGAAAGATACTTCTGGACTGCTTTTCCCTGGATGTTAACTCCCACGAATTCAGTCTCCTTAACTTCAGGTGTTGGCTGGTGAGTTATTAGCTAGCTGGCACCCAGGTGACCACCCAATCAGGTATTTTTATTTCAATTTTGCATGTGGTTGACCTTAGGGCTTTCTTGAGTTATGTAATAGTTCCTGGACAACATAAAATATAATATTAATATTAATATTGGCAACAAGTATTTTATATATATATATATATATATATATAAATACTTTAAAAATTCACCAAAATACTTTAAAAATTTTACCTTGTTTCTTTCCTAAAGAATTAGTTTCTTATCAGTCTAGGCAGAAAACAAAACAAAAAGATGTGTAGTTATATATTTCCTAAAATAATGACTCATGGAAATAATCCATGAATGTCATATCCCCTCTACCCTAAATACACATCCAGAATTTGAGATGAATAGACATATGTAGCTTAATAATATTTGCCTTATTATTTTTTTTTTTTGGATAAATGTTGAGTCTGGTGGAATATTCAGTTCAGTGACCTTGAAGTATTTAGTGACCAGAGTGAACTGTTTGCAGGAGTCTTGCATAGCTGAAATAGCAGCAGTTTTAAGAAGATGAAATTAGTAAAATAGTGGCATATTTCTACTGATGAGGAAGAGAGATAATTAATGATATAAGAAATAAATTATTATCCCAGCAGCTTAGGGGTCTGAGGCAGGAGGATTGCAAGTTCAAAGCCAGCCTCAGCAACTTAGTGAGATCCCAAGCAACTCACTGAGACCCTGTCTCTAAATAAAATACAAAAAAAGGACTGGGGATGTGTCTCAATGGTGATGTACCCCTTGGTTCAATCCCTTGTACCAAAAAAAAAAAAAAAAAAAAAAACTTCATATTAGAAGTTACTATTTCTGCCCAGAAGAATGATGTATAAAACATATCCCCATAGCTACAGTAATTCAGACAAACTCAAAGGCAGATAACAGAACATTCTGGATGTGAGACGATCAAAGTTCTATTTTTAAAAATAGAGAAGCAAAATTTTCAATAAATAATAAACTGCCATCTAGCATTTGGCAGCATATGTGATGTACCAAGTAAAATTTATGCCCTGGATGACAAAGAAGTTAAAAAGACATAGTAATTGTTTTTAAAACAGTGGTTAAAACCTGATCTTTGTGAAATTGGCACCAAGACCTTGAGGAGTCTTCCTAAGTAGCAGCACATATGATCAAATACAGAATACAGCCATTTCTGGAAAATAAGTCAGAACTTGGACAATACGTAACATTTTATACACATATATATGAAAAATTTACATATATAGATACATAAACAACTTAATTACTGTGTTGATAAATGACATTTCAGGAATTTTAATAAGCATAAGAAATGGTAAAATACAGATAAATAACAGCATTGTAGGTGGAAAAAGAAACACCTTTTCCTTGCCTATCACACAGGTCATGGCTGGCACCTCCACAAGAGAAGATAGATTAATAAAAGTGTAAGAAATTGATTAGTCAAAGTTTCACATGACATGAGAGCTTTCAGAAATAAAGACCCAAGGATTCAGAGAAAACTGTATTTTCAGCTAAGGCTGATGAGAGATGTAAACAGTTGTGGGAAAACGTGAGTGGACACAAAGGGTGTGATCTAATGGAAATAAACTGGGGGTAATCTAACAAGGTCTATTTATTCTGATTCTTTTCTGTGTCCCAGTGGGATATTCATTCCCCCCAGATATGGGCTGAATATTTCTTACCTGAGGACTTTGGGGGTTGCAAGGGTCAGAGAGTAACTTTTCTAGGTTATTTGGTTTGCTTTGAGGAGAGAAATTCTAATTTCTATGGCTCAATTGAGGAAGAAAGAGGAGCAGGAGAAAGGAAGGCTGGACATCAGAGGGGACTGGCATCTGAGACCCTCCCAAACTCCTTCAAACACGGCTGTAGATGGTGGAACATTGGATTCTGAGCAGACAGTGTCCACACTAATGAATATCCCTCTTCAAAGTCTCAAAGAAGAAGTGCTTTTGCCTATACACTCTGGAAATGCTTTTACAGGATGCGTATCTGACTGAGATAAACTCTTAACTGGTGAGCAATATGGTTCCCAGAAGAGGCAGGCTAGGTAACAGGCACCCCTTCCAGAAATTTGTCTTAACATGTTTGTTTCACCTGATGATCGAATTGAATTGAATTGAATGGCCTCTAAAAGTAGAAACCTGATTTTTATTGAATGGATTTAAACTAAAGATTATAAAATTAATGTGTCTATTCATCAAAATTTGTACTATGTGGAAGTTGCAGAAAACACAGGATATTAAGATCTTTATGTGAATTTATAGATATTGTTTAAGCTCTGAATTTAGAGATTTTTAAAACTAAGAAATGGTCCTAAACACAAGGAAATCGTGATGTGGTGGTCCGGAAACATACATAATAATTCCTGCTTTGGAATTAGAACATTTAACCAAAATCAATGCCAGTAAGGTGATAGAAAACAATTCATGGAAATTATTTAGTAATGTTCCAACTATTGATGCTCTAAGAAGAAAACAATTCTAGATGCTGATTTGTCTGTGGATGGATTTAAAAAAATTGGGGCACACTAGATTTTTGGTCAAGGCCCTACTTGTGGCTAGACATCTAATCATGGCTAATGTCCATCAACAGGTTAAAAATTGTGCATATCTGATTATATGCAAAAATATAAACTAAATCTGGACTCCTAATATCTCTTCCACCCACTTCTTAGGGAATATTTGTTAATTATTTAATCATTAATTTAGCCATTCTGTGTATGCTGGAGTGCAAGTGTTTAACACATTAAGGTCTCTTAGCATAGCAAAACTTTTTTTGTGAAAATACATTTACCTATTTTGCCCAAATGATGGAAGTGGATGGAAAGAGATAGAACCAGTAAAACTGACAATTTTGTGAGGATTCCAAAGCACTCACCATTTTTGCTTCCTGGTGAGTCTGTCTGCTTTTCAAAGGTCCATAGGAACATGTTCACGTCACTTCTCCCTCTGGCAATAGTGCTTTCAAATAGAACAAAGCATTTCCCCTAAGAGTTTCACCACTTTATTTTTCATTTTTTTCCCCTGTGCTGGGGATGAACCTAGTGTCTGCCACACATTAGGAGAGCACTGCACCATTCAGCTATACTCCCAGTACCACCAATTTCCTTTTTCGCAGTAATAAAAGGCAGATTTTTAAATCACAATACACATATAGTGGCTTTCATTTTTACTTTGTAGCAGAAGTTGCAGTTATTTCTTTATTGTCATGATGAAAATGAATTTTCTTTTTCCATTTGCTTTGACATTTCAATGTTTACATACTATTTGGGGCAACAAATAATAATTCTATGAACAGGTCCTTTGGAGACAAAGGAGAGAAAACCTGGTAAATGGTGAAAGTTTCATTCTCTGATAATAAGCATATACTCTTGAAAGTTTAACTGTATAGGAAACATTAACCCATTAAGTCCCCCCTCCCCGATATGGAGCACACAATCACTTACATTGAACAACAAATATACCACTTATGATAACTTGAAATTAATACTATGTTTTTGCAATTCTAGTTATTTGAGAAAATTAGGTATTTAAGCATACAAATTTATATTCATATGTATTATATATTGGGCATATATATTCGTGTGTGTTGTGTGTGTGTGTGTGTGTGTGTGTGTGTTATATAAAGGATATACAAACTCTGGATTATAATTTCCAACCTATTTTAATATAGCTGTATCAATTCTCATTTTTACTTTTTATTTTGAGACAGGATCTTGCTAAGTTGCTTAGGGGTTTGCTAAGTTTCTAAGGCTAGCTTTGAACTTTCAATCCTGCCTCAGCCTCCCAAGTCACTGGGATTAGAGGCAAGTGCCACCACGCCCAGATAGCTTGGTCAATTTTGTAGAATGATTCACAGAATTGAAAACTTGGGACTTTATGAGTTGATGTAAAAAGACAAACATAAATTTGATATATATTAGTTTGAATATATTTAAGAGGTAGGGGTATGGCACAGTGGTATAGTGTTTGCTTAGGAAAATGAGTCCCTTGATTCAGTCTCCAACACCTCTACAGAAAAGAAAAAAATGTATTCACATCTATATTGACCACATGTCATCTTTCTTTTTTCATTATCCATAAACATTATGGTCTCACAAATATTTACATAACACTTACACTATATTAGGTACTGGAAGTAATTTAGAGATGACTTAGATTATACAGGAAGATGCTGTGTAGATTAGTTGTCAATAGTATTCCATTTTATTTATGGGAGTTCAGCATCTACAGGCTTTGGTAACCTAATCCCTCATGGAGTCTGAGAAATGACTATTATCATATGATTTAACATAATACTAGCCACTATTATTTTTACTAGCACTTTCTTTCTTTGCTACACATAGAAAATAGCAATACAATTAAGTACACATATGTGTTAATATGTGTAGAAACACACTACATATTTATACATTCACACAAATGTGGGTCAGTGTTTACTAAGATCATATTAACTTGTTCTTGATAGAAAGGCAAAAAAATAATTATACCCAGTTTTGCTCTCAAAGACCATGTAGTTTAGGTAGAAATGACTTAAAAATACAAATAAAATTCAAAGAATAGTGCTTTCCAATGAACAAAGCATTCAAAAAATATGTCATAAATGAATGTTTAAAATAGCACAGGGAATAGTAATATGCTATCTGGTGAGCTAAAAATGCACAAAAAGCTCAGATGTTAAAAAAATGGACAAAGCTTACAGGAAAATAAACCATGGGGACTTTCATGCTGAAGAGGTCCATCAAAGTGTACACGGTTTTGTGATAAACATACACATGGAACTTAGTGCAGGGCAGTAGGTAGGTAGACTAGTTGAGTAGAGAGAGGAAAGTCCAGGTTATATATTTAATTTTAGATAAATATATGAATAGTTAACTCAGTGCATGGAAAATGGTATGCAATAAAGAGAAAATATACATTCAAGAAAAAGTAATTGACAAGAATAGGAACTTACTGATTAACAGAGTATCATCAAAAAAAAAAAATCCTATAAACATAGACTAATTGAATTGGAATCCACATTTGCATTTTCCTAATCTCACTTCTAAGTGATCAAGTTGAGTTCCAGCTACCATGGGGTTCTGTCTTGAATCCACCCATTTTCCTCCTATTCCTCTATTCCTGCTGCCTTTGACCTGTTGAACACTGTCCTTCTTCTGTTTTTTGTTGTTGTTGTTGTTGTTTTTTGTTTTCCTGTCTACTGAACATTCTGCCTTTGTGATATCCTCTTTTTAGATCTTCTCAATCTAATCAGAATTTTTCTCTATAAATGCTCACATGACAACACGGTTCCCAGGTTATAAGCTTTTACACACTTGTTACTGTCTGGAAGATAATGCCAGACTCTGTAATACAGCATTTATAGCTCTCATAATATCAGTCTCAGTCACTTTTCTTACACTATTTCCCATTCATTTATCCCATTCACACTTAGGTTCAGACTGCTTTGCATATGCCAATGATTTGACATGCATTCTAAACCATTGCTATTTAGTCATACTATTTCTTTGCCTATAGTATCTTTCTATCTTTTAGCTAGAAAATTCCTATTCACTTTTTAAGGCCCATGTAACAACCATATATAAAATTATCCTTTTTTATTTTTCTGTTAATATGCCACCTGCATCTTTGTGAATGTGCCTTCTACATAATAGGTGATTTTAAACTCTTGAATGCATTGTTTTAAAATTGAGGAAGATACCCTGGTCTCTTAATTTTATTTTAGAAGTTGAATTTCTTCCTTCAGTATGAGTACTTTTTATTTTACTGTTCTAATTTTTTAAATTAAGCACAACTAACACCCAGAGCCCCTTCTGAAAGCCAGGACCATGGTGGATAAGACCAAATGTTAGACCATGGCTTCTATTGCAAGGATTTTACAAAGTGCTCCTAACTCCAAACTAGGAATTGGCATTCAGTTTTATAAAGCTTTTGCCAACATGAACATTCTTTTTTTTTTTTGACATGTGGTAATTGTAAGTATTCAGATATAGTGTGATCATTTGATAAATTTGTACAATGTGAAATGATAATCAGGGTGATTTCTACCTTAAACATTTATTTCTTTGTGTTAAAAAACTTCAAAGTCCTCTCTACTAGTTCTTTATTAATGTTTTTGGGGTTTGTTTTTGTTATTTTTTTTAACCAGGGATTGATCCCAGGGGTGCTTAATCACTGAGCAACATCCCCAGCTCTTTTTATATTTTATTTTGAGGTAGGGTCTCACTAAGTTTCTTAGGGCCTCACTAAGTTTCTGATGCTGGGTTTGAACTTGCGATCTTCCTGCTTCAGCCTCCTAAGCCACTGGGTTACAGGCATGCACCACCATGCCCAGCTTAGTTCTTTATGAAGGATACAATATTGTTGGGAAGCCAGGAGTGATGGCACACACCTGAAATCCTGAGGCTGAGGCAGGAAGATCGCAAGTTCTAAGTAAGCCAGTATAATTTAATGAGAATCTTACTCAAAATAAAATGCAAAATGTTCTGGGGATGTAGCCCAGTTGTAGAACACTTAGCCAGTAAGAGCAAAGCCTTGGATTCAATCCCTAGTACCAGGGATTGGAGAAAGAAGTATTGTGAATTGTAGTCACCCTACTATATTATAGAATAAGAACTTATTCCTTCTGACAGTTTTGGTATCTGTTATCCAACCTCCTTTTATTTTCCATCCCCACCCTTCCTTCCAGTTCTGGACCTCAAGCTTCTTGTATTTCAAAGCTACTTTTTATCTTTTCTCAATTTTTAGGTCCAATGGATATATTTTCATTGTTTTCCATAGGGACAAGTTTATGCATTTTTTTCTTTACTAGGCCTAGCAGAGTAGCAATTCTACTATATTGGCATAGTAACTCATTCAAGTTGTCAAATTGCCTAAAGACATCATTTGACTGCATGAACAAAATTGGTTAGTCATTTAACATGCATAGTTAGTTCATTATTTTTTAAAAAATAAAATAGCAAACATTGCTGGAATCTACTTGTTTAGTGTTGGTGTGTCTTGTCCAAAACCCACTTGTGCCAGGTATGCTTCAGGCAGGCCAAAGGAAAGTACTGATATAGTGTGGGACACAGATGGTTTTTCAGAAAAAAATTACAAAAGATCAGTTACTGCTCCAAGAAGAGTTTGGTGACAACAGGCTGACAGATAGTACCTATGTCCCTCATGGAGCTTTGTCAAGCAGCGCGTCCTCTCCCTCTCAGTAGATTGTCCAGCAACAGCTGGCTGGATGAGTGACACATATCCTTTTCACAGTACCTTCACTCATGTGCCGATCGTCAAAGAGGAGTTTTATATGTTAGGCTGCAGAAGCAGCGACATCACCAGCTTTATCTTGCTTTGTTTGCTTGTTTAACCAGCATTCCAAAGAGCAACTGTCCTGTCCTACATGCAAGAAACTAGCTTCCTGCAGATAACACTAACTTGCCCTAGTTCCCAGAGAACATTAGGGAAACCCAGTGCTCTTGAAGATTACATGTATTAAGACTCTCTATCCCAGGCTTGCTCTGTTTCTTTAACTTGGTTAAGTTTTGGGGAACAGAAAGAGGGCATTCAGTGATCTGGCATTTTATTGTCCCTCTTTGCTTTACAGACTCTTTTTCCTCAGCCTGACATGGGATATTTAAACATCCATGTAAAAGATACATTTTGCTAAATTGTTCACATCATAAATGCATTAAAAATATCGGTGACAGAACAATAAAGACATTTTTATGTGATAGTAGAAAGAAATGGGGAAAATAAAAATGTTAATGCTAAAATTATAGCATTCAATTGTCTGCCTTCTCAAATTTTTACGCTGAGGTTTTCAATAGAACATAAATATAAACATAGTTTTCTTTATAACCATTTCGTGTATATATGTTCCATATTTCACCATTGAGAATGTTTGTAATATATTTTAGGAATAAGAAGCAGGTCAAATATCTAGCCTTCCAATATTTCACATTTATGAACAGGAGAAAACACATTGAAAATTAGCTTTGGGTATTTCCTAATCTAGCACCAACTCAAAAATATGGGCTTTTGGAAAGCAAATAATTATGACCCAATTTTCAGAGATCATGCAATAGCAAACAACAACAACAACAACAAAATACCGAGTTACATTTCTAAGTTTTAATCAGAGCCATTAAGCATAATAGACAAAACAGTGAATCTGAGTTGTTTAGCAAGAAAGATCACTTGGGAGAAATGGGCTTGCAAAAAGTGTCATTCAAAAGGAAGATATAAGATGTGAAGTGTTAGAAATCCTACATATAACTTGCAAAACCTTAAGCTCATCCAGAGAAGGGTCAAAACTATTTAATGGAACTAGAGATTAAACTACAGAATACATTCTAACTGCTATATCACAGGCATATTTCAAATTATTTATGTGAAGGAAAACTAATTTTAAAAACCCTGATATTTATCTAGAAAAGATTTGTTTTTTTCTCTTTAAAAATGAAAAAGTTCCTAAATATACAAGTGTTTTTAACTAAGACAAAAGAATCCATCTCATTTATGTTGTCTATCAAAGACTATCTTCTATTTTCTTCCATAAATATATTTATACTAAATATAGTTCTATCTTCTTAAGGCTTAAATTATTTAAGAACCTAATTTGGACACATTTAAATGACTGGCATGTTTCTTAAATTTTTTATTATTTCTCATTTTTTTCTCATTTTATAGAAGTAGGTTCTAGATTATGTAATACACAAAGAAGTTCATGGGAGAAAATGTTTCAAGAGTTTTTATTTCACAATTAATCTTAAATTGGAAAAGATTGGTGGTAATTTTCCTTTTAGTGTCCCAGTGTTTGAACTCAGGACCTTGTTTGTGTTGGACAAACACTCAATCACTGAGCAACATCTTCAACCTAAAAAAAAAAAAAACTGTGTTCTTACATTGAATATTACTTTCTCAGATTGAGTTCAGGATAAGAGCTTAAAAATGTTCTGTTTCATTCTTCCATTGCTATATAAAGAGCCTCTTTCTAGAAAAAGAGGCTGGAAAATGTTTTACAAGGTGTCCTAACATTTATTACTTAAAGTTTATCAATCACAATAGGAACCCCATCTAACAATAAGAACCTTATCTAAAAATAGCTAACAGAACATTTTTTTCCTTGACTAGTGATTATGCCCAAGAGTATCTTTGTTTTAGATAGATAATCCTAACAATGTATGTACCCTTCATTCAGTAATACCATTTTGAACTGATGCAAAACCTTCCATCAAAATTGCAAGAACCCTCATATATAATTTAGAAAACATGAGCAAATGGATTTTTTTTTCTATTACAGAGATAACTAGAAACTCAGCAAATATTTGAGATCAGATTTATATTTGAATACATGTATGGGTAAATGGATGGATAAACAGAAGGAAATCTAGAGGTTCTCTGAAATACTCTGTATATAGGCCCCATGGCAAGGGGGAAAAAAGTAATATGGATCAAATCTACCTAAGCATATTTCTATTTTCTTAGAAATTTTGAGGGATTTAATATTTTAGATTTGAATAACCATAATTGCTATTCAGAAACAAAAACTAGCTGTGTGTATGCATGCATTTGTACATTATTATGTTAGGAGGAATTCTAATTCTGACTAAAATAACTAAAGGTTATTTTACACATTCAAACTTAGGAAAACAAGAAAGAATATTTATTAGATTTTGGGTGAGAATCTTGGCATTCTGATTCTAAATGGCATTTTCATTTAATATAATTTTAAAATAAATTTTATAGTAATATTGGCTACATTACTTAATGAGTTGATTTACAGAAACTCTAAATTTCAACTTATAGAAGAAATGATCTATGGTGTAAGGACTGTATTTATATATCCTATAAAAGTTAAATATATTTTTAAAACTACATGGATTAAGCCAGAATATACTTGCCTGAAAATTTAGATTTTTAACTTTTATACAGATATTTCTCAATTTCCACCTAATGTCTTTTTCCTAGGAAATCATATTTATTTTATTTAATTATTTCTCTTAAAAACCACAAGAGCCCCCAAATCTAATAATTATAAAGATAACTTAAAAGTAATGAGCATAATTCTTTCTCTTCCAAACTTACAAGTGGAGACAATGTACTATCAAGGAATACACTATGACATGGTGATTGTAGGCATTAAGCTTGAGTTGCATATATTATGCTGTTCAGAGTCTGGCCATTCTTGGTTCCATCATGATGCTGCCAGTTGATGTCTTTAAGACTCAGTTTTCATATCAGCAAATGTAACCAATGTTACTTACTTTATCATTCTACTCTGAGGATTGCAGGAAACAAAATGCTGAGTATAATTCACTTATTCCAACACCTACCACATAATAAATATCCAATAAATGGTATGTATAGAGAAGACAACAAAGAATTGATATAGTCAGAATCACACATCCTCTTTTGTCCTTGGAAGGCCTCAGGCATGAAATTTCAATGACACATCATATTGCTTTTTCTCCTATAATGACCTAAAACTAGTCTTCCTAAGCATAATGATTGAGTTTGTAAAACTGTTACCAGGAGATGTGTATGTGTGTATATAATCATATATGCACACATATGTATAGCATATATATATATATATATATATATATATATATATATATATATATATATATGCAATATGGATGCACACACTGATTTTTCTATCCCATTTATTTTTAATAAACTAACACTAATGACAAAAATAAATATGTGTCTGTTTTAATACTCCTTTAGCATGTTCCTGCCTGAATACTCTGGCTTTTCTCCAGGTATTCTGATCACTTTCTTCATAAATCCATCTAATGCAATCAGTCTTGGCAGGATTGAATCGGGTTCTTAGTGGTGGTCAAGATCTTCTCTCCTGGTCACTAAGAGCAGGGCTAAAAGTAAACTCCAGAACCACTCATGAAATTCCTTGTCAAATAAATACAAATCCCTGCTATGCACTCAATAGGCTATTGAATTTTGGGGTAAAAAAAAATGTGACCCTTATCACTGAGTTTGCAGTCCTTTCAAAGTAGAATAAAGAAGACTTTACATAATTAGTACTAAATTGTATGAGGCAACATATAACTAAAAATATTTTTATTATGAGACTGGACAATTGATTGAGTACTGAGTTTTTCTACTTTTGTTTTTTATTCCCTTTCTGTGATCAAAATAGGAAGAGATCTGATATGTGTCACCTGTGTAAAACGTGGGATCACACTGGCTGTTGCTATGTGTGGTATTTTTGCTCTTACCTGCAATATTCTCCTTCACCCACCCCTCTTGCTTTCCCCCCGCCTCTGGCAGTTCCATGCAGTGTCACCGAAAATACTCCTTTTCAGTAAAGTATTTCCTCAGTTCTCATCTAGAAATAATGTCTTTCTCCTCTGCCTACCTTGCACTTATGGGCATTGCTACATTTGCAAAAATAAATATTCTTTTATAGTTATTTCATAAGTTTGCTTGTTTTATACTTATCCAGTTGTTCTTCATGAGGGCAGGATCTCCACAGCAGATGAAACTCTGAGATACAGTGTGTATTTACAAAATATTGGCTATAGCTGTGAATGCTTTTCAGTTATTTGAGCATTTCTGGAATGTTAACAGCTTTAATTCTACTTGTATAATGAAAACCTCTGTTTTCTGGGGAAAATGGAAATAAGTCTGGACCTTAAAAAGTAACTGGTGAGATTTGGAAGCAGCTGGATAGTTAACGTGGTAGGCAGATTGAGCCTATCTACAATG
Source organism: Marmota flaviventris (assembly GCF_047511675.1). NCBI lineage: Eukaryota > Metazoa > Chordata > Mammalia > Rodentia > Sciuridae > Marmota > Marmota flaviventris. The sequence continues at coordinate 108,358,051 of NC_092508.1, read as the reverse complement.
CATTAACAAACAGATCCCTAAACATCAATGGAAATTAACATTATTTCTCATGTGATTCATTTCCCAAGTTATCACAGGAAACAATGTTACTGTTGTCTCTCTACTGCACAACACATTCATTATTTTCTGAGTGTCTGATACCAGTTTCCTCCTACCCCATTGTTCAGCCCCATCTTATGTAAGCTGCAACAGCAGCAGGCTTATCACATGTGGTATTAATATATGTTTCAGTCAAAATGGAACAAGCAGTATAGTGGAAACAAATGTTGACGTGTCACTGACATAACAAATTAGAGGTTGATTTTTTTTTTTTTTTTTTTTTTTTTACTCATGCATATGCAATATGAGTGATCCAGGTAGCGCTCTTCCACCTTGGGACTATGCCATATGGAAAATGTGGCTTTTTGGTTATCACACTTGGGAAAAGAGAGTTGGAGAATTTGATGGAATTCCTTCAAAAAGGCAAGACCTGTAGGTGACCACAAGAGTCCTGCTAAATCCATTGGCAGGAGCCCTCTCACATGCATCCTAACCTCAATGAAAGCTGGAGGTGCAAATGGATTCTTGGTGAGCACCAAAGGCCCCTGCTACTTGTCTTCTTGACATTAGAAGTTCATTTAATTCCTAAGACAAATCTGATATCAAAACAACTGAAAGGTACAACTTCTGCTTTCTCTCCAATTCGGAATTTTTCAATCTAGAGGATTCAGAAGGCCTATTTCAGGATTTTCCATGAGAGCATCTCAGAGACTTCTGATCACAGGAGACTCTACCAGGGTCCTGACATCTATGATCCCCCATCAATGTAGACTGCCCCAGGATTTACCCTCTGGGCTTGGGTTGACTTTGTTTTTTCTTTCTCATGTACTCTTAGTCTTTCCTTATGTCTTCTTCATGTAGTTGTAGTTTTGGGTTCCAACATCTCAGAGAATACTTTTTTGTTAATGTCAATTATATAGAGAATCAGACTCTGTGTTTTTGAATATTATGATAGATATTTTAATGCTTCTTATGTGATCTTCATTCTAATAACAGAATTTTGACAGTTTTTCTATTGAAAATCAGCTGCATAATTAACTTCACTACAGTTTAATTGTCACTTGCTTTATCTTAGCAATTACCTCTGGGATGGGAGAATTGGATAATCCATGTTACCACATGGGGAATATCTAAGTAAATGGCAATTAAAGATATCCTATTAAAATATGTTGTGAGAAAGATAGATTTAAGTTGGAAAATAGCTTTCTGGTGACCTTACATAGCTCTGGATTGATAAGCAGATAAGTCTAGAACAGATGCCATAGAAGGCATCAATTCAAGAGATTTCATTGAGCTAAACATATATGATGAGGGGATTATCTTTATGAGTTAGTATGTGCATCAATTCTATTAGTGATCATTAAGAATTTTATTAGGCAAAAATAATAAGTCCATTCAAAGAATAATTATTGTCCACTGGTGAGAAACAATGTTACTTCTGTCTCTCTACTGCATAACATTCATTATTTTCTGAGTCTCTGATACCAAGAAAAAATTATGAACTCTGCCTTCTTAGTGACTTTTTGTTAATTAACCCAATTATTTTTTCATTTCTTCATAGGAAATCTGACTCATATCAACTATCATCCACATTCTTTGTTCTAAAACTGCTTTATTCTGCTGTCAGTCTCTAATTTTGTTCCCAAAGTTGCCCCATCTCTTTTTACTAGTGTTTATTTTCTTCTCTTTGTACTTAGATTGATATAAAGTCAATCTGAAGACCACAAGACAAGAGAGGAGCAATTTGGAAGGGGCAAAGTTTTAGTTTATAGGACATATTTTAGAAGAAAATGTGAAAATTCTAATCAATCCAAAAGGCCCAGAGGATATAAAATATTAAGATTAACCTTAATAAACTATTGAGTAGCATTGTATACTCAAGGCCAATAAAAAACGTGGACAATTTTATGCATAGAAAAACAAAAAAAGAAAAAATGCAGGAGAAACTAGTGTTCGTTGGAGCATTTGAGGTTGTGGGATGGTTCTCCTTCAGTTTATGTGAAGTTGAAGTGGTGTGGTATGTTTTCCCCCCTATGAGCATTCCTTTGGGATTCACAGAAGCCTATTAAATAGCCAACAAATACTTTTCTAGGTAAGTCCATACCCAGTACCAGTTTTAATGAAACCTCTTTTAAATATTCATGAGGCATGCATTATGAGCTGGCCTTTGAGGAGTACTTAGGGATTAAATGGATGGATAGAAGATTTCTTGTTCTTTTATATCATTTTTTTTTTCCAGCTGAGGAGACTAGTAAGAACATTATTTGAAAGGAAGAAGGAATAGTATTAAGAAAAAAAAAATGGTGGGGCTGGGGTTGTGGCTCAGCAGTAGAGCGCTCGCCTAGCACATACCAGGTTAGGTTCGATCCTCAGCACCACATAAAAATAAATAAATAAAGATATTGTGTCCAGCTAAAAAATAAATATTTTTTTAAAAAATGGGAAGAGTATGAAAAGCCAGTGCTCACTAAAGAGCTATGAAATTGTTTGGTGACCTCTTTTGTATTGGTGGTGGGCCTTGAGGCACAGATGGAAGTAAAATCCAGACTTTCACTATGCTCCTCTCCTACTAGCTGAATAACGTTAAATTTTAAAATAAAATTAAAACCTCAAAACTGAAAAAAACTCGTTTTTTCTACCATTTTAAACAAAGAAACAATGAAAAGCTCCAACATTGGAAAATTCCAAATTCAGAGCCTTTAGTTTAACTAATAGATTAACTCAAGAACAGTGGTTATTATGTTTAGTTAGTGTTTAACTGTTATCTTTCATCCTCTAACTATATTTGATGTTAGAAATCACAGAGTACTTAGGATTTGTGATTGTTCTTTGCCTCCACTAACTAACATAAGGGAGGATATTTGTATTGTCACTCTGTTAAAATCTCCTCTGATCAGTTTATGGTTGTACTGTGATTTTATCTCCATAAACTTTATAAGTGGCTCATTTCATTATGATTAGAATATCAGAAAATGAGTTTTGATTTTTTTTAATTTTTAAATTTTGTTCCTCTAAGTTATACATGACAGTAGAGTATAGATTGACTTATTTACACAAACATGGAGTACATCTTATTCTAATTAGGATCTCAGTCTTTCAGCTGTGCATGATGGAGAGATTCACTGTGATATATATATATATATATATATATATATATATATATATATATATATATAGAGAGAGAGAGAGAGAGAGAGAGAGAGAGAGAGAAAATTTATGTCAGAATCATTCCACTGCCTTTCCTATTCCAATCTCCTATCCCTTCTCTTTATTCCTCTTCATCTAATCTACTGAAAATCTATTCTTCCCCTCCTCTCATTTTGTTGTGTGTTAGTATCCACATAGCAGAGAGAACATTTGACCATTAGTTTTCTGGGAATGGCTTATTTTGTTTAGCATAACAGTCTCCATGGGTAAAAGGGTACACTCATACATCCCTGGTAGGACTGCAAATTGGTGCAACAACTCTGCAAAGCAGTATGGACATTCCTTAGAAACCTTGGAATGGAACCATCATTTGAGCTACTTTTCCAAATTCTCAGTATATATGCAAAGGACTTAAAAACAGCATAATAAAGTGATGTAGCTACATCATTGTTATAATAGCTCAATTAATAATAGCTAAGCTATGAAACCATACTAGGTGCCCTAGTATGAATGGATTAAAAAATGTGGTATACACAAACAATGGAATATTACTCAGCCATAAAAATGACTTTATGACAATTTAATTTTCATAAATATTTGCATCTGTTCTATTGGCTTATAATATCATTCATATATATAGGATGTATTAAACTAGTAAGCTCCTCTACCAGATTGGGAGCTTCTGGGGTCAGAGTATGTGCCATGTCTTCTTCTATATTCCAACTGAACTGAACCCACAAATATACAGGGAAGATTCAGTAATAGTTCTAAAATATATATTGTGTTTTTAAAGAACATTGAATTTAACCAATTGCTTACTATGAAAGAACAGCTATTAATTAGTTGCAAACCAAAATCTGAAAAAGCAATGTTTTAAAACCAGTTGTGTGACTATATTCAATTCTTGATATGTTTTTCCTTCATACTGATTTATAATTATATTCTCAGGTTAAATATTTTCTGAGATTTAGGCATGCTTATATTTGGTGAGTTAGATCACTGAATACACAGGACTGACAGCCAAAATAAATAGATAAATAAGTAGATAGATATCAAGTAAGAGGGTAAACTAAAAAATATAGGTAACCCAGTGAGGTTGACATTGGAATTTTGGGATAAGACTGGTCTGAGGCAGAAATTCATTCAGAAAAATAAACCTGGGCATGATCCAGTCTGTGAGAACGTTTAAGGGATTGGATTCAGCAAATGATACTGTTATTTCAAACAAAAGTGGAAGTGAGAGATATGGTTGCCATATCTTCATGTCTTGCTTTCCTCTACCATGCCCTTTCACCGTGATGTTCTGCATCAATGTGGGCCCAGAGCTATGGAGTCAGAGATGTGTTGAGTTTTTATTTTTTTTCTAATTTGTTCTAATTTGTTATATGTGACTGTAGAATGTATTTTGACATATTGTACACAAATGCAGCACAACTTCTCATTCCTCTGGTTGCATTACCCTATATACATGTGTGATTACACTACTGGAGTGACTCTGCCCCACGTACAGCCAAAGAAATGAGTTTGTATTTTCATATAGAGCCATGTTATAGGTTAAGCAACTTTTCAGAAGAGGGGCTATATAGCTAGGGTTTCAGAGCCAACTTGTAGGGATGAAGGAAACTTGAAGTATTAGATTAGTGAAGGGTCCATGGGATTAAGAATCCAAGAGTTGGGCACAGTGACACTCACCCATAATCCAGACTCAGGAGGCTGACGTAAGAGTATTGAGAGTTCAAAGCCAGCCTCAGCAGAAGCAAGGTTCTAAGCAACTCAGTGAGACTCTGTCTCTAAATAAAATACAAAAATAGGGATGTGGCTTCGTGGTTAAGTGCCCCTGGGCTCAATCCCTGATACAAACAATTAAAAAAAAAAAAGAAAAAGAATCAAACAGAAAATGTAATGCTGTGTACCAAACAGATTTAGACAGGAAACGCCATGAACCCGTGGCTACATATACATCTAGAAATTGCAGAGGTCTCATATTTTGGTTCTGCATGGCAGCAAGGACCTTGGATAGATGAAGAATATTGGAGGAGATCAGCAAGTATGTTGGATCATACAAAATTGAAGGGACTAGAGCTTTCCTCCAAGACTGACTTGATGATCAGTGAACTAGACTAGAGCTAGGGTTAACATGTTATCTTTTTCCACACTATTTGATATGAAGTATCCCCAAACAGCTCATTTGTGTTAGACAATGCAAGAATTTTCAGATGTGAAATGACTGGGTTATGAGAGCCTTAACCTTGTCAGTGGATTAATCCACTGATATGGATTAACTGGGTGGTAACTGTAGGAAGGTAAGGTGTGGCTTCAGGAGGTAGGTCACTGGGGACATGACTTTAGATTCCTATTTTGTCCCTGGTGAGAGGAGCTCTCCGCTTCCTGGGGGCCATGTCTTGCTTTCCTCCACCATGCCCTTTCACCATGATGTTCTGCATCAATGTGGGCCTAGAGCTATGGAGTGAGCAATCCATGGACTGAACCATCTGAAACTGTGACTCCCAAATAAGCTTTCTCTCCTCTATGTTGTTCTTGCCAGGTCTTTTGGTCACAGCAGTGAAATAGCTGAATAAAACAATCTCAGTTTGATTGTAGAAGGAAGGACTCTAATAATTGTGACAGGACCACAGACAAAAACTTGGATTGTTCTGAAGAGAACATATATTTCATATATTCTGCCTCATACCAGAGAGCACTGATAATATGACTAAAACAGAAAGACAAAGATATCATGGCAGGAATTTGATAGAGGCCTGTAAGAGGTTCATTTGAGAAGTTCTGGAAGAAAATTCTTCATGGCCACTTCCTTTGTATTTCTGAAGCAACCATGAATTGGATGGTCAGGACGTGAAAAATTAAGCCCACAGCTCATTAATAGAAGAACAAAGAGAACAGTCAAGTTGTAGAGTAACTTCCCATGATGAGAATCATGGAACACCAATGCACACAGATCAGAATACAGGAATATAAGTGTCTTCTTTCCCAAGAAACCCCTGCAGTGACTATGTGACTATACAAGTATTATTATTTCTATTATTAGTCTTATCATCATCATTATCATCTTAAGGATGTATACTTGGGAGAAAGCATTTTTGTGGATTTTCTACCATTGCTAATAGATCCATATAATTGACTAAAAACACGAATTTTAAGTTATAATGCATTTTATTCACTGAAAGAGTCACAGAGTTTCAATAAAATTCTTTAGCAGTCTTCCATATTGCTTCTAAACAATATGGAAGACTGCGAAAGAAATCAAGAATTGCTGAATAAAATAGCACACACATCTTTTAAATGAAATCTAATCTGCTAGAAAATAAGACAACTCCCCAGAGACAAAAACAAGGAGATCATTGAAAACCTATGGTACAGTGACAGTGAACTAGACTTTGAGTAAAGGAAAGGAGAGGAGTTGTGAGTGAGGCTCTGGTAGGAAGGTAGAGCCCATAGAGTGTCAAGCTTAGTAAAAGGGTTGAATTGAAAAAATGTGCCTACCACAGGGAGTAGTAAAGATGTCTGGGCCACGTGGGGTAGAGAGAAACTATTGTGCTTGTTTGAGGATCATGCCATGAGTTCATCCTCATTTGCAGTTTTTATTTACATCAATTTCTTACATGGCTCTGAATCTCTAAGATAATAAATAAAAATAATTTCAGGATAGTACTAGTCATATGATTCTTGGCCCAAACCAATGTAAAACTTATTGGAAGAACAAAAGTCATAGGGCTTTTGAGGAAATCCTTATATTACTCATGTTTCTATCACTGTCCTCTGAAAAAAATAAATATATAGCCTCAGGAATGTTTTGCAAAATGTTATTTTAATTCTGGTTTGAATCCCTATCTTCTTTGAAATGATGCATAATGTTTTTGGCCCCACGCCTTTCCATGACATGATTGCTCAACAAAATAAAGATAATTTAGAAGTGGACAGAGTATGCAAAGGTTTACTGAATAACAGAAAAAATAATCTCCTTCCATCCATTGCTTATTTTTAGAATGTGCCCTTAAATTTCAGGGTTTGTCATTATCTTTCACAAAGCTTATCTATATTGACCTTTACTATCCTTTTTTAACATCTTAAAAGCTTCAGTCATATCTCAGCTCTTCAATGTCTTTTCTTCAACTATTGTAATCTCAGTTTTCCTAGCTCTCAGAAGTAATATAACCTCCTTTCCCATTTATCATTCTGGTCCCGTCAATCCCTTCTGCCTCCTCAATGTCTTTCCTGTGACATTATTCCTTTCCCTGCTGAGGGAGATTGTCTCAAATGGTAAGTCACTGAGTGTATTTAATCAGCTACCATTACAGTGTCTGGCTTCCCAAGACATGTTTGTAGCCTATTTCATAAATTTATTGTTCTTAAAAGCAAACCTAATTTTGCAATGAAACTACCCAATCCCCTTTTCATCAAAAGCCAGGGTAAAATATGTCTTTGGTGTAAACAATACTGTTCAGCTGCTGTGATCTAATTGGAATTAGTTTACCCTGCATGTTCTCTAAACTCTTTTCTTTTGGACTTCTTATTACAGTGGGTATTGCTTTGATCCCTTTTCAGTCCCCTTTTGTACCTTATTTCTTTGCTATTTTATTTTTCTTTGACTCCTCAGAGTGGGCACGCTCCTGTAACCTCAGAAAACAACTGCCCATTGCCCCTGGTAGTCTGTGCACCATTATGTGTGTGTAGCATTTGTGTTTTTACCCTTGATTCCTGAAACAACTATGTGATTGCTACTGGGGCCCAAATATTGGATCTTCCTCAGAGCTAAAAGCCTTGCCCAAGATCATATAAGGTGTGACACAGGAGCCAACGCAAGAGCTTGGCTCTCTCTACCCCTACCTTTTTCACTAAACCAAGGACTGAAAACTGAAGATTTTTTTTTTGACATCTGAAACTAGAATGGGGGTATTATCAGGTTCTTGCAAAGATTGAGAGATTTCTTTATGGTGAATACAAGAACTAAATTTGCATACATTTTACATATATTTACATAATGACATGCAGTCAGTAGTAAAGTAGTAGTAAAGCTACTGAGGTTTGCATGATTCTTCTAAGAACTGTGTTTTAAAGATTATTTATCATCATCTGCAAATTGAACTTGTACTTTCTATTTCTCCTACAATTTCATCAATCTTCCATTTTTCTTTCTAGCTTTGTTGACATATGCTAACAATTTATATATTTAAGCTGGGTACTTAAACAAGATGTAAGTACAGTAGCACTCCCTTATCCATGGTTTCACTTTCTATGGTTTCAGCTACCCATGGTGAACTATGATCCAAAACATTAACTGGAAAATTCCAGAAACAAACAGTTCCTAACTTTCAAATTGTATAATCTTCTCAATGGCATGATGGAATCCCATGCCATTCCCTGTGGTCCATCCCACCGAAATATGAATCCTCCTTTTGTCTTCTACTGCTGTGCACACTCCCTGCCGTTAGTCATTTAGTAGCCACCTGGCCGGTCAGATTGACTATCATGGCATCAGAGTGCTTGTGTTCAAGGAACTCCATGGAGTTTATCACTGTGTCACTATGACTGTATTACTCACCTCACTTCACCTCAACACACAGGTGTTACACCATCAACAAGAAGGGTAAATACAGCAAAATAAGGTATTTTTAGAGAAAAAGACCGCATTAACACAATTTTTATTATTGCGTATTGTTAAAATTGCTCTATTTTACCATTTGTTACAGTGTCTAAATTATAAATTAAACTTTGTCATTGGTGTATGCATAGGAAAGAACAGTACATATGTGGTTTGGTATTATCTATGGTTTTAGGTATTCACAGGGGGATATACATGTGACACAGATAAGGTGTAACTGCTGTATATAAGTTCTGGAAGGGAATTTATGAAAACCTAATCTTACATGGAGTCAAGGTGGGAGAAAATAATAGGATAATATCCACTAGGTTACTTAGCACTATTATATATCATATATAGATTCTCAGCAGACATTTTTTCTTATAATGCTCAGGCAGAACAATAACCTTTTGCTTATTTTACAAGAAGTAAAAAAAAATTCTGAAGAATATATATTCAAAGGATGAGATTCAAACCCCGTTATGTCTGATTACAAAGTGAGTGCCATTCCTAATGTATTAAGCTGCAACTTCACATATTACATGGTCTCAAGAAGCTACCATGGGCTAGTATCTTGATCAATCAACATGAAGTAATCTCATCTCATGTATAGGATACTGAAAAGGCAGCACACAATCTTCCTAATCAAGAACTTTACAATCAAATTAGGAAAGCAAGAATAGGAGACATTAAAATGATTTTTAAAAGTACATTATTACTTAATAATGTGCATATGTGGGGACAGAGGGTATATAGAAATTCCCTGGACTTTCCTCTCAAATTTTGAATCTAAAAGTGACTCAAAAATGCTGGAATCTAAAAGTGCTCCCAAAATAAACTTTATTAGTTAAAAGTAGAATCAGAGTTGAATATTCTTTGTAATTGTTAAAACTTCCAGACTCAAGGTCTTATTGCCAATTACTAATTTACTCCAAGACACGTGAAGTATCACCGTGAGGAAGGTACCCACCAAACACAGGCCAGGGATCCAAGCAATTTTTAGCAGCCTTTTATTTGTTTCTCAATAGCTTCCATGTCAGCAGGTTCCTTCTGAGTGTTATCTCACTCTGCTGGGTCTATGTGAGCCATAGATGAAGTATAGCAACTTGGCAGGTTGAGGTTTGCAAAAGGTGTGAAGAAATATGTTTGGCAGAAAGTGTGAAGAATCTAGCAATGGAAACATTGGCAGTCACTTCTAAATGGACACTTTTTCAGGAAGTGTGTTTCCTCTCGTGTTTCTCACTCTCTCTTGGGCCCAGCTAATGTATAATAGTTTTAAAGTGTTAAAAGAGTCAAACTCTATCTGAACATATTTATTTCTCTTGCTGAGTGAGACTCTGCAAGGAGCCTGAGTCGATAGCTCTCTTTTTTTTCTTTTTTAATTTTGATGTCTTCTTCTAAATCACTGTAGATATTCTTTTTCTTGTACAAATATATTTTTTTAGATGTCATCTTAACACAAACAAAGTTAAGGAAAAAGCTATGCTAACATAACTAAACTGGGGTCCATTACCACTCATTCCACTAATAATTTCAGAATAGTTTGTCAAAGAAATAATGTACTTCTGATGGTGTGCCAATAAAATAAGACATTATTTGGAAAAATTTTCTTAATAATATGTTGTTACCTTGAATTGAAGCTTGGGACACAGTTGTACTAATGATTTCTCATTCCATTGACATAGTGTATGTAAAAGCAATCAAAATACCAAGCCATGACATTCAGTTTATTTTTATGAATATAAATATGCTAATCAATTACTTTAAAAAATACCCCAGAGGAAGGCTATGGGAATCTGTTTGATTATAAAATGCCAGAAATATGTGTCTTAAAGAAATAAAATTCATCCCTCAATTGCAAAATATAATTTGAGATTCCATGACTGAATAATTTACAGAAAAATTAATTGTGGGCTCAACCCAAGATCCTGATAGGTAAAGGGCAGTTTTGCTGCTTCTTAAAAAAAAAAAAAAAAAAAGTCTTTATACTCAGATTCTGATTTCTTATTTTAAGATGAGAATTCAAATTTGGCCAAAGCATTGGTCTTCTGGATCCCTTTCTGCACCTATGGTTCAGCCCTTGTGAGTACTACTTGCTTTTATCGAGTACCACATTTGCAGGCTGCAACCTACTGATTCTGGCTAAGTTATCTTCAAATTGTGCTGAATGAATTCGAGATGACCACATTGGTCCACGTGTCAGATACTTGGGTTTTATTTTTAAGGAAGTCAAAATATCAGATTGTGAGTTATGCAGTTGCCTACTTAATTCTTTCATTTGTATCCCCACCCAGGCTCATGTCTCAAATCTTGGTATGGCCTGGTCCTTAGTTACTTTCAGGGTCTCACTTCTCACTGGGCCTTGCCTCAAACTCTGCTCCTTGCACACTCATTTCTCTTATCATAAGAGTTAAATTTACTTCTTTTTTCCTCATCTGCAAACACTAGTTGTGCTGATATTCTTCTTCCCGTGTTCTCAAAGTAACAGCTCAGAGATCATGCCTAACTTCTTGAGCACCTTCCACCTTCAGGTCAAAACTCCTCTCTGCCTTGTACCCTAATTGCCATCTTCTGTTCACTGAGCCATTTACTTTGTAAATGTCTTGATACTAGCCTTATAGAAATTATCTTTCTTTATATTTCCCCACCCATACAGTAGAACCTAACACATTTGATGTGATAGATAAATATTTTCAGAAAGACTGTGCTAATAAATGGATGAGTTAAAAAAAATAGTTCCTAGGCAGAAATTCAAGATTATATGAATGGTTGGCTTTTTGCATAAGTGAAATAAACATCTCCCTTTTATGGTTTAGATATGAAGTGTCGCCCAAAAGCTCATGTGTGAAATAATCCAAGAAAGTTTAGAGGTAAAACGAATAGATTATGGTAACCTTAACCTAATCAGTACATTAATCTTCTGATAGGGATTCACTGGGTGGTAACTAGAGGCAGATGGGGTATGGCTGGAGTTAATGGGTCATTGGGGCCTGCTTAGGGGGTATATATTTATTCTTAATGAACAGAGCTTTCTTTACACTTCCTGGTTCCATGTCCCAAGCTTCTTTCCTCTGCCCTACTCTTCTGTCATGATGTTCTGCCTCTTCTTGGGTCCAGAGCAATGGTGTCTGTCACCCATCTATGGACTAAGACATCTGAAATCCTGAGTGCTAAATAAACCTTTCCTCCTCCAATTACTCTTGTCAGGCCTTCTAATTTCACAATAGTGAAAAAGCTGACTAAAGCACTCCCTTATTTACATGGTATAATTTTAAAATTTTTGAAAAACTTTATCTGCATAAAAGTTATCTATTTGATTCAAATGTGCTGCTGAGTAGCAGAGAATATTTCTAGTATGTGGAAGGCCCTGAGTTGGATCCCCAGCATTCCCCCACAAAAATTTATCTCCTAATGATCCTACAACTATGGTTGGTAAAGACAATGGTTCCAATCTTAAGTGTATGAAATAAATGATAAACCAATAATAAAGTAGGGAAATAATAGCACACCATGGGTCAGACAATAGGGAAAATGTTCCTTATGCGTACTCACTAACAAAGCATCATACTAATATAACAAGCCAATCAATAAATGGGCTAAGGAACTGAACAGACACTTCACAGAAGAAGAAATACAATTGATCAACAAATATGTGAAAAAAATGTTCAACATCCCTCCTGTTAGCATAATTGCAGCCATCTTCCTTTTCCCCACCTCCACTTTATCAATACTGTTCATATTTCCAAGAAATAGAAAGTAGCCCGAGATAAAACCTACCGGCCTGGAGACGTGATTGTCTCTCCCTGAGATAGGAGACAACTTACTGGCCCCTGAGATGGGAACACACTGTTTTCCCTGTTCTCTCCTTGAGAAGATAAAGGGACATGCCAGTTTCCTTGTTCCCTCTCTGAGATAGGAAAATTGCCTGTCACTGTTCCCAAGAAACAAACTTGCCTTCCACAAGATCAGGGGATGCTTACTATGTCAGTCAAGACCAAACCCTCCCCTGGTGTGCAGCCATGATTCTAGCCTATAAAAGGTAACATTCAAGGGGGAGTTAGCTGCTGCTCTCCCTTGCTTGCTGCTGCTGTCCCTCTCTGTGCTTTCCTCTCACTCTAGTCAGAATGACAATAATCAAGAATGCAAGCAACAATAAATGTTGGCAAAGGTGTGGGGAAAAATGTACACTTACACGTGTCTGGTGGGAATGCAAATTTGTGAACTACTCTGGAAAGCAGTATGGAGATTCCTCAGAAAACTTGGAATGGAACCACCATTAGATCCAGCTTTCCCTCTCCTAGGTTTATACCCAAAGGACTTAAAATCAGCCTACCACAGTGACACAGCCACACCAATATTTATAGCAGCTCAATTGAAGATAGCCAAACTATGGAACCAACTGTGGTGCCCTTCAACAGACAAATAGATGAAGAAAATGTGGTATATATACACAATGGAATACTAGCCTTAAAGAAGAATGAAATTATGGCATCTGCAGGTAAATGGATGTAGCTGGAGAATATCATGCTAAGCAAAATATCCCAATCCCAAAAAACCAAAGGAGGAATGTTTTCTCTGCTATGAAGATGCTAATTCACAATAAGGGGTCGGGGCGGGGCGGGGGGGGGGGGCTAGGGATAAATAGAAGTACTTTGGATTAGGCAGAGGGGAGTAAAGGTAAAGAAGGGGGCATGGGGGCAGGAAAGATAATAGAATGAATTGAACATTATCACCTTAGTACATATACGATTACATGATGTACTATCACTGGTGTGATTCTATATCATGTACAACCAGAAGAATGAGAAGTCATACTCCATTTATGAATGATGTGTCAAAATACATTCTACTGTCATGTATAACTAATTAGAACAAAAACATCTAAAGGAAATTTGTTGCATGATGTTATTTTGTAAAAGGGCTTCTCAGGACAAAATAGATCAAGAGATCATGTCTGATATTTTCAGTTGTAAATTTCACTGAGTTTTAAGGTCATTAATAGAATAGTTCCAGTTTCTTATCTAACATTTTGGTTCTTTTTCCACAATAAACCTACTTTTCCTTGCCCATCTGACTCTGCCTCATTGCCCTCCACAACACTGTTATGCTGTGGTAAATGGACGATGCCAACACAGCTTGGGGATCTGTTTCTTAATCCCTGGAATGTTCTCTTTTTGGAAAAAGGGTATTTGCATGTATGAATAAATTAAGAATCTTGAGATGAGGCAGTTATACTGGAATTATTGGGATGGACCCTAAAGGCAATGACAAAGGTTTATATTTCTCTTGAATACCAGAAAAAAAGATTCCATACAAATGGAAAAGAAAAAGCAATGTTATCAAAAGGAAGAGATTCGAGACATAAACCAAGGAATGTCAGGGGAATTGGAAGCTAGAGATGCTGAAAGCCGATTGCCCACCAGTGCCTTCAGAGGAGGGTAGCCCTGTGATCCAGTTTAGTATAGTGTTACTTATATAGAATTCTGTCACAAGAACTCTGAGGGAATGAATTTCTGTTATTTTGAAATAAAAAAAAATAATAAAATACTGACAATGATAAAAATAACAACATCAAAAGTGTTTAACACAATGAGAATTTAACACAACAGGTGTTATGATAAAGTCACATGAAAGTCATTAACTTCACCCACACTGACAAAAATAACAGTCCTGAGAAATGTGTCTGGAATAAAAAAGCCAGCCGGGTGTGACGGCACATGCCTATAATCCCAGTGGTTCAGGAGGCTGAGGCAAGAGGAACATGAGGTCAAAGCCAGCCTCAGCGATTGGGGAAGTGCTAAGCAACTCAGAGAGACCCTGTCTCTAAGTAGAAAGAATATGACTGGAGATGTTACTCAGTGGTCTAGTGACCACTGAGGAAAACTATCCAATATTCATAAAAAATAAGAGATAACTAAGAGGCTACTAAAGTAATATTTATCCCCTATATCCACCGCCTCCCCCAAAAGCCCCAAAGTAAGCAAGACATATCATCTTATACCTAGGGCAGAGTGGAAGTTAGAACTGATCTGGGAGGTTCAAAAGAAAGCTCAAGTCTATACAACAGAGCCAGGATGAATTTACCCAATTAAAAGAAGATATCAAAGATGTTTACTTGCTACTTATTCCTCAATTTGTAAAGAATGAAGTTTCTCATGTGAAATCCTGTCTACTGCTATCCCGGGAAATGGGATTGGATTCACTCTGCACTAGCCAAAACCCAGAATGATACAGATATGGGTCCAAGATTCATGAAATGCTTGAGGCTCTAGTGAAGGAAACTTAGAATAATCCCACAGGGACATGTCCACAATTCATGATACACGGTACTCTAAGAGTAAACAAACCAACTCCAAACAAAAATGAGTTCCTATATATATATATATATTCCCCCTGAGGAGATGAAAAACAATGAGGGAGAATCCACAAATGAAAAAGATGGGAGAAATGATGCCCCAAGGACTTGAAATAATGGAACTCAACTTGATATTCCAAATGTCTGAGATTGAAATACATAGGATCACGTAGATACCACTAGGATTTTCACCGATGAAAAACCTGCTGTGGCATTGAAGATGAAGTTATGTGATAAGTACTCCACAAGCCTTGACTTATCAGAGATTCATTTGATGTCAGGGGATCTGAGTCTTGTGTTTCTAGGGAATAGGACTTTAATAGTGAAAGAATTTAGAACAAAATGTCTACTCATGACTGACATCTCTTGTCGCACATTTGGGTTGCTATAACAACATACCTTAAACTGAGTGTCTTATCAACACTAGAAATCTGTTTCTCACAGTTCTGGTGGCTGGGAAGACCAAAGTCAAGACATCTGCAAAGTCAGTATCTGCAGAGGACAGGCTTCCTAGCTCATAGACATCTCTAGGTGTTACTGCATCCTTGCATGATGAAAGGGGCAAACGCTCCATAGGGCCTCTTTCCTGAAAGTTCCACAACAGCCCCTCATAGACATTTAAAAATAAGAGCTACACGATATTGGATCCAATAAAAACCTGTTGGTGACCAAATTTCTTGAGGCCTCTCAGTTCAGGATTGGCTTGTTCTGGCTTTAGTTGTTTCAAAAATATATTTACTCAGGCCACCAAGCTTTTACTGATGGGTTTCCATGTGGCTGAGCAATTCCCCAGCCCTCTGTTTCTCTGAAGTAATTGTTCCATGGCTATGTTTTCTTTTCTTTGCCAGGTTTTGTGTATGTGGGGTAAGATGGAAGGATATGTAAACACCTTTTGCTTAAAATTGCTTCTTAGAAGAGACCCATGTTCCACAGAAAAAATGGATATCAAAACACAAGTAAATATCATTGCCTTATAGCAGTAGTCAAGAGGTAGAGGTAGTTCAGAAACATCACTGGTTGTAACTACAACATGCCCACAGTAATCTAGATAATATAACTAGTTTTACCTTAGTGTCCTTGGCGTTGATCTCAGGCACTGTTGGTTTTAGGATTTAGTTGGGGGGGTATCAGGATTGAACCCTGGGTACTTAACCACTGACCCACATCCCCAGTCCTTTTTATTTTTTATTTTGAGACAGGGTCTCACTAAGTTGTTAGGGCCTTACTAATTTGCTGAGGCTAGCTTTGAACTTGCAATCCTGTTGCCTCAGCCCCCTCAGCCACTGAGATTACAGATGTGTGCTACCACACATGGCTACTCTAATATCTTTGAGGAAAACTATCCAATATTCACAAAAAAATAAGAGAGAGACTGGGAGGCTACTAAAGTAATAGTTCTTTTATGGAAAATAGTTTCTTAAATGTAAATAATTAATAGTGAAAGTCAGTGCTGATACTTTTTTAAAGTGTTCACTGCTTACATAAGTAATTTTTGAAATCATTATTGTCATATTTTATGAGGAAGATACTACAATTTTCTCATAGCTGCTTGTTTTTAAGCTGACTAAGGGTCTCGGTGCAGATCCTGAGATTCAAGGCCAGAGAACTATGAAGTTGAGGGGGTTCCTCAAGCTGTTTCTCCCTAATTTCTGCTTCCATACTTGAGCCTGTCCATACTTGAACCTGGGGAGGACATTGCCTTATAGTACCATAACAAATTTGAGAACCAAGTGCACACTTTGCAGAAGAGGTTTTCTGTTTCTGAGATGAGAATTCTAGAACACTCATGCAGACACTACATATTATTCTTTACTGCTTTTAGTTTGTATGCTTTTCCCTGCACTGTACTCAATGTTATGTAGGTGTATATTTTTTTCATATGTTTTTAAAAATTTATTTGGAAATCTTCCAGATACTGTTTTGCCTAGAATGTTTTGTAGGAAAAGAACTTATACCATTTATAACACCTCAGAACCAGAAATGTTTATTTGATGTGAATGAATTCTCTAGACAGAACTATTTTATAACTGCTTCATTTTGATTTAGTACCTTGACTCATTTTTCCCTCATTATTTTTTTATTATAGAGAGGATAAAAGGCCGGTGAAGAAAAGATCAAAAGCTAATTAGAAGTAATCAAAATTTTCTTTCTAACATTTATCCCTGACAGCAATTTTGGCTCATATCCTTTGTAGTATTTTTTAAATCAATGTTTGGCAAATTATTCCTCTGATCCTTATTTAGGTTTTAATGATGTCCTTGTATATATTGATCCTTATTTAGGCTTTAATGATTTCCTTATAGATATCGTTAGATGGGAGTTTATGTATGTTATTGATGGCAAACCTGATACAACTAAAATGTACTATGTATTTATTATGTATTCTGAAATTCCAAGAACCTTGAAACTATATTTAACTCTTACTGTAATAATAATAAGTAAGTATTAACATCACATTCTATAGGAACTGTTTGGTTTTTTGGTTACTGAATCCATTCATTCAACAAGATGCTAACCACAAAATATACCTTATGTACTGTGATAGATTTTAGGAATTTAAATGAAAATAAGTAAAATTTCTACTCTTAAGATTCTCATTTTTTTGGCATAGCAACAAAATACAATTCAAGCATTATAAATAACTAAGTTATTTGATAACTATGGTGCTTATGTATATAGTGATACATATAAACCTTCATTTTGGTTCAACAAACCTATAATTTAGTGATTTTTAATGCAATAACTTTTAATTATATAGGTTATAGACCTCAGCTCAGAAAAAAAGTAAACCACCATCCCATGCACATGGCTGTTCCTAGCACAATTGTATGTGCAATGCCAGGAAATGCAGACCCCTAGAATGCCATCTGAAAACTTCTGCTTTCATTTTCTCCCTTTCTAATTCATCACCTTAATTGTCCTTGGAGTCAATTTTATGCAGATAATGACCATGACACTTCCTTTCTTAGAGACTGTCAAAGGTTTTTTGATAGTCTACAGATCACAAACATGAGCTCATCACCACAGTGTGTGCAGGGATTTGTGATGTGAACATGACAAACCTTCTGAAGCCTCATTCTTTACCCTCATCTTGCCACCCAAAATGTTACCCCTACTTTTTCTGCACATTTTATAGATACTGCATTGTTATTGTTTAGATATTAGGTGTCCCCCAGAAGTTCATGTGTGAGTCAATGCAAGAAGGTTTACAGGTGAAATGATTGGGTTATGAGAGTCTTAACCCAATCAGTGTGTTAATCCCCTGACAGGGATTAAAAAAGTGGTGGCTATAGGCATGCAGGCACGGCTGGAGGAAGTGGGTCATTGGGGATGTGCCTTTGGGAGCTGAGATTAGTCTTTCTCTGCTTCTTGGTGGCCATGTCTGGAGCTACTTTCATCACCATACTCTTCTGTCATGGTGTTCTGCCTCACCTCAAGTCCTGAGGGATAAAGCCAGCTGTCTATAGACTGAGATCTCTAAAACCATGAGTCTTAAAATAATTTTTTTCTCCTCTAATTATTCCTGTCAGGTCTTTTTTAGTCACAGCAGCAAAAGAACTGAGTACAACATGCATCCTTTCTTTCAGTGTAAAACTTTTCTCTACATTGTACTCCTACTTAGTCCTGAAACATTTCCTCTCTGGTCCTTCTAGACAGCCAGGATTTCCTGCTCTTGATCATCTCACTTCCATTAGAGTACTTGGAAGCACTCTGTTGCAATCCTTCTTGATAGGAAACTATGCCTATGGGTGTTTACATTCCAATCGGGCAATCCAGTGCCTGGCACACGGGGAGGACACAGGTATATTTATTTATGAATTGATATACTCAGAGTGCTCTGTGTCTAGAAAACAAATTCAGGGTTTTACTTTATCTTCCAAGTATGCCACTCTCCATGCTATCTTTAGGAAGTAACACCTTATCTCTTAGGAAGTGAAATTTTTATGCTAAGAATTCCAAACACCTTTGCAGACTGTATTTTGATGAGATTATCCTTTGTCTAGACTCAGGGAAACTGGCCATACAATCAGATGTCAGGTGTTCTCAGCTAACGAAGACAGACAAATAAACTTTCATGGTGTGATCCCACCTAAATGAAGTTAAAAACAGGCAAACATTCATCTAGTGGCGATTGTGTTGGTCAGCTTTCCATCTTTATAAAAAATACCTGAGGTAAATTGAGGTATAAAGAAAAAGAAATGTTTATTTTGTTTGATGACTTCCAAATTTTTCTTCCATGACCCAGTTGACCTTTGGCAAGTAAGCACGTCAAGGTGGATGTGTGTGGTGCAGCAAAGCCACTCACCTCACGGTGGAAAAGTGGAAAAGAGAAGAAGAAGGGATACAGGTCCAAATATTCCCTTCAAGTGCATGTCCCCAAGGTCCAGAAGACCTGCCATTAAATCCTACCTCCTAAAAATTCCACAACTCCCAGTAGCACCAAGCTGAAGACCAAGACTTTAATTCCACAGGCCCTGGGGGACATTTCAGATCCAAACTATAGCAGTAATAGAGGTCAGAAGAGTAACTATATGTGGGGGACAGTGATATCTAGCAAGGGGCCTCACAGAGCTTTCTTGCATTCTGGAAATGTTCTATAACTTGACCTATCTAGATTTTGTTTACATGAATATAAATGTGTATAAAAATTCATGAAGCTATCAATGAAATATTGTTGCTACTATAACTACTAGTAATTTTTATAAATAGGGCTGGAGCTAAGACTTTCAGTATGATATACGCCAGCAAGCCCACATTCTGATTCAATACTGAACAGGGTAAATGGTTAGTCAGTTTTAAAAGCCTCAAAATGAATTTTCACAAAATTCAAGGGATTTTAGGAGCTACTAAAGTCCACCCATAGCCTGCACCCTATTAATTTTAATAGATGATATGATGTTCTAAAAAATATGCTCTCATATCAAATTATTGGATAGGCCATCCCTCACAAAGATGGTCTAATGCACTTCTATTCAAGTAGGGTTATACTTAGTGACTTGTTTCACTGAAGAGACATAGCTAGTGAGAAATGATGTGCAAAGTTGGGCAGTAGGGTATAAAGCACTAAAGACTCTTTCATCCATTCTCTCTTGCATCATTCATGGTGGAGAAAGTCAGCAGTTCTTTTGTGAAGGCCCTTTGGAGAAGACCATGTGGTCAGGAACTGAAGCAGTATTCCCATACCCATGAATGCACTTGTAAGTAGATTCCTGAGTTCAGGCCAAGGCTTCAGATAGCTGCAGCTCTGGCCAATATCCCAGCTGTAAACTCACTGTGAATTCAACCAGAAACACCCTTCTGAGCCACAGCTGGCGTTGACTTGAGAGACTGTAAGAGAAAATAAATGTGTGTTGTTTTTAACTGCAAAGTTTTGAGAGAATATGTTATGTATATATAGCTAATTGATACATATTTGGAAATTAAGGTTCAGCAATGTTAAATGACGTGTATGGAATTATACATCAAGTCATAATCAAGATTAGAATCCAGATTTTTTATTTTATAATGATGTATCAGACAGCTTTGCATCACTATAATGAAATACCTGGCATAGGCTACCTATGAAATAAAGAGAGGTTCATTTTCACTCAGGGTTCTGAAAGTTTAAATCCAAAGTAAGGTAGTTCATTGGTTTGGCCTCCAGTGAAGGCAGTAGATAGTAATGTCAAGTGTACAACTAAGAGCAGGTGGTCACATTGTAAGCCATGAAGCAGAGAAAGAGGGAGGGAGGAAGGGAGGGAAGGAGGGAGGTGGGGAGAGAGAGAGAGAAAGAGAAAGCCTGAGACAAGAATAAGACAATATGCTGGAGTCTCACAATCTCTCTGGAAAGCACATCCTCAGGTGACCTAAGGACCTTCTACTAGGTCCTATCTCCTAAAATTTTCACTATCTCCTAAAAGAATCACCCCAGGGACCAAGCCTTCAATATGTGGACCTTCAGGGGACACTTCCTAACTCCTAAATCTGTTGTGAATCATAGAAGAGATATTTTTGTAAAGCATTTAAGAATAATTTCGACACATAATAAATTGTCATAATGTCAGCTTTAAAATTCTTCTTCTTCCTCACAATTGATCTCTACAGATTATAATCCAACATAAAATAAATTTCAGCATATGTGTCTTCACCACTATTCTCAAGTGCCATTTAGTATTTTGATAAAAGGATGGATAAAGGGATTGTCTGTGTACTATGTTCACAGGCCTGGCTATTTACTTCAGTTGAAGACATTGAAATGCCAGTCACCTGGAGGGGAGAGGCCAGCATCGTACTGCCTGATGATGCTCAAGAGCCTCAGGAAAATTTTACCATCTCAGAGGAACTGCAGTAGGTGTCCAAGTCAGGGGGCAGATATGACCTTGAGATGTAAAGAGACCAGGTTTAAAGGAACTCTCAGAAAATAAAAACTAAACTTATCCTTTCTTTTGTAAAGGAAAAGAAATTGTAAAGACATGAAAGATGAGGATCTTGACTCTTGCTGTTGAGTAGTCAAAAAGTAGAATTAGGTCTTGCCTAACCCATGAGGCATTGGCTACATAGCATGCTTATTCATTTTATATTTTTAAATTTGTCATTAAAAATTATTATGTTTTGTTTTTTAGTTTCTTTTCCCAAACAGAAGATTAGGAGTGGATAACTGATCATTTCACAGGGTGAAAGTGCATGCAGATCTGTCCATGTGCGTTTGTATGCACTTTGTCTGAACCCATGAATAATTTAGTGCAGAACAATTATTATCTGGGTGGAATTGCTGCTCTGCTTTCACTCCTCGAGACTGCTGTAAACCCTCAGAGAGAAAAGACAAGCAGTGTCTTTTGATATACTGTGCAACCCTCTCCTTCTTTTCCAGGGAGATTCAACATGAAATTTTGTTAAAAGGAGGAATTGTGAGTCTGAAAAGAAAGAAGGGCAGGATGAAGAAAGGGAAGGAGTACAAGAGGAAGAGGAGAGGGGAAGAAAGAAGGAAACAGAGGGAGACTCAGAGGTGGGGAGGGAGTTAAATTATAAAGGCTTATTATGGCAAATGACAATAGTACACAATCCAGAGGAATCCTGTTATCTAATGTGCACATTCTGTGCAAAGCTGTGTACAGGTAAGTCGGGGTTCTTTCCATACCAAAAGGTGAGCATCTTAGATGATACAAATAATTTGTAAGAGGCAATTTAAAAACCCATGAGGCGGGCTGGGGTTGTGGCTCGGTGGTAGAGTGCTTGCCTAGCATGCATGAGGCATAGGGTTCGATCCCCAGTACCATGTAAAACAAAAACTAAATAAACAAAATAAAGGTATTGTGTCCATTAAAAAAGAAAAGGAAGAAATGCCTTGAGTATGCTTTAAAAATCAAATAAAAATCCATAAGGGTAGATTGTGGGATTGATGATTGATTGATTGATTTGGCACTTCTAGTTTTTAGTGGCTTATCTTAGTATGCAGTCCTGAGTGTTTGCTCTGTTATCTTGGATAAAACATAAATACACTCCAGGCAATTTCTAGAGGATTAGTGTTGAAGGAGCATTTGACCAAAGGTCACATATTCCAGCCTCCCAGGTGTTAGAGGAAAGGCTACCAAACAAACTGGTAGCATTGTCATTAAATTGTCAAATAATTTATATAGAGAATATATCAAAAGAAAAGGTTTAATAAACCAGCAAGAAAAAGCTTGCAAAAGTGAAAAACAAAAAAATTAAAAGTGATCTGAGCACTTGAATAGGTACTACACAGGAAGAAGATATTGAAACAGTAAATAAATATGTTAAAAGGAGATTGATTTTATTTTATGAATGGAACACAAATTACAATTCCATAAGATGTAACATGCCCACCAGAATAGATGACTTCTTAAAGCAATTGAGGTACCAAGAGTTGATGAAGATAAAGAGAAAGATGTAGTCTCATAATACATTTTGGGAAGGCAAATGGGAAGAATCCATTTTGATACTGCATTCAAGTATCTCCTAGAATTAAATGTGTACCTAACCATGGCCTGCAATTTTATTCCTAAATTTACATAGAACAGAATTGTGTCAAAGTCACCAGAGAAAAATTTAAGAATTTTCAAGACAATAGTAATTGTAAGTCAATAAATACTAGAAATACTACAGTGTTCACCAATGATATAAATATCCCTTATAAATAAAATACTATATAACAATGAAAATAAACATTACTACCACAACTAGGGATCTCACAAGTCTAATATTTCATGAAAGAGACTAAATACAAAAGGGGACATTATTGGGAAAATTTCTACATGTTTAGAAATTTAAAAAGCATGAAAACAAACCTCTGGTATTAAAAGTCAGAAAAGTGAGTACATCTGAGTTGAAGTACGAGACATTTTGTGGTTTTAATGTTGGGGTGACTGTGTACCTTTGCTTTTTGGTGACTCCTACCCCTGAACACCTGTAATTTGTGCACCTTTCTGGACTTCAAACTTAAAACTCAATGGACACTAACAACAGCAGCAATAAATACTCTCTTTAAATGTCTTATACCTGTCCATAATAATAAATGTATGATAGTATTCACTTCTTAAAATAATTTTTCTAGGTGTATTCCAATTTGTAAGCAGAGATGATAACAGAAAGGATTTAATGGAGGGTCAGGGAAAGAAAGTAGCAATACAGAATCTCCAGACCTAGAAATTGAAAGGATTAGGATTCGAACCTAGGTCCATCTAAATCCAAAACTTATATATTTTTCTCTTTTTTTCCTCCAAACTGATTTTTGGTTGATAAAAATTTAGTTTTTAGGGCATTATATTCTTTGCCTATGACTTCATCTACAAAAATCCATCCCTCTCTGTGTGCATCTGAAGTTATCATTCCACTCTGCTTGGAAAGTCAGCTTGGAATGTGACATCCTTTTCAGGGCCTCCTGTTTTCTCATCTGCTGGCCACCCCTAATGCACCTGACTTTAATGATCAGCAGGGACCTGTACCCTCCAGAGTTACCATAGCATCTAAGATTATATTGGTTTAGGTCCTTTGGATTAACCCTTGGTCAGTCTGTCTTCTGGATTATTTCTCTCAGAGTTCTTGTATCCCTTTCTGGATGTCAGCTTGTGTTCTGAACTTCAGTTCCCTTTCTTGCTTGAAAAATACCTCAGACCCCAGAAATCCTCCTTTGGCTTTTCCAGGTGAGAAGTTAGGACTACAGTGAGTAGTAGTAGTCATGTAATGAAGATTCACAGTTATGGAGAAGTTGGTTATTAGAAGAAAAGTAGGATGCCTGCCTGAAATATGTGCATAATGGAACTTAGAAATAAAATTGTTAAAGCATCTGTAAAAAGCAGTTATTCTTACTTTACTCACATCTGTAAAAAGCAGTTATTCTTACTTTAATCACCTTTCACTGGGTTAAAGTTCCATCCTGGATGATAGTCTGTTCCTGAGCTTCTGCGAGGAAGGCAGGCTATACAATGTCCTGAGGTAAGATCTACCTACTTAATTGTTCTTGTGACCTTGAGAAAGCTAGTCTTTCCTTTTATATAAAAGGAACTTAAGTATGTCTAATTCATAGCTTTGTGGCAAATTTATAAAATCAACTGTGTAACTGTGGTTTGTAACACTGCAAACTTTGCAACTATAGGGGTTTAATTCACATCATCATTATTTGCTTTGAAATATACTTGGCATTTTTGCAATTGAAGGAGACAATGATATGATGATACATTTTATGTATCATTCATACCTTGCTTTCTTCTCTTATCTGTTTTTTAAAACAAATAATTTGTAGTATTTTGTATTTCCTTGAGTTAATTCAACATGACTGATCAAAAGAGGTTGATTTCACTTTCTCCTATCTAAAAGATTACTAATGAAATATACATCAATCATTTCAGAGGCTGAGCATTTTCTTTAGAAAAAGAGCTTTGCAAAATGACAGTGTCCTTCTTGCTTCATTTGGAATGGTAATTGAAACGTGCAAAATCCTTTGAAACTTCAGAAAATCAAATTATTTCATGAGTTTTGCAGGTATGATTTGAGTTCTAGTAAGATGTAGAATAATATTAGTATCATATTCATATCCGGTATTCATAGAATATTTATGAATGGGAGTTCTTATTTGTCCCTCAAAATAATCCTTGGGATTTCTTTGTAATATTCATATGTTATAAAAGTAAAGGATTTTAAAATCTACCCAAAGAAATCTAAGAGACTGAATAACTAGTAAAAAGCTGAGTTGAGATGTATATTGAATTTACATGACTACAAATCCATTTCATTTGCCCTACAGAGAATCTATGTACACTTTGTTATAAATCTCATTAGGAATAGAAACTGAAGGTCCAATTTGTGTTTACACAATATTATCATAAATGGTTGAGAAATGAATTGTCAAGTCAATCAGGAGATTATTAAATGTACATGTGACTACACCATAATTTTGGCAGATTTTATATTTTTGCTTAGATTGAAAGTAGGTTTGAAGATAAATTCTGACAAACCCATCAATTTCATTCAGCATACTGTACAAGGGAAGAAATAGTGAAACTGTTACTTGGTTTTTGAATAGCAATACTATATTTAATTGGAAATGGAAGTCACAACTTCTAAAATCGGTGTGATACGTTTCCAGCACCACACACAAATCTACATGCATCTCACTGTGGTTCTTTTTTTGTGTCTTGTCTCTGTTCACCCATCCACCACACAGTGAATAATAGGTGATTTTTTTTTCTTTTTTTTTTTTTTGTTGTTGTTGTTGTTTTTACTTCTTAGCCAATTCTTTTGACATGATCTTATTGTTTTTTAACTGAGTTCCTGGAGTTCACTCTTTTTGGCTATCAATCAGCACAATTTCAGGGTTAGTCTATACCGTGGCTTCTAAAACATTACTTAAACATAGGAATGAATCAGGGATTCTTTTTAACAAGAATCCTGTTAAAAAGTAACATCTCAGCCAGTAAATCTAGGGTGAGGATCAAGATTCTCTATTTCTAGTACAGTCTTCTGGATGCCTTTGCTGCTGGTCCTCGGACCACACTTTGAAAGCAAGGCTCTCCATAGACCACAGTAAGTGACAGATTAATTCACTGAATAGAACTTTCAATTAGTTGCTGGGCAACCTGACTTCTTATCCCAGTTCTTTCAGGTTTTAAACATGTGAATGACCAAGTCACACATTCTCTAGAGTTTTATTTCATTAAATGTGTCTCCATGACTGCCCTTATCTTGGCCAATTTCCCAGCTCTAACAGAATCATAATATTAAATATGAGATACCACTACTAGTAACACTAACTTAAAGCACCTCCCATGTTCTAAGTACTGCGCTAGAAGCTACAGTTGTTGTTTAATACTCAGTTTTACAAAAACTCACTATAATAAACATGATAGCATCATTTTTTAAACTTTACTTTGTTTATTTATTTTTTATGTGGTGCTGAGGATCGAACTCAGTGCCTCACACATGGAAAAGCAAGTTTTCTACCACTGAAACATAATCCAAGACCAATAGCATCATTTTTAATGAGTACATTGAGAGTCATGAAATTAATACATTTTTCAAAGCTTCAGGGTGATTTGAGCTAGAGACAAGATTTTATTTTAGTAACATAATGTTCAATTTAAAAGTTATATTTTATATTATTTATTGTAAAAATTTTAAAACATTTTATGTCTAAGCATATGTATTTGATTTTAGGGGCACAAATATATTTACTAACATTCTTTCCATTATTTTTTAATTCAAAAAGCTATAATTCATCATTACAAATGAAAAATCTCAAACTTTAATTTTGGCTGCATAAAGAAAGAATATGAGCTTCATATGTAGTCACACAATTAAAAATTATTAGCTTTTTGTTTTTGCTCACATTTTTATATTTTTCTGTTTTGTTTTTACTTTTTTAAAGGCTATGTCTTCTCATGATTCAAAATACAAAGTTCACTAATGAGTGTTTAATGAAATGAATCCTTCCCTTTCCTATCCCTGATACCACTGAATTCTTCTCCTTAGAGACAAGTAATTTTTGGCATTTAAATTCTTCCTGAAATGACTTATACTTATTTAAGCAACATTCTTCTGGTTTTTCATTATTTATTCACTTTCTCCTATATTTTCTACATGAGGAACTAGGATTTAAACCCAGGTATCTGTGATTCAAAAACTTCCAAAACATACTCTCTCTTTCTTACCACTAGATAATTTAAGTATAAATATTTTATTACAAAAGCAAAAATATTTAGGTCCAAACACTATCCTGACTTGAACTTTTACCTTTTTCGAGTCTGATTGCTGGGAGCCAGTGTCCTTTAGAGCAGAGAGGAGGTAAGCTGCATCCTACTGTCTTACCCTCTTCCCATGGTCAACCTGCCCACAGGTAGGTGGGCACACAAGTCTTCGATGACTGATGCTGCAAAACTCGAGGAGGTGAATCAACCCAACTCCTATGGGTGATGGCATCAAACCCTGAGACTGCTGCTTCAACAGACTATTCCACAAAGATCATTGAAAACACAGCAGTCCTTTCCTCACAAGAGATCATGATTTTCAACCTGAAAACTACCATATATTTTCAAAACAACAACAAAAATCCACTAGATTTACCAATATATACATAAAATATTATTATTGTCATGATGCTAATTTATGTTTTCAATGAAGTACCAGATACTACTCAGCAAATAGCTTAAACAAGTTGACTTTGAACCTAAAATTATCTACTAATGTTTACTCAATAACACGTGGGAACATGCCAGATGGGATTGAATTAACAGAACAGCAGATTTGTCTAGTTTCTGGAGCCAGTCCCTGGATTGGCTTGGTTCTCTTCATGGTTTGACAAGTTTGATGTACATCACTAAATAGGTTCTGATTTTTATAACTTATATATATATATTTTTTTGAAATATATATATATATATATATATATATATATATATATATATATATATATATGGCTTTTCTATAAGAGAAAAGTAACTTTAGGCACATGTTCTGTTTTGTTGTTTTTTCCTTGCTGAGGTTTTAACCATGACTTTGTACATGGTAGGCAAAAACCTCTACCAATGAGCTACATCCTCAGCCTTAGGAGAGTTTTTTTCATGTTCACCAGTTCTGTGGTCATTTATTTTATCATTCTTAAATACAAGGTGCTTGAAAAAGATGATATGTTGACTTTATTTGAAGCACCTTGAAAGTTTCATCTTGGGAACCTAATTAGAGATAGTTTGGGAGGAAAAAAAAATATAGAGATTATTTTCTTTTTCTAGAAAGTAAGATACACTAAAAGGAGAGAGAGGTTTTTTCCATCACAAATGCAAAATAATTAGTAGGTAATTTCTAAATCTCAATCAATTCAAATGGTTTTATGTACATGCAGTAGGAAATCAAAGGATTAATATTTTCATCCCAGGCACATGATCTTCAAATATTTTATAAATCATGCCTACAAATCCAAATAGTCAAATCCAGAATTTTATTACTTGTTAAAATTTCCACTTAATATAACATGTTGTAGAGTGCATCACTAGCGATATTTTGCATAGTGAACAAAGGTAAGAAAACAATTTTTTAAAAAATTTAATAGTTGTAGATGGAGAGCATGCCTTTATTTTCTTTATTTATTTTTTGTGGTGCTAAGGATCGAACCCTGTGCCTCACACATGCTAGACAAACACTCTGCCACTGAGCTACAGCCCCAGCCCAAGAAAACAACTTTTAAAACTCAGCAAACACAACTCCATCTGGAAAACACTCATCTACAACTGTCCAAGTGGAACAAAAATGACAAAGGACCCAGAACTTATTTCATGCAAGATAAAAAGGATTTCTCTCTTCACCCTAAGATTTTGTAACTGCACTTTGCAATTTTCCTGTGTTAAAACTGTGCTCTAGCATTGGCAACCCGTGTGCTAGTTAGTGAGTGGGGAAACAACCTCCAGTCTTACACTTGGGAACTTGATGCTGACAACCTCTTTGGCAGATGGACTGTGATTTTTCTCTTCTGTAAAACCAACATTCCAATTAAAATAGTTCTCAGATTTGGGGTCAATGATAAAAGGCAAAGAAGCTACATGAGGAACAGACAGAAAAGTTAAAACAAAAATGATTAAAAAGGCAAGAAAGGTAAAGACAGGTGAGAGGAGTATATTAGAAATAAAACTCAAAGCTAAAAAGCAGACATTTGGAAAGGAAAGGAGAAAAAGGAGAAATGTAGGTTGAAGGTTATTTGAAGCAATGTAGAAGGAGCAAGGATATTTGGAAAGAGTCAGACTGTTACATGAAATTCATTTACTCTTTGAAATAAAGAAACTTTTCATTTTATTGGCTGTTTCAAGCCCAACAGTTTGGCCATGTCTGCTGATAGTGCTTGTTTTAGAACAAGGCAAAACAACTCTTTTAACTTATAGATTTATTGCATGGTTACCTCCGTTGTTCAATGAACTGAAATTGTCCCCAAATCAGTCATGCTGGGAATTGAACCCCACATCTCACACATGCTAACCATGCATTTTAACACTGAACTACCCTCTCAGGCTTCAACTACTTCTTTAGATACTGGATGGCTACAGCTGTGGTAAGGATAGCATGTCTGCATTTTCAGCCCTTTGTAATAATTAAAATGAGAAAATGTTATTTTCTTAGCAGAACGATCCCCCCTTTTCATTCCTACCCTCGTCCTGTTCCTGCCCCTTGCACACCAAGTTAAATAATGAAGAAAAAGTAATCTGATAAACCTCTCAGGGCAGTGACTAAAAACCTCAAGGTCATGTTTACATCCATGCATCTGGGTGCTAATCTGGCTTTTAGGGAATATTGTTCAGCTAATTGAAGGATTTTTATTTTGCTCAAGGGACATACAACTTGGGAACAGAGTTAAACTATTAAAACAATAGAGGGTATTGGAAATATCGTTGTGGACAAATGGAGTAAAAATAAGGAAGAGCCAATTTTAATAGAAAAAGATACTATAAGAACCAAAATGTTGTATAGAGATTTTTATTTTTTGCAGTAGTTGATAAGACATAAATTCTGTTGTTTTCTCGGGGAAGCTGGTAAAATATATATTTCTCACTCTTTTGTGACATAGATTTACTCTATCTGTGTGATATCTGCAGTGACCACAGTGAGGGATGAACACCACTGGAGAGCTTATCCAAATCCTGCTTTAGCATGAGGAATATGATGCTGACCTGGAGAATCACAACCCTCCCTCTCAGCACTAGTCAGCAATCTGAGAGCAGAGAGGACATCATTAGTAACTCACAGTGCAGGCACAAAACAAGAGTTGATAAAGGAAAGTGGGAAGGAGATCAAGAAAATGCATGCAATCCCACAAGCTCTTCTCAACCCACTGAGAAGAACTCAGGATGGATATTCCATGGTGGTGTCCTAGAGAGAGAACCCCTCCCTGAACCACTTTGCTTAAATGACAGGGGACACACAGAGCATGCAATCAACCATCTAACAGCAGGAGGTGTCAGGTCTGTGATACACCTTGCCGGGAAAACCAATACCCAGGACCAGGACCTAAGTCTGTAGGGTTGTGTGCATAACAGTACCTGCCATTTGGAAACGTGTAGCTCTTCCAATTTGTTGCTAAATATTATAGGAGAGTCACAGAGGATATCAAAAGAAACAGACTTGCCAAAGAAATTTCTTACATAGATAAAATTTCTTGCCAAAGAAATTTTTCCAAAGACATTTCTTACATAGATAAAGAAATTGAAGAAATACAGTGTAGGAAAAAACCACTTCTAGCATCCAGCTAATTCAAAAAATCACTAGATATTTTTGTTTATCCAATAAGACTTACAAAGTAAAAAATTTAGAATAAACAGAACCTGAGAGGACACATTCTATTTCTGACACAAAGTTTATCTGAGGTAATCCCAGATACAAAATGTTGAAGTTTTACATATAGCTGTTAATTCTACAAAGTAACGAGAGAAAAGATTCAAAGAGATTCATAGAAGTTAAATTCAGAAGAAAACATTATGATGTTATACAACTACATAATGACCCATATACTCTAATTAATATAGCCCTCTGTATCAGCCATTGGAATTTGGCTTGACTATGTAGACAAATTTTGCCCATACAATTAAACTAACATTACCTTTGCTTCCTAATTTAGACCAGTAGATGTTGTAACATCCAGTTTTATGGAGATACATAACTCATGTAGCTTGAAAATGTATGAATAAATTCAAAATGAGAATATAGATTTCTCAAAATGAGATTAAAAATGTCTGATATTTCCTCTCTCTCTCTCTCTCTCTCTCTCTCTCACACACACACACACACACACACACACACATGCATTTTAATAGTTTACTAATCTTAATTATAAATATTCTTCCTCCTACATACGAAGCATCATCTCACACATTTAATATAGTTTTTATTTTATTTTTTGGTAGGGGAAGGATACTAGGGATTGAACTCAGGGGCACTGAATCAATGATCCACATCCCTAGTCCTATTTTGTATATTAGAGACAGAGTCTCACTGAGTTACTTAGTGCCTGTTTTTTTTTTTTTTTTTTTTTTTTTTTTTTTTTTTTTTTTTTCCTAAGAATGGCTTTGAACTCATGATCCTTCTTCTTCAACCTCCGGAGCCAGGATTACAAGCATGCACCACAGCACTCAGCATACACCTTATTTTTACTATCTTTCTAATAAGTATCTCTTGAAAACCAGTGACAGGTTTCTAGATCCTCTTTTCTATGAGCAACATCTTGACATAGTCTTCACCAAACAATTTTTAAAATGTCCTTTTGGGTGATAATACAGAAGATATGTTTTTTTTTTCCTATAAGAAAGGGAGGTTTCCATCTAATTTCAGAAGTCATCCTAAAACATGCCAAAATTTGAAGAAGTATGTGTAGAACAAGAAAGAATTCATCCTGTAATTTGAGAGGGGGCACATCTATTCTAACTGAAAGCAAAAGTTTCTGAGTATCTGATACTATAGAAATGGTGACAGATGCTATTAAAGTTGTGGTGTGTTTATCAATAATATTTTCATAATGAGGATCCCTAGGTGTTTACACAGCTTGAAAGAAAGCAGTATTACTGTGGGAATCTCTGAAGTGGGGTGAAGCATTAAGCCCTGAATATCTTACTTATCTATTCTAATTGGTCTGAAAATGACAGTTATGTAAAACTCTGAATCAGAGATCTACTTTATTTACTGGTGAGACAAGCTTTTGATTATTTAAACAGAATAAAAAAATAAGTATTTTCTGCATGACTTGTTCGTAGAAAAGGTGAGATAAATTCATAAATAAATCTGTTATAAAACCTGACTGAAAACTAATGGTCTACTTTGCACATTAGGACTTACAATGCAGCCCTCAGTAATGGGAAAGGCATTCTTAATCTCTTCATTGTTATTTTATTTAATATGTTGAGCAACAGGTTCATTAATCATTTCATATTAATATTCAAGAGAGACAGGAGATGCTGGGACATGTTCTATTCCAAATAGTGATTCCATTTGATTTAGGCATGATAGGGAGGGAACAAGAAGGGAGATTAACTTTCTGATACACTTATTTCTGCTTCATTATTCTGAAAGTCTTTTCTGAACCATTAGGAAAACTTAACCAGAGTAAAGCCAATCTTGTTGTCTGCCCAGTTTAAGAAATAAAATCGCTTTTATTCAAAGGTTTGTTTATTCAAAAGAGAATCACTTTTATAAAACAGTATAAGAAAGAATAATCATTAATTTCATCTTAGATTTTTTTTACTCATTTTGGGGGGCAAATGGAAGCTACTAGAAAAGAAAAGGATTGGCTAATTTCACTTAACTCTGATATGTGGGTGCTAACTAACACACAATCGGGTGGGGTGACGGAAGAATAGAAGTTTATTGAATTAGACAAAGGGGAATGAAGGGAAGAGAGGAGAGATGGAAATAGGAAATACAGTAGAATGAATCACACATAACTTTTCTACATTCATATGTGAATATGCAAACAGTATAATTCCACATTATATTTAACCACAAGAATGGGATCCTATTTAGATTAAGTTATATTCCATGTAGATATTATATGTAAAAATACATTCTACTGTCATGAATATCTAAAAAGAACAATTTTTTTAAAAAAAATTGAACAAAAAAAGAAAAGGAAAACAACTATGTACTGAGATTATGCATTGGGCTTTGTAGCTTTTTTTTACTATTGTTACTAATAAGACATCACACATGTGACACAAACCCTCCGTTCTCTATCCTTCATACAAAGTGGAATATATAAATGGACAGTACCATGTAAAAAAGACACTGTGAAATTTTCAGTAGTTAAAATACCAATTGGAAGCCTAGATAGTAAATATTTAGCTTTATGAAATATTAATGTTGATGCATTGAAAGCTTTAGAAGCTTATTTAATTTTTAGGATGAATCTATAAGGTTAGTATTTCTGTTCCTATATAATCATCAAGGGAGCTGAGATTAGGGATGTTCAGTAACTTGTCTAAGGCCACAGAGTTGAAAAACAGAATTTAAAACCTATGCTTAGTCACATATGAAAAAAAAGGAATGAAGAGTTAACTTCTGTAAATTTACTACTCAGCATTTAGTTAGCCTGTGACCTAAACAAATTTAAGTATATATATATATATATATATATATATATATATATATATATATATATATATATACATACACACACACACACACACACACACACACACACTCTACTGGAAGTCTGGTACTTTCCTATGATCTTTGTAGTTATAAGTGAAAACTGGAGACCATCTTGCCTCTCTCAAGTGCAGCAAAGGCCATTAATGGCTCAAACATGATCATATCCACATGATGCTGGCTTTATCCTTATTGACTTGTTAATATTCCTTGTGAGAAGCTCTCTAGGTCAGGAGAGGCTGTCACGCCTTCGTGCCTTGACCTTGCATGTAACTATCTTTCATTTCCACAAGGAATTTTGTGTTCTGCATTCATAGCAATGCATAGAAAATGAAAAACCAGACTCAATAAATTGCTTTATTTGCTTCAACATTTCCGTTTCCTTCCAGTTTATTTTATTTGGTACTGGTATCAACTCTAAACCAAGATTCTTGGGGAAGCTGAGCTTATGGAAAGAAACTGGGGTTGGACATGGAGTTGGACTGAGTCTTTAGCTCACTCTGTCTTTTCATTTCCATCACAGAACTTCACCTTGTGAATGATCTCACTGAATACAACTTGAGTGGTGGGAACTTTTTAATTACCCTTTCTGGAAACCTTCCTTGGAAAATCATCATTCTAGTTTTTCAGAAGAGGATGTAATGAAACTGGACTTATTGGATTTTAAACATCCTAAGTTCCTTCCCTTTAGGAACACAGATCCTAGTTATGTTTTTAACTTCTTGTGCCCTCTGAGCAGAAGGTGTCATCCAATTATGTTGCTACAAGTTTTCTTATGCCTCTTTTCTTATAAGTTAGAATCTCATTAGATTTTATGAAAAGTTTCAGTAATATGCAGTGTATTGCAATTATGAGCTTTGGCATCTGTCTTAATACGATCTCTCACAAACTTTCAGGGTATTTATTTACGGCTGTATGTCTCATTATGCACCAAGCTGCAGCTTGCTAAAACAGAAACCATTTTTATGCCTTCTCGATGTCATGATAGGAAGTGGGCCTATTCTGGCAGACTGCTTTTCTCTTTTAAAGAAGTCCAAGAGCACAGAGAGATGTTGCTGGAGGCATCTTCAGGAAAATGAGGTCATTGTGTCACCAGTAAAGGTCATTGGGCTGGCTCTTCGGAGGCTTCACATCTGACACTCAGCTCCCCAGGCTCACAAACTCAATCTTGTCAGGAGTGTCCCAGACTTGATTAGATCAGAACTCAGAGTCACATTAACACAGTTCCCACAAAATGATATTCAAAACCAGAATGGATAGGTATTAATTTGTAGTGGGATAGATAACTGATAGAGGAGTCATACATCTTCTGGTTGGTATTCTTATTTTTCTCACATTAAAGCCAAATTATGATCAAAAGACCTCGGAAGTAAAACAGTTGCAGTTATTATGATTTGAATGTTTAGACCCTCCAGAAACCACCACCTGATGCATCTATCTAAAAATCTACTTGTTAACCTTATCGGATAACAAGTATCTATAGAACAGGTCAAGTCCTTGATTAGGACTATTCTCTCAGGACACTTGAAAAGGCACTGCCAGTATTCCCATGCTTTATTATTAACTAATCCATTTTTCTGCTAGATACTTTGATTTAAAAAAAAAAGAGCTTATGGTGTTTTCATATAAATATTTCTGGCTTAACAACCATTTTATATCAGGAGATTTGTGTTAAAAGGACCATTATATCTTAAGGTGACTTTGATCTCATATATAAGGTGATGATTTGTAGTTTAATTCTCCAAGTTCAACCTTTTTCCCCCATTCTACCATTTTTACCTCCAAATCTGCTCATGATTGAGTGCTGGAAACAATCATTTTATCACCCAGTAGACAAGAGGCCAATTTTAAGGCACAAGGAATAATCCACACACACACACAAACTTGATGTGGCCAGAAAAAATTCCTAGCTTCTTATTCAGATTAAATCTGAATTAATTAATTATATACCCTTTTTATAGTTAAAAATCATTAAATTAATATGATTTCCAGGATTCAGGGAAGCTTTGGAAGATGGCGAGAAGAAACAAAAGCCTTTGTTGGAGTCTGGCAGGAATTTCGGGAATTTTTGATCTAGGACTCAAAAATGATCTTTAAAATATATGTAAATGAAGCAGAACTATTAATTGTTCAGTGACTCTAGAGGCCACTGAGCATATTGCTTGTGATTATGAGATGTGGATTCAGCCAGATCTGGCTCTGCCTCTTTTTAACTGTATGGTTTTTGACTAACATAACCTCTCTTAGTCTGTTTCCTAACCTGCAAAAGTGGAATGTAATAATGCCTACTTACCAAGGATAGAAGGATTAAAGAAGGTAGTCCTTGAAAAGATTAAGTTCAATGTCTGCACCATAGAGAACATTCATTAAATGAAGGCTGTTGTTACATTTATTGGATTAAGGTGTTGGTTTTATTTTACTTAAGAAGGATTATCAATTGATGGCTTAAGAGCAACACTATGGCTTATTTACAAAATAAGTATAAGGAAGAAGGATGTGTTTAGGCCTTTATATTAGACTGGAGATGTCCTGCATATCAAAATCCATACAGAACTGTGGAATCCAAGCATATTTCCTTACCACATAGGCAGGACTAGGTGCAGCAGCATAGGTGTCATAGGTGAGACAGATCAGGGAACACAGGCCCTGGAATCTGAGTACCTGTGTTTCAGTGCTTGCTTCTCCCTAGTTAGCAGTAAGGGCTTGGGTGAGTTATATACCCTTTTTATAGTTAAAAAAGTAATTTTCTAAGGCTTCTGAGACTTTTAAATAACTTAACACAGATAAAACACTACAGAAAGGGCCCTTAATAAGTACTATATAAGGAAAACCCATTATCATATGATTAGTTTTAGATTCTGTTAACCATGATAATACATAGATTTCAGTATTTAAAAATAAACTGATTATATTACATCTCTGGTTTTGGGTTGGAAATGCACTTCAAAGGCTCATGTCCTAAAAGGCTTTGTTAAACATGTGTTGCCATTGGGCACTGATGGAACCTTTGAGAAGTGGGGCCTATTTGGAGGAATTTAGGTCATTTGGTATGTTCCCTTGAAGGGACCCTACTCCTTTCCTGTCTTTTTTTGCTTTCTGGCTGTCACAAGGTGAGCTGTTTCTTCTGCCATGTTCTCTCCACATGATTTACTGTCATACCACAGGCCTGATGCAAAGGGGCCAAGAGACCATGAACTGAAATCTTTGATTCAATGAGTCAAAACAAGTCCCTTCTCCTTTTAAGTCATTTATCTCAAGTATTTTGTTCCAGTGACAGACAGCTGACTAATACAACCTCCTACTCTTAAGAATTCATTTCCTCTTCTATTCAAAACAAAGATTGGCTTATCATATTTCTACAGTTTCCTTAGCTGCAAAACCACTTTTCCAAGTTGTTTTCATCTGAAACCCCACAATCATATGTAAAAAGGCAATCAAGGAGAGACTTAGAAATTCTTTAGAGTCCATGATGCCACCAATCTTTGTCACTGTACAAACCTATTTTTGTGTCTGAAGACAGAGGAAAAGAAGAATAAGAAAAAGGAAGAGGGCAAAAGATCATTCAAGCAGTCCAGAAGCCATGTTGTATTCCGGTACCTGGTGAGGTGTAATGGTAGAGGAGGAGGCAATAACATTGTAATGGCTGTTTCTTCATTCAACTAACAGGTTTTGATCAGTTTTTAGAGCCTGCTATAGTTTCTGAGATATTGTAGATAAAGCTGTAGTCCTTACCTTATAGTTGTTAGTTGTTTCAACACACAACTAAACCAGTCAGGGTTTAGTTGGAAATGCACTGATTACTCTAAGTGAATTTGGGCTGACTAAATAAAGAAACAGACACAGAAAGTACTTTTTCTTTGGATTCAGTGACTGCTCCTCAACCACAGCTCCCACAAGGGAGTCAAGGCAGGCAAGAAAGAGAAAAAGCACTCCTAGAACCTGGGTTTTATTGGGGAGAAGCAATTCAAATGAGGCAAGGGGTAGGGTTATAACAAACAAGTGGGTGTAATCCAACTTCATTGGGCGACACCCACTTCTGGAGCTGCACCTCTCTTATCTGAGCAGAGGTAAGGTTCAATTGTATGGCAATGTTCAGTACCTCTTTACTCAGAATTTAAAGGTGTGTACATAGCTCCTGTCTTGAGTGGCTCCCGGCACTTACCCTCTAGATTCTTCAGTCTAGTGAGGGTGAGCCATTGAATTAGTCAGCTCATGGTTGTCATTGTGAGTTCTTGTGATCTCTCCTTGGTACTTTGCTGCAACCAAATTTTCCTTTTTTACTTGGACACCAGACATACTGGGTAGAGCCATAGTAATGGTGTGATTTTAAATAAATTTGTTCTTTACAGAGCTTATTTTCAAATATAGTTACAATATGAGAGAATATGTGATAAATACAAAGGTCAAATAAGCACATGATAATTTGGGAGTTGAGCCCTGATTGATGGAAGGAAGAGAAGAAGGGTAGAAACTAAAGAACCTTCTTCTAGTTCCTCACATTAGGGATACCTGGAGGGCCTGGTGATCCCCAGGTTGTCACCCAACTATTCTCTCCTGCAAACCTGAAGATAACAGAAACTAACTGATCTGGCTTCTTCTCACCTTCAAGTACCCCTTTTAGAGACACAGTCCTTGGAGTTCATCTAAGTATAGAATGACAATATGGTCTTACTGTGTCCCCAGTGCATCCAAAGAAAGGTTTTAACCATAGGAAAAGAAACGGGGAGAACATCATGATTACAAATGGTCAGAATGAAATTTGTTCCTAGTGTTTGTAGGAATCTAAATGAATCTTGACTTGATCTTATAATTTTCTGTTTTCTTCTAATTTTAGGCATTGTTGTAAAAAAAATATCTGGTGAGAGTGGACACTATGTTTTGTTCTTAATGATGAGAATGTAGCATAGTGGTTAACTTCAGTTCAATTTCCGGGTTTTTTCTCATTATATTAGTGACCTTGAGCAGACTTCTCAATGCCTTATCTTTTCAGCAAAATGGTTATAATGATAATGCTGCTTCACGATGTGTTTGTGAGAGGTGAATGGTAAAATACATGAAAAGTAGTGAGTACATATTAGACCCAGACTAAACACTCAATGAATTATATTTTCCTATTTTAGTACAGAATACAGACAATGAATCCAAATAGGAATAAGCATATCTGGAGAGTGTGTAGCTTAACAATAAAAATATTGCGCATAGAGTTATAGAATATTGCATGTAGAAAAAGCAATGTAAGGTTTGGGCAATTGAAGTTAAAAAATCAAATATAATGGGAAAAGTCTTGGCTGGAGGAGAAATTTGCCCTTCAGTTTTTCAGACCTGAATCATGCCAAATAATCATTTTGTCTTATTGACCTCTTTATTTTGAAAGTAAAGTGTTATGAGCCTCTTAGGAAAACACTCCATTATTCTATACAAGGGGGACAAGATATTGGGAAAACAAGACATCCATAAGGCAGTTAACAAAGACATTCAAGAATATGCCTAAAAATTACAATAAAAACATAGGAGAGATTAAAGTGGATGGAGGTGTCCTAGGGAAGATCTAATAAAGAAGTAGAGTTTAACTTGAAACCTGAAAGATAAAAAAAAAAAAAGCTAGCCCCTCATAGTCTGAGCTCTTCGTTGTGTCTACAGTTGTACTCATGACATAATCTTACACTGTGTGGGAATCAGTACCTCCCCTTATGGTATAGATTCTGCTCTTACCTACAGTTTTGGAGAGGTCTGGACCTTATTAACTTGCCCACATCTTATAAATGAAAGAGTAGGTTTCGTTTCTTGGAAATCTATCCCCCACAACCCCTGTTCCAAAACTTTCCTTTATTATACTAGAAAGAAGGTGAAGATGTCTTTGCTACTCAGCTAGGCCAGATTTAGCAGTCCCCCAAATTGCCACTTTGTAAAACAATGATGTCTCCGAAACAGATACATTACACACCAATTCACCAGTAATTTGGATGCTAAGTATTAGTCTTCTATTAGCAGCACTGATAAAAAGGGCAGCTTCATGACATGAGTTGGAATTGTGTAGTTTGCCTTGAATTCATATCAATCCCAGTGATCCTCAGCCAGAGACAATAACCATCAAAGGTTTGGAGTACTCTGTTTTCCTGATATAATGCTTTCCTTGAAAATTCATTCATCCATTAGACATTTATCAAATAAATCCTCAAATGAGAACAGTCCTATAAAAAGGAGGAAACATAGGGAGAGGGTTTTTCATGGTTCCTATTCACAAAGAGCTCGTAGACATTTGGGAGAACAGGCACATAGATGAATTCATTACCACACAGCCTAGTGAGTGACAAGACGCAAGTGGCTAGATCTTTTTTTTCTTACTTCAGCTTATTGCAGAACTAAAACCAATATCTTTATTTTGGCTCCAGATTGGAAGAAATTTTACTTTTCCTCCAGGGACAGTGAAAGCTCTGTTGAGAAACTAATAAGTTGAGCCCAAATTCTCAGTAGTATGCCTGATGAGAAATAACAGATTTTGAAAACAAGAAAAAGGAGTAAGGCTGTTCTGATCCAAATAATCAGAGAAAAAAAATTCAGGCTCTGGTTATCTAAACAAGCAGGAGGAGACAGTTAAGAAATTAGCATAAGTTAAATAATGAAACATTCATTATTTCACAACTGAA
Source organism: Marmota flaviventris (assembly GCF_047511675.1). Lineage (NCBI taxonomy): Eukaryota > Metazoa > Chordata > Mammalia > Rodentia > Sciuridae > Marmota > Marmota flaviventris. Next base: position 108,317,658 of record NC_092508.1, on the reverse strand, counting down.
TTACTGAAATTCTTGGCATATGCACTTTCATGTCATATGCTATTTTATTGTTGCTAGTAGAAGGGAGTCAGGTATACTTTAGAGATACTTTAAGAAGAATATTAATTATTTTGAAATACATACATACATATAATATAAAAAAATAGACAAGGGCATCTTTAAAGTTATAAATTTCAACACCTCTGCCTGTTTAGTAGAATTTGACATTTTAGAATGAGTTTTCAGACATTCCAATATATTTCTAGACTTTGAATTTTTATAAAGTGGAATGTCTTGGTCATTTTTTATTGGTCTGATAGTATATTCAGTATTCTCACAAACTACAGATAAAGTAAATGACTGTTCCAACATTTGACAAGAAGTTTATAAAGAAAAATATGAATGATGTAAAATACAGAATAGAGTGTAATGAAAAGGCACAGCAAATACATTCTGTTTTATACACTCATATTTCTCAATTTCTATAACTATCCTCTAAGATCTTATGCAATATTGAGAGACAGATGAATTGGCAAGATGTAGTAGAAAGGATATTCATTATGGCATCACCAGCAAAGCAGGAAAGCCCACAGATTGGGGAAACCAGGAATAAGTCTTTGCTCTGTTCAATAGGGATCTGCTCATAATTCACTCCATAATTTGTAGGTGAACCCCCAGTCAGCCTCTGCATCTCCATAATCATGAGAGGCAGAGTAGCCCATTGGATAAGCTTTCTGTGAACGTCAGGGGCTCTAGATTTTAACTCTGCTTTTCAATAGCATTGGGACTTTGGACAATCAGGTGAAACCTTCTTTTGTAAAATAAGAAACAATATATAAAATATATATGTATATGTTATATATCTTATCACCTGCCATTTGTCACCTTATGGGTAAAATTAGATAATATATGTCATTATACAATTTTTCCCCTCCCTTACTGGTCCCTCAAGCCCTTCCTTACTTTTCCTCAGTGCCCTCTTATAATCTTTCTGAAAGTCCAGTTAACTGCTTCAGAAATAAATCTTGTATCTGTCCACTTTTCTCCATCTTGCCTGATACCTTCAAGACAAGGAATCCTCAACCTTGACATTAATGATGTTTGGAGCCAGGATCAGCTACAAGTTTTGCAGGGCTTAGTGCAAAATGAAAGTGTGATGTCCCTTCTTTTTTTAACATTTATTTTTCAGTTGTAGGTGAACACAATACCTTTATTTTATTTTTATGTGGTGCTGAGGATCGAACCCAGTGCCTCGTGCACGCTAGGCAAGCGCTCTACCTCTGAGCCACAACCCCAACCTGTGATGTCCCTTGTATAAGGGACAAAGGCAGGAAAAATGTGACAATGATGTTGCTAAAATATATTTTTCCTTTCACCTGCCATGTATCTCTTGACTTATCATGGTGTGTTAATTTGTGATTTAATGATGTCATTCTAAATTAGGAAAATTAAAATGATACATTATGAGCATGAATTTTGCCACTCATCTTTGTTTTATACAATGCCAGTTTTAAATGCAAATAGAAGAACATTTAGCCTGTATGCAAAATCACCCAAGATACACAATATATCATCTGTTCTTACCAGGATAGAAAAAAATGATGTACAAAATTAATACAGTTGCTTTTTATCTCATGTCTTGATATGTACACATCCTGAAATCATTCTGAATGAGAAAGGAGAGAAAGTAAAAGGAAACAAGGATTTTCTTATCTTGTACTTTCCTTCAATATTGTCATTTTTAAAGTAAGTAGCTGGCTGAGAAAGGATATATAAGATCCCTTGGTTCTGTGTGTTCTTAGCCTTTGCCTTTTTCTCTGCATTGGAGAATTACCTATTTCAAATAGGTAATGTGGTCCCTTGAGGCTCTCCAGCATGTCATAAGACAATCATGGATGAGAAATTGTTACCCTGGGCTTTGAGTCTCCTTGAAATCTCACACATCTCAGTCCAGCTAATTCTGCGCTCACGAGGTACATATGTGTCAATGTACTAGCAAGGATGAGAGCACACATACTATACCTATCTCTCCTGTGCTTTTGGCATACAATATTGTCCCAATGGACTTTACTTATAACAATTACAAGTTCAATGACACAAATTTTAAGAATTCAAGATGTTAACAGCAAAGCAACAAATCCAGTATGCATCCCTTCTGAGCCTGGATGGAGGCCCGTGAGACTGTGTAAGTACTCCTTATAACATGGGATGATACTTTTAGTGGGGGACCCTTAAGATGTTATCAGTATTTTTGCTTCTGTCCAGCAGATGCTGACATCAACCCCCTACTGGTCATGACATTGAAATGCCTCCAGATACTTCCTGGGCCAAAAATGCCTTCAGCTGAGAGGCAGCGCTATAGACCGATCACCCTTGTTCCTTGCTAGCTGTATAGCCAGCCTACCTAACCAGCAACCCTGGCTCCAAGGTTTACATCTAACATTTCATTCACTGCACACCAGAGTGATCTTTAAAGCAATCTTGTCTCTCTCCTTCATAAATACTTTAGGGTCCACACCCTTACTCACTTCACATGTAAAAACTCAACAATCCCTATGCCCCTGGCTCAAAAGGTCCTTTGGAATTGTGACCATATACATCTGCTTCTATATTGGCCTGTTCTTTCCTCTTGCCTCCTGCACTCAGCCTCAGCAGTTTTAAAATGTTTCTCCACATGCCAAACTGGTGCATACATAAGGGCCCTTGTACTTACTCTTTCCAATGCCAGAGTGTTCTCAGCATGGCTGATTCTTGTGTTTCATAATTTAAAAGTCACTTCCTCTAAGGGAGTTTTCTGGACTATTAATTTAGCTAAACAGTCATTCTCTATGATAGCATTACTTTTGTATTTTCTGCACAACTCTTTTCTCTAGTGCTTTTTCTTGCTTAATTATTTGTCGACTGCCCATCTTCTTTCCCCACTACAATAAAATTCCACGAGAACAGACATCTATCTAATTTCTGTGATTTTACCACACACTGAATAGCAAATGACCAGTACAGAGTAAATGCTCAAGAAACACTGATGGAATGTTTGTGGAGCACAGTAGTTGTTGAATATATGGAAGATTTTTAAAAGTCTTAACATCTTTTTGGTTTTTTTTATGTCTTCTCCCATGACATAATTGTTTTATGCCCAGTAGTACCAGATTTGAGCCCCGACATGCCTTTCTGCTCAATGGATTTTGGTAACCATGTTTTTATATTTTATTGAGTACTTTGAAGACAATTTTTTTCACCTTTCAGCCTATACAATTCTAAAAATAGTGAAAGGAAGGCAGGAAGCTACTGTACTGAATCCCTAGTACTAAATTTAGTACTGTTTGTGCTGTTGGAAATTCAGGTAATATTTGCACTATCATAGACATTTTTTGTTAATACTATGTGGTAGAAAGGACACTAGACTGAAGCAATTCAGAGTCAAAGTCTTGGTTTTGTCATAATGAACAACTATATTTTGGACAGCTCCTTCTCTCTCTGGTTTTCATTTTCAGTTTTTAACCATAGGCTCAGTCTTCAAAATTCTCCAAGTTCTAAAATTCTGCAACATGAAGAAAATATACAAACATGTTTTAGGAAAAGAAAATGTGTTGAAAAGGGAAAATACTCGGCTAGGTAAATCACAGAAAATGTTCTCTAGTGATGTTATTTTTAATAAAGTCCATGAAAGTAAAAAGGTTTATAATCTTCTTTAAAAATTAAGCCCTTGAGAAACTCAAGAAACATGTACTCAAAATTGAAACATTAATTAAAATATTTCAGACACATCTGAGTAAAAGCACACTGAACAACTTTAAAAAAAATTATTTCCTTTTTAATGACCACATTGTTAGGAAAGGCTATTTGGAAAAGAGTGGTTTTGCTAAAGTCCAAAAATTGAACAAATAAAACCTTATCTTCAGTATTGGTCTCAATTTCTGCATGGGTTGGGGCATGTTCACAAATGGATTCCTTCAATGCCTAATGAAGACAAGATGTAGTGCTTGTCCTTGGAAAAATTGTGGTTGACCATTCATCTTAGTGGCATTCTATCAATTCTCCATCACCCCAATCTACCTTCCATTCACTAGCCTTCAATTTCCGCTTGTGGGACAAGATTTATATTTGTCAGAAGCCAAACAGCCTCTTTGAGGTGCTGTAGGACTGTAGTTATCATTTACATAGGAAAGAAAAGACAGAAGAAGAGGGGTGGCATTATTTGACAGGTTGTTCTTCTGGTCATCTCTCTACTTTCCCCTCACCTGATTCTGCACCTGAAATTATTATCAGCATCAGTCCTGGAACTACAGATGCTAACCGTCTAGTGGATTTCTGCTGACCCCTATAAACATGGCTGCTCTCCATTATTGTCTCCCAACTCTTTGCTTCCTTGATCACTGCTGTAACTGATGGCTGCCTGTGTGTTATTCATAAGCACCAACAGTGCCCTCCAGTTATACTGCTTTCTATTGCTGAAGTTCTCTGATATTTGTCACACCAGATTCATGACTTCAGAACTGGACACCTTTTCAGAGTTCATTTTTCCACTGCAAAAATTCTCTTTATTAAATCCCCAAAAGATAATCTGTCTTCCAGTTTCTGCTTGAGCCACATTCCGTGGCAGAGAACTTGCCAGGTTTTGAGGGAGATCATTGTACTCTTAGTTAACAGTAATGGGTAGACATAATGGGTAGAAATTATCTCTCACTTCTATTCACTGATCTCAGTCCTGTCCTCTCTGAAGCCACACAGAATATGATTACTTCTGTTTTCCCATTATGTCATGTTATATATCGTATTCCTCTAGATCATGGATTCACAACTAATATCATGCAGTGTAGAAGAAATTCATAATTATGCTTTGCCTGCCTTACACAATTATGCTCCTACTCTGATTTTTAATGTATTTTGTGTTATGGTTTATAATGTAAGGTGTACTGCAAAGCTCATGAGACAATTCAAGAAAGTTTAGAGGTGAAATGATTGGATTATGAGAGCCTTAACCCAATCAGTGAATTATTCCCATGATAGGGATTAACTTGGTGGTATCTATAGAAAGGTAGGGTATAGCTAGAGGAGGTGAGTCTTTGGGGGCATCCTTTCGGGGTTTATATTTGTCCTTGTTGAACAGACCTCTCTCTCTAACTCCTAATAGTCATGTTCTAAGTTGCTTCCCTCCCCTACACTCTTCCATCATGATGTTCTGCCTTACCTCAAGCCTGGGGAATGGAGCTGACCATCTATGGAGTGAGACCTCTGAAACTGTAAGCCCCAAGGAAAGTGTTTTTCTAAAATTGTTCTTGTCAGGTCTTTTGGTCACAGCAGTGAAAAAGCTGACTAAAACAAGTTGATTTGTTTTGTGTTTAGCCATTACTTGGGGGCACTAAGAACATGTTAGGGATTTTTAAAAAGTATTCTATGGATAATATGTTGTTTGCTACTAATAATAACTGTAGGAGGTAGAAATAATAATTGTCTCATTACTACTAGCATCGCCTCTTTACTGATGAGAAAACTGATATATGAACAGTAAGTCAGTAACAGCTGGGATTCAAACTGTGGCTTTCAAGACCATTCTCTTTCTAGTCTTGATGCTATACTGTGCCCTACAGAATATTCACATTGTATAATCTGTATTTCTAATTTTTCTTGAAAGATAAGATATTCTAGTTATACTAGGTTTAAAGTCTTTTAAGGCAAGAAGACTGTAGAAAGTAAGCTCAGGAAATTAGATGTTTAATTCACTGCCATCTCAAATAATTCTTTACCTCCTGCTCCACCCAGTTATTGAAGCATCTTACTTGTATCCTCAAAGTATTTGAGTTTACAACATTGGAGACAAATTTTATATATATATTTTTTTGTGTGTGTTAAGTACATTTTCTTTACCTACTTCTCAGAATCAGAGATTGAAGACCTTGGATGAAGAAAGATAATACAAATATAGACAAAACCAGTTTTAAGAGATTCACTTGTGCTTTCATTTTGGGTAGGAGCTTAAGCAGGAAAAAAGAATGTACTCCTATAATGAAACAATTCATAAAGGTGATGGTATGTGAAAACATGTAGAATTAAAAATATTTGAGTGCATTCTTATTACATCACTGACTTGAGATCCCATAAATAACATGGCATTGCAAATATGATAAAGACTATGGGCTCGATTTTCCATACCTGACAGAGACAATTCTATGATTTTTCTATGTTGAATGAATGTTGTTGCCATTGAGAATAAGGGAGGAATGAGCAAAAACTGCCTTTTCAGAAATGTCAGAAGACTAAATGTCCTTCGTAGAATAAACTAATCAAAATCATGTACGATATGTTTCATATTTCAAGGTAACAGTGAAAAACATTGTGAGGGAGGGAAGTACCAGAAACTTCCTTGCTTAAAGTAGAGACAGCTTCAGGATAATGAATTTAAAACACAACATTAGCTTTTCATGATTTCATTTTAATAATTTTGAAAAAAAAAGAAACTGGATATTATATGTGTAAAAATTACTTTCACTTATCCTTCCTCCCTTAAGTCATACAATAAGCCTTTGGCTAGGTTAAGTAAGTAGCATCAATGCCCCCATTTTGCTTTCTGGGTTTTGATTCATTCTCTTTTAATAACTCTGCTCTTTATGCTCACGATATTTCCAGGCATATGAAACATTATCAGTATCTGAATTCTAGCTCATGAAATTCTTCCAGGTTCATCCTGCTTTCGGTTTTCTCCCATCCTGTTAATATATTGATGCCATTCATTGCCCAAACTTTGTCCTGATCTTTAATTTTTTTTTTCTTTAACTAGTTTATATAAATGAACATCCTGTTTGCATTGGCTCTCTCCTGCTATTCCAATGGGACATTAGACCTAGGGGAAGACCTCTCCTGACACCCACGTTCCAGCGTAAGGCCCTCCACATCACTAGTCCCAGTTTGAAAAAATAAGAGACCAGATAGTGCAAGGAAAAGAACCAGAAGAAAAGGAGGAGGAAAAAGAGGAGGGGAAAGAGGGAGGAGAAAGAAAAGGAGAAGGAGAAGGAAAAATAGCAATTGTTGAAGTTGTTGTTAAATCATTGGGCCTTCATGCGTACAGTGGTAACAGATTTATAATTAAGTCTGATTACAAGAAACAGAAAAATTGGATATAATATAGATTTGATCATGGAAGCACTTTCCAGAGATTGCTTGTTCAGGGGTAGTGAGGCATGAGGTCAGGGAGGTAGTTCCTTATATTTTGTGACCATCATCCTTTGTGCCACTCCCAGAGTTTCTCAGGTCCAACATGGCAATAATAGCTCTAGTTATTTCATTTGCATTTCAACTTGCTGAACAGAGGAAAGGACTTATGTCCATGGAGTTTCCATTTAAAAGCCTTTTGAAAGCTCTGAAACTATACTGATTTGCAATCCTGGTTCCTTCAGTCATGTGTCCTGGAGAGTGACCTTCAACATCTCTGAGCCTCATCTTCCTTATCTAGTAAATCATGAATTAAACAACCTACTGGGAGTTTTGTGACATTTAAATTGGATTGATCTACTTAAGGCCCATAGAATTATACAGATAGTTTCCTGGCTTAGAAAATCATCATTATTATCATCACCATCCTTACTGTAGTTATCAACCTCACTATTGTAAATGATTATTAGCTGGTCAGTTATAAAATTTTCTTAAACCCCAGACTTTTATTATTACAATATCTCTTCTTTGTATGTTACTTAACATTCATTTATAGTAGTTACAGAGTTACTATAGTTTAAGTACCTGTTGATAAGTTTAATAAAACTAGATTTATTCTTCTATTAATATCTATTTAGTGTCCAGGATATTTCTTTTCCTTGTCATTTGTATATATTTGCAAGTATTTTATCCAAAAATTTCTCCATCTCTATCTGCTTATATGCATCTCTGACCAACAGTGAACACATTTTTTTTTCTATTACCAAAACTTTATTCAAACTGTTCGAAAGTAATGATTTGATTAATGCTATGAAAACCATCTAAGATGTGGTGTAAGCTAAAAATATAAATCATCTCAATAAATGTCGGGAAGAAAAGAACCATAGATCATTACCAGAAACCAGGTGTATATTGAGGTACTAAATAATCTTTTGAAATTGAAAAAAAATATGGATGCATTATTTTACAAATTATTTGTTGGTGTGTCTTAGGGATAATACTCCCTTGAACACTGGATGAGGTTGTCACCCTACAGTGAGTGATCAGTCTCCTTCCACCCTTCCACACTTGGGAACACCATTAACTTATAGTTCTTAATATGACTGAAATGAGTCTGTAAACTGTGAACCAGTGAATATGACTCAAGTCACCCTGAGCAATGCGTGGATGCAAGTATGAAGTCTATGAGCATCTATTCTAAGAACAGGGGCCCTTAAGTCATGATTGGCTTTCATTTTTATCACTCCCCTTAAACTGCTCTTCCTGAAGAAACTCCGATCTCATAAGTCAAATGACCAAGACAGGAAAAACTGGTTACCTTGCTACATTTGAACAGTCTGCAAGATTTTGCATAGGCAAGCACAATTCCTGCTTTGATCTACTCTCTTGGCTTCTCTGCTAGAACATAATGCACTCCCCATTCCTTCCACAATCACTGTCTTTTTCATCTTCTTTGCTAACTCTCTTTATCACTATGATTAATTAACATGTAACTTTCAGGATAACTATTAAAATTTTTCTTGATATCTACTCACGGTTTAGAAAGCCTCACCTCATGGCTTTGCATGTCATCTATCTTTAACATTACCAAAGTTTCTGATTTGCTCCTGAACATCAGATTAATGTATACTAATACCTACCCAACATTTTCCCTTTTTTTTAAAAAAAATATTTTTTAGTTGTAGATGGGCACAATATCTTTATTTATCCTTATGTTGTGCTGAGGATAGAACCCAGGGCCTCATACATGGTAGGCAAGTGCTCTACCACTGAGCTACAACCCTAGCCTTCCCTTAACTTTTTAATAATTAGCACAAACAAAACAATCTAAAACTGAACTCTTGATCTACACTTCCATTTTTTCCCAGACCACTCCACTGACTGGCTTTCTAGTTTCAACTCATGTTTAACTTAATACATATTCTCTCAGACTAAATATCTTGCAGACATTTTTGACTCCTCTCTTTCTTTCAACACTATTTACAATCTTCGAGCTAATTCTGTTCACCTAACATTCAAAGAACATCCAGAATTTGGTCATGCCTCACTAACTCCACTGCTAAAAATATATTTTATATACATAACTTTTAAGATATATTACTCATTTATTTATTAATTCAATGTGAATTTATTGTCCCTACTATGTATTTTCTGTATAAAATTTTCAGCAATGGAAATAAATTGGTATCATAAAACAAAGCTTTGACACTTATAAAAGTTCGATTTCTTTGGGAAAGCATACTGTAAAGAGAATAAAAGTAGTATATTTTAAAAATACAGAAGAAAAATGTTCAGCTAATAAAGAATACAATTTAAGATATGCTGGCCAACGTAGGCATGAGAGAAGGTAACATTTAAGCAAATACATCATGGAAGTGAATGCTACATAACTGAGGAAAGAGTATTTCAAACAAAAGGAACAAGTTCAGGGGATTAAAAGGCATGTGGGCCTGTATGTTTAATGAACAACAAGGAAGGCACTGTAACTAGGGAGAAGAATTGACAGGGATCAGAGATTTTGAACCTCAGGTTATGCGAGACTTTGTAGAACATGGCATTCTTTGGGAGATGGGAATTCAGTTGTTGGAAGGATATGAGCAAAGGGGCGACATTTTATTAATTGCATTTTAACAGGATTAATATGGATTCTTTGCTTAGAATTGACATGAAGTAGGCAGGTCAGGAAGGAAGGAAGGAAGGAGAGCAGTAAGCAGGCTATGGGAGTAGTCCAGATAAGAGATAATGCTGGCTAGGACCATTGTGCTAGCAGTGGAATTGGTTAGACATGACCACAGTGAACACTTAAGGGGAGAATTACAACCCATTACAAACCCAATGCCTATTTGATCATTTTTAATAGTGAAATAGTCAAAGAGCTAGAGAGAAAGTATCTGGTCATTTGAATCCTCCACTCCTTACTTGTGCTCAGATGAGGAAATCAAAGGAAAATGATGTTAAGAAACTCCAATGACAAGCAGAAAAAAAATCCCTTCATGAATTAATCATAAAGACTTCAGAATATGACACATCAGAATGATTTGATTATTAAATGATTTAGTCAGACATTTGCCAAGGGGGGAAGAAAAAAGACTCAAACTGATTGATTAGCTGGATTTGTTCAAGACAATTGAACTCAGACACTTGGAGACACAATCTAAAAGATCCATTGTATAACCTTTCTCTCAAAGACAAACTATACTTTGGTAATTATTCCTTCATTTGTAAAATACTGTCTGTGAAAAGAATGGGGATTACAAGGAAGGTGTGTGGAAACATTTCCTAGGAATTAGAGGCAGTTTTGCAAATAATTAACTCACTGAGAATATTATCTTATTTATATTCTTCAGATTTAAAAGAAGATTCAAGTAGTAGGTGACTTTATAAGTAAATTAGGTTTTTTTTTCTACATTTGCTCCCATCCTCTCCCTAAGTCTTCTCTGAGCATGAAATTTAACATGTATTTATCAAGCACCACACTACATGCAGGGTGTGATTGCTGAAGGTTTTATAAGGTAGAGTCCCTGCTATAAAGTCCTGTCCTCAGGGAATTTACTGTCAAAGAATGATTAGTGATTTTTTTTGCTCTAAGTTCACATTTTAAATTATTTTTTATTTATGTATGATAGTGGAATGCATTACAATTCTTATTACACATATAAAGCACAATTTTTTATATCTCTGGTTGTATACAAAGTATATTCACACCAATTTATGTCTTCAAACATGTACTTTGGATAATAATGTCCATCATATTTCACCATTATTTCTAATACCATACCCTCTCCCTTTCCTTCCCATCCCTCTGCCTTATCTAGAGTTTGTCTATTCTTCCTATGTTCCCCCTAACCCACAAAATTATCTTATAGTAGACAAAGGCACCAAAATCATGCATTGGAGAAAAGATGGCCTTTTCAACAAATGGCGCTGGGAGAACTGGAAATCCATATGCAACAAAATGAAAATAAACCCCCATCTCACACCATGCACAAAACTTAACTCAAGATGGATCAAGGACCTAGGAATAAAACAGAGACCAGAAGAAAAAGTAGGTCCTAGTCTCCATCATGTGGGATTAGGACCTACCTTCCTTAATAAGACTCCTTTGGCACAAGAATTAAAAATCAAGAATCAATAAATGAGATGGACTCAAACTAAAAAGTTTCTTCTCAACAACAACAACAACAAAAATCTGTGAGGTGAATACAGAGCCTACATCTTGAGAAAAATTCTTTACCCCTCATACATCAGATAGAGCACTAATCTCTAGGGTATATAAAGAACTCAAAAAGATAAACACCAATAAAACAAATAACCCAATCAATAAATGGGCCAAGGACCTGAACAGACACTTCTCAGAAGATGATATACAATAAACAAATATATGAAAAAAATGTTCATCAATGCTAGCAATCAGAGAACTACAAATCAAAACTGCTCAAAGATTTTATCTCACTCCAATCAGAATGGCAGCTATTATGCATACAAACAACAATAAGTGTTGACGAGATTGTGGGGGAAAAGGTACACTCATACACTGCTGGTGGAATGGTAAATTGGTACAGCCAATATGAAAAGCAGAATGGAGATTTCTTGGAAAATTGGGAGTGATTTTGTTTTTTCACTATTTTTCTGCTCCATAAACTGTCAGTTTTATTATTATTATTATTATTATTATTATTATTATTATTATTATTATCATCTTATTATTACTATTATTATTATCTCTATTTCTTACTGCATTATCAACCTATCTAATTTATCTAAACTCTTCGAATACTATTAATTTAGCATTCTCTAAGTAATTTCAGGAGATGAATAAAAATTAGTATCTTTAAGTCTGCAAGTTATCTTTTTGTTCACTAAAAATGCATAGAGTTTGCAATTTTTTCAAATAATTTCACAGTTCACATGTGAAATATACAATTTTAATGAGGAAAAGAAAATTAAACATGATTCAAATTCTTTAACAAAAGCCTCTATTGTGGAGGGTGCATGAGGATCTTTGTAATAACTGAAATATTTGACAGAAAAAAAAGAAAATATGATTTAGAATTTACTAAATAGGATCATAAATCCAAGACGAGTTTTAAGTAATTTTACATAAAAATTTTAAAATACAGTTATCACTTCCTGTTATTGACAGGAAGTCCCCATGATGTCAATGAACTTCACACATGTTTTGGGACACTGAGTAACTAAGAGAATTTAGCACTAACAAAGGCTAAGATGACTTTACATAATGGAATTTTAGGATTTTAGCAAATGCCATTGTGTGAAGTATTTTATGACAACATATAATGTAAGAGATGATACTGATTCCTTATGGAGCTTTTTCACCTTCATTTTATCTCTATTTTACCTGTTATTAGGGCCTGTCCCGAATAAGTGAAATAATTGAAACTGTGAAATTTGATTCTTCCCAAACATTAAGGGGAAAATGTTGAATAATTCTGCATAAAAGTCATCCACGGCATAAGAGCTTAGTTTATGTGCTAATCATTGCTTTGTACTGTTTGCAAAACAACCATCAAATTTGGTTCAAGACAAAATGAAGAATGTTGCCTCGTTAACAAATTTGGCAGTGCTATAGTGACAGTAATCACATTTTTATTCTATTTTCATATTCAGAACTTCAAAGCAGCTTAAAAAATATTCATTAATGAAGCAGGTTGCAGCATGCCAACCCATAGCTGCATCAGCACTGTCATATATAATTTCTGAGCATTATCTAGAAGGGCAGAGTTTAGCTTTAACTGCAGGAAATATACACACACAAAGAAACATGCCAGACGAGATTAATGAAAATGTTCTCTTAAAAATAAATGAGTTTCTCAATAAAATGGGAAAAAAATCCTGCAGTGTAATTTGTTGTTTGGGGTTTAAGTGCTGTGGTCAATCCTTAATGAGCAACATTAGTTAAGTAACTTTCCAAAGACTGAACTTTCTCTAAATACGATTTTATAAAATAATTTTAAAAAGCATACAAATGTGCACAAATGTGTCAAGTACAATAAAGCATTTATGTGTAAAAACTTTAAAAGATGAAAACGTAGTGATATGAATAAAATAATGAGACAAATCAGTTTCAAAACCAAGTACAATTCAGACATTGTGGAATTTTATGCAATCATATTGAAAATGATAAAAATATAAAAATGTCTGGAACCATGGTGTTCCAAAGAAGATGTAGGCAAAGGACCAGATGGAGTAGGAACATGGACTAGCAGCTATCCAAAGGTCAGTTCTTGGTAATCTCTGCGGTGTGGGTGTGACTGCAATTCTGAAGTAGGGTGGACTAAGCTAAATCTTCACTTTTGATCACCTGTGTTAAAAATGGAGCCAATCATACCTTGGATATTTAGTGGATGATTCATTCATCTTTATTTCTAGAAATGAAGATCCTAGGAAGTAATTTATCTTTACTCTAAAATTAAATCTGACACATCAATATAGAGGAAGAGAAGACCTCCCTTGTGCCCTACATAATGGGTGACTTGCTTCTCAGGTGTGACATTTGGCTGGGGTAATGACATCAATCAAGGCCCCTTGTTCCACATGTAGCATGTACCTTAGGCTTCCTCAAACAGCATTTTTATTCCAAAAGTCATTATCTTTTTGTATATTTTCTATAATTTATCATATTGAATCTGCTTTGAGCCATTTGGACAGATTATATATTTATTTAATCCATCAATCTACCAATGATCTAATAGGTTCAATTTATGAGGCCAATTAAAAAGTGATGAGGATTAATTGAAAGACATAGACTAGGGCAAAATTAAATTATAGAGAACAAGAAAGAAGTCCTTTTTATCATTGGATATTATTCTTTCTTTTCTCCTGATGTCAGTTTGTGATAGAAAGTTGTTTCTCCAGGCAAACTCACAGGCACCAGTGATTTTTATCATCCTTAGTATGTATGCTGACAACAAATACATTGAATCAGTCTGTATGATGATTGCCCAAACCCCCAAATTAGTCAGATAGTTCCTGGTATTCTAAAGGTGTATGACTCATTCTCTCTCCCATAAGAAGTAGGTTGGCATATGTGTTTATATTCCCATTTGCTTTTCAAAAACTAATTACTATCTTTTTCCATAAAATATTTAGAGTGGTGCTGAGGATCGAACCCAGTGCCTCACACTTGCAATGCGAACACTCCACCCCAGCCCCACAATCCAAGTCTTTTATGTAAGGATAAGTAAAGTAGCTATCACTCCTGTTAATAAATTGTATCTGTGCCGTTTAATTCTAAAATGCCAATTTTCATTCTCATGTGAATTCTGAGTAAAAGGAGGCAAGTCCATACTTCCTCAAGTTAAGTAAAAGAAATGCAGGTATAGAAACATGAGATGCAAAATGCAGAATAATACTTCTAATTATTATAGTAATGAAATGAAGATCAAGAATATTGGCTCCTGGGGACAGTAGTTTTTCTAATGTCTCAGCTTCATCTTTTTTTTTTTAAAAGGTTTTTTTTTTAATTTTTAAATCTTATTATTTATTTATTTATTTATTTATGGTGGTGTTCTTTTTCTTTATTCTTTTTTTTTTTTTTTTTTTGTCGTTTTTGGAACTGGGGGTCGAACCCAAGGCTTTGCGAATGCAAGGCAGACGCTTTGCCACTGAGCTACATCCCAGCCCGTTCATCTTTTGACTTAAGGACAATTCTAAGAAGGACTATGCAGTGCCTAGGGGCAGAGGAGACTGGTGTTGCTTCACCAAGGGCAAACAATGAAGAGATGGGCAAGAACACAGAACTCTATGAGCTTGTGCTTCATATAGGTCGCGTTCACAGGATCCCATGTCATGCACAGAGGTTACTGGGGACTCAGCAAGTGATTTCTAATTGATTAAATATAGTTTGCCTCCTTCAGAATTTATGATTTCTTATATAAATTAGTAAGGTAGGCTTTTATCTTTCCAAGAAGCAGAAGACTTTCATTCCCAGTGGGTGAGGCTAAGTATATATGAATAAGCACATTGTTAATTGTTGCAGAATGCTAATTTGAGTTCAGTTAGGCATGATACTGTCTCATTTTCTTTTCCTGGTCTCTTTTAATTCATTAGTAAAAATCCCTTGTTATTTACTTGATCAATGATAAATAAGAATAGTATTTTGATGGAAAATGGCAAAATATATTTACATCTATGTTGTTTATTCTGCGAATGATAAAACAACTAAACATCAAATGATAGTTTAGATGTGCCAAGAGCCAACCTGATCTTACAAGGGTTTGGCTTGGGTCTTAGATGATTTCACGCACATGACTGGCATTTTGGTGGAGTAATGGACATAGTTGGGGAACCCAGATCCCCAACATCTTGCAGCAATTCAGATGTTCTTCACATCACATTGGAATTTTAGGAAATCCAGAAGAATAAAATTTAAAAAGTCAAGAAAAACCAAATACTTTTTAAGCATCTTTGTGCTTAAATTAGAATTAAAATTACTTGAATTTTTTTTTCTCTTTCTAGTCCTCTATTCTTTATAACATTGGCTTTTTAAGCTATTTTTCTTATGAAAAGCAAATGAGTTATTAAAATTATGTCTTTTTTCTGTTAAAGTGTTAAAGATAAAATGAATGCATAAGAAGTATTGAGGCACTGTTGTATTTGGTGAACTCTTGCACTAGGTCATAAGTGAAGTTAAAAGTGACTTTATGCGCTTCAATTAATATGTCATATAAGATGACCCCCTTGAACGTATAATGAAATTGCTGGCAGTGTTTTAAAATTTAATTACAAATTAGACGGATTTTATAAAAGAGAAACTACTGCTACAATTTCTTCTCTATTACCAATGCTCACATGAGGCACAAAGCATCAAAATGTGGACAAATCTCTTTAAGCCCACTATTGTTGCTAGAGTATAGGTCAAAACTGGAATCAACAAAACAAACATTCCCTACATGTGGTTGAGCTTTCAATTTTTTATTTCCTACCTGGTTTTTGAACATTAGTGGAATTGAGTAAAAAAGTGATATTCCTGAGAAAAATCTTAAATTTATTAAGAATGGGGGATTTATCACACACACTCAATGTAGCCCAATCTTCTAACATTCATGAGTTTGACTCCACTGTACTCATTTCCATTATATACAGACTGATATTATTCAACACTGATATTTTAAATGATCTATAGACATAAAACCCCTTCTTAAAAAGTAAAGGAAATGTAAAATACACTTAGAAGCATGTTAACAAGGATGACTGTAGAATTTGAGGATTAGCAATTGAAAAATAGTGTTGACTTCTAGTTTCAATCCTAAATATTGTGCTTGTTATTTGTGATACCATAAGCAAACCACTTAAAAATTTTAAGCACCAAACTCCTTGTCCGAAAAATAGGTATGATAATTTCAACTTGCAAACATTTTATGTAAGAATAAAAGGAAATAACACTCAAAGAGTTCTGAACATAAATTCATCATTTAATGAATTGAAACTATGATCATTAATATTATTTATGACAATGTCTCTTCCATTATAACCTATGTAGCTTTAAGTTTATGATTTTAATTGAAATATTTTGCATTTGGTCAAAATTTGAAATAACATCAAGAAGAAGTAAAATATTACTTCTAGAAGAACGTACACTTCAATTTCTAAATGATATTTTATATGAAAATCTTCAGGAAACATTCTTAATATGTGGATAAATAAGTTTCTGAGGCTATTCTGATTTTCATAATCATATTCCACCTTCAATTTCAACTGCACATGAGTAAAAAAGCAATTCATACTGACAACCCTTTTTCCAAACATAACACTAGCAGCAACATCCCCCTTTTATAAGCTCTATTTGATACTTTATCATCTAAAGACTTGAATTTAAATTTGTCATTGAACACCACATTTTTTTATCAATACAATATACAGAAAACCTTATAATGGTACCTAAAGGATAGATTAACTTTCTCAAGAAATCTTTCTATATCATAGTTTGTATTCTGAGAAACACCATAACCTGCAGGTTTAAATATTTTTGTTCAGCAGTGATTATAAAAATATCTATATATTGAACATACAGGCTTAGATATATCCATTAACATCTGCTGGTCCAATAATTTTTAAAATATTTTTTTATTTACAAAAAATATCAAAATTCCATTATAGATGTATTTTATCTCCCTGTACAAACTCTATGGAGCATATTTTCCTCTTTATTATTGTGCAATGCCAATTCAGCAGTCATGTACTCAGATGTCTTCCTAGGGAAGTACTGATAATCAGCACATACGAGGGTTTCCAGTTGCACATAATTCTGAACTGTTTTAATGAATGCTTCTCATTAGCCTTCTTCTTTCCTCCTACCACTTGGCTTTCCCCCAGTCTGACATTATTAGGTTTAATTCATTCCCTGTCATAATTTACTATTAGTGTGAATTTTAATTTTATTTTATTTCATTTGCCTGTCATCTACAGTAGTCACTGTTCCTTTCTTTCCTCCTTGATTCGTTTTATTCTATCTCCATTAATTCCACCCTTTTCCCAAATTCCTCCTCATATACTGAATCTCCAATCTCTCCTTTCCTTTGCTAGAAACTTAGGTTAGTTTCCCTTCCGTGTTTAGTCTTCTCACTAATGACTGTGCATCTGAGCACTTTGGATATTGGTATTTCAGATTTCAGAGGATTTAATGCAAAAATTACAAAGAAATAAATTAGTTTGAAGTGACTCAGTGCAAATTAAAATTCAAGATTACTCAAGATTGACTCAGAGGGAAAAGATAACAACCTAACCATAAAACATTTTGCTCTGGGAATATGTCCTTTTAGAATGGGCTCACCATTCCCAGATCACCATTGCATTTAAATATGGACATTCATAGTCTTGTAGTTTTACAACTGTCCAATTAACTTACAACTCTTCAAGAACAAGGTTATTGTCTTAAATGGAAGACTTTCAGAAGTTTCATCTTCTTTCTTTTAATATTTGTGCCATCATGGAACAAGTTTCTCACATTCTCTACAGATGCTTCATCTTTAAAACGGTGATAAATGTGTTACTTCAAAGAGTCTATCGGAGGATTACAGCAGCAAGATGTGGGGAGGGCTACAAAAAAATGCTACTTGCCTTCCCTATTGCCCCATTTGGAGAAAAATGTTCTATGGTATATTACAAAGCTTAGGTGTCAGTGTTGCTGGGTTTGAGTATCAGCTCATGGGGCATATCAACTTGGCCCAGGTCTTTGTAGAATATGAGTGTTAAAATAGCTCTGGGTTATAAAGTATCAGTAGCCAAACTGTGCATAGCAGCAATGTCTCTTAATTCTTCTTTTGAGCATAGCTTTCTTGCACAAAGTAGAACCCACCAAATGTGTTGATTGACTGATCCCCATAATTTAAGATGAGTTATTATAAAACACAAACTAAGTAGGTCATTAGACTATAGTAGATAAAAGCAAAAGAAGATACCTTTAATAGAGATGTTGACACAAAGTGACAGTTCTCAAAAAAATGTTCCTGAATCTGTAAAGTGATTAAGATTAAAGGAGTTTTACTTTCAAAACCAAGTTTGATAACTATATTAGCAAAAAAGAAAAAGATGATCAGAGAAGTTCTCGTTAACACAAAGGAATTAAAGTTTAAATTAGTTTGTAGATGAAACTTGAATTTCATTTTGGGAGCGACTGAAGTTTGGATCTACGTCCTCAAGATGGAACTCAGAACAAAATCATATCCTAGCTGACAACATTACCTTTACCTTTTTTGTTAAAGCACTGCCTTATGTGATGATGAAGAGAGATCAAAGAAGATATTTATTATTTATTTTAAAGGAGATACAGGATCCCATGTTTCTCTTCTCCGTTTATTCTTGTGTTGTGGTACCACTATATAACAGTTGCCACAAATTCCTTTACCCAGAGTTCCTTCCTTCACACATATGCTGTGTAATGGGCCTAACCTCAACTTCTGTTAGTATCTTTTATTTTTTGTTACAAGCTGATTTGTGTCTGTCTCAAATTTCTGTATCAACCATGAGTACTTTAGAATGTGACTGCATTTGGAGATGGGGTCTGTAAAGAAGTAAATGAGATTTTTAAAGTAGGCCCTAGTTCAATATGACTGGTATTCTCCAGCAAAGAATAAGAAATTTGGACCTAGACACACATGGAGGGGAGACACTATGGACACCCTGGGAACATCACCATCTACAAGCCAAAGAGAGCTGCCTCAGAGAAAACCAACACTGACCTTGAGCTTTTAGTTTCCAGAATTGTGAGGGGAAAACAAAACAAAAACAAAACAAAATTTTAAAAACCACATATATCTATTGTATGAGAAACCCAATCTGTGGCATTTTTTATGATGGTTACAGCAAAACAATACATCCCTACTCACGGTGGCTCAGTACTGAATTGAGAACAAGCTCCCATGTTTCTATTTCTTAATCTGTTCAGTATCTGTAAAATAGTCTTCAACTCTGGATCTGTGTGATTCTAAGAAAACATGAAATTTTACATATACTCTCATAGATTTTCCTAATAGTAATCTATGACTTGAATCTAGTAAAATTAGGATATGTCTCTTATTGTCATTTTTGCTCATAATAATATAACCTTTGGGTTTGAGTGTGGAAAAAGCTTTTGAAATTTTTCTACATAATACCGAAAGCAGTTAATATAGCAAGACAGTTTTATAGTCATTCTTTTATGCTCCTTCATAGCATTTGAGATTTTAAAAGAATCCCAAAGAAAATCATTGTCTTTGAAAAGTATCTTAAACGTGTCTCTAATTCTGTGATACCACTTTGAAACAGATGGCTAAAGTTATCATAATGATATGGTCTGACATTTAGAAATTTGACAGATGATTGTCTCAAATTTGCACTTTTTATTCATGTTTTGCAATGCACAGCAATATTTTAACTGAAAGCCATTTTGTAAGCAGAGAAATATACAGCACATACATCTTTGTTGTGTCTGTTCAGATATTGTTAAAGTTGGTGTTCTTCTGCTAAGACCCCATTCCCCACAGTCAGAGAAGATTTTACATATGGATTACAAGAATGCTTATTGAACAAACATTTGTAGCTGTTGCTATGATACTATATATGGGTGTACAGATAAATAAACCATGTCTCTCTCCCTTCTGGATATTACAGACTGTGGAAAGGCAGCATGCATTAATGTCGTTTAGTGCACTGTGTACTCTGAAAACACCTGACAGTGCTGATCAACAAGTTAGAGGAAGTGGTCTTGGCTTCACTGATACATTAATGCAGAATAAAATGGATTCGAGTCAGAAACACATTTTCTAAATGTTGTTGTGTGCTACAAGGCAAAGAAGAGAACACATGTTGTTTAAGAAATATGGAATTGTTGAAAAACACAATTTGAACATGAAAGGTCTGAGAAGCAATATTGAAAGGAAATGGAGATAGAAAATAAGACATAAAACTACCTCCTACTAATGACCTTCCCTCTCAAATAAATAAATAAAGGGAGAGAGCAGGGGCTTTGGAAAGAGGAGATCTTAAAATAAAACATACAAAAAATGGGGAAAACATATTTGAATTGGATCTAAAAACGCAGAAAAGGCCTAAAGATCCTCAAGCCAACTTCTCAATTTTTTTAAAATTAGGCTACAATTAGAGCAATTTAAAATTATCACCCATTTGTTGTTGCAGCCAATATCCCAATACTTATTAGCACCATTCATTTCTGAAACATGTATTGAGTTCTTAGTATGTTCTTCATAATTCAATAACAAATGAAATCAACTTTAAGGCCAAATGAGGCTTTAACACTGGATATTAAGTTAGAAATAACAATATCTTCATTTTCTCTATTTATGGAGTATATTCCATATGTAGAGCACTGTAGCTGGGTACAATATGGCCAAATGCTATCATCTTGCCAGGAAACCATCATTTTATTTGGTACTTGTGTTCAGCTGCCCATAGTTCTGGAAAATCACATCCTGATGAGACGCTACTATGTAAAATCAAGACTGATTCTTTTTAAAGAGACAGAGGAGAAATATGTCTTAGACAAACTCCAAGCCATGAAAAAAAATGCTCATCCAACCAATTCTGCAGGAGGAATATCTGCACAGTAGTTGGCAGCCAAGAATCCACGTAACGTAGTGACAAGATGAGCAGGGCAAAAGGCCAGTGTCACAAGTGTGAAATAGTCCAGGGACATATTAAAGTAGAAATTCAAGGCAAAAGAGGCGCAATTGGGTCGCAGCATAAGCCTTGTCACAAATTCTATGACAAATGCTGTTTGCGACATGTACTTAATGTCTAATTAGAAAGATTATGCTGGCTCTCTTTACCTCTCAAGGCTATCATAAGCTTGATGTGGCCCACAGGTGTTAAAGCACCTTAGGAATGTTAAACACTAGGAAAAAAAAAAAAAGCGGAAAGGCTTATTATTAAAACTAAGTTTAACTGTGTTGAGAAATGACACAAGTAGTTTAATGTACAGAAGGGTTTTCTTCAAAGGTGTGGAATGACCCAAGGATGAGACATCCCTCATCCCTAATAATTGTGCCCACACACAAAACCATCACTTCCTGCAGCACCTTTATTGAAAAGGGGGCATTATAAGTCATTTGCAAACAATTTCAAATCATTGTAAGAAAATCATGTGAACTAGCTGAAAAGTCATTTTTCAGCATATTTAAATGTATTTTTTGATGATTGATTATTCTGTTAATCTTCTTTTGCAATGAGTAATTGAAGGACACTGAGTCAAAATTGCAATTGAGACAAGAAGAGAAAATCTGCACTTATCTTTCAATATCACATAGTGTGTGAAATGGTGATTTGTACTCTAGTCTTTCTTGGAGGATGTATCACCTGCTAAGGATATCTGTCCGTCTGTCTGCATGCCTGCCTAGTGAAATAGCACATGCATTTCTGTCTGAAGCTAGTACCAGCTCTCCAGGAAGTAGGACACTTGATTGCCTTTAAAATAAGAGCCCTGCCCCCAACTCCACCATTTCTCTGGGCTTCAAACTTTTAGCTAGAAGTTATTGGAAAACTCCTCCTTTAATTAATATTAATAAAATGTTATAAAAATGTCACATTCATTTAACAAAAATTCATTAGACACAAATTCTCATGACTGACTGCTGTGGGTTACACATCACACAAGGATAAGCCTCAAGGGAATTGTCAGCTACTAAGGGACCAAATTCATGCCTATCAGTGTGGTAAGATAAAAACTTATATTATCCATTTGCCCATCTATTTCTCTTCCCTAAAGCCCTGACCCATTCTTTGCAGCCAATTAGACTTAATATACATACTACTAAACTTACAGTGGAATTACATCCCCTTTAACACATTGTGAATTTAAAATACTGTAGCTCCAAAGTGCATTTAATATACTTAACATACTAAATGTCACAGCTTAGACTAGTCTACCTAAAACATGCTCAGATCACTTACATTATCCTACAGTTGAACAAAATCATCTAAAATGAAGCCTATTTTATAACAAAGTATTGGATATTTCATGTAATTTATTGATTGTCTATATTCAAAACCTGGTGGCAACATAGTATGCTGTTTTGTATCATTTGTTACCTTTGTGATTATCTAAATGACTGGAAGCTGAGGGTCATTGCTGGAACCCAGCGTAGGGAGAGAATGTGGTATCGCATGTTGCTAGCCCTAGAAATGATCCAACTTTAAAATTCACAGGAAAACTTGGACTGAATGTGTATTTGTAAAAATTTAAGTCAAACCATCATAAATCAGGGAATATATACATACCAATTACCTTGGTGGAAGTTCTCAAAACAGAGCCAAAGAACAAAACAGTGCAATTCCTGGTTCCTAATTTCAAATGACATGCTAAATAAATAAATAAATAAACAAACAAATAAATAAATAAATATCTGGTTTGTTGTCTCTCCCACAGAGTAAGTGGAAGCATGAGCCAAAGGTCTGTTTTTACTGAACTGGAGTTCATAAGAATAGGACTCTGGATTCCACAGGCACAGTTGTCACCATCCCTGGGGATCATTAGAGCAGCTCAGACCCTGGAGAACCTCCTGTCTTTATGCAAACAGCCATCGCCCCTGACAAGCAGCCTTCTCAGTCATTCTTTTGTTATTTGATGAGGACAGCCAACCAAGAAGCCTTTTGATCACTTTAAACTTCCAACCCCTATCACCACAGCCTTTCCCTGTGGACAAACCTCCTTCAAAAACCCAGGATAGAGGACAAAGCCCTGGACACCAAGAGACATGGCAGTGATCAGAGGGAAAAGTCCACTCAACCAGAGGATGAGATAGCAGAGCCACTAAAATTCTTCCACTGAGCTGATGCACTAGTAAAACCAATAACCACTGGACATGAGGGTTTTCTTAAGTGTACTTCATGAGAACCAAGATATCATAAGTCTTCACTATTAAAAAAAATAACAATCCCACAGGTAAACACATTTTCAAATACTTCTTAATTTTAATTATCCCCCTGAATGTCTCAGGGTTCCTGGAAATATATACTAGGAAAAATGCAATTTCCCAAATTCATATGATCACAGAATTTTTTTTCCAAGAAACATCAGACTCGCAGTACAATAATTATTCATACTACATATACACAAAATATGTGATCAAATATATTGCACCTTTATTATGAGTTACATTTGGATCTAAAAGAATAAACTTGGAAACCTTATGAAACTTACCAGAGATATAGATGAAATATTTTGGAGTTTCAAAAGAAAAAAAATTCTCCTTCCAGTCAAGTCACATGGAGAGGCTTCACTGACATGGCATTGAAGTTTATCTTAAAATTCAGGGCAGTTTTAGACCTTGGAATTTGAGGAGAGAGAGTTATACTAGAATGAGGAAATAGCCACCAAACAGACAGAGAAATGAGAAAGAAAGCCACCATGTGGAAGTTAGCTTATCTATCCTGGCTGTAAGATAGAAACTCAAATAGAATAATGGACATATTAAGGCAGAGGAGGTTGGCTGGGACCAAGTATGGATGGTCGTGATTTCTAGAAGTTTGATCTGTATTACATAGAGACGATGATAACTTGCTCCAGGTTTATAAGCAAAGCAATAACCCTTTTGAAGCTTGAATTTTATATCATCTAATTAGAATATTCATGATTGAAATATTCTCACATTGTGTTCATTAGCAATGTACCATTAACCTTTCAGTTAAAATTTTCAACAAAAGTTAATTTTTTTTAGCACTCCCATTTGCTCTTGTTCTGTGAAAAGATTAGCTCTTTTCTGGCTTCACTAATTTAAGGCTTCCTGCCATCTTCGATTTTTGTTACCCTCATTTTCTTTCCTCCTGGATATCTTCCATTTCCCCTGACCTCTCTCTTCTGCTCTCTATGTACCTTTCCATTTTTCAGTTATTCCACAAAGCTAACCAGGTCCCATGAAAGAAAGTGTCCAACTGGTGCACTTTGTTTAACAATAGCTTGCTATTTATGTAATGGATGTTGCAAGGTTTAGTTGGTTTTGTCATACATTAATTTTACCCTTATGGGAACTTCATGAAGTAAATGATATTTCCATTTTTGGGGGGGTTAGGAAGAAAACAGTTCAATGCACTTTGTACAATATAACCCAATAATTCCAAGCCATGCCTGCCAGGTTAAAAAAAAAAAAAAAAGCTGTGCATATTTTACTCTGCAGTAACAAAATTTATTTCTGAATCTTCAGAGATGTTATATAAACCTTATGTAACTCTAATTAAAGCAATGGCATCAACAACAATAAAGGGTTTTTTTTTTTTGTTGTTGTTATTGTTGTTTTTGTGGTGCTAGGGATTAAACCCAGGGCCTAACACATGCCAAGCAAGCACTCTACCACTGAGTTACATCCTTAACCCAACAATATAGTTTGGAGGAGGTTAAGCATGTAAATTTAGCCTTAGAAATAACAACTAATATTGGCCTATTCCCTTCCCGCAGTATACCATCCTGGTTAATTATTTAGAAATTACCTAGATCCAATCTATCACATTGACCTATATCCATTGATAAACATCAAATATTCTGGTTTTGTTTGTTAATTTGTTTGTTTTTGTCTAAAGGACATTGGAGAAGTACTGCAATATGAAAGCAGCCAAGAAATAACTTCAATAGAGAAGTTACCTTTCTGAGTAATACTCAGCTCAGGTCATTTTCCTTAGCAAAATGTTTAACAGATTTTTTAACACCTTACTTTACAAAGTTAACAAAATTTACTTAGTAAGAAATGAACCAAGCCTAAAACATTTTCACAGTTTATAAAAAAAAAACTGAAGAGTAAATATGGTATTAAATATCAAAGTATTTTTAAGAGCTTGCATTAGGCCTCCATAGAAATGTAAATGTACAGAATATTTGCCTATGCAATAATATGCAACAGATGAAAAAGTAGATAGTCTATGGCAAGGAGAGGTGATATATAGAAAAGGAATAATGTGATGCCAATGAACTTGGTAAAAATTCTGTAGTTCCTCGTTTGATTTACTAGAAATATGACACGCAAGTTCCTTAAATCCCGTGCCTTCATTTCCTAATCTACAAAAACAGATGGCAGTGGTTCACACTCTGTGTACATGATTATTGAGAAATTATAAATGGTTTGTAATTGGAGAGAGTGGAGGCAATGTTAATTATGAAGGACAGCCGTGAAAGTATTGACTACCATTATTATTAATAGAGAACCTGAAAATGAGGTCTAAGAGCATTTTCTTTAGTTTGAAAATTAAACAACCCAGTGTGGATGTCACAATGCTTGCAAAATCATCAAAAATGAAAAACTGCATTATCGTGGCTGACAATGCTCCTGGAATAGAGGCACCATGGAGACTCATCAAGCCCTTTCCCTCTTTCCCATGGCAGACATTAGGATTTCATTTCTCAGCCTTATTGCAATTAGGTGAGGCCCTGTAATTGAGTTCTGGCCAATGGTATATGAAAAGAAAGAAGTAGGCAATTTTTAAATATAACAAGGGTCCCATGGGATCCTCCATGCTCTCTGGTATTCCTGATATTCTGGGAAGATCCTAGGATAAATGATTCAGGGGATGACTACCCTGGCATTATGAGAGCCAAAAAATATAGGGATTCTGGGTTCTGTAATGACTGTACAGTATACAGCCCCTTTCCCCAAACTGGCATCCCCAAATTTGGATCATTCTATGAAACATAAACATATTTTCTTGTAAGCCACTTAAGATTTTGAAGTTGTCACAAGAACTATCCTAGTGTAACTGATACAGAAATGAAAGATTATTCAAATAGGAGTTGGGACATTTGGGTCCAAATTGCCCTTCTCATTCACTAGCTGTGTAATGTTAGGCAGTCTGTCTAATATCTTTGTATTTCTCTTCCTTTGGTTTGAAACTTCTATCATAAAAGTCACAAGATTTAAATAGTATGACATGCTTGAAACATAGGAAGGACCCACAAAGGATAATTAAACTCAATTTGACAATGATTTATTTAGTCAATACTTACAAAGCCCAGAGATATTTATATATGTAGTAAATTAATTAAATAATATTTTTAACAATAATGAAACTATTGAGTGGAATAGTTTGTTTTTCAATAGCACAGGTTGATTTCACAAAGATTGCAGTTCTCAAAAGTACTATGCACCTTTTAACAGCTTTCTCTAGATACATTGTATTGACACAGTAAAGAAAAGGAACATTTTTCTTTTTTTTTCCCTTATGTCTCTGCCCCAATTCACCCAATCTCTTCTCTAATAGAGTAGCCTATATTTAATATGCACAACAACTGCAAGTCATTAATTCTCTAAGTCTCTCCTAAATCAATCCTCTTGTTATGGACTAGAATTCTAATGTAGTTTTGGTAGTTGGAAAAGATGTGACATGGGAAAGATGCATATTAACTATCTAGATGAATACATTGTTTTTCCTTAGGAATTTGTATTTGAAAAATTGTTGTGAACAGATTGCTATCCAGGAAGGTTGTATATACTAGCTTAATCAATATAGAAATTCTATATATAAACACTTTTGTGCATGCATGTTTCACAGCTAATTGTCATCTGTTTTATAGAACAGGCTAGAACAAATTTCAAGTTTTTTAAAAATTTTAATGGGAAATAAAATATGCAACCAGTGAAATGCATTAAACATTAATGTAGAGTTTAACATTTGCTACTGAATAAACTGTTGTACAACAAGAAACATGACTGCCAGCCCCTCAGAAATCCACCCATGTGCTCCTTTCCAATTGAAATTCCTCTCTCTCCCTGAGATGAAACCATTCTTTTTCCTTTTCATGACAATGAATTCCTTGCCTCCAATATATTTTAATTCATCCTTATTGTGTTTTGAGGCTTATTTAATGGAATAATTAGTGTTATTATTTTCAGATTTTATTTTTTAATTCAACAATACATTTTTAGATTCATCTATGTTAATTGATGTAGCTATAGTTCAAGCATTTTTGTTACTATATAGCAATTACTTGAAGGCACATTTTTTATGCCTATTTTACTCTTATGGCGACTTGAGTTATTTCCAATTTGGGCCTATTGCAATTGTACTGCCAATAACATTTTTGTGATAGTCAACATTATTGCACTGTATGTTAAATTTGTTAAGAGTGTGGATCTCATATTACTATTTATAACAGCAAAATAAGATAAAGTAATAAAACAAAACAAAAATGTTTACATGTTTCTTGGTGGTCATGTGTATTGGATTACATAGAAGTAAAATTTTTGACTTAGAAGTACACAATTTACATCCACACAGAGAAATTAGGAGGGTCCAATTACTTTCCTTCCTTGCCAATACATGATTTTATCAACATTTTAAATTTGGCAATCTGTTGTGTATATTATCTTATTGCAGTTTTAATTTTATCCTGCCTTATTGATAATTAATTTAATAGCATTTTCATGTTTATGAGTAATTTACAGTTATTATTTGTGAAAACTGTATTCATATCTTTGTTCTTTTTGGACTAGATTATTTCTCTTTTCTTACAGATTTTCACAGTTGCTGTGTTTAGACTTGATACAGCTTTTTATTAATGTTGCAGATATTTTTCCTTATTTTTGACTTATCTTTCCGTTCTCCTCATGTTTCATATTATGAACAGAAATCTCTCTTGGTGGAATTCATTCTTGGTGTTCACATTCTTTGGGGCTGGATAAATGTATAGTGCCATGTATCCACTAGTATAGAGTTTCATGCAGATTATTTTCACTGGTCTAAAAATATTCTGTGATTCACTTACTCATTTTCCCTCCATTTGACCACTGGAGACCATGGGCTTTTTTACTGCCTCCATAGTTTTGTCCATTTTAGAATGTTATTTTGTGGAATCATTCAGAATGTAGGCTTTTCCCTTAATGACATGCATTTAAGTTTTCTTCATATCTTTAAATGGATTGATGTCACATTTCATTTTAGTCCTGAATAATATTCCATTGTCCAGAAGTATGACAGTTTATTAATCTACCCCTACTGAAGAATATCATAGTAATTTTCAAGTTCAGGTGATTATAAATAAAAGCGCTATAAATATATGTGAGCTATTTTCATGTGCACATAAGTTTTTATTTCCTTTCGGTCACTATCAAGGAGAACTTTTGATCTTATAAATTGATGTTTAATCTTTTGGGAAATTAACAAACTTTCCTCTAAGTTGTTGCACTTTGAATTCCCTCTAGCAACAAATAGTTTCTGTTTCTCTACATCCTTTTCAGCATTTAAGATTGTCAGTGTTCTGGATTTGGGCCATTGTAATGGATATGTAATGGTATCTCATTGTTGTTTCAATTCCCTGATATGTGGTGTTGAATATCATATTATTTGCCATCTGTATATCTTCTTTAGTGAAGTGTCTTGAGTTATTTTAAATTGGATTGCACTGCATTGCTGCAAGAATTTGTGAATAATTGCAACTTTTGCTATATTGAACCATCGAGTCAATGGAAATATGCTTTGGACTGAAGTGTGTTCCCCCCAAATCGTATCTTGAAGGAAGTCCTAACTCCCAGTATGATTCTATTTGGATAGAGGATCTTTAGAAAATAAATCAAAGTTAAATAAGATAATTACAGTGGATCCATAACCTGATAGAATTTTAGCCTTAGAGTAAGACTATTCCTCCATGCACATATAACAGGGAAAGGCTATGTAAGGACATGGGCAGGGGTGGAGAAAGCTGTCTACAAGCCAAGAAAAATGGCCCCAGAATGAAAGCTGCCTTAAAGCCATCTTGTTAAAGCTTCTAATGTTTAAGCTACACATCCTGTGGTATTTGGTGTTGGCAGCACAAACTAATACTGGTTTTAGTACCAGAAATAACACACTACTGTAATAAATACCTAAAATGTAGAAATTGTTTTGGAATTGGGTAGTGGATAGAGGCCAAAAGGGTTTTGAGATGAATGCTAGAAATATCATGTGACTTTATAATAAAATAATCCAAAAATATTAAAATATTTAAAAAATCCCATTTTAAATGGCATCAAAAATGATGTACTTGGGAATAAAATTATCAAAATAGGGTTTTTATACTATAGCTGGAAACAATATTGAAAGAAATTAAAAATTTCAATAAATGTAAAGAACTTTATGTTAATGTATCAGGGTATTTAGTATTGCCAAAAAAGATGGTATGTTCCAAAGTGGTCTACTGAATGAACACAATTCCTAGAAAAATTTCAGGTAGTTCTTTTGCAGAGACTAGAAAGGTGATGCTAAAATTCATATGTAAACACACAGTGAACTTCACCATAGATGAACTGTTAAAATGAATGAAAGTTTGACCTGGTTACTAGAAACAAATCCAGCAACAACAACAACAAAATCATTTTTGTATTCCAGCAATAACCAAAATAAAATTCTGCCAGATGTCATATATATATATATATATATATATATATATATATATATATATATATATATATATATAAATATCAAATGCCTAGAAACAGAAACTCTTGGCTTTAGAATCATATCTGCTGCGTAATCCTTCCCTGAAGGTCCTAGCCCTAAGGTTTTACCCCTGTGGTACTACTACCAAGGTTCTGGGTTTAAGTCATCTGCCTTACTGAAACCAGGTCAGTGGCCCTGATGACTTCTCAATTGCTTGTGGATTATTGT
Organism: Marmota flaviventris; assembly: GCF_047511675.1. Taxonomy (NCBI): domain Eukaryota; kingdom Metazoa; phylum Chordata; class Mammalia; order Rodentia; family Sciuridae; genus Marmota; species Marmota flaviventris. The sequence goes on along the minus strand of NC_092508.1, from coordinate 108,287,454 downwards.
TTAATAGTAGTAAAAAGATATGTACTATTTGCAAACAAATAATAGTGCATATTTTCAAACAAATATTTCTATAATCCCCTCCTGAGAAATCTAAGAAGTCTGATAGCCTTCATTCATTTCACCCTAGCTCTGTCGTCTTCAGTTCATTCTGGCTATACTCTGCTTAGAAAATTCATACACTTTTCACAGAGTGGTTTTCCAATCATTCCTTTACTGATTTCTTCAGTACTCATTTTCTCAATTATTTCAATATGGATAGGCTAATTTTCAAAATATTCAAATTTTTATTTCTTTTTGCCTAATAAATCATTCTCTTCTCGCATTTTATTATAATTATTCAGGAGTAACTAAGACAGTCTTCCTGAATTTTGGTTAGAAATCTCCTCAGATAAATACCCAATTTCATTGATTATAAGCCTTCCACAAAACACTAGAACACAAACATGATTTAGCTAAGTTCTTTGCCAATTTATAACAAAAATAAACTTTTCTCTAGTTTTCAAATAACATGTTCCTGATTTCTACTTCAAAACTCACCAGAATGGTCTTTAATATCCATGTTTCTTTTTTTTATTATATTTATTTTTTATTTTTGAGAGAGAGAGAGAATTTTTTGATATTTATTTTTTCAGTGGACACAACATCTTTATCTCATTTTTATGTGGTGCTGAGGATCGAACCCAGCGCCGCGCACTTGCCAGGCAAGCGCATTACCACTTGAGTCACATCCCCAGCCCAAATATATCCATGTTTGTATCAGCATTCTGTTCATAGTTATTTATATGTTCTCTAAGAAGATGCAGGGATTTTTTCTCCAGCTTTCCTCTATGGAGATCTCATGTGAATCAAACTTATATCCTGTAACACTGTTAACAATTTAATAGTTCTGATCGTTTTTTACTGTGTTTGTAGAATTTTCTATGTATAGATCATGTTATCTGATGGTTCACTTCTTTGTTTTGTATCTGAATTTTTTTTTTGTTTTAGTTTTCTTGCTTAATTTCTAATTCTTGCTTAATTGTACTGGTTGATGCTTCAGTACAGTTTTGAATAGAAGTAGTAAAATAGGATTTTTTTTTAACTGTTTCTTATCAGGAAGGCCTCAATACCGACAAAATTTTAGTATGGTGTTGACTTAAATTTTTCATATGTCTTATTAGTTTACATTCTTTTCTATATCTACTTAGCATAAAAATGGGGGATTTGAAGTGCTTTTTAATATGCATATCAAGATATTCATGAGGGTTTTTAAAAAATATTTCTTAAATATAGTGTACTGCATTAACTTATTTTTGTCTGTTAAACCAATCTTGCACCTGGGGGTAATATTACACTTGGTCATGGTGTATAATCCTCCTTATGTATTGCTAGATTTGGTGTGCTAGTAAATCCTTAGGTTTCCTTTCTGTCCATATTTATAAGGGTATTTATCTGTAGTTTTCTAAAGATATCTTTATCTTGCATGATATTAAAATCTCATAGAAAAATTTTAGAAGTATTCCTCTTCTAAATTTTGGAATGATTTATGAACGATAGATGTTATTTCTTCAAAATTATTATTGAATTCATTGGAGAAGTCATCTGGGCTTAGAATTTTACTTATGTGAAATTTTAAAATTTCTAATTAATTTCCTTATTATCATCTATTCAGATATTTAAATTTGTCTTACGTCACTCCTGGTAGTTTGTATGTTCTCGAAATTTCTTTTCCACTTCTAATACATTATCAAATTTTTAGCAGAGAGTTACTCATAGTCTTCCCTTACATTCATTTTTAAAACTTCTTTCTGTAAGGTCAAAAGTGATTTTAAAAATTTGCAGTTCTTTTTCTTGTTCAGTCTAGATGATCTTTCTTGTTTTATTCATATTTAAAAAAAAACAATTTCTAGTTTCATTGACTTTTTTTTAAATTTTTATTTTCTGTTTCATTTTAATTTATGCTCTAATTTTTACTATTTCCTTCATTAGCATTATTTTAGGTCTATTTGTTTCTCTATTCCCAGTGTCTTATCTTGGAAAATGTTTTTTCTTCTCTTTCCATATTTCTATGAGTGTGTTATAGTTGTATATAATGATGGGATTTGTTATGACATATTTGTACATGCATACAATATAACAGTGTAATTTGACCATTATCACATCTCAGCACTCACTCCCTCCTTCCTACTCCTATCCCTTTCCTTTGCTGATCTCTCTTTGATTTTCATGAGATCTTTTCCCCCAGCTTTCTGGAAAATTAGAGTATTTATTTAATATCTTCAATTTTTTTTTAAAATACAGAGTTTCTGGCTATCAGTTTCTCCCTGAGCACTGCTTTAACTATATACTTTAAATTTGGCATGTTGTTTCTTTATTTCCATTTATCTTATAACATTTTCTATTTTTCTTTCTCTGAGTGCTTGTTTAACTAGAAACATGTGTTGTTATTATTTTTTAATGTCCACATATTTGTGAACATTTAAAAATGCCTTCATACTGACTTCTAACTTAGTTTCATTATGGTTGGAAAACAGACATGATTTTAATTCTTTTAGATTTCCTTTTGAGGTTTTTTTTTCTTTTTCTTTCTTTTTTTTTTTTTAATGATAAAAGATATGGGCTACTCCCAAGAAGGTTCCATGTGCATTAGAGATCACCGTGAGTTTTTCGTTCATGGGTAGAGTGTTTTGTACATATTTCTAATTCTAAATAGTTCATAGTGTTGTTCAGGTCTTCTACTTTCTTGCTGATCTGCGTAATATTTCTATTCATTATTACAAAAGAAGTTCCTATGTTACCAACCACTATTATTGAATTGTCCATTTTTGTCTTCTACTTGGAGAAACCTTTGACTCATTTTTTCTGAATTTTTTTATAGACAAATATAAGCTCATAACTGTTATAGATTTCTGGTGGATTGATGCTTGTGTCATTGTAGCCTACCTCTACATCCCTACTAAGACTTTTTTTGTTTTACAATAATTTTTTTTTATCTCAAATCATTATAACAGCTCTCTCATGGTTGCTATTTGTAAGATACAACTTTTTCCATATTTTATTCAATCTATTTGTATCATTAAACCAAAAATATGTCAGCCCTATAAAGCATAAAATTATATTGTTATGATTTTATCAACTCCAATAAAATCTCAATTTAGATTGGGTTATTGAATATGCTTATATTTCTTGTTAATATTGACAAGAATATTATCTGTTCTTTTTCTTTTTGCTTTCTGTATGTCTTGTGTATGTTTGTTGTTCTACCCCTCCTATTCTTTTTTGTTTTCATTCAATAAATATTTTTCTAGAGAAACATTTTAAGCCTTTTAATGCTTCAAATATTTTTCAGTTACTTTTATAGTGATTATTTTATGGCTCACAAAATATATATTTTACCTTATCAGAATTTACTTTAGATTTTTAATATTTTAATTTCAATGGGTTAGATAACTTTCAATCTTATAAAACCTCTTTTACTCCTTCCCTCCATTTTGTGATGTTTAATATTTTATCATCAATTATGGTGTTTTCTATTAAGCTTTTATCATTTTGTAAACAAAGATATCAGTAAATTGCTTCCTCTCTTTCTTTCTTTCTTTCGAGTGGGAACCAGGGATTGAACTCAGCATCACATAACCACTGAGTTACATCCCTAGCCCTTTTTAATATTTTATTTAGAGACAAGGTCTCACTGAGTTGCCTAGTGATTCACCATTGCTGAGGCTGGCTTGGAACGTGTGATCCACTTGCCTCAGCCTCCTGAGCCTCTAGGATTACAGCCACGCGCCACCAAACTTGGCATTAAATTCCTTTCTATATTTTTAAAATCTGCAATGAATATTGAGTTTTAACAAATACTTGTTCTACAGATATTGAAGTGATCATGCAATTTTATTCTTTACTCAGTGTGGTGAATTATCTTGCTTGATCAACATTTCATTTCTAAAATAAATATATATTGATCCTGATGAGTTATTCTTTTCACATGTTGTTGGAAATAGTTAAATATATTTTACTCATAATTTTTCATCCATATTTTTAAATGAGTTTTATTAAATGATGCATGTTGTAATTTAGTATGGAATTCATATTACTGGCAACTTGAAATTTTGTATTTTTTAAAAAAGTTTCTAGAAGTATCAATAAGCATGGTACAACTTTTTCCAAAAATGTTTGGAATATTTCTCTCATGCTGCTATCTTAGCTAGAGTTTTTTGTCAAGCAAATATTTTTAAATAAGGCATTTAATGGTTATTAATAGTTTGCTATTCTGTCCTTTGTCTCTTTCAATATGTTATATATTTTTAGGAATTTGTCTATTCCACTTAAATTTACAAGTATAAATTTTAAAATTTTCAAAGTCTAATTATATAGCTTGCTTTTTCTTGTTAACATATGTTGTATTTAAGCAGATTTTGATGTGAATGTGGATTCAGGTACATATCGGCTATGGGAAATTAGACAATTAATCTCTCAGACCTACATTTTTAAATCACTTACATGAATAATTAATTAACAATGCCTACTGCATTCCTGGTGGTGGGTTTTCTATATGAAAGACACCTGATGGTATAGATCATCTAAAATTCCAGGTAAAATGTGTAGATAATTCTTTAACTGGAAGTGAAATGAAGACATTCTCAAATTGTACCAAAACAGAGAGTCCATTTTGACCTTGAGGCATCTGTGAATCTCTAGTAGCTTACAAATCAGGTATACAAAGCCGAAAGCCAAATAGTATGAGAACTCACACCACAGATTGCATAAAAGGCAGATTTCCTAAACCTCAACTTTCTCAATGGAATCCTAGAAAAATTTCTGCTATTCAAAGGAAGTGTGTACACATAAGTATTTTTCTTAGTCTAGATCCTCACTTAAGCAGAAAAGAAAAAAAGAAATGGTTCTTTTTGAAAAATTGTACCTAAATGTCATCAGTCATGGCATTGGGGCTAGAGTTCACAGAATGGTTGTATTTTGGAAAAAATCAACAATTCAAGTCATCCTTTCTGTTTAGAGCTGACTGTGTCCCTTGTCAGCTGAGAGAAGCAAACACAAGGCTTCTGTTAGAAATGCTTTCAGTTAGGTCTCAATGTCTTCACAGAGCAAGTTCTAAAGGACATACATTTATGCATATGTGTATACATACCAGGTAACACCTAAGAGTCAGCAGACACAAAGAATCTCGGAATGTGAACTGCAGACTGAGAGATTGCATACACTGAGTATGAAATATATGTAGTTCAAGAATTAGATGACTATTTGAGGAAGCCGGAGCTGCCATACTATGATTTTGCTGGATCCTAGGCACTTTTACTTTTCTCCATAAATATAAACACTGGTTTTAAAATAAAGCATTTTTGTGGGCTCTTAATGGCTCCATGAACCCTAGTAACTATGCCCACTGTATCTAAAGCATAACTTGAATCTAGAGGAAGCAACAAGATTTTATCAATAGCCAGTTTTGGAAGCCAACCAAATAGAACTTCCGGATTTTAAAAGACTCAGTTAAAAACATTAAAATCATAGTAAATGGAGCCTGATAAAAAAATTTGATAACAAATTAAACACAGATTAAAATATAGTTACTGTTGTAAAATTAAAGATAGATTCTTCTAATCTAACAACACAAAAATAAATAATAAAACACAAAGCAGAGATTAAGAGACATGGAGCAAAGCTCAAGAAAGAAAATCAAAGTTCCAAGATGATAGACTAGAAAGAAGAGATTGTACAATGGCTGGGAACTTTCCAGAATTAGTTAAAGAAATAAATCCTCATATTGAGGACTATCAATGAATCCCTCAGGGTATACTAGTAGGTCTCAATGAAAATAGATAGAGATTATTCTTACAAAGTAAATGGCAAGGTAAATTTATTTAAATAAGAGCATATAATTAAAAAATGAAAGTAAAGGATGTCCTTAGCATTCTCAGGAACACTAAATTAAAGCAAAACTGGCCAGAACTAAAAGTTGGATAATGTGACTGTTACTCAGCCAAATGAATTATCCATTATAATTAGAATTAAGAATTCAACATGGCACAATTTATTAGATAACCATCAATCGATAACAACCAGCAGGTGAACATTATCTAAGAAAGTATTGAAGGCTCACTTTATAGGATGTAATATGTATTAATTAACTATAGTTTATTTACATGAAAATGGAGATTTATTTTGCCAGGTTGTCCTGCTATCTTTCCTATATCTAGTGAAATCTCACTGTTCGATGTAGGCAGGAATTGTGTTATTTATCTTGGCAGAAAGTAGTTTCAATATATTTTCATTTGTTGCCTATTTTAGATAGTGCAAAACTCTATTTTGCTTACAGCATCTCTTCAGACTTACCAAAGCCTCTGAGTAAACTGTCTGCCCTTTATTCTGGAATTAATATTTTGTTGTTATTCTTAGCAGAGAACATCTGCTTTGCACCTCAGCATTCTTTATCCTTTTGTCAATTACTGAGATTCCAAAGAGGCACATTTTTCTTTCCTTGAAAATTGATAATTTCTTTAAAAATGCTCATAGAATCCCATGCCTTTTAAAATGCTCTTACCTATTTGTAGAATTTTAAATCTCCAAGAGACCTTAGAAATAATTTAGTTAGCCTTCTCATTTTACATCTGATAAATCTGAATGATGAGGCTATTTGCTCAAGGTCACCTAATGTTTCAGAGACATGCCCAAATTTAAAACACATTTTTCTCATTTTCAATCTTATAGAGCTTTTACTACATTCTGATTTTTTAAAACTGGGCCACCCCAAGGCATTAGACACTTATTTTGAGCCTAGAACTGTGCAGTGTGGGAGAGGGGATGCTATAGAAAAGCTAATTATATATAATCCTTGGAACTTGGAACATTTCCAAAGATTTGCCCATTGAAAATTCTGGAGCAACAGTCTTTAAAAAGAAATACTAAATATCCATCTTTTAAAATATATTGGCTTGTGCTAAAAACGGATTCAATACTATTTGGAAGATAAGACTTAAATTTTAATAAGTTTATTGAACTTTAATTTGATCTTGTTTTTTTCCTAAAATAATCTGAAGTTTTTTCCTTTGACCTCCTGTTCCCCCATGTAGAAAGTAAAAGATTGAAGAAGTGTATTGGTTCTTCCTATTCTTTAACACTCATATGTATAGATAAGCAATTTAATTTTTGTATATATGCTTCACTCAGTAGTTAGGAACTTCTCATGAGTAAAGGAATATACTTAGTAAGTTCTCTCTTCCTTCAAGTAACTACTGTATTGTTGGTGCAGACTATAAGTTAAATGAAAGTTTGAAATAGACCACTTTTTACCTACTATTTATAAAAAAAATCTTCACCTTTGATTTTATTTTTAACTTTTTATGCTAATTATTTATTTTTTCAATTTGTATTTTTGAATGTCTTTTTATTGTCAAGGTAGCAAATTCTAACCTTCAAAGAAGATGTGCCATCTGTTTTCAAATGATTGTGTGAACATATCCCCAACAAACTCACTTACTCATCTATTCTTTAGCTCAGTGCTAAGCACTAAGAAAATAAAATAACAAATGGCAAAGGGGATCTTTTTCCTCCTGGATCACATGTGCTAGATGAACAATAAATAGGTAGCAAATTGAATCATTGAGCCATCGTTGCAAGGCTTCATGAAGCCCATTACGAGAATGCAGGCAGCACATTTAGAGAGGATGCTCAGGAAAAGACTCTCAGGAGTAGTGACAGGGATCTGGGGTTCAAATGACAGCCATGCCAGATCAAAGGAAAAAGCCATCTTAGCAAAAGACTTACATGGAAGTAATTTTAATGGCCACAGAATTGAGGGGTTAGATCACACCAGCTTTCTGGGACATGGTAAGTCGGCTACTAGAGAGGGAGGATTGAATTGTTTTAATTAGGTAAGCAACAGTGAAATTAATGCTCACATGAATTAAACTTGATGTTCTCTGGAGAGGAGATGGTAGAAAGAATATATAAACAAGGAATGTCTTAGGGGACTGGGAGCAGCTTCAGTGAGACATGTGATGACTTTCATTAGGTCATCTGATTTCATTTTAATTTTTTCAGGAGTAATAGTTTTATGTTTCTGCGTAGTTAGGGTTGTAGGGGTAATAGTTTTATGTTTTTGCATAGTTAGGGCTTTCTGAGAATATTGTACTAAAACTTGGACCAATAATTAAAAGGTGAGCTTTAGAAGTTAAATTATGATTGAATAAATAGTGATAGGACATCTGGAGGGATACCCCTACCTGCCAATTTGGATATATTTATCTTATCATCCTCCTGGAGATGTGCATTAACATTCCAAAGAGTTAGAAATAATGAGCTACTCAAATTTTTATTTGGTTATACTAAGGAGTGAACAGTTTCTTTCCATCTCTGAAGAGAGGAGGCAGGTCAGCTTTTCTCCCTCTCTACAACTACCCAGAGTCATATTTTCCTGATTCCTCATTTACCATACATATCCTAGAGTGGAAAATGGCAACTACCTTACCAAGAGTTGGAGCAAAGTAGACCTAGTGCAACTCCTGCTATGAATAATAATAATTATTGTCTATGCTCTAGAAAACCCTATGTTACATTCATGGCAATATCACTACATATAAATGTTAAAAACATAACAGTAGTTTCTTATGGGTGACAAAAAGTGAAATCAATTGAAATGTGTGTGTGTGTGTGTGTGTATATATATATATATATATATATATATATATATATATATATATATATTAAAGTTTTCTTGCATCATTTCTCTATATATATATTGAAGTTATTATAAAGGAGTAAGCCTGGCATCTCAGTACCCTGGCTTCAGGTCTCTCCATCTCGCACAAGTAACTACCATGATGCCACCTCTAGTTATGTTAAATTCAACTTAGTAGACTTTCCTCTCAACAAGATAATATAGCCAAAACCTGTAGAAATAAATAATTCAGGTTCACATTGCTTCTGATGAATCACTTCCAAATTCACTGTCCCTAAATAGCCCTTACAGTGTCTGTTAGGATTCTGGTAGTTGACTGGCATAGGTGGCATTCCCATTTGATTTCTTGCTACAGTTACAACCAGGTAGTATTTGATCTGGAGGTATCTGAAGAGACTTCTACCATATTTTCAGTGTCTTGGCTGAGGTGGATCCTAGTTGGGTATTCCTTTCTCCTCATGGCCTTTTCATAAACTTGAGCTTCCTAATAGCCTAGGAATATCAGGATAGGAGTTTTCTCTGAGAAAGATAATTTCTCCCCATGTCCAAAGATACCTAAGGGGAAGCTACAGTGCTTCCTCTGGTCTAATCACAGAAGTCACATAATGTTAGCATTGTAATAATTCATTGGGCATAAAGTCATAAGTTAGTCCAAATACCAGGATTTGTAGGAATAGACTCCATCTCTCAATGACTTTTTTATAGAGTGATGGAAAATATTAGTAGTATTTATCTTGGCAACAGTCTACCATATTCTCCTGAGCATAGTCTGATCTGAATGGAAAAGCATATTTTATTTTCTTCCATACTTCAACCCCAATCAGAAGTGCTGACCAGATATAATGAATAGTGGACTTAAAACTAAAGTATAATTAATAAGGCTGACATGTGCAGAGGCTAATATGTCTGACAGAACCTGCTTTGGTCATAATTTCTCCATCTCTATGTAAGCTATCACGATTATAAGAATTGAAAATCAGCCATACTTTTTATTCTCTCCTCACTTGTTAACTGTGGTGGTTTTTCATATGTATCCTTTAAAGAGATATTCCACAGAGTGCATAAGCTCCCAAGTCTACTCTAGCATGGTGGTACTCAAACTGTGGTTTGGGTACCCATGGAGTTACTACCATTAACCAATAGTGATGCAGGTAATCATGATGACAGATAAAGATTTCTTATCAGAACATCTATACCAAGCATTTTAAAGTATCTTATTTCCAAATTTTTATACGTATTTTTTATTATTATTATTATTATTATCATTATTATTATTTTTGTTTAAATACCTTTGTTTTATTTATTTTTATGTGGTGCCGAGGATCGAACCCAGGTCCTCACATGTGCTAGGCAAGTGCTCTACCACTGAGCCACAACCCCAGACCCTGCATATTTTTAATTATAACTGGTTGGCTTGACAATGCACAGTTGTTCATAATATTCTTTCTTCCAATTTACTGAAAACACGAAATACAAAAGCAAACAAATAAATAAATTTCTTCACCAAATTTAATGCTACTCTGAAGTTTAAAAATTCTCTTGGAGATATAAAATCCACCAGGACATAAAACAAAGGAGAAATTAAAATACTGAAATAAGAAATATGCATTTTAATATCCAATTTAGGTACTACAATTTATAGGTTTTTCTGTACTTTCCTGACTTTATATATATTTTGATTAGGAATGAAACTCGTTGGAGAGGAAGTATTTTTGCCTATTTGGGGGTGCTGGAAGTCATACAGTTGAGGTAACATAGTTTAGTGATTCTTTGAAATGTAGGTGAAATGTTTTGGAGGACTACTATATTTTTACAGCAACTACATAATGAATTTCAGATATCATGTGTTTAATTCAATTAAAATACAGAGCTAAAATCTTTTATCAAATCGGATCATGAAATATTATATCAATTATATTCATTAATGTTATTACATTTTTTGTAATAGTTTCTAGCCACTATGCATAAGATATTATTAATTTAAATTCATAATGAATATGTTGAGATGTCAACCTAAAATTATGTGGGGGAATACATAATTTTATCAAAATTCTAGTAGGGGGTTAAATGAACACAATGAGTTTGGCAACTTCTACTTTATTTTCTATAATTTTAGTCATCTGGCTTATTTGTTATTAGTTTGAGTTTACCTTGAGACTGGGTCATGTTGTTTCCAGGATACTGTCTGTTTCCCAGGGCTATATCCCAGAAGCCTACCCCAATGCCTCACATCTGGTAGTTTCAATGAGTGCATCAAGCATACACACGTATGAATGAGTGTATGCATGGCCAAAGGGACACATACATAGAATGCAGTGATCTTTTCCTTCTTTAAACTTCTATTGATTTTTTTCTTATGAGCCACTTACACTAGAAATTTTGGAGGTTTAGTACCTCTATTACAATGTCAGTTTGCAAAATGCTAGAAATATATCAAAAGAGTGTATATGCTACATGTTATTTCATTTACTCTTTGATTTTTAAAAAACAGCTTTATTAATGTATAATCTGCACACCCTAAAGCTAATCCTTTTACTTTTCAGTGTAAAATTCAGTGGTTTTTAATATGCTCATGGGAGAGTACAATGATAGCCTTTATCTCATTCTAAAACATTTTCAGCACCTGAAAAAGAAACCCCATACTCCGGAGCAGTTACTTCCCTCTCAGGTTAAGCAGCTACTAATCTCTCTCTCCGTAGATTGGACTTACTTATGTAAGTGGGCCAATATAATAGGTAGTCTTTTGTTACTGGCTTCTTTCTTTTAGCATAATGCTTTTCAAGGTTAACTTATATTATATCATTGTATCTGCATTTTGTTTTTAAAAATTGCTGAACAATATTCCTTTTTGGTGACACACCACATTTTATTTACATATTCATTGGTTGTTGGGCATTCAGGTTGTTTTTGACTCTTATGTCTAATGTCATACAATAACTTTGTGTTTAAAGTTTTGGGGGACTACCAACTGTTTTCCCAACTGGCTGTATCATTTTACAATCCCACCAGCAATATGTAGTGGTCCATCACTTTGCTAAACTTTGTTATTTTCTCCTTTTTATTTATTTATTTATAATTTTTTAATTATAGCCATTTAGTAGACAGGTGAATTTGATTTGCATTTACCTAATGATTAGTGATATTTAATATAAATTCATGAAGTAATTCACCATTAGTACACACTTTCTTGTTTTAAGAAAGTGTTCTTCAAATCTTTAAATTAGTTTTTTTTAATCGTTAATTTGTTAGAGTTCTTTTTATACTCAATACAAGTTTCTCATCAGTATTTTGACTTATGTTTTCTCCCATTCTTTAGTTTTTTTCCCCCTCCATTTTCTTTTCTTTTGGGTGGGGAGGGGTACCAGTGATTAAACTCAGGGTCACTTAAAAACTCAGCCATATCCTTAGACCTATTTAAAATTTTTAATTTCAAGACACGGCCTTGCTAATTTGCTTAGGGCCTCATTAAATTGCTAAGGCTGGCCTTGATATTGCAGTCCTCCTGCCTTAGCCTCCTGAGCCATTGGGATCATAGGCATGTCCCACTGTGCACAGCTTCTCCATTTTTGTTAGAGTCTGTAAACAAGTCAAGATGGCGCCTGGCATTTTGCAGAGGGAGTAGTTTGTGAAGTAACGCCAGGGAGCCATTAAGTGTGGAGATTCCTTATTGGTTGACTGCTGTATCTAGTTTATGTTAATTAAGATAAGCTGTGTGGAATGTATACATACCACTCCTGTCCTACAATAAACGGCTCCCACTCCTGCTGTATCAATGTACACAAGTTCCTCGTCACCCCCCGGTTATTTTGCTGCAGCCGGACTGCGGCACATTTTCATATTGTATAATTTGCAGCATAATTTTTTTTTAAAGCTTAGATTCAATCCAGTCTGTTTTTCTGTTGTCACGTGTACTTTTGTTGTCATATCTAAAAACACTACTTGATTTTTAACTAACTTATTGAAAATAAATATAAATCCCTGCCATGCTCATTCACTACCCCTGTGCCCCCACCAACACACACACACACACACTCACACACACACACACACATACACACTCACACACACACACACTCACACACACACTCACACACTCACACACAGATGCATAAATGCAAGCCCTGCAGACCTCCTCAGACCTTCAGCTGGAACTGCCATGTGATTTATCTAAAAAAAAGTTCACAATAGAGCTGAGTCAGCAGAAATCCCTTTCTTACTACTCAGTTGAGACCCACAGTTGTTTTGCAAAAGGGCCCTTACTTTAAAAAAACAATGAATTAAAGAAAGAAAGGAAAGCGTGAAGTAGTAGAGAAAACAAAACCTCAGGAGAGCATAAATGCTGGAAATATTACCGAACAATGACTAATCTGAGATACAACCTACAAATATTAGAAAGCACAAAAGCACAGTGTGTTTCAGGAAAGGAAAGAAGACTGGTCTGGTAGAAGAGACACCAGACCAGGGGTTGAAAGATGAGGTATCCATAGGACCATATGCTTCCCACCACTAGGGCAACAACACAAAACAGGGCAAAAAGCAAAATCCAACAGCCTCTGTCAGAGTGAAATTAATGGTAAATATAAGATTCCAAAGAGCACTACTTGTCATACTTTAGTGTACATACAGATCACCTGTTTAAAACAGGCCCCAATTCAGCAGGTATGTGGTGAAGACATCAAAGCCCATGTTTTTAGCAAGCTCCATGTGATGCTGATTCAGCTAATGTCCACGACCATGCTTTGAATCTCGTGGCTGTGGAAGAGAAAAGGGAATAAGATTTCATTCCCTCCTTCAGAAGGCGATAAAACAGTTCACTTTTTGATCAGGCTGTTTGTGGGATGACCTTTTTTGCATGTGTTAAGTCTTTAAAGGTCAGATCTGTTTTCTTCTCACCAGCTGTGTGGGAATTGCTCATCCTGCGCTTCTTGTGTGGGGTTTAATTATGTAAGGGAACCAAAAAGTTTCACAATAGCTTGGAGAAATCTCTTCTAATAGCATCTAACACTTAAGGGTTCAAACCAACTCTGAATGGGTGAGCTTGGAGAGGTAACAATCTATTGTTTTTTTTTTTTTCAGTTCAGGGTGAGGAATGAGAACCTAGAAACAATCTCCCTCAGAGCCCTTTTGCTGTGTGTGTGTGTGTGTGTGTGTGTATGTGTAGGGGGTGGGTTTAGACCTCATTACAAGAACAAAGGCACCCTTTTGGGAAAGACTTCTTCCAGTGGACCACTAAAAGCATTCACAGGCCAGTGTAGGCCTAATTGGAAAACCAAAAATCTTCCCTCAGCAGTTGAGGTGAACACTTTAACAAACTCTCCAGAGTGTCTAGTGCATACTAAGGACAGTACTGGTTTCCTGGTTACAGAGATTAGTAAATTGCTGATGCCTAAAGCAAGCAGCATTCTGGGGCGACTGAGAAATGAATTGCACCATAGTAATGAGGTGGTGAAATCAGAGGTTTGAGATTAAACTTGCTTCACTGCTTCTGCTTGCAAGTGTGGTTTGCACAGACTGCAGGTCTCTGTAGCCAACAAGTGTTGCACCTCTGAATGGTAGGCCAGGACTGAAAGGAAAGTGACCACAACACTCGGAGCAACCAAAAGATCTTTATTGCAGCAGTGCAACAAAGAGAAAGGAAAGAAGGAAAGAGAGAGAGAGAAAAGAGAAGAGATGAACAGGGAGAGAGCAAGAGCAAGAGAGAGACAGAGAGCGCGCGTAAGAAAGATAAAGAGCAAGAGAGAGAGAGCAAGAGAGAAAGAGCAAGAGAGAGGGAGCAAGAGAGAAAGAGCAAGAGAGAGGGGGGCCTGGCAGGAGGGAGTTTTTATAGCCCAAATCTAATGGGGCCTCTGGGTCTGCAAGCTGCCTTGTTGGCCCAAGGGGGGGGGGGGTTAAGTGTTCAGCCTTAAACAGGGTTGAATGTTCAGACTTGAGGCAAACAGGTGATAAAGGACCAGATAGAGGGGGGTTTGAGTGCGTGGGCTATCTTGCAGCCAACATCTGTTCAGCCTGCCCTGCAGGCAACACAGTTCAGCCTGCTCTGCACCCAGCATTCCTCCCTTTTTGTTTTTCTAAGTGACACAGGGGATGGCGTAAAGTCCTCTGGCTTCTTCCTGCTTAATGGTGGGCGCGTTAGACCTAGAAGGGGAAGTGGAGGAATGTTCCGGGGACAGGTCTGAGAACACCAGGGCAGAAATAACACTCAGTGGCTACAGACAACTACTGTGGTAGGGGTAAAGTCCATAAAAGTTCCTTGAAGCCACAAGTCCTCGATGGCAGCAAACCAGTCCTAGATGGAGGAGATTCTTGGTATCAGCCACTGGTCCTGTAGCAGGGACTCTAGGAAGTATTGGAGGTGGCTTGGTTGAATCCAGTAATGTTAAGGGTGACAGCCTGATTGCAGCCAGTGGAAGGGCAATCGCCTTGACCCATAAACTGAGAGTGGGTGGTGTCATGTCGCTTGGATGTAGAAGCAGTATCTGTGGTTTGAGATAAAAACTTGAGAGAGAATAATGATTAGTAAAAGAAGAAGAGGGTTGGCGAGAAATTTTGAGTTTGGTGGGCGTGGTGGAAGTCCAGGACTGGACATTTGGAACAAGTGCCTTTTTAAGGTGGGAGACATGGTGGTACCAGGGGGAGTTTAGGTTTGATGCTTCCTTGTGGGGATACTGTAGAGCAGACAGAATAAGCAGAGTGGATGTGCTGGAGAGTAGTTCTCATTCCTAGGAAGTGAAAGAGGGGTTGTGAAAATTGGAAAAAGGGTTAGAGAGGGTTTTAGATGGGCACAGAGTCTGTGGAGCCAGAGGAGTTGGTCATGAGTCGTAGGTGTCCATCTTGGGCATCAGGGCTGATAGTCTTAAAGAAGTAGTTGATTGACCAGCTTGTTGGTGAATTTGTGTATCTGATCTTGCATGAACTTCTGTAGGCAATTTAATAGACATGGTTCTATTAGGAGAAACATAGAGAGGACTAATCCTGTGGGGGGGGAGGAGCCAAGGCCATACTTAACTGAGCATTCCCCATGGAGCCTGTTGGCTTAGTTGCTGTCTTCTCTTTTCTAGCTGTTCTTGTCCTTCATTACTCCCAGGAATGACTGGTTTTGGCTTAACTGGTTTTGGTAGGTGTTTAAGACCAAGTTGGTCAAAATTGACTTTGTTTCTATCTATTGTTAAGAGTCAGCTGAGTTCCCATAGGGGTCGCTCATGGGGGAACCTGAGAGCAGCTTCTTAGTTCTGCTAGTGCCATTTGCACTAGGATGGGTCCAGGTCTTGCTTGACCTTGTGGCTTCCCTTGGAAGCATCAGGGATGTCTCCTGTCTCCAATGACCCTCCTATTCACAGCAAATGCACTGATTGGCTTTTCATTCTCCAGTGGTCTCATTAATCTCCCTGATCAGGAGGTTATGTGGCCCAGACTTGCAAAGCTCTTTAGAGAAGTTCCCTGTTCCCTGGATTCAGACTGACTCAGAGGGCCAGAGCTAAATATTGGTTTTCTTGGCCATTTTAATTTAACTTTAAGTCTTGATCATAAACATCCAGCAAAGTCAGTTTCACCCTAAATTAAGAGTATTGGGCTTTAGCTGAAGTCTGGCCTACTTTGGAGTCATTCTTACATGTAGTAAGATGGGAAGCACAGCCTTATCCCAGGTAAGGCTAAGATTTATAAATCTTAGGTAAAGTGTTCTAGTATTGAAGCTGATCTTTTTTTTTTAAATATTATTTTATAAAATTTACATATATTGTTGATGTCACATGAATACTAGGTAATACAGTATATTACATTTAAATTGTACCCAGTGTATAGAACTTTATATTAATCTTATTGATAACAGGTCCAGTTATAAAACATTAAATGATATAAATAAATCTCCGATATGTTATTTTTATAAGCCTAAAATAACCATGCAACCTTTTGGAGAACACCAGCTTGATATAGTTTTTTAAAGCTTCTATCTTAATGACATATACCTGGAAAATATGAATACATTTAATATACAAAGAAGAGTAATAGTACCACAATTACTACTGATGTTTTTATATTGATCAAGTTTAGCTTTTAGAGAAATAACATATTACAATATTGCAAAATAACAGTTGTTGTTTAACCATAGTTGTATATACAGACCTTCTTTAGCACTTACTTAAACCCTCTTATTTACTTAATAGACTCTCTTATCCAGAAACACATTTTCCTTCTATTAAATCCATACCTAGAACCTTCTAATTTCTGTTTCCTATCTGTTAACTCTTTCTTTTACATTTTTAAATAATCCTTATAAATTTCTGAACTTAGGCAAATTATTTCATTTTAATAAGAGATATTTTGTTATTTGCAGCACACAATTAATCACATCTGTTGACCATTTCATGAAAACATGAACAATGTTTAAGTATATAGAATTATACTGTTGTAGGAACAGACAAGGCAAGGCACCTAAGATAGCACTGAAGATAGGGAAATAGTTTTATTTGGTTGCAGCCGGATTTAGAGGGCACATCTTCTGCTGTAATCAATTAATCCCCTGAACCCCAAGTTTATGTTGTTTCAGAATTTTGTACCCAACATGTAAGGGAAGGGGCTCAGAAGTTCGCAGTCTGCAGAAGTTCACAAAAAGCAGTTTTTTTTTTTTTTTTTCCCTCTGTTCTGGGCAAGTTAACCCTTTAAGGACACTTGGGAGGGGGAGAGCTTTTTCTTCCCTTTCTCTCCTCTTCCCCCCACCCTCCCCACCCCTGCCAGCTGTTATCATGGAGCCCATTTGGTAACTTTATTAGAAATGTAGACTTCTCTGTGAAGCCCCAGCTCAAAGCCAGTGGCCTTGTTTTACATATTTTGTGAAAAACTAGTAAGGGGGTGTCTAGCTTTTTGAGTGCTGATTTTTCCAGCCAGTGACCAAGTAAAACAGGGCAACAGGAAAATAGGAAGTTTATCTACATTGAACTTTTTGTAGAGATTTTTTTTGCTAAAAGTCCTAAAATCAGCCATGGTGAAGATTTCTGGAGAAGGTCAGTTAAGTCTTTTCTGTGGGCCTGGTAGGGAGGGGAAGACAGGAAGGTGGGGCTGAGAGCAGCTTGGTGGATCTGAGAATGAGGAAGGAGTGATGTAAAAGAATAGGATTTTCCCTAGCAAGGAAAACTTGAGCAGTAGAACAGGTAGAGCAGAGGGGAGGATGGGAGTGAGTATCCCAAAAAAGCCTGTAAGGGACAATTCTTAGTAACCTGTTTTCAGTGATGACAAAGCAACTTTAAAGGCCATTTTCACCAGATCTCTGATAGGGGTCCAAGGGCTCTGCTCAGCTGGTTTGAGCTTTGGGTTAGCTGGTAAGAGGACCTGGTGGGACCTGGTGTGGGCACTGACAGAAGAAGAGAGGAGTGAGTGGGTGAAGGGATTCCTTCAGTACTTGCTACCTCAGAAAAGAGGCAATGTTTTGAGGAAAAACAGTTGTTTAGGTTTTTGATCTAGTGAGTGGAAAGGAGAAGTCACTTCAGGTGGGGGAGACAGTGGAGGGGCTGGGGCAGAAGGTTGAGGGTGAGGACCTATTTGAGCCAGGCGATAGGGTGGAAATTTATCAGTAGGGTCAAAAGTAGTGGATGAGTCCGGAGGAGGAGGAGATTGGGGATCAGTGGTTGTGGGTGTTGGTTTGCAAGCTAGAAGAATTTGCAGAGGTCTGCAAGAGGTGCAGAGAGCACAAGCAAGAAGAAAGCTTTCATATAGCAGCTTTTTACCCATTTTTTCGAATGCTCACAGTAATTGCAGAGATCCCTTAGAATGGAGGGATCCAGGGACCCAAAAGGGGGGCCATCTGCTTTGGTTGTCTAAGGGATAAGTGGGCCAGGCCTGGGTGCTATATTTGATCAATTTTGGGGGTTTGATGTCTGGTGTCAAGGAGAGGGTTTTGAGGTTATCCAAGAGGCATTGTAGGGGAGAGTCGACCGGCAGAGAGGACACATTACCCATGTCGCAAAGTAGTATAAGGAGAAGGGAAGGGGATGCAAACTTGGTATAGAGGAGAAGGAAGGAGACGCAACTGTAGTATAAGAGAGAAGGAGGAAACTGATTTATTGGCAAAAGGGGCGTCCCCGCTAGAGCCAAAAATCAGGAGTGCCTTAGTGGCAGGTTCGAGCTGCAGAGATTGGTCGTCACCGAATCCTGACAGTCGAAGCTCTCGTCCTGGACGGAGCTGGAGCCATGGGAGACCTTGGCCAAGGCTTTTCTTTTCGGGACCCCTCCTGGAGAGGCCAGATACTCGCAGGGCCGGAAAGAGGGGATAGAGAGAGACAGGGGAAGAGGGAGGAAGGGGAGGGTAAGTGTCTGAGGACTAGGACTTTAGGAGAGCCACCAAGATGGTGAAGGTCTGGGTGGACTGTGATGTTCAGTTCTCTGTTATGTGTCCCCGGAGGTTACACAGTCCCTCGAGGGAGACCTACAAAGCCTATGCTGATAACTAACAGCTGGGAAGGGAAGGGAATAATTTTGAACCCAGGAGTCTATTCTGCCCTAGGAAGGAGTCCCTGAGGGCCACCATAGCCTTAAAGGCTGTGGTGGGGTGTTTTCCTCCCCGCAGGTGGGCAATCCTCCTGACACCACCATTGGGTTTAGGACTCCAGGGAGGGGAAACTCACCAATCGAAGGCTGGTGGTGGATGGAGTTCTGGCAGTCGAGAAAATGGGTTCAGGCCTGGGTTCAGGCCATCCGGTGAGTGGCACTTCCCAAAAGTGGGTTTTAACCCTCTCCTGGGTTTCGGCACCAATGAAAGGAAAGTGACCACAACACTCGGAGCAACCAAAAGATCTTTATTGCAGCAGTGCAACAAAGAGAAAGGAAAGAAGGAAAGAGAGAGAGAGAAAAGAGAAGAGATGAACAGGGAGAGAGCAAGAGCAAGAGAGAGACAGAGAGCGCGCATAAGAAAGATAAAGAGCAAGAGAGAGAGAGCAAGAGTGAAAGAGCAAGAGAGAGGGAGAGAGAGGGGGGCCTGGCAGGAGGGAGTTTTTATAGCCCAAATCTAATGGGGCCTCTGGGTCTGCAAGCTGCCTTGTTGGCCCAAGGGGGGGGGGGGGGTTAAGTGTTCAGCCTTAAGCAGGGTTGAATGTTCAGACTTGAGGCAAACAGGTGATAAAGGACCAGATAGAGGGGGGTTTGAGTGCGTGGGCTATCTTGCAGCCAACATCTGTTCAGCCTGCCCTGCAGACAACACAGTTCAGCCTGCTCTGCACCCAACAAGGACTTCACAGCCCAGCCCAGCATCTCAATGTCAATTTCTTCTTCTTTTAGGGTTCTTGTCTCATGAATTTAAAGAATAAAACCCACAGACTATAATGAGCGAGTCTAAGAGTGGGATTTATTGAAGAAAGAAACAGAATTCTTGTGTGCAAGAGAGGACCTGTTAGCAGGTCTAGGGATTTATATAGCACTCAGGTCACTGCTATTGGTCCAAACTTAAGCAAATTAGGGTCTGAAAGAAGTACCAATTCTGAGGGTCCAAATTTATGCAAATTTTGATTTGGAAAGGTACTAATGCTGTTGGTTAGCCCTGAATCCCATGCAGGTTTATCTTACTTTCATTTTCTTCCCTATTTGGGAAAGGGGAGATTGAAGTTGTTGAATTGCAAACCCTCAGTGGGGTGTCTGAAGCTGGAGCTGTGTGGAGTGTGCTTATGCAGTGAGTATCCCCACTGTGTTGAGGTCGTCAGGTTGCCCTGGGTGACAGGTCAGTGTGTCTCAGGCCTGCACTGTCATGGCGGGCTCCCCATGGCAGCCTGTGCTTTAGGCCACCTGCTGTGAAATTCTGCCACTTCCCTGCTCCCCTGCTCTTTCTTAGTAGGGACCAGTGGGTTGTCTGTACAGCTTAGTGGCTTGGGGAGCCTTGTTAGTGGTATCATAGGGGTAAGCACAGTTTGGCGAAAGGTCCAATTCAGACTTAAGGCAGAAATCTCAGAAACAATCTAAAAGGATGTGTGGCTGCCACAGTCCGGCTGCAGCAAAATAACGGGGGGGGGGGGGGGTGATGAGCAACTTGTGTACATTGATACAGCAGGAGTGGGAGCCGTTTATTGTAGGACAGGAGGGGTATATATACATTCCACACAGCTTATCTTAATTAACATAAACTAGATACAGCAGTCAACCAATAACGAATCTCCACACTTAATGGCTCGCTGGCATTACTTCACAAACCACTCCCTCTGGCAAAATGCCAGGCGCCATCTTGACTTGTTTACAGACTCTAACAAAAGGATGTGTGGCTTCAACTTGTTGTCCCTTTCTTTCTATCTTCCTTCCCAAGTGACTTCAAGCATTTAAGCAACTCTTTTGTCCAAAGAAGGGTCTGAGCATTTCTTCTACTAGGCAGACAGAATATTTGCTGGGACAGGGCTATTTCTTCAACTTTTAAAAATCATACCACAGGGATGATTGCTGACATTTTAGAAGCTGGACCAGACCACAGAGGCCCTGCCCTGGAGCAAGAGGTCTCCTCCAGGGCAGATCTCTTGTGCTTGGCCTGGCCCTGGATTTCCTTATTGGAGATGAGGCTCCGGGAAAATGCTAAGTGCCTACTGTACTGCATGACTACAAAGGAGTGATTTGTACGAGTGACAGGTACTTTTCTCCTCTGGGAGGAAAAAGGTAAGCCATGTGTTCTCTGTATGGGCTTTCTGGCAGGCAACTTAATATGGAATCACACCCCTGGAGGAGACAGGTGAACCCTTGAACAGTAGGTCAGGTCTGAAAGGCAGAAAAATCTAGATGCAGAGGCAGGTGGCAGCTTAAAATGACATTGAGTCATGAAATGTTTTTTTTTCTCCTCAGCTCGGGGAAGATAGTTTTCTAAGCAAGTATTCCAGGCTGAGGTGCAAATAAGTGGATGAAACACTCCACCCCGGACTGGATTAGCGGCCCTGGAAAATGTGGCTGCCGCTCACTCAAGATTGGGTTACTGGGCAACAGAAAAGATGGTATGACTGGCAAAGAATGAGCATGGGACTTAGAGGAATTGAGGTTAGAGATCTGCTGCTGTCATTTACCAGCTACATGTCTTTGAATAATAACACACCCGGACGTCAAGATCTGTTGTGGAAAAAAAAAAGAAAGAAAAACACTCATATCAGTTAGAGTAAGCTGGTAAAATACCAGATGCCAAATAAAATTTGAATTTCAGATAAACAGCTAATGACATTTTTGTGTAAACAGGACACAAATATCGCATGGGACATACTTATGCTAATGTCTGTTCAAATTTTAAATTAAACTTGACACTGTGTTTTTATTTGTAAAATCTGACAACCTTAAACCCCATCATGATAGGCCAATTAACATCTTCATCACAAATTCCATGAAAATATTTGTAGTTCTCTAAGTGTAATTTCCAGAGAAGCAGTCTCAACCTTTACAATTCTTTACAAATGCAAAAAACTTTTGAACCCACAGATCTACTGATTGAGAAATTCTGGGATGGTGTCTAGCAATTTGTGCTTTAATAATCCCCCACCCACAGCCCTTATGACTCTGACAGACTAATATTTGAGAACTACTGCAAATATTTGCTGAATATCTAAAAACTAAACCTGTCTGTTGTATAGCCCAACAATTCCACTGCTATCTACATACCAAGAGAAATAAGTACATTTTCCACAAAGATATATGCATCAAACTTTCATAATAATTTTACATATAAGAGCACAAAGCCAAAACAACCCCAGTATACATCAACAGGAGAATGGGTCAATTGTGGTATCTATAACATAGAACACTATCATCATAGTTTGGATGTGTTTTGAGTATATCCCTCATGAATTCATGTGATGAGATTCCATGTGGTAATGTTAAGAGGCACCAGGAAGTTTAAGAGATAGAACCTAGTGGGAGGTCATTGATGGCATTGCCCTTGAAATGAATGATGTAGTTCTAATAGTACCCTGGTTAATTCTTCCAAAAACCTTATTAAAAAGAACAAATCTACCCCCTTTCCAGCTGCTGTTTTCCTGTGTTGTCATATATTTCTTTCCTCTTGCCTGCACTCCCACCATCTTGCCATCTGCCACAAGGTCCCTACTAGAGCTATTTCCATGTTGTTTAGACCTTCAGCCTACAAAATTATGAGATAAATAGACCTCTTTTCTTTATAATCTATCCAGCCTCAGGCATTTTAGTATACCAACAGAAAATGGACTAATATAACTTCACAGCAGTAAAAAGAACAAATTGCTTATATGTGAAAAAAATTGAGTGAATTTCATAGATAACAATTTGAGGGAAAGAAACAAGGTATGAAAGGATATGCTTAATTTGATTTTATTTTTATGAAATTCCCTTATCATATGAAGCTAATCTATTGTGATAGAAAGCAGAAAAGTGGCTCCTGGGGTGAGTTGGTGTTTGGATTTTCTGGGAAGAGACCTAAAAGGCCTTTCAAGGTGCTGGACATGTCCTAAATTTTGACTAGGTCATGGTTATGCAGGCAAATTCACACATATGAATTCAAACACAGGCACACTTAAGAACAATGCACTTTATATATGTTGCACCTCAAAATGAGAAGAGAAAAAATTAACATTACAAATCCTCGCTTCCACTAAACTACTGTTCATTCGTGTGACTTCACAGTACGCCACCAGTGCCTGCTTCATGGTGGGAGAACAGAATATTTGTTAGAAATCTGAGAGGCTTTAAAATACCAACTATTTGGAGCTTGGTGTAATAGACATACTTTCACTTTGTTAGACAAATGTGATGAATAAAATAGAATGGTTCTGCTCTTGTGGAACTTCAAGTTTAAATTTTAAAAAAAAAAGAGAGAGATTAGAATAAATTACAAAAAAATTAATTGAAAAAAAAATTAACCACAACTATGAAAGATGCATTGGAACATTAGCCACGCATCCTCTCATTTTCTCGAAGCCTCTCTTGTAATCAGGCAGCACCATCTGAGTTTTGTGTGAATATTCTTTGCTATCCTTTCCCACCCTCTGCAGTACTTCAGCATCTATATTAGTCATCAGCTCCTGGATGGAATGGAGAATAGAACCATGGAAGCCAGTGTTATGTGGAGGGGATTGAGACTCTAAACTTCATTAAAGCTCAATGCAGAATTAATAACGACTGAGTGGACAAAGAATGTGAAACAGAACTTAACATGATCTAACCAAAAATTATAGAAAGTGGACTAAATTTGCAACAGCAGGAGATATAGAAATGTGAGACTATATATGGTACATATATAGTAGCTGTGCTGGGGTGTTTTTTTTTTTGCCCCACGTTTCTCTATGGTAACAGGGATTGAGCCTAGGGGTATTTAACCACTGAGTCACATCCCAGCTTGTTTTATGTTTTATTTTGAGAAAAGGTCTCACTAAGTTAGTTAGGGCCTCACTAAGTTGCTAAGGCTTGTTTTGAACTTGTGATCCTCCTGTCTCAGCCTTCTGAGTCACTAGAGTTACAGGCATGTAGGCCAGCACTACAATATATATTGAAGGGTAAGAGCTAAATGATTAAAAATGTACATTAAAAATATACATCTGGAAAATTATCAAACAACTGCACTAGAGATTCTCAAATTTTATCTTGTACCCGAATTATCTAGAAGGCTGTCTAAGCAGAGGAGTCCTAGAGTCTCTGGTTCAATAGATCCCAAGAGGGTCCTAAGAACATTCACTAATGTTCAGGTCATGCCAACGTTGTTAGTACCTGTACACACTTTGAGAACTGCTGACCTGGCATAAGGGGAATAAATATAAGTCTGTGGCTTTATGAAGCCTGCTCTTATTCTCAAGCAGGAAACTGAGGAGTTCTGCCTGTGACTGTCATGATTTTTCCAAACTCTACCATTGAAATGTAGGCATGTGACCTCTTATAATGATCTGGATATTCATTGTGTGAGTGTGTGTGTGTGTGTGTGTGTGTGTGTGCGTGTGTGTGTCTGCCTGGGGAGGTAGCTCTGTTGTAGAATGCATGCCTAGCATGTGTTGTGAGGCCCTGGGTCTAATCCCCAGCACAACCAATAATAATAATTTTATATACACACACACACACATATGTACATTCAGAGATGGGTGGGGGACAGGATAGAGAGAGGAGGAGTTGGTTAACCTACAAAGGGCAACATGCTCTCCAGGACCACAAGAGTAGAATTGGATGATGCCATTTATTCAAGATGGTATAGAGGAGGCCTTCTCAGTAGCAGAGGCTTGGAACCATGAAAATAAGGGAAAGTTAGTGAAATAATGGGCTAGAATAGAAGAGAAGATAATACCACGGCAATCATTTTCATATTACAAAGATCTTTTCTCCATGCCCTCATAAAAGAGTATGTTAATATGCTTTTCCAATCAGTACTAAACAATTGACAAATTATCATATCATCATGATAGTCATGTTCATTCAATGAAAAGATATTTATTGAGTCTTTAATGAGTGCCAATCACTGTTAAAGAGTTTGGAGTTTTGGAGATACACTAATGAATGGGATAAATTTACACCAAGTACTTAATTTATTGGGAGTTTATTTTTAACTACATGTCACTCATTCCTCTCATTACAACCAATGGCTTCCCGTCTTTGTCCCTCAGTATTTGATTACAACCAGTTGTTCTACTCTTATCTTTCTCTACTATTCTGATCAACAAGCCACTTTACTTGCCCTGTTGTCACCCTTTCCCTCCTGTTGAAAACAAACAGCCTCTCCATGCCTTTAAACCCAGCTCAACCCTAACCATTCCCTAAGGGTCCTTTCAACTCCCTATTTTACTGAAGCCCTTTATGTTCACTCTACCTCAGAGTCAGCACTCTCAATCTCTGAATTTCCTTAGGACCTAATGTGTCCATTAGACACTTAAATGTATGCAGCATTGAATTTGTATTGAACCATGTTATGTGTAAGTAGGACCCTCCCCTTGTAATTTAATCCATCAGAATTAATCCATTAGAATTATGCACATAATTTTCTGTCCCTTCATAGAATTATCTTCCCACAGTAGTGTCATTTAAAGTTGAATCATTTTCTCAGAGGCACTATGATTGCAGTCTGGTGTCAAGATTTGAAAGAATAGTCTAATTCAGTCATTCAACTCAGAAAAAAATTCCCTGTCTTATTTGTTTAAGTGTGTGTGTGTGTGTGTGTGTGTGTGTGTGTGTGGTGTGTGTGTGGTGTGTGTTCAGGTTTCAACCACAGAACAACTAGCTGAGGATTTCTGGGTAAGGTGGTCTGAGAATCTATATTTTAAACAAGTACCTCCAGTGAATCTTATGAACAAGCAAGTTTGGACCTCCTAGGTAGCTGAACATTAAATTTAAAAATATAAGGCATTTTTAAGAGACATCAATATCTTATAAAAATTAACTTAGAAACTCTGAGGGTGAAGTTCCCTGGCATACATATCTCTAAAAGCTCAATGGTATTCCTAGTGGATAACCGGGGTTGAGAACCCTGCAGAGTATAATTTATGACCAAGATTGTTAAACCGTCAGTGAAAACAGGCAGTTTGGCACAAAATCTTGTCACATATATTTCCTCCATAAGAGATGTGGAGGACCCTTTAAATTAAAAGAATATTGACCAATTGCCAGTTTAATTCTGATAATATAAGTGATATCTATTCATTTTCGAAATCTGGAAAACCCTGCAAAGTATAGAAAAGTGAAGTCATTCATTAATTCAACATTCACCATGAATAATGTGATCTATTTCATCCTATTTGCTCCATAGATTATACATTGATCTGAATGTTTGTGACAAAATTAGTTTTATATTTGTACACTATTGTAAGATTTTTAAATATAAAGTATATATTTTACATGTCTACACATTTTTGTAAAACATAATTTTAAAGAATGCCCATAATTAAATGGAGTAAGAAATCATTCAGCTGAAACCTTTTCCATAAGTCTTCCCATTGTAAATAAAGCCATCATGACTGTTTTACATAAATCTTTGCACATGCTATTTAGCATTTTGAACATTATAGAAGGTATATATAAAAATATCTTTATTGCACATATTTATATATATAATAAAATATGTAATTATTTCCCAAGTAACCAGAAGTAGATATCTGAATTAAAAAATGATTATACAATTTTCAATTTCTCTTCAGAAATATTATTGCTTTGTAAAACTGTATGGAAATTCCTATGTACATTGCTATAATAAAAACAATTTATTACAAACCTATTTTAGTTGACTAATTTTCTAAGTGAAACGGTTGTACTTATTTGCTTTAATTTGCATGATTAAGGAATGGTGACTCTGGAAAAATATATTTTCCCAGGCATTGGTTTAATTTTTCCTTTTGTAAATTACAGGAACACATGTTGAGTTATATTTTTTTAGAGGGAAATGGTGGTAGACTCTTTTTTTTCCTCAGTAAGTTGTATGCGATCCTTATATGGTTAAAAATTTTTAGATTCAGTATCCTTTTTACTTATCATGCTCCTCTCATCTTTTACAAAACCCTGTATTATTTTTAAGCTTTATTTAGTCAATTACCAATTTTTTAAAAACATTTTGTTTTAGTTGTAGTTGGACACAATACCTTTATTTTGTTTTTATATGGTTCTGGGGATAAAACCCAGAGCCCTGCACGTGCTAGGCAAGCGCTCTACCCCTGAGCTACAACCCCAGCCCCAATTACCAATTTTTGTAGGAGAGTTCTTGCTTTGATATTATGCTTGCCTTTAAAAAAAAAATCCAGATGATTATTTTTTTACTTATTTTCTGTGGCTTCATATGAAGAATATATATATTTTTCATGCATGTGAATGTGTGTGTATAAATAAATATTTGTCCTTATTTCTTCTACAACATACTGCACTGTATGAACAAGGTATCCTTTTGTTCAGTTCCAGAACTATTTTTCCATTTCCCTCAGTAGTAGTTGCAAAAATAATTTCACTTCTTCTATTAATTTGCCTACTGACTTTATCATCTACTAAATTGTTCTATATTTTTCCTTCCATGTTCTCTTTTGCTTAATTTACCTTTCTACCCTTAAATCAATTTTACATTATTTAAATTATTGAAATTTCACAACAGATGTGACTATCAGCTGGCATAAACCTGTTTCTCTTTTATAATGAATTTAAATAATTTTATGCCAAACTAAAGATACTATTTAAAGTATCAAGTGATCCAAAGAAACAAAATCCATAAGAAATCTTAACTGATATCCAACAATCACTAATCTATTATAGATTCTATTATTACTATTACTTCTACTACTACTACTATTATTATTATTTTGTGGTACTAGGAATAGAACCCAGAAGTACTCTACTACTGAGTGTTATCCCCAGTCCTTTCTTTAAATTTTATTTTGAGATAGGGTTTTGTTAAGTTGCCTTAGTTAGCCTCCACTTTGTGATTATCCAGCCTCCGTCTTGAAGGTTGCTGGGATTATGTGCATGTGCCACGGTACCCATCTGCTTTTCCTTTCAAAGAAAATCATTACACTTTCTCCATATTGTGTAAACACCACACAACTTATTTTCAAATATCTGGATGATCTTTGTGATTTCTTCCTCTTCATTTCTTCTCTTCTTAGGGGTTAACTGCTAACTTTACAAAACACTTTGATTCGTGTCTCTGACTCAAACCAAATCTGTCCTAGTGGATTATAATATTTCGGTTTTCAATAAAGGAATGATAACCAATATTTGATTTCAACTTGAATATTTTATATACCAACATATTTTAATATATTAAATATTGAATATATTATTTTAATTTTAATTTGTATAATTTTATATTTTAATATATTAACATATTAATTTAATATATTATGTATTTTACATATAAAGTTATTAGAACACATTTATTGCATACATTGAGGCATTAGAATCTACAAGTGGATCATGAAATACATATCCCAAATGCCATTTCCCATGGTAAAAGGTTCTCTTGTGGATTTTACTTAATCCATCTTGCCTTTATATTCTGGCAACTTCCTTAAGTTTGTATTTTATTCCCTGGCAGTTGGGTAAACATTTATAACATTCATGTAAACAATTATTTCTAAAATGCCTTCCTTCCAAAAGCATGAGTAATCAAAGACTAATACACAATCTATTTTTGTCATTTCTGGATCAAGCCTCTATTACTCTGTGAAACTCTCTGAAATTGCTCTGTTCCACCCAGAAGCTTCCAATGCTGTTTGACATTTCACCCTTTGAATAGTCTGACTATCTTATTATGTTCCAGTTGATACAGTAATCAGTTGAGTCCAGACACATGTTTTATTATAAGAACAATCAGAGTGCATCTGCTCTAGGGATCAGAGAGAGAAGGATCCGGATTTGACAGCCATGGGCTTCTAAAAACAGATCGTCTGAAATGAAAATCTTTGTAGCTAAGGCAGTTAGTGTGGTGACAATCAGTTTACATCTAAATAACAGAATCTCCACCAGAGACCACTCAGGGAAAAAAAAATGATGTTTTCATAAGATTCCTACATGTTTGCATTGGTTTCAGCCATACGCAGCAGAGCAAAACCCAGATCAAGATATGAAACTTTGTCTCTATCCTTGTGTTGAGGGAATATCAATTAGGTGGAAAAGAAATTAAAATGTCAGGATTTGATAATATAGCATTAAATGATAAAGTGAACTGCCAAGACAGCAAAGCCATTATGTTAACAGTGTTGTGCATTACTATGACTTGTGTTTACTCCTGTGCCACACACATTTTATTCTGCCTGTGCATTCTAGTCTCTGGCCTCTTAAAATGATTAAAAGCTGTAATTTTTCCTTAAATATATCTTCTAAGTCACTAATTACATTCTCTAGGCTCTTACATCCTTATTCATGTGACCATTGCTTGTACTTTACAATAGCACTATTGTCAGCTCGACAATCCAGCTGCAATACCCGCACTAGGCCACACACTCTCAATGCTAAATCCCATTACTGAATCCTTTTTTCCTGGAACTTGTTTTATCGACCACTTAAGAAAGGTTTAATTGTAAAAATGCTAAATGGGACTCCAAAGAAACTGTTCCTTTTTCTTAAGTAAATTTGAAGTTGCTTTGCTTAAAGAATATAACAATTCCTGTGATGTGCGTGGCATAAAGACAGTACACAGATAATGCTGGAATCTGTGGGTGATACCTTGTCTTAGGTACCAATCTTATTGTCAAGTGTTCATTCCCGGGTATTTGCTGAATGTCTCAGATTTATTTAGTGACTCAGATTTCTTTTCGTTTTTGTTTTCTTTTTCTTTATTAGATATCATGCAGTTCTGTAATCTAAAGATCAAATAGTTACCCAGAGGAGCCTCTCCACAAAAAAAAAAAAAAAAAAAAAAATCACTGTTTCTCTATAAATGAGTCAGATGTTCCCAGGAAATTAATTATTCCTTTGGTATTGCAAGGGAGGAGAAATATTATTTTGTAAGTATTATCCTATAGGGGATGCACTAATAATAGGTAATAATGTTATTTGAAATAATTGGAGCATTTCCTTATCTTCAGGTTATCCAACATTAAGCAAATCCTTAATCTTTGTAGGTAGGGAGAATATGGTTCGGTGGTCCTGAAAGTTGTTCTGTTGCAACAGATGCTAAATTCTTTGCCTATTGCAACAGATGCTAATTCAATTTCATGAAAATATACTCATGCAGACAACAATTAGCTGTCATTCACTTACTGTCTATACTAAGTAATAGACTCAAAGTTGACAGGTGATTGAAAAGGCACGCCTCAAGCTGTCAGTGGTTATGAGGTTTATATTCATTCGGAAACACCCATGATGACCTCTAGGGAAGAGCTGAGAAATGTGGTAAGAATTTAGAAAGACTTGCACAGAAAGGCTTTGGGGACAAAATTGAATCAATATAGAGACAGTGATAAATATAGCTCAAATGACTTCCATTCTGGATGTTTTGTCAGATCAAACATTATGATAGCTCCATACCATCAGTAACTATTTTGACCAATTCAATTGGTCGATTCCATATGAGGAGGATGGTCAAAATACTGACGCTGGAAAGGATGTGTCAATTTTTTTATTACATTGATTAATCAATTATTTTTCAACATTGTGTTTGCTAATCAGAATGCCTCATTCAGTGGCTGTAGGCCCTGCTGCTATGGTGAAACTGCACGTATATGCATAACCCCAGCATTATTTTCCACTGAATTTCCTAAATTAATTCCTTGACCTTTCAAGCAACTTCATCACTCATAATGGTCATTATTCTCTTTTATTTTAAAAATATCTGTGACAATTATTTCTTGCTTGGTCTATGAAACACAAATTATTTATGCTGAACAATAAGGTTGTTATGGACATTTATTTCGAAACACCATAGTAAGTCATTTTATAAAAATTAGAAATCATGTTTTCTAATAATTGAGCTAGATTGAAACGATTTTCATTTACCATTTTTCTGAATAAAATTTAAATGGCAAATAGTAAAGAAAATATAGAAGTAATGAAAAATTTTTAAATGTCATGACTCCAGAAAAAAATTACTAACATGCTAGTATATTTTTCTTTAAAAAAAAAACAATTGTTGAGACTATGATGTGTATACAATTTCCTCACTGAAGTGACATAAAACTTTGTAGCACAAACATTTTCCCATGTTGCTGTTATCTTACTTTCCTTATAAGATATTATAGCTGTATAATATTCTATTTTGTTAATATGCTATAGTTAATTTTTCTTGTTTTTTTTTCCTTTTTGCTATCATGATATAATTCTACAATAAACAGTAAAATATTTTTCTGAATTTCAATTTCTTTTGGTGTAATGATTTTCTGTGAGTAGAATTCTTTGTACATTAGACATAGTCTATTCTTGGACATAGAAGTGTATAAATTTAGGGAAAATTGGGGTTTGGGGTATTGGTAATAATCCAATTTGTGATTACATTTATAGATACTATTAATAATATGATCCATTCTCAACTAGTAGCCACCAGTTTAGATAGCTTGTCTTCTTTGACAGGTAAAACATGCACTTCTACTTCATAAGCATCTTTCTCTGATAGCAGTGAGCACAACTCATGAGACTGTTAAACATTCACATCTCATTCTTTCATCAATTATTCATTTACATACTCTGTTTCTTACCTACACTTTAGACATTTCTTTCCTTGCTAAGTCTTTTTTTTCTATGTGTAAAACCACACTGAAACTATTTTTGAGACAAACTGTATAGAACTTAAATAAATTCAGCTCAATGAAACTAAGAGGTAGGAGTGAAGTCTCCTTTTTTTTTTTTATTGGTTGTTCAAAACATTACAAAGCTCATGACATATCATCTTTCATACATTTGATTCAAGTGGGTTATGAACTCCCATTTTTGCCCCAAATACAAGTTGCAGAATCACATCGGTTACACATCCACATTTTTACATAATACCATATTAATGACTGTTGTATTCTGCTACCTTTCCTATCCCCTACTATCCCCCCTCCCCTTCCCTCCCATCTTCCCTCTCTACCCCATCTGCTGTTGTTTAATTCTCTCCCTTGTTTTTTGTTTCCCTTTCCCTTCACAAACTCTTATATGTAATTTTGTGTAACAATGAGGGTCTCCTTCCATTTCCATACAGTTTCCCTTCTCTCTCCCTTTCTCTCCCCCCACTCGTCTCTGTTTAATGTTAATCTTTTCCTCATGCTCTTCTTCCCTGTTCTTTTCTTAGTTGCTCTCTTTATATCAAAGAAGACATTTGGCATTTGTTTTTTAAGGATTGGCTAGCTTCACTTAGCATAATCTGCTCTAATGCCATCCATTTCCCTGCAAAAAAAGTCTTTTAAATTATATATTTTTTTCTAATCAATCAAAGAAAATGTATGAGCATTGTACTTTGTAAAAGGAATTATTTATTTCATTACCCAAAGCTCTCTCAAGCCTTAGAACAGTGTCTTTGCACTGGAACTACCTAATGTAATCAGGACTGCCACTGAATGAGCACTTGAAATTTACTGTATGCTTTATTTATACTGCCTTATTAGGCCTCAAAACAGCAATAAAAAAAAAATAAATGTTGAGTTGAAGGAAGTTTAGTAATTACCAAATATTTTGCCAGATTTTCAGTTTTTGTGGTTTTTAAAACCAATGCTTTATTAGGTTACTTAAATGAATTTTAAAATATCCTCCTTTTTGTATGATTTTCTCTTAGACTCTTACTACAGTGCATTTCATCAACTGATATTCTGACTATAAACCAACCTTGAATTCTTGTAAAAAATATGCATGTTTTATTTTCCTTTCTATAAATAGGGTGGATTTAGTTTGCTAAAACTTCATTTAGGATTGTTTGATGCCTATATTTATGAGACACAGGGCATTTTCTTTGCATTTCTTTTCAGGTTTTGGTAGAGGTTTGCATCAGGTCATGCTGACATCATACATTGTGTTGGGAAACACTCCCTTCTCCCTCTTTTGCTCTAAGAATGAGTATCATTTCTTCTTTAAACATTTGAAGGGTTCTTCAGTGAAAACTTTTGAATTTCTAGCTTTCTACCTGGCAAGACTCTTAAATGTGCATTAACTTTCATAATCAATCGAGAAATATTCCCATTTTGTATTTCTTATGTCAGTTTTGTTAAGTAATACTGTTCCAGAAATACAAATGTTTCATCTAAATGTTCAGATGTATTGAATAATTTCCATTTAATTAAAGAAAGTAATCTCAAAATAGTCAACTGAATTCTTTCTAAGATTTGATTTACTTTCTATTCCTCAGCTGCTGCTTCATATAATTTGAGTCTACCCAATGCCATCTATATTTGTTGGTCACTACCATTCCTTTTTAATATTGGCTCCATTGATGGAATATAACACCCACTTTGATACTGCAGACTTTCATTTCCATTTTTCTGATAATGTTAGTTTATTTCAAATACTGTAATTTTTTGTGCTTTTTTTGTTTTTCTTCTGTAGACTTTCTTGATAAAAATGAACTTTTGTTAGTTTCATTCAGTTTTTATTATCCTTTTCTTCCCACAACATTTAGGCCCATGCATGTATTTTCTTTTCCAATCTGTTTTTGAACATATTTACTCTCTATTCAAATCCATCTATTTATATCTTACTATTTACTTATCTATTTTCTCCCAAATAAGATAAGTTTCTTAGTATTCTTTTACCACTCTACTCCATTCCCACTCCAAAATAAATTTTGTTGGAAATCTCTGGCTGCTTTAACATTCTCCATATTATAAGAAGAGAGGGTTTTAAATGTACTCACCATGAAGAAATGATAAAACTTTAAGGTGATATATATGCTAATTACCCTGAGTTGAACACTGCCCAATATATATGAATCAAAACTTCACATTGTACATTGGAAATATGTACAAACATTCGGTGTCTATAAATTAAAACTACATAAAAATTAAAACAAATTTTTATTTACTTTCTCATATTCCTCATATTTTTTTTTGCTTTTCATTGCAGTCATTTCTCAAAAAAATTCTATCAAAGAGGATAAAAATTAGACACAGTTTCTGTATATGTGTAACCCTGTAGATCTCTGTTTAAATGATAATTTTGATAGTCATATATTTTAGGTTCATAGTCTCTCTCTCTTTATTTAGTTATTTTTGTCATACACATCATTGTGGATATAAACCTCTTTTCCCAAGAAGCTTTTATATTATGAAAGTTAATTTAGTATGTTCACAGGTCTCTTCCCCACCTCTTATCTTTTTGGTTCAGTACTTCATGAACCTTTTAATCTGAGGCTTTACAACTTTCTTTAGTTTTCAAAAATCCCAGATCACTATTTGTTTAAAAAATTCTTTATTTCTTTTATTAACTCCTGAGATTATTAATGAGCATTGCCATTTTTGTTTGTCTTCTCCTTATCTCTTACCTTACCTTTTTTCTCTTTATTTCGGCTTCTTTATCACTTCTTATTGCCTTCTGGCACTTAATTGTTCAGCTTACAAAGTTGTTCTTTAGGTGAATTCATTTGACCACTTAATTCTTCCATCAATTTCTTAATTCAATAACTTAATTTTTAAACTTAATGTTTCTATTTTTTTTTCTTTAAAATGTTTGTCCATGCTTGATATTTAAATGCAGTCTTATCTCTATAAAGATATTTACGATACATCTTTAGAATTCAAATTTTATCTGTTATTGCGTTTTATTTTATTCTTGAATATTTTTCCTTTTAAAAAAATATCCTGCCCTTCAGTTCTTTGTTTGTTGCCCTAAGGTTTATGGTTTCTAGAGGCTCACAGCCACTTATAATCTTTTGCATCTGAGAAATGTAAAAAACCCTGACCTTAACTTTCACCCATCTGGTCATCTCTTCAGCAGAGAGTTAAATGCTTCAAGCAGATAACTAGAATATCAAAATGTGGACTAAAGTCCTTCTATTTCCCCACTCCTGACACGGATCATTCTTCTTCCTTAGAAACTTTGTTTGTTCATTGCTATATTTCAAGTATGTGTGTACTCTCTGTTGGAAGAGAAAGTATGACTGGTAGCCATGGATACCTGTTAACCCTAGGTTGTCTGAAACTTGACAATTTATCAGAAGTACCTGGCAGACTTGTGAAAACAGATTATTCACCCCCACCACAGAAGTATTGACTTATTAGAATCCAAATTGTGAGGCCCAGGAATTTACATTTGACACATGCACCCAGTCATTGCCATTGTTGGTCTGGGACCACTGTGAGAACCTTCACTTTTATTTCCTGGCTTGAGTCAGACTAGTCTTGCTGCTTTTGTTTTCGTTTCCCTTCTTTCCATGGGTGGTATGGATGGAGGCATCAATTCCTGTAGTGCAATGCAGGCAGGGGTGGGGCATGAGGGTAAGACAAAGGAAAGTATATGAGGATTCTTCTCACCTCAGCTCTGTGCTGCTTGTTTCTTCCAGGTTGCATTCAGCTATCTATAATCTTCCCCCCAGGATTTTTCAGTTTTAACATCAGTGCTTAGGACCCATTAGATTACTTACCCCTCTGAAGCATCTACCTGTATGGGGATTCCATGGTGGGGATCCTGCAGCCTCCATTTGTTTATATTCTTGTTTTTTGAAAATTTAAAGTAAATCTAATGAGAGTTGTGGGAAATTCTTAAAAAGCTGTTGAACGCTATTTTCATATAACCATATGCCATGGGATTACTTTGATAACATTTGTAAGTAAGACGATGTTTTCTAGTTATCTGAGCTTACAGTAAGGTAAATTCAAACCAATCTTATCTGGACCCAAACAATATATTTCAGTGATATTTTCTTCAACATCCCTGAAAGCTTTTTAGCCATTAAAATCAAATTGCCAAGATGACTGCCCTATGGGGACACAATTGTAATGATTGAATACATCTTGATTTTTTGGATATGACATCTTGAGTAAATTTTGGATTCTAACATCTGTACAGTCCAGAACACCTGAGTTTTTTTTTTTTTTTTATCTATACAATGTACATATAGTACTATCTTTAATGAACTAAGTTTCAAAGGGACAATATTAACAAAAGAAAGAGGTATTTCTGCAGAGCAGAAACAATTTTGCCAAACCAAGGACAAGGTTTCAAATGCTGAAAAATATTGGAGTCTTTTCAAACACTGGAAAATGAATGATATAGAAAAACAATATATGACAATGAGACAGATGTGAGCTCATTTCTGGTAATGAGCATCCATGGGCTGCTTATTTGGTGGGTTGGCCTAACATTTACATCTATGTCAATTCTATGGATTATAAGGAAGGCATCTCTTGTTGGGATGACAATAGCAGGATATAATGCAACAATGAAATCTAATTGTTAATAGTGATTGCACTGGAATATCAATGAGTGGCTACATTGTTCAAGAGCTGGCATTGGCAAAGTTATTAAATTGGTTGGTTCATGAGGGAATATAGTACATTATGGACTATTCAGCAGTGACTGAGTGTATGTATTAGAAAGCATGCCTTCGTAAGTTTCCAACATCATAAATCAAAGCAAGATTTAGTGCACAACACTCCCAGGAAGGGCCAGTCATATATTTTACAAGGCTTAGCTCAAGTAAGCTCAACCTTCAATCATATTTAGGTCAGTATTTCATCTTTATAATTTGCTCCATACTATTGTCATGTTTATTATACTTTGTTCTTGTACAGGGAACTTTATAAGATGAGCACAATTAGGACTGAGTGATAAAAAGACTGTCCCTGCAGATTTTTATAGAGTTCCTTTTGTGCTTGGAAAATAAACTGTAGCTTTTTGACTTTTAATTATATATATCTAAAAGGAATCGCAATCAACAATTTGCATTTATTTCCCAGGTTGCTTCACTAAGTAATTACTGTAACTTTTTAGATATAAATCTAAATATTATAAAATACCCTATGGCTACACTGAAATGAATATTTTTAATAAATGGATTTTTAAGTGATTAAAATTAGAATTTTATTTTAGTATTTATACTATTCTAACCCAAGTATCTCCTTCTTTTAACAAATCTTATGCAGTATTTTCAATCTCAATGAATATCATGCCTTTGGTTTTCCCTTGTGTTTTACATTTACAACATGTTTTTCTCATTTGGCTCATGTTAGAGTTGTTCACATATCCATCTCCTCTCCTATGTTATTTGTTGAAAACAGGAAGCATGTCTGATTATTTGAATTCTTCCTTTTCTCCTCTAATACACTCACAGATATTTAAAGGCTCAAGTAGTTTATGAGTAAATTAATATTTATATGATATTAAACACAGGACTTCATAAAATCTTGTAAAATGCATTTTGGCTTAAGCAATAATTACTACATTAGAACTGAATTCTAGAGAGTTCCTTTTATGTTTTCTGTTTATATTAATGTAGCTAGTTTACTATGAGTAGATATACAAAGTTACTAATTACCAAACTAACATATTAAAATCTCAATAAGAATATTTTAGGATTACACAATAATCTAATAAATATGCATTGTATATGATTAAATCCTCATGCATGTGTTTGTAGATAAAAGTACTTACATATAAATTATATCATGATATGGCACATAGATAGAAATCATGGGAATACATTCATAAGAAATGCACACATAGAAAGTAAACCTTTATAAATTTAGCAATGCTTTTCTATGCAAACACACATATACATACCATTCCAAGATCATTTCATGTTATGACATTAAAATGTTAAAGATGGTAAGTGCTGGAAGTGCAATAGTTATAAGATTTGAGAGTTGATGGCCAGTCTCAGCAGTATCAATAGCTAGCACTCATCATTAGAAAATGATCTAATTGTTCTGATCTTTGATATCTGTATTGAAAATTAGTATGTGAAATTCCCTGATCTTTGACATGTCTCTTTCAAATAGTTATGAGCCGAAATATATTTCTAAGACTTTCATATTCTTAGCTCTGTGCTAGGGGCTCCTGGATTATGTTTGTATCTATGGATGTTTGTGTGAATACATGTGTTAAAGGAAGGCAAGAAAAAATAATCACAAAATTCACCCACTATAAAATTTTGCTGGGATTGGACTGGGTACATTTGTATATCTTTGGAGAAATGTCTATTCAGATCCTTTGCCCATTCTTTAACTGAGCTATTAATTTTTTTATTACCAAGTTCTAAGACATAAGCAGTGTTTAAGTGTTCTTCTACAGACTAGTTTAAACTTGTGGTCATCGTTTGTGTGCAACACATGTAACTCCATTTTTAATTAGGAAAAAAATTAGTTAGACCTCTGTTGCTAAGCAATGTTCATCATATATATGCATACCCAGCAGGATATCATCAATTGCTGGTACCACTGTTTGAGGACTTAAAATATGTAGAACTCTACCTTCTTCCATGCAATTCCCCTTCTCTCTCCCATTCCCACTCACCTCTTGTCCCTTTTTAATGTTAATCTTCTTCTCATGCTCTTCCTCCCTGCTCTGTTTTGAGTAGACCCCCTTATATCAAAGAAGACATTCTGCATTTGTTTTTTAGGAGACCCTCATTGTTATGCAAAATTACACATAAGATAGTGTGAGGGGGAAGAAAAAGGAGAGAGAGAGAGAGAGAAACGTGTCACAGTAGATTGGGTAGAAAGAGATGATGGGGGAGGGGAGGGGAAGGGTGGATAGGAAGGGCAGCACAATACAAAGACACTAGTATGGCCCTATGTATAAACGTGGCTGTATAACCAATGTGATCCTGCAATCTGTACACTTGGAAAAATAAGATTACGTACCCCATTTGAATCAAATGTATGATATGTCAAGATCATTGTAATGTTTTGAGCAACTAATAAAAAAAAATTTAAAAAATAAAATATGTAGAACTCTAATCTCCTAAGAAATCCAGTTACTAGCTTATATTTTTGTACCTTTAAAGATATATATATATATATATATATATATATATATATATTTCTATGAATTTCCACTTTGAAAAAAGAAGTTAAAAACAAATAGATGTTGTTCCTATGGCTTCCATTATTAAAACATCTTTCCAAAACAAAATGCTTATAATGAGTGATGATGGAGAATGCACTTAGGAAATGACTTCAGTGTCTCTGGATGTCCTCAGAGTACTTTGCACATACATACTTTTGTCATGTGAGATAAGACCAGTGATCTGAAAGAATAACTTCTGGAAAACGAAAGTACTGGAATATTCTTGGCAAAGTTAGTATTTTTACAATTGTTCATTTTACTCATTTAAGAAAATATAGTTTGTCACATTATTTCAGGTGGGCTGAACATAAGAAAAGCAATAGGTGATTTTGCACTTTTAGTTTACACAGGAAGAATCTCGTTATCTAGGCTCAAGACCATTTAAATGAAAATCCAGTTGTAATCATAATAACACTGCACAGTAGTGATATGTTATATCCATACAGTTTCTGCTCCAGTGAAATCCCATTTTAAGAAAATACCAAATGCTATTCACTCACTGGACATTCATTGTAATGGGATGTCATTTGTATAACCAATATGAATTGTAACCTTCTGTCAAGTGGACATGTGTTCAAGTACAGGTGACTTTGAAAAACTCTCTACATGGTTAGGTGACAATTGTGTTTTTTTCTGGGGAGAGTTCAAATGAGTTCACTGGATAGTTGTGGTTAATATCTTATGAAAAGCAGATAAGAATAAATTCTAACTAAACTATTATCTTTAGACTTAAGCAGATAAATTTCAAATTCCAGAAATTATGTCACATCTGCCAAGTAATGACCTTCTTTGTCTCTGTGTGCTCTTATAATGCATTTTTATGAAATGAGATCAGAATATTCATCACATTGTAATTATGTGTGTGTGTGTGTGTTTGTGTGTGTGTGTGTTCCAGAGAAACCTGAGAAATAATTAAGGGTATGGAGTATATAGTTTATCTTCATTTTGCCAAAACCTAGTTCAGTGTTTGCTATAAAAGATTCTCTATTCTAATTGACGAATGATTGCGGCAATTGCCACTGTAAGAGTTCTTGCTACTTGTATTATCCCTACTAGTGTTAACTATTATTTATGGAGTGCTGATTATGTGCTATAATAGCTTCACTTTGTCACATTTAATTCTTATAAGTATGTATAAGATGGTGTTCTTATTATCTCAATTTTATGTAACAATATGTAGAGTTATAACAGAAATAATCCTAGGGAGAAGTTAAAGGTCCTTTTCTCAGGTATCTTTCTGTGTTCATGCATTTTTTTGTAGGTTTATTTTTTTAAAAAAATTGGGAGTAAAGAAATTAGGCCCCAGCACAAGTTTTAAAATAAGTCAGTTGATGGGAGTTAGACATATGAGGATTTAGTCCGTCTCTTATATCTGTGGCTAGGGGAAGGGAAGTGGGGATGGACATGTGATTTTTTTAGTTCAAATATCAAAGAGGAAACATCATGTCATCTTCTTTTATTTGCCTTTCTGCTACAAACCCACAGTGCACAGCTTGTCCAAAATGAATAAAGTGCTCACTAAATATTATTGATAGGCAGACTACCTGCCGCATAGCGTCTTTGATAAGTGAATCATAATGACAATACTTTGGGTTATGATGTCTGCCCTTTGAGAGAAAGAGAATTTAAAGTAACCACAGACTATCTCAGCCTGCTGGAGATATGAATCTCTTGGCACCCGTTAGCATAATCTACTTATGGAAGAGACATAAACGTGGAGCGCAAAACTCACAAAATGATTTGCTGGGCACTATTGTTGAGCTCTAATTTAAATCACTTGGTTTTCTCAATTATTATTCCAAAGCCTCATCTGAATCCTTCTGACACTAAATATACTTTATAGGGACAATATATTCCCATAACTTGCAAAATCTTTAATGTAAGATTTATATATCTTCCAGTAGATGGATGAGAATAATTACTTTGAGTTTTGTTAAGTTCCTTCAAGCAATGCTGTTACACATTTGTATAACAGGAAGAATTAAAATGTCACAAGATATATTTCTAAGGATGATAACCACAGCATTTAAAAGCATTTTTAAGCACAGAATATTTTAAACAAAATCTATGGATTATGTTTGCCTAGACTTACACATGAGGACAGGGTGGTTTTCCTGAAACCATTAGTTAAAAAAAGATTGCAGGTTCCTTTTAAGTATGGGCCAGATTTGTTTATGTGGAAGTAAACATTTTGCCAGAATTCTAGGGACCCAATAGTTTAAGGCAGCAAATGTAACAACATGCCAGTGGTCATTGTATAAACTTGGAAAGAGAGGGTATAAATTCCATTATCCCTTAGAGGAAACACAATTCAAAATTCATTTTTAACAACCGTTGATATGAACCTTTTTATTCATAGGAGAGAAAGTCATATGTCAAAGAAAGATTTCTTTCCATGGCCAAGATGCATAGATGGCCATGCCAGGAAGGAGACATATAATATTCCATAATATGTCATAATTGTGTTATATTCTAAAATACAGTTATTCTGAATTTATAATATGGAAAGCAGCTAGAACCAGAAATTTTTTCTAGGTGTATAACTGACCAATTGGAAGTTCACCTAACTATGATCTTAAGGAAATATGATTTGTTATGTCTGACATCAGTCTTAGATCACTTAAACTTCTGCATATACTTATTCATTGCCCATTTATCAAGCACCTACGATGTGCCAGACACTGATCTAGGCACTGTGAACATAGCAGTCAGTGTGTCAACAACACTGATTCAAAAATCCTAGTTCCCATAGAACTTATTTCTATTGAAAGATTAAGACAAAGAATTGCATCATTGTCCAACATCTGACCTTTATTTGAAATGAGATGAACAGACAGTGAAGCGCTTTCAAAAGAGGAATGACACTGTACAACTTAGTTTTTATTGATATTATTCTGGTTGCTTTGTTGAGTATAGAACAAGGAGAAACTAGAAGGCTACTACAGTAATTTAAGTGGAGAGAAGATGGCAGTTTAGAGCAAGTGATAAGTAAATCAGGTTACTCATTCTCTTTGATGCTGGAGCTTGCAAATTTTCATGTGGATTAGACCAATTGTGCAAAGAGTTGAAAAAATGTGTTCTCTTCATTTTTAATTCCATACATAAACATACATACATAAACATACACACACAAATATATATACACTGTATTTCAAAATTTTAATATATATTATTTTGTTTAAATCAGGTAAAGATATGTGATAAACTTTCAGGAAATCTAATATGTGTGTATTCCTGTTTACTTTCATCAGTGTACATCTTAACATTTTACGCTTGGTTTGTGGGAATAAATAAGACTTTGCAGATTTTTCAGATTGCTTTCTCATATCACCAGGAAAGTTCTTGGAGCCCTGAGTAGAGTATATGTTTTAATACAAATATATGTATATTTGGGAAAATTTATATTCTTCTTTTAAAATAAAAAAAATATTAAGGTTATTGTGAATTTCAAAACTGGTACAGGTGTGATTGGCTTTTGGCATATTGATTTTGGTATATTGATTATACTAAAATTATGTTTAAAAGGATAAAATATATCTGGGTACAGTGTTGCACACCTGTAATCCCAGCAGCTCAGGAATTGGAGGCAGGGGGATTGTAAGTTTGAGTCCAGACACAGCCACTTAGGGAGACCCTGTTTTAAAAGAACTGGGGATGTGGCTCAATGGTAAAGCACATCTGAATTTGATTTCCAGTACAAAAAGAAAAAAAAAATCAAAGGATAACGTACATTGTTGTTCAAGGAAAAGCATTAATCCTGACAATTCATGGGCTTTCATGGTTCCTATGCAAGAAAGAAAAGGAAAGTCAACAGATTTCTGTGACTGCTAAGGTGAAACACTGTTTTATTACATAGTTCTCTTGAGTAAACTGAATTTATGGCAGGTTAAGGGGCCAGGAACATGTGGGGTTTGACGCTGAGCAGATGAGAAGGCCATGCAAGATTTACTTTGACTCTTGACCTCTCATTGGAGCTGTATTAGTTAGGAAAATGAATGGGAACTAGAGACTATAATTTAAATGACTCTTCTAAATTGAAAGGACTTGCTTTGGCTATGATATATTAAGATAATGAAGCATTTCATATATTAACAAAACATGCTTGCTTCAAATGTCAAAGATTTTGATAAATGCATCTATTCATTCATTTTTCTTCTAAACGAAAGGGAAAAAAAATAAAAGAAAAAAAGCCTGGTTCAAAACAAGTGTCTCTTGAGGAGGAATTCAACATTAAAGAAGAAATAAGAATCAATATGGTATTCTTTATCTTAACACAGTCAGATTTTTACTTCAGTATTGGATCACTGTGTTCAATCAGAGAAGCTGAACCACAGTAGACAGATACAGGTACTCCTCTACTTATATGGGGTCACAAACCCATATATCTATTGCAAGTTGAAAAAATTGTAAGTCAAAAGGGAATTTAATACACCTAATGTGCTGAACATCATAGGTTAGCACCACAGTCTATAGTATAGAATTGTTCTTTCCCCCTCAACTCTGCATGGCTGCCAGGAACCACGGCTCACTGCCACTGCATGGCACAATTTGGCTGCACCACATATAACTAGTTTGGGAAAATATCAAAATTTTAGATTAAAGGTACTATTTTTATTGAATATGTATCCGTTTCACAACATTGCACACTCAAAAAATCATGAGTTGAACCAACGTATAACCACTGTACATTGACACTGTGTGTGTGCACGTGCGTGCACATGTGTGTGTGTGTAGAAAGAGAAAAGAGAGGGACAGAGAGAGAAGTTTGTTGCAATTTGCCATTAACCAATTATAGAGACGAGTTAGGCAGTCTTTGTAAAAACATTGCCTTTGTATCTGATACTGGAGTTTGAAGTCTGCAGGGCAGACAGTTGGGATGTTAATGGGGGACAAGAATCAACTGGAAAACTCAATTACAATTGAGAGCACATTATACCCATTTCAGTTCTTATTCACTCCAACCCGGGTGGTATGTTTCCTGCAGAAACTGGAGTCCTTTATGAGAGACCTAAACACACTCCAGGTCCAGGAGTTGGTAAAACCAGAGGAGGAAGGCCTGAAAGGAGGAGCAGGCCCACTATGGTTGCTCACCACCCTGGGGAATCAGCAGGTCAGTGTCCATCTGTGTCAGCTGCCGTATCTCCTGTAGGAATCTTTCCCAGTGTTCCAACTAAGGACACATGGGAATGAGAATTCTGGAAAATGTAGTTCAGCCTAATTACCAGAAATAGAGTGTTGGGGAAACTGGGTCCAGGAACAGAAATATCAGGTTCAAATCATAGCTTACTGCTGAACAACTAAGATTTGAGGGGAGTCGTACTTTCCTACCTCCTCTGTAAACTGTGGTTAATAATGATAATTGTAAAGATTAATGTAGATTCTGAATGTTTCACAGAATGATGTCTAAGTTTGACAAGTATAGATATGATTTATTTATTTATTCCCTAGGAAAAAGTAATGGAGGACAACCCTTTGGGGGGGGGGATCCCCTCTTGCCCTGCAAGAGTTCTGTTTTGATGCTTCATGCTTGGATAAATCCTACTTCTTTGACTATTGGGAAAAAGAAGTAATAGATATTATTTCATAGTCAACTTTTTATTTTTTTAATTTTTATTTATTTATTTATTTTGGTACCAGGGATTGAACTCAGGGCACTCAACCACTGAGCCAAATGCTTAGCCCTATTTTTGTATTTTGTTTAGAGACAGGGTCTCACTGAGTTCTTAGTATCTTGCTTTTGATGAGGTTGGCTTTGAACTCATGATCCTCCTACCTTAGGCTTCTGAGCC
The DNA here is from genome assembly GCF_047511675.1 of Marmota flaviventris. NCBI lineage: Eukaryota > Metazoa > Chordata > Mammalia > Rodentia > Sciuridae > Marmota > Marmota flaviventris. Next base: position 108,242,664 of record NC_092508.1, on the reverse strand, counting down.
ACTGGGATTACAGGCATGTGCCACCTCACCTGGCCATAGTTAACTTTTTAAATTATAAAATAACACTTGTTTAAATGTGTAAAATGGAGTTAAGGTGCTCCTCAGGCTCCTAAAAAAAAGTCACTGTTTTTTTTTTAACTGTCTTTTATTAATAAGGTTAAAACATTAGATGAGAATTTTTTTAAGCATGAATAATATCCAAAGTATTTTAGCAAATGATATTTAAATACACAACTTAAAGATCCTTGAGAGATTCCAAATTTGTCTTCATTTCTGAAATAAATAAATAAAAAGGATCATTTGCTATGAGAAAAAAAAATGCCTAAGGGAAAAGAGGAAAAAAAATAAAACATTGATCCAATGTTGGATTGAATATACAAGAAGTAAGGAAATAAGTACATAACACACACACACACACACACACACACACACACACACATATATATATATATATATATATATATATATATATATATGTCAGAGATGTAAAATTTATATGGGACATTAAAATATTGCATTATAGATTCCCTCCTCTCCATAAGTACTCTGACACTCTATATCAATATAAATACACTCAGTTATTACAGCTCCTGGTGCAGAAAACAAAGGGATTCAGAGTCCACACTGCCTTGGGCTTCCACCATGGCCATCTCAGCAGGAGCTGGGCTGTGTGTGAACCTGCAAGACTGAAAAAAGACTTGAAGAAAGCAAGTGAAGGGAAGACTTTACCCAGAGCATCTAGCCCCAAGGGATCTGTCTAAGATCAAATCCCCGGGAACCTGCAGAGTTCAGTAGCTAAATAAGAAGTTAAGAGTTTGAAACAGAAACCTAACAGAGGGGAACAGGGACAGGAGGTTTGGAGGTGGAATTTGCACATAGTCTTTGAAACAAAGATACAGAAGAGAAGAAAGGTTATATAAAAGTGTCTTTGGCTGAGCCCACGGGGGTAAAATGACCTCTGTATGGTTGAAGAAGTAACTAAGACTAAACAAGAAAGAACCTACCCCTCAATCTCCCACTAACTCAGGGTGCTCACGTCTTTGAGGAATACATTTGATTTCCTTATTTTCAAGTGTGGGCAATAGCTAGCTTATCCTCCTTACAGAATATATGTGAAGGTCGATGTGACTCTGAATATGAAATTACTTTGAAAAATCCAAAGTGACTTGCAAAGTAGAGCTACTGTCCTGTTAGTTTTCTTTCACCTTCCCTTTTTCCTTTCTTCTATGCAATAGCAATTTTGTGAACATTTAGTACTTACCAGACATTTGATATCCTAAATGAAACAGTCAAACCTCCTACTGCTATGGAGTTTGCATCCAAGCTGGAGGAACAGAAAATGAACAGTATTGTGTATTAGATTGTGGGATTCAATGCTGTGGATGGCATAACATAAGAAAAAGAACTGAAGTGATAAAGCATGCCAGAGTATTGAAATTTTAAACAGAATGTCCATCAAAGTCTTCCCTGAGAAAGTAGCATTTTATTAAAGACCATAAGAGGTGAAGGAACAAACTCTGCAGGTTTCTGCAAGAAGTCTATAGAAGCAGAGGGAAGAACAATTGAGAAAGTCACAAAGGTGGAAGAATTCAAGGATTCCCAGCACAGCAGATAGAGGGAGATAAGTAGATGAAGTCAGAAAGATAATAGGGGAACACGTAATATGGAACCTTCAGGGTCAGAATGAAAATTCTGACTTCTCTTCTGAGCATAGAAAAGCAGGACAAACTTTGTCAGCTCACTTTAAATATTAATTGGAGAATAGACAGAAGAAGATTGAATGTTAAAATAGGACACCTGTTAAAATATACTGAAATAAACCAATTGTGAAACAATTGCAAGGTAACAGAATGGTAGCCTTGGAAGCATTGAGAAAAGTAAAGATTTTTAAAATATATTGTTAGGTGAAAGTCAACAGTTTGGCTGAAATCTTGGGTGAAGGTTATTAACAAAGAATAAGAGGACTGAGCAAATAGGAAAGAGCTGACATCAATAGAAGGGAAAGGGACGAAAGAGTTCAGGAATTCAGTTTTGGATATTTTAATTTATATTTTAATTAAACATCCAAGTGTAAATGGCAAGGAGCCTTTTGATAGACGTCTGGATACTGGGGAAGTAGATTTAGTTGAATTAATACATTTGGGTTTTGTTAAAGTAGAAATAGTTTTTATATCAGAGAGATTGGTAAAGACCTCCAAGGGACTTAGGACAGAAAATAGAGACAAGACCTACAATTTAACTGGAGGGTATTCATGTGTTTGGAGGTCAGAAAGATGCAGAATAAACACAGAATATCAAATTAGGATAAATCAAGTGAGGTAATCTAGAAACCAAATAAGATATCTCTGGAGAAAGGAGTGATATACTTATAAATGTCGCTGATGAAGATGAACATTTTCCCTCATCCATTGACAATTTTGGCAAGAAATTTTCACCTGAAATATGGGGGAGACTCATAATAGTTTAAGAAGATAGAGGCAGGGAGAAATTGGAGACAGCATGTATCACTAATATCTTCAATGAATTTTGCTACAGAAAGTAAAAAAAAAATAAAACAAGGGGATTTAAAGTTGAGGAAGGGTTCTCATTTTAATAAAACATTCTAATGGGAACCTTTCAGAAGAGAGGAAGATGGCTGCTAATTATTGGAACAGTCCTTGAGCAAGTGAGAATACACGAAATCAAATGTCCAACCACAGGGGTGTCCTGAGATATGTTTGGGAGCCCGTGCTCTGTGAATGAAGGAAAGCATGCATGGTAGGTGGGCATGGATGGAAGGAGTTAGGATGGATGTGGTGGGAAGAAAGCCTCCTCTCCACTGAGTGGTTCTAGGTTCTCAGTTAAATATAAATCTGAGAGTGAGGCTGGTACTGGGAGTACCAGCAGAAGGTACTGGGAGAGCAAATGGACCAGAAGAATACAGTAAACACTTTGGACTGCATGGTCCCAGTAAAATTTAGTAATATAAATTTAAAGTGTTTCAAACATTATTGCCTTGTGTTTTTCTTCAGTACTCAACTTTCAGCTGTGAAATTCAGATAAAGAGTTAATTGGAGAGCAGGGTTTAAGGAGGAGTCTTATCTACCAACATAATTGAAATCAACTGTGGGGTGAAGGACAGGGCAGTGAGAGGAGAGATGAGGGAGTGATTATGACTGATTACTGAAGTCAGGCAAAAAGGAAAGAGAAATAGAGCTGAGAGGCTAAAATCTGAAAGGTGAGGTAGAAAGATTGCATGGTTTCAGAGCTTCTCAGTGGGGCTCAGAACCAACAATCCTGGTTATTCCATCTACTAAAATTCATTGGCTTCTTTTTTACCTTATTGTCACTGCCTTATTTCATGCTGTTATCATTCTTCCAAGGCATTTTCCTTGCTTCTACCTCTGGGCTAACCAAAATACCTCAGACTAGCAACTTAAGCATCACTGGGGAGCTTAGATATGCAAATTCTTGGGCTCAATTGAAGCATATTGAATAAGAACCTCAATGAGTGGGACTCAGATGATTCTCCTACAAAGAACACGTCAAAACCTCTGCCCTTGCTACAATCTGTTTTTCTCAGGGCTACCCTAGGGATTTCCCAGGTAAGCAAACCTCATTATGCTATGCTTCTCAAAATTTTCACTGGGTCTCCTTACCTAAAGAATAACATCAAATTCTTTGTTTAGTTTATTCTGTTTCTACCTTATGCTCCCTTCTTGATTTTCATATTCTCATGCCTTAGCCTCTGCTGTGATTGGCTCTGAAGATTATTCCTTATTGTGCTACACAGACAGAAATATATATATCTGTTTTCATATTTAAGTTGAGATCTTTACTGGTTCCCCTGGGTCAGCTCAGATGCTTTTCCCTTGGTTTCCATTGAACTTTATATAGACTTCCATTTTAACAGGTGTCTCATTATATCCTTAATTTTTGTGTTCATTTCTCTCCACCATACACAAAGCTTCTCAATGGTAAGGGTGTGTATTAAAAATATGGGTTTGTTATATATTCTTGAAAGATGAATAACTGAATAAGTTATTCCAAAGTAAAATGTTTTCTGAATTCAAATGCTATGCCATGTCCAAATCTGATTCACAATAATTTATTCTGTACTGTACACAGCCAGAAATAATGAACAATCTGTTTAGAGAATCCATTTCCTTATACTAGGTCATTTATAATGACATTAAATGACATTAAATCATAATTTGTGGTACCTTTTAGTCTTTATATGATAAAGCCACATATTTACTAATTTTTCAGCAGGACACTGTGATTTGAATGAATTATTTTTCTTGAACTGTATAGTTGTTTTTTTTTTTTTTTTTTTCCAACTATTCAGATACTTTCCCCAGAGCACCCTGGCAATCCTTGACAATATTTGGCTTTTACTTTGTCAACACAATGTGACTTATTCTTGTACCAGGGTCTTCCAGTTTGAACAATGATGAAAGCCATGATGTTGGCCTCAAAATTTCGTGTTTAGGGTATAGGAGCCAATGGGCCCATTTCCATTTGTTATGTGAATCATTTCATGGGGACATACCAATCAAACACTTTACTGCTAATCTCTGACACCTGGATCATCTGACACATTTAAACAAATGATAAGATATTCTTGGGAAATGAAGATGTAACATGATAAAATGATTAATTTGGTTAATCTGTTTCCAATGTTGGCTTAAATTCTTTTCATTTCTTGTTGGTGGATTAGTGGAATCATCTGATCAAAGATTTTGGTTTGATCTCAACATTTGTGAATAATGGCATATGCTTTTCAAACAATAATTCAGATTAACATTACCCTTGAATTACTGTAACGAAACTATTGCTTGCTTTAAGTAACAAAACTACATAAAACTCTGAAGTACCAAAGGCGTGAATAAATTCTGGTATAACTTGTTTTGGAAGAGAATTTCTAACTTTCTTGAGGAATATATTTTAAATATAATTTTATTTCTTATATTTTCATTTTTCTCATTTATGTAGAGATCATAGCCAGGATATAAAGATAGAGGTATAGATTTAGATAAAAACATACACATACACACTAAATCAAAGATATTTGTGGAGAATCTGTTTACAAAATTATATGCCCCTGGGTTTGATAGTTCTAATAACTGTCTGCTTTGATTTTTGAAATACTTGATACCTGTGTTCTATTTTCTCCTGAACACAGATAGATGGCATTTTACAACATACTTATATGTGACCATGTGACTGAGTTTTTGTCAATGCAATATGAATGGAAGTGACATATGAATTTTTCAGGCAACCCTCTACTCCAAAAAAATTTTTTTTTAAAAACTTTGGTTGCCTAATTTTCCTGCCATAAGGCTGAATGAACAATATTCTAGGATTCCTGGCTCCAAATTGGTTCAATAGAGCATTAAGTTTCTCACCCCAAATTTCTCCTGGGCCTCATTGAATTTTGATGTGATCAGAAAGTTTGCATTGTTTCAAACCACTTGTATTTCAAAATTTGTCTTTTATAGAAGATAGGGTACTTGCCTTGATTAGCATGATTGGCATCTACTTACTACAGCCAAAGGTCAGTTTTCTCCAATGCTTGACTCTACCTCATTGTGGTTGAATGTCTAGGCCCTGCTTGAAAAGATGACTTTCATGGAGTCTATTAAGTTCCTGTTTTTTCCCTCTAACTTTGAAATATTAGAGAAAACCTATACTTTTTTCTCCGAATGTGACTTCATTCACTCAAAATCATGAACTGTATTTCCATCCATGTTTCCTCAAATGACATAGTTTTATTTCTCTTTATGGCTGAATAAAACTCTATTATGTATATATTCGCCATGTTTTCTTAATCCATTCATCTACTGATAGACACCAAGGCTAATTCCCTAACTAGGCCATTGTGAATTGTGCTGCAATAAACATGGGTATGCAAATATCACTAAGGTATGCTGATTTTAACTTTTTTGGGAAAATATCAAGGAATGCTGTAGTTGGATCAAATGGTAGTTCTGTTTTTAGCTGTTTGAGGAATCTCCATACTGATTCTCATAATGACTATTGTAATTTATAATCCCACAAATAAGAGTCCATTTTCCCCTGCTTCTTCATGAGCATTTACTGTTGTTTATATTCTTGATGGTCACCATTCTAACTGGATTCAGATGGAATTTTAATGTAATGTTAATCTGCACTTCCATGATGGCTAAATATGTTCAATCTTTTTTCATATAATTTTTGGCCATTTGTTCTTCTCTGAGAAGTGTCTGTTCAGTTCATTAATACATTTGTTGACTGGGTATTTGTTGTTTTAATATTGAGGGATATTTTTTGTTTGTTCGTTTTGGAGTTCTGGATATTAATCCTCTCTCAGAAGAGTATCTGGCAGATATTTTCTTCCATTGTTCATGTTTCCCCTTCACTCTTTTGTTTTCTTTGTTTTGCAGGAGCTTTTTAATTCAGTGCCATCCCATTTATTGATTCTTGGCCTTACTTCCTGAGCTATAGGGATCCTGTCCAGGATGGCTTTGCCTGCATCTATATATTGAAGTGTTTTCCTGTTTATTCTTCTAACAGTGACAAAGTTTCTGGTCTTATACTTAGGTCTTTGGCTCATTTTGAACAGGTTGAGAGATAGAGATCAATTCTCATTCTTATGCATAAGGATATCTCCACTTGTTAAAGAGGCTGTATATTCTTCATTGTGTGTTTTTAGCGCCTTTTTAAAGAATTAGCTGTGTGGATTTTCTCCATGTCTTCTATTCTGTCCCACTGTTCTACATGTCTGTTTTTATACCAGTTCCATGCTGTTTTAGCTACTGTGGCTCCATGGTATAATTCAAAATTGGGTACAGTTATACCTCCAGCATTGCTTCTATTGCTTAGGACTACTTTGTCTAATTCTAATTCTTTTGGTCCTCCATGTAAATTTTAGGATTCTTCCTAGCTTTGCAAAGAATATAATTGGGATTTTGATGGGGATATATGTAATTGGTAGATCACATTTTGTAACATGGCCACTTTAGTAATATTAATTCTGTTTATCCATGAAAGTCCTTCCATCTTCTAATGTCTTTTTCAGTTTTCTTCTTCAGGGTTATATAATCAAGGGGAGAGAGAAAAGATGGGTGAAGGAGGTATTGGGGTATGAAATTGGTTAAATTTTGTTTTTATGAAGAACATACAGTTCATTTCAATTAAATTGTCACATACAATAAATATAAAGATTGCTTAAAGAAAAAAATACAAATCTAGAAAACTTTGCAATTATGTTACAAAGAATTTTCATTTCTTATTGTTCTTCTTTAAAGGAACTAAAAGTATAGATTATAGAAAATATATTGTGATATGAATATTCTGAAAGGAATTTATTTTAGCTCCAATCATTGAACCTATATTTAAAGAAACATTTGTCCCACACCAAATAACCAGTAAACAGTGACTAGTAGAAATATTTTTTAGTTAACATAAAAATGTTAGGATAAGCTTACCATTCTTATTTTAACTTAATATTTTTAACTCAATGGTCAAGTGTTTTAGATGAGAGTACTTTTTATTTAGTTTGTAAAATAATATGTAAGTGCTTTTAATTTAGAAATTTAAAATAAACCATGTTGTTACTTGATTTAAATGGAAGTAAAATAATTTTTAAAAAAAAAATTAAAAGTCTTCTGAAATTTATATAAGTACTTTTTATTATAATATTTTAAGTGCTCTTAATTTTTAAAAGTAAAACTCATCAAAATATTATAATTAATTGAGACTGCATTACTTTGGATTTTTAGCATCTGATTCTTTTCTATGAAAGATTCAATAATTAGCATTTTTCCTTCTCTGTTTCTTTCTTTTACCTTCCCTTCTGATTTTGTTGTTGCTGTGTTGTTTATTCAGTACTTACATGCCACTTTTTATCTATAATTTCCATGTTATTTTATTTAAATTGACTGAATGCCTACTGCTATCTCATCTACTATGGTGTCTACATTTTTTAGTTATTTTCATTTATTTAGTAGTTGGTTAATTTTTTTTCTAAGAACATGAATGCAGTATTCCCTGAAGGCATTTTTTTTTTTTCACTTGTGAAAATGTCTTGCTGTTTTGCTCAAATGATAACGTAATTGGGAATACTACAGAATTATTGAATTATGCCCTATTTTTTGAAATCTAAGGATGTTTTGTAGTAAAGAACAACAGCTTCACAGAGAAGATTGAAAACAACATATTTTTATCTGTCTTGCAAGTGTTTTTTTTTTTTTCCTGCAAAAATGCTATCTTTATCCTTGAAAAAATTAAAATTAAATAGGATATATATGCACACTAGTGGTTTGGTGATAAATTTTCCTAGTATTTTATTTATCGTGCCTATTTAGTGTGCGGTTTAAATGCTCTCTCATTTTTAGGAAAAATTGTCCTGTATTACCTTCCTCAATATTATTTCCATTCCATTTGTTGGATTTGTTACTTTGAGAACATCAATTATCTTTATGTTCAATCTTCTTTGTCCACCTTCCGAATCTATCATCTTTTGATTGCTTTGATCTCTAGGTCTTTTCCTTTGTATTCATTCTGATTATTTCCATCTGTGCCAGTAGCTTGATATTCAGGGACCCACTTCATTTATCATATCTGTACTGTATTTGATATTTAACTTGCATTGATTGTTTTTTCCTACTGCCTGTTGACTTAGAATTTATACTTTTGGATTGAACTCATATATTAAATCTGCTATATCTTCTGTAATTGCTCCACCTTTTTATATTATTTTTATGTTCCTTTCAACACACATCCAAACCCTGCCCAAAAGTGTTATCATGCCATTAAAAAATTCTTACTGATAATTAAATTGGATAGCTCTGTCCCCACCTTATATTTGCTTTGATATCATATGAATAAACGCTTCACAACTTCACCTTCTTCCCTAGTACCTTTGTTTTTTTTTTTTTTCCCCTTGAAACTATAGTTGGAATGCAGGATTCTGAATTTAATCTATTTTTCTACACATGAAGTCATGAAATAGGAAAGGGGAATATCTCGGCTAAAACTGAGACCATTCCTTGTTGGAGCACACAACTCTGCTATTTTCTTTGAAATTATATTAAATAGTTTGTTCTAGAGCCAATTCTCCCTGCCAGGTAGGCATTTCACAAGTTAGTAAGCCTTACTCTATCTTCCCCACCAAAAAAATAATCCCTGTAGGCTTTTCCTATATCTGATGAATCTTAACACTGATATGTATAATCTTCCAAATCCTAAGAGCTACTTTCATTCCTTAAATAGTCCCTAGTTGATAACTACCATTTTAAATATAATTTCTTTCCAAATTGTCAAATATTATCAAAGTCATCAGTTCTTAACTATGTCCCTTTATTTTATTTAGTAGTAATATGCATAGTTCTAGAATCTACTTTTTCCTTTTTGATGACTATTTTTAGGTGTTTAGGTTGATTTGTTAGTGATGAACCCTGTAACTTTTTGCATGTGTGTATGCTAGTTTTGTGCTTTTTGTTTATTTCAGAGATAAATTTTATAGTACTGTTTCCCTGAAACTTTCTACTCAAATTCTCTGATGGCTAAAATATAGAGATCATTACTAAAATGAAGTAAAAAGAAAGGAGTGCAAGAAACAAAGGGTACTAAACATTTTAGAATAATGAAAGGTGGCATGATAAATTTACAAATTTGGGTCATTGTTATAATGTAGGTAATTTTATACAATAGAAATTTCTATGATGGTTCTACATCTTTACTGTCCAAGGTGGTAGTCAGTAAACAATATGTGGCTACTGAGTACTTAAAATATGATTAGCATGACAGAAGAACTGTGTTTTAGTCAGCTTTCTCCCTACTGTGACTAAAGGATCTGAGCAGCACAACTGTAGGTGAGGAAAATTTTATTTGAGGGCTCACAGTTTCAGAGGTCTTAGTCCAGAGAAGGCCAGCTCCATTCCTCTGGGCTGGAGATGAGTCAGAACATCATGGTGGAAGAGTGTGGCAGAGGGAAGCAGCTCACATTACTCCAGCTCCAGATACAAAATATATACCCCATAGCCATGCCCTAATTAACCACTTCCTCCAGCTTCACCCACCAGCCTCTAGTTACCATTCAGTTAATCCCATGAGGGATTAATTCACTGATTGGGTTAAGATTTTCATAATCCAATCATTTCTCCTCTAAAACTTCTTGCATTGAGCTTTTGGGGGATACCTCATATTCAAACCATAAAAATTGATTTATTCCACTTAAATTAATTTAAACAAATTTAAACCATTCTTGTGGTTAGTGGCTGCCATTATTGGGGAACTTAACTAAAGGTTTTCACATTTTAGCATGTGTAACAACTTCCTTTGCATATATCACTGGGAACCACTACCAGTGATTCTCATTCATTAGGTCTGGTATATTACCAATGATCTGGCACTGCCTCTCCATGGCACCATTCTTTGAAAAGCACTGATTTAGATAATCAAACTTTCTTAAATGTTGAAAAAACACACTGTTTATAAAAATTTCAGAGGAGTAGTACCAGTTGGTGCAAATTAGTTGTATTTAAAAATATAAAGGCTCTCAAGAACATCAGGAAAATCTCTAGATAAAGATAAGACACTATGCTTTGTTCTTTCCTCATGGAAAATATCCTACACTTTGACTCTTCCCCATCCCTTTCTGTTTTTACCTGGTGTCTTTTCATAATAGAATTATAATCTTCCAAGTTCTGGCTTGAGTTTTGAAAGACCTTTTAAAATAATGTGTTTATTTCCAAAAGAAACATGACATTAACATTTTAATATAGGTGTATATCAAAATGATTCCTCCATGAGATTGAGAGATTATTTTTTCTCAATAACTCTGGGCGAATCTTTTGAGGTTTGGTATTATTTAATTTTATATAGGCCTATTATTATCAACAGTGTAAGAATTGTAACTTTTTTCTTCTTTAATACTCCTAACATAATATTGATAATTTCCATGTTGCTGGATCACATAATTCATTCTGGTTGTCAAGACAAATAGGAACACTTTGTGATGTCCATATGGAGAAAAATAAAGCCCATCATTTCCTAGAGAAGGGCAGTTGACAATAATTTTCTTCAAATGGATAATCTTACCTTGAGTCTCTTTGGTACAGCAGGTTATCATATTTTACAAATAAGTTGAATTTTAGAATCATTTTTCAGGAATATCTCTGAAGAAAGTTTTCCTCCAGATAGAATATATAAAGTGGGAAATTTTATCTGTCTTTATTAAAAATGGTAACCAAGCTCATTGGGGAAAGAGATGCAAGATGAAAAGGATAGCTACTTTGAATGTTTCAGTTAAAAAATTTTACTTTTAATTATATGACGTACCTCATTAGTTATTCTTACCAGTTTTGATGTTTCCTATTACTTGATATTATTTTGTTTCCTAAAATTGTTATTATTACTACTTGAGTTCCTTTTTTTTGGTAGGTTTCTCCTGTTTTTACTATAAATTTGTACTCAGTTATCTTAGATTTCTGTTACATGTTGAGTGAATGCATTTGATATTTAGTGATAATTACTGAACAACTTGTATAATTTGATATTATATAAATATTATGGGTAAAGATAACATAATTTGAAAACCTGTTATTGCAAAAGTACACTTTCACTCTGTAAGTCAGTCATCAAGTAAAATTTATTCAGGGCTCCTTTTAAATGTTTGCAACATGCATGCATGAACTACTTTAAAAATCAAATGATAAAAAAATGAAAATTAGCTGCATTTGTAAATATAACAGAAATCAGTAAGGAGAATCATTGAATGCTTACAAAATACAAGTTTAATTATATAAACTCTGTGTATAGATATATTTATTTCTTTAATATACGTGGAAAAATTTTTTAAAAAAACTTAATTTGCCTATTGGCACAAATATCATTTGGTATGTTCCTAAGAAAATGTCAGTCTTTTGTAATCAGCGATGTGTAATCTAAGGGTTTCTTTGGAGTGTGGGGCTGTTTATTCTCTATTAATCAACTAAAATGAAGAGAATCTCTTTTTAGGTTTATTTTTTATAAGTATTCTTATTCCCTTGCCTCCATCATTTTTCTTTCTTTCACATTTATCAAAGTAAAATTGACAAAAATATGTGTAGACTCAAAGTATAAAACACATTGTTTTGATATACATATACCCTATGAATCGTCTTTTGGTTTTCTTGATTTCTCTATCAGATAGTCCCTATGTGAGGGCAGGGAGTGAACTTGGTGTGTGCATGTGTGTTTACTGCTTTTTTAATCCATGCTGCCTATGAAAACAGGGGAGCAAGTAAGACAATAACTAACCATCTGATCATAATTATCTTTTAGTAATTAACAGAGTCACAACTTTTCAGTCCTCTGATTCTAGCCATAAATGATTGTTGATACATCTTAAATATCACTGTAAAATACCTTGACACTCAAGAATAAGGTTATGAGGAAGTACACCACAGATTTACCAAGATTATATGAAAAATTTAAAGGACAAATGACTAAGTGGGGAAATTTTTGTGAATTATGTAACATACAAAAGAGAAAAATCCATGTTTGATTTGAAAAATTCAGGCTTTTAGGAAGAACAGAAAGATATTTTAGAAAAATGAAAAAAAGTGGAACTCAGAAATTGTCTGAAATTAAATACCAACAGCAAAACATGATCCCAGTTTTAATTAAATAAATTCAAGTCTTAAGGATATCATACTAATTTTAACCCACTAGACTGACAAAAGGTGAAGATTAATAATATCTAGTCTTTCCAAGAGTATAAGGTGAAAGACACTATCACAAATTTATGATAGGAGAGCATATTGGCAGAAGCATTTCTAAGAGCACTTTGACTATATTTCTCAAAACTCTAAAGGCTGAAATCCATTAACTGATTATTCTGTTTCTATCAAACAGTTGTACAAAGGTGTTCAACTGGTATTCAAAAGGTCTGTTCAAACAGCCCCTGAAATATTGTATATAAGAGTAAAATATTGGAAATTACCACAAAGCCCCTCTCTGGTAAAATAAACTACTTTGAATCAATAGAATAAATTGCTTGTATTTACTTAAAAAATAAGAAAATTAATGTAAAAATTGATCTTGTATTGAAAATCTATGTTGAAAACGAAAAGCTCCAGGTATAATTTTTATATAAAAGAGATATACATATATGAATACCTACATGAATACACATATGAGTATATACGTATATGTGTGCATTTATATATTGACCCAAAATGTTATAAGAGTCTGTGTTAACACTTCAAATTGTCAATCACTGGGAACTGGGCTGAGAGGTTGAAAACCCTTTATTTTTTAATTTAACAATTTCTTTGGTTGACATTATTTTACAGTGAAAATGTGTTATATTTATAATTTAATTTCTTGCCAATAACATTTTATACTCCATAGTGTAGAACAATACAGCAGAGGGCTACTCTTTCAAGTTTCAAAAAATAATAATTTAAATTAAATAAATGGAGATTTATGCAAATATGTAATGATACTTTTTGTTAAAAACTGAAGAGTATAGTCAGGCAAACTGAATACACACCCAAAAAACTCTACTAGGAAGTTTCTAGAACTCATAAATGAATTCATCAAAATAGCAGTGTCTAAAATGAACACTAACAAATCAATTGCATTCCTATACAACAATGATGAATCAGCTGAAAGAGAAATCAGTAAAACTATCTCCTTTACAATAGCCTAAAAAAAATGGGAAATCATTCTAACAAAGGAGGTGAAAGTCCTCTGTAATGAAAACTATAGAACACTAAAGAAAGAAATTGAAGAAGACCTCAGAAAATGGAAAGATCTCCCATATTTTGGGATAGGCAGAATTAATATTGTCAAAATGGCTATACTACCAAAAGCACTACACAGATTTAATACAATTCCTTTAAAAAATCTCGATGACATTCTTCATAGAAATAGAAAAAGCAACCAGAAAATTCATTTGGGAAAATAAGAGGCTCTGAATAGACAAAGCAATCCTTAGCAATAAAAGTGATGCAGAAGGCATCATATTATCAAAACTTAAATTATACTACAGAGCTCTAGTAACAAAAACAGCATGGTGTTGTCACCAAAACATGAAGAGACCAATGAAAGAAAATAAAAGACACAGATTCAGCCACAACCACATAAATACAGTTATCTCATACTAGACAAAGGTGCCATAAACACAGATTGGAGAAAAGATAGTCTCCTCAACAGATGGTGCTGGAGAAACTGGAAATTCATATGTAGTACAAAGAAATTAAATCCTTATATCTCACCCTGCACAATACTCAATTCAAAGTGGATCAAGGACCTAGGCATTAGACAAGAGACCCTGCATATATTAGAAGAAAAAGTAGGCCCAACAATTCATCATATCAGCTTAGGAACTGATTTCCTCAATAAGACTTCTACAGTGCAAGTAAAATCAAGAATCAATATATGGGGTGGTATCAAACTGAAAAGCTTCTTCATAGCAAAGGAAACAATCAAGAATGTGAACAGAGATCCTACAGAATGGGAGAAAATCTTTACCACCTGCACCTCTGATAAACCACTAGTCTCCAGGTTATACAAAAACTCAAAAAACTTAACATCCCCTCCCCCCAAAAATGCCCCAGTCATTAAATGGGCGAAGGAACTGAACAAGCATTTGACAAAAGAAGAAGTACAAATGGTCAACAAATATATGAAATATGTTTAACATCTCTAGCAATTAGAGAAATGCGAATTATAACTACACTGAGATTTTTATCTCACTCTAGTCAGAATGGCAATTATCAAACATACAAGCAATAATAAATGTTGGCAAAGATGTGGGAGAAAAGGCACACTCATACATTGCTGGACAGACTGTAAACTGGTGCAACCAATCTGGAAAGCAGTATAGGAATTACTCAGAAAACTTAGAATGAAACCAGCATTTGACCCAGTTATGCCACTTCTCAGTATAGACCCAAAGGGCTTAAAATTAGCCTACTACAGTGATGCAGCCATATCAATGTTTATAGCAGCTCAATTCACAATAGCCAAGCTATGGAAACAACCTAGGTGTCCTTCAGTGTATTAATAGATAAATAACATGTGCTATATATAAATAATGCACTATTACTCAGCAATAAAGAAGAATGAAACTATGGCATTTGTCCAGTAAATGGATGAAACTGGAGACTATCATACTAAATTAAATAAGCCAATCCCCCAAAATCAAAGACCAAATGTTCTTTCTGATATATAGATGCTAACCCACAACAAGGGAGGGTGGGGAGAGGAAGAATAGAATCCATTGGATAAGTCAAAGGGGACTGAAGGGAAGGGGGTGGTAATAGGAATTAATCGGACATAACTGTCATAGTCTTGTATTTAAATACACCACCAGGGTAACTTCATATCATGTACAACCACAAGAATAGGATCCTAATTATAATAAGTTATATTCTATGTATGTATATTTCACCAAAATACATTTCTACTGTCATGTATAACTAAAGAGAACAAATAAAAAAAAAATTGAATATGCACATCATATCAAAAAGTCTTTCAGTAAAATGCAACAATCTTCTTATTGATGGAATAATATATTAATTTAAATTAATACTACTTAACATTTGTTAAGTGGTAATACTAAAATAGTTTTTAATTTCTATCATAGAGCATTAACATTTAATATTTCACTATTTCAACCAGTGATGTTAATTTATCTTAGAAATTCTTCAATTTTTCCTATTCAACACAAAGATTATTATGAACTACAAAAAGCTATTAAATTGTGATAAAACTACCCTGTGACCCTCTGTGTCTTACTAATTTCACTCATTTTATCATTGCTGTAGTAAAGGTGACTAGAAAAAAGGAGAAATTATAGTCAATACAAACCTCCTTTCAAAATTAATAAACTTTCAGCAAAATAATAAAGCACTAAAGAAAATTAAAATTATCTTCACTTCAAATAAAAGACAATTTTAAAATTTAACTCCCACATATAAAAATTTATTTTTCAACTTTAGCATTATTGTCTTATGAAAAAATGTTACATATTAATTATATGCCAATGATTTTAGATTTAAGATTAATCTATTTTCTTTGATATTGACAAACTTACCCAGAGCTCATGGTGCATTCTACATTTTATTATGAATTTTGTCTTTCTTAAGTGAATATGAAAAGTGGAAGAAAATGCTCATGTTCCTCATTGCTCTAGAAATTTCCTTTCAGTGATTTTAAATAGTGTTATCAGATGATCCAATTTCAGCCCTACAAAGGTTTAATTAGTTACATTGTTGAAAGTTTGACATAGTTCTTAGATGGTTTATATTTAAGAGTATTTTATAATTAAATGTCATATTATAAAAGCTCTTCTTGCTTCTGCATTAACTTATTAATGGACATTGAATTAAAAATCATAAAATTTAATACTTACTGGTGAATAATTTTTAAATCTTGACTAATAAACAGTTGGCATATGGACATTCTTGTTGAAGTATAGGACATTTTTACTGGTGAATACATTTTTCCATTTAAAAAATTTTATGCTGATATAATATAATTGGTTCCATTAAGCCATTATAATATAAATTGCATTCCCCTAAGGTCATTTTACTCTTTACACATGGTTAAAGGCTTTCATCAGTCATATAAAATTGAGTGCTGTCAATGAATTTTACTATTGTGTAGCAGTCTGCCCACTAGAATAAATAACGGAAAAAGAGGAAAAGGAGCAAAATAATAATTCAAAATTCTTAACACTTACATAGAGCTAACTACCAGTCATTATGTCTCCCATGTTAACTTATGCAAATCTCAAAATAAACTAAGAGGTTACTCTTACTGGCAATCTCCTAATAAAGCTAAAGTGACTGAGGCCCAGAGAGTTTAAGTGATTTACCTACTAATGTCATGCAGGTGCTAATGAATAAGTTATAATTTGAGCCTGGATAGTGTAGTTCCACAGGCCATGTTCTGACTTAACCAACTGTTTTCACTGCCTCTCCATGCAAACTGGCCTAATGTTTTAGTAAATGATCAACTGCCTAGCCAACAGTGGTCCTGTGAGATTATATCACATAGAAATACCAGAACTGTCTTAGTGTGTAAGCACACTGTATGAAGTCCATACAGTGACAAAATCGCCTAATGGCACATTTTCCAGAACATATTCCCAGTCATTAAGCATTGCATGTACTTAGAATCAAGTGACATATAAAGCTGCAGGCACAGATGGACCCAAGATTTTATGACTTTAATTTGCTACCACAAGACTTGCAACTTGGAAGTTCTGGTTCCTGTGCGTATTTAATACATTATTAGGCTGCACCAATAAATCGGATTTAGCTCTATATTTGCTGCCACCAAGTGTTAAACTCTAAAGAGATGTAGTTGGTTGCTTCTAATCTCCTGCCAGACAATTAATGTAGAAAAGGATAAGCTTTCTCATCAAATGCACTGATGCTTGCTCTTCTCTTAAGAGCCTCATTCTTATCACATTTTTGCTAGAATACATTTAAAATACAAACCCCAGGTTATAGAGTAGGGTGAGGTTGGTGCACATTTGTAATTGCTACCTTTGGGTTCAAAAAGCCAAGTTGAACCAAGAGGAATATTACTTATGGCAATTGCATTTTATAAAACATTTCAACAAAAAGAAAAAGAAATGGTCATAGCTGCAAGTCAATGGACTGTGACAATCCCACAGGCATGTTAAGGGTGAAAACACAAAAATTACTAGTAAATAACCCGTCAGGCACCATTGCATTAGTCAAAACCTAGCATGAATCTTCCTTTATTTTTTTTCTCTCATCTCCCTACTCTGACATCAGAGTTGATAGAAAGATCTTAGCACTTTCCTGCTTAAAACTCACTTCAGTGAAAAGAAAAATCCATGCATCCTCATAGACCTTAGAATACAATTTAGACTCATTGCCAAGGCACAAAGACTGAAAAATCTTGCTTTTATCTCCTTTTTCTTCCTCCCTCCACCATGCTCACTTATTTCCAGTTATACTATTTATCCTTCAGTTCTCCAGATGGCCCTGTGCTCTCCTAACTCAGGATCTTTTCACCATCTTTCTGTTCTGTCTTGAATTCTCTTCCCAAGTTCTTCAAAGATCTGGTTCAAAAATCATTCAGGTCTTGGTTTTATTATCACAAAGTTTTGGGGAAAAAATCTCTGCTGACTAGATATAAAATATGGCACCTAAACTATTCCCCATGACATCACCTTGTTTATTTTCTTCACAGACATTGTTACAAATCTAAATTATCCATATTATCTTGCTTATTTATGAGATTATTTCCCTTCATTGAGTAAAATGCCTGGCACAGAGTAAATATGCAGTAAACACCAATCCAATAAATAAACCTGATGGTGAAAACTACCTAGAGCAAGGCTAAGGAAGGTGGCTCAGGACTGAGACTGGGAATGATGAAAGTTTCTTTTGATTGTTTATGAGAATACAAAGTTAGGCTGAAGGAACTCACCCTGGGGATGAACCTCCCCAAATGTAATTAGCACAAACTAGTAAAATGATAAAGACATAGTAAGAGAACGACTCTTTTTCTATCAATCTCCGTAACTATGCAGTGTATATATACAATATAGGTAGCACATACACCCTGTATCTAATAGTTCTCAATTTTAACTCTAACATGGCCATAATTAAAAGAGAAAACATCGGTAGAAATTTAATTTATAAAATAATTGTACATACTCTGAGTTCAGCAATTTAAAAATTAAATGGGGTATCTTGTTAGATGAACTGAAGATATGCTGTGGAATACTACTACCAAATTCCATGGTTAAGAAATCCTTGTCATTGAAATGCTAGCACATAATATGTGGATTATACTTTGAAATGATTAACCCAGAGGAGAAAAGGAAATAATTTTGATTAAAAGTGAATGTATAGTGCAGGGTGAGAGAGAAGTATTACATTTTATTCTGCTACATATGGATTTCCAGTTTTCCCAGCACCATTTGTTGAAGAGGCTATCTTTTCTACAATATATGTTTATGGTGCCTTTATCTAGTATAAGATAACTGTGGGTTTGTCTCTGTCTCTTTTATTCTGTTCCATTGGTCTTCACATCTGTTTTTGTGCCAATATAATGCCATTTTTATTACTAGAGTTCTAATATAAGGTCTAGTATTGTGATGCTTCCTGCCTCGCTTTTCTATCTAAGAGCTACTTTGGCTATTCTGGGCCTCTTATTATTCCAAAGGGAATTTTATTACTATTTTTTCTATTTCTAGGAAGAATGTCTTTGGAGTTTTAATAGTAATTGCATTAAGCCTGTATAGTGGTTTCGGTAGTGTGGCCATTCTGCCTATCTAAGAACATGGGAGATCATTCCATTTTCTAAGGTCTTCCTCAAATTCTTTCTTTAGTGTTTGGTAGTATTTGTTGTAGAGGTCTTTCACCACTTTTGTTAGATTGATTCCCAAGTATTTTATTTTTTGAAGCTATTGTGAATGGATAGATTTCCTGATTTCTCTTTTAGCTGATTCATCATTTATACATAAGAACCTAATTGATTTACTGGTATTAATTTTATATCCTGCTACTTTGCTGAATATGTTTATAAGTTCTAGAAGTTTTCTGGTGGAGTTTTTTGGGTTTTCTAAATATAGCATCATGTCATTGGCAAATAGGGACAGTTTGAGTTCTTCTTTTCCTATTTATATCCCTTTAATTTAAGAAAATGTGGTATATACTCACAATGGAATATTAATCATAAAGAAGAATGAAATTATGTCATTTGCCACTAAATGGATGAAACTGGAGACTTATCATGCTAAGTGAAATAAGCCAATCCCCCCCAAAACCAAAGGCTGAATGTTCTCTGATATGTGGATGCTGACACACAATAAGGGCATGGGGGAAGAATAGAAGTTCATTGGATTAAACAAAGGGGGATGAAGGGAGGCAGTGGGGATGGGAATAGGAAAGAAATTAGAATGAATCAGACATAACTTTCCTAAGTTTATATATGAATCTACAACTAGTGAATCCACATGTCATATACAACCACAAGAATGAGATCTTAATTAGAATAAGTTATACTCCATGTATGTATAATACGTCAAAACACACTCTACTGTCATGTATATCTAAAAAGAACAAATTTTTAAAAATCTATTATCTCAAAATTTTTTTTAATGTGAATTAATGTTTTTGGATATCTAAATTATTTAATTTCAAAATGTTGCTATTAATAAATGCCATATTTTTTCTTTTGTTTTTCTTTTTTGAGAATCCAATAAGCTTATTTCAGAAATCTCCCAAAGTATAAAAATGTGAGGAAAATTGAAACTAAAATGGCCATTATTTTTAAGTGTTAGTTTTCTTGTAAATTTGGTTTGGACCTTGAGTATAGAGTAACTACTACAAAACTTAGTTAAGGTTTAGCAAGCTTTTTCAGGAAGAAGTTATTATACTCATGTTCTTTCCGGAATTCTGAGCAATATAATTTGTACCCCCATCCCTGAGGTTCTGTTTCATAAAAGCCTTCTGGAAATAATTATTTAGGGAGTGTAAAAATCTTTGCAAATTGTTCCAAGAGGGTGATCATGATCTTTTTTCTCTGCCAACATTAATCAGATCTAAATACTGCTTATTGAACAAACCCAAGTCCATAATAATAACAATTAAATTACCAAGCTCAACATCAAATAGCAAAAAGGTAAATAACATAAGTAATGAGAATAATTAAATAGCCAAAGGTAATAAGAGTATGCAAATGTGTAGAGATGACTTCTGCAAATTCATTGTCATAGGATATATTTTCTAATTGTCTTTAGGGAGTTTTGAAAAAAATTATGTTAAAAACTCATTGAGCTGAACACTTATCTAGATGAATTTTATGGTATATGAATTATACCACAGTAAAATTTCTAGAACAGTTACGTACCAGGACTTTTTTCCAAACCTACCTCTGTCACATCTTCAAACTAGTCTATTTCTATTGTATATACAAACCTTCTCCTGGACCCAAATTTTATCACCCATCTAAAAAAAGAAATAAATATCCTCCAGTATTTATACTTGATATTACCTCTTCAGTGTGGAACAATTTTTTTTTCTAAACTATAACTTCTTTTAACTTCATTTCTTGATTTGTTTTTTATTTCCTCTAATCTATTCTCCTCCTTTACCTTTTTTCTTTTAATTTAGCTATATAATACATTCATTCTTCTAGAGTTTTATCTTGTGTTGACACTTTGGACTTTCCCTGTGAATGAAATTTGGAGTTATTTAGCATTTTCTTAATGTTTATTATTAATGTGAATTAATAGGAATTGCTATTCATCTTGCTCATGTGAAAAGTGTTAGAAATGTCTTTCATTTTGGACTGGAATTGTAACTCAGTGGTAGAGTGCTCACCTCGCATGTGGAAGGCACTGGATTATGTATATCTAGCACCACATAAAAATAAAATGAAGGCATTATGTCCATCTACAACTAAAACCAAAATATTTTTAAAAAATAAATGTCCTTCATGTTATTGCAGTGCTCTCTTACTACTGACACCGAATATTTTCCCTAAATGAAGAGACTGGATCTTTTTTTTTTTTTTTTCCCTCATGGCTCTCCTGTAACTGAATATCTGTCCTGGTACCTAGAAAATAATTAATATTAGCCATAATTTAGGAATTTAATAGTTCCAGAGAAATTGTTGTATTTATTGCTGCAGTCAATCATTGAAACAATCAAATGTCACTGTAGAACACCATCACTTTTTCAGGTCTGCAGATAATGAGGCACACACCTATGCGATACATATCAAATGGCAATTTTGTAAATAATATTATCTCTGTCTCTTTACTGAAAGGAGTAAATAAGCTGATGACATGCATGAGAAGAAAATAAGAAAAAGCTAAACCTGTTCCTTTTCCTATTATCCTACTCTTGAATTCTTTATCAATTATCCCATTAGTTCTTATTTTTTTTCTTACACAGCCTTCCCTTTGTGACTCATCTTGTAAGCACATCATCATATGAATATCGCACCTCTTATAAAAGAAATAACAAAAAAACCTTTTCTCTAAATCCTTTCCCCCATGATACAATCTTTTTTTTTCTTTTCTTTTACAATCCTTCCTCTCATCTTTTCTTCATCAATAATACACTAACACTATGATCAATACTTCATCTATCTGTTTCAATCTGGATATTTCCTACACTACAATT
Source organism: Marmota flaviventris (assembly GCF_047511675.1). Lineage (NCBI taxonomy): Eukaryota > Metazoa > Chordata > Mammalia > Rodentia > Sciuridae > Marmota > Marmota flaviventris. Next base: position 108,220,528 of record NC_092508.1, on the reverse strand, counting down.
ATGAAAGGTAACATAACCTCCATAGTTAAATTTCCATGTTTTATATTTAACATTCCAGTTTTATCAAAATGCATTGTTTTTCATATTTTGCTTAAACCAAATAAATATGTATAATAATTGATATTAAACAAAATTACTGTGACATTATCAAACTTGTTTATTTCAAATAGCAAGTACATTTCAGCTTTAATCAACACAGAATTAGTCAATTCCAGTCTGAAGTTGTTCATCAATCACCTGCTGTTTAAAAGGCATAGGAGAAATAATCAACTAATAAAGTGAACTTTTCCCCTTTAGATATTTTGTATTGGTACAAAATATTGTAAGAGCATAAACTATGTTATAAGCCAGATTGTGATGTCAGAAGACAAAGAAGTATGCATTAGAGAGAAGGATTATTCTATTTAGAAGGAAGGAGGGAAATTATTTCTTTTTGTTTTTCTTTTTTTTCCCCTGCCCTTATATTTTTTTTTCTTTCTTTCACGTTTATGGAACTGAATTGGTGTTCGTGCAGAAAATGTAGGCCCAACTGTCCATCAAGTCTGCTTAGAAACCAACTTGCTCAACAAGACTCCTATAGTTCAAGTAAAATCAAGAATCAATAAATGGGATGGTATCAAACTAAAAGGCTTCTTCATAGCAAAGGAAACAATCAAAAGCTTGATGAGAGAGCCTACAGAATGGAAGAAAATCTTTGCCACCTGCAACTCTAGAGCATTAATCTCCAGGACATATAAAACAAATAAACAAACAAACAAAAAAAAAAAAACAATTCAGTCAATAAATGGGAAAAGGAATTGAACAGACACTTCACAGAAGAAATATAAATGGCCAACAAATATATGAAAATATGTTCAGGGCTGGTGGTGTGGCTCAGCGGTAGAGCGCTCGCCTTGCACGTGCGAGACCCTGGGTTCCATCCTCAACACCATATACAAAAATAAAAATAAAAATAAACAAGTGAAATAAAGGTGTTGTATCCAACTATAGCTAAAAAATAAATATTAAAAAAAAGAAAAGAAAATATGTTCAACATCTCTAGCAGAGAAATGCAAATTAAAACTACACTGAGATTCCATCTCACTCTAAAGAGAATGGCAATTATCGAGAATACAAGTAACAGTAATGTGGGTGAGGATGTGGGGGGAAATGTTCACTTATACATTGCTGGTGGGAATGCAAATTGGTGAACCACTCTAGAAAGTAGCATGGAGAGTCCTCAGAAAACTTGGAACAGAGCCACCATTTTACCCAGTTATCCCACTCTTTAGTTCATATCCAAAGGACTTAAAGTCACCCCTATTAAAGTGACACAGGCACATCAATGTTTATACCAGCTCAATTCACAATAGCCAACCAATGGAACAAACTAGATTCCCTTCAACAGATAAATGTATAAAGAAAATGTTAAATATATATATGCACACACACTATATATATATATATATGCATATGCATATATATATATATATATATATGCATATGCATATATATATATATATATGCATTATATATATATATATATATATATATATATATATGCATATGCACACATACACAATGAAATATTATTAAACCTAAACAAAAAATGAAATTATGGCATTGGCTCCTAAATGGATTGGAGTGGAGACTATCATGCTAAGTGAAATAAGCCAATCCTCCCCAAAACTAAAGCCTGAATGTTTTTTTCTGATAATGTAGACTCTGATACACAATAAGGAGGTGGGGGAAGAATAGAAGTTCATTGGATTCGACAAAGGGAGATGAAAGGAAGGCAGGGGGAATGGGAATAGGAAAGACAGTAGAATGAATCAGACTTAACTTTCCTATGTTCATATATGAATATACTACAAGGGTAACTCCACATCATGAACAACCTCAAGAATAGGAACCTAATTAGAATAGGTTATACTCTATATATGTATGTCAAAATACACTCTACTGTCATGCATATCTAAAAAGAACAAATAAAACAAATCACATATGAATTGTATCTAGAGGGGTGAATTACATGTGCACAGTAAAGAACGCTCCAGAAGGATGGAATGGGTGAACCCAGGAACAAAGAGTCAAATGCTGCTTTAGTATAGGGTCCGTGGCAGTATGTATGTATGCAGGGAAGCTGCAGCTGGTTGTGGAGGCCTTGCAATCCGTGTTAGCACAAACACACCACCATCAGAGAATTATGAGCCCATGAATTACTACTCAGTTTCAATGCAAGATGGTTCTAACAGAGGTACAGAGAATCTACTTGAGGAACTGGGCTACAAAGGTGAGCTTGGAGGTGGTTCATTAGTAAGCCACAACCACAATTAAGATTTAAGATACAATATTTCTTATTAGTACAGTAGTCCTGTTATTCATTTACTTATAAATGGTACTTTTCTATTCTTTCTCTGAGTTCATTGTTATCAAGATAAATAGCTGAGCAAAATTCTACTAGCTACAAGTGCTCCTTGTGCCAAAACTAATTAGTTGTTTTTACACAATTAAAAAATAAAATGAAATCTTACTAAGTAGCTTGTTCATAATACTAAAACAGGTGTAAACATATTACTTGAACATATCAAACATACAGTTTTCAACACAGTGACTAGAGAAATTGAAAACAGGGAGGTACTAAATCTTCTGCAACAATTGATTAAAACACTAGTTGAAATGTGTGAAAAATTATTTGAATCTATGTATATATTTTACCACATTCCTCACCTTGAATGTATCTGTAATCCTCCAATTCCACTTTTTCCATATCTTAGATTTATCAATAGCTCAGATTTGGGGGCTTTAATTTGTTACAGGTTTTAAGTTAGTCCGCATAAAATGGTTTTTATGACCAACAGTTAATGTGATAATTTTCCGCTATTAAAACCTTTTCCCCATTCACATATTTAAAGGTCTAGCCTTTTTTCTTTTCCTTACTTGGCATGTTTCTCTGAACGATACTTGACTGCTTTCCACTGGGGAATCTTCCTGATCCCAACATAGATATTTTTTGATGCTAACATCTTGCTTTCTGCTGAAGATGATTTCTACCTCTACATTTTCTTTGACCACATACAATCATGCACTGAATTTACTGTCTTCCTATTGCTTCTGCTGATATTCTATTGCTGATTGTTTTATTCTGGGATGGAAAAACCCTTAGTTATTCTCAAAGCATTTTAATAGGCTATAATTGGAATTTTAAATTTATAAATAGCAAACAAGCAATGTCGTTTCTGTTGCATGTGGTATAAAACAAACTGTTTATACATTGGAGAATACATTTGTTAAAGGGTCAACTCATACAATTTTTTATAAATAAATAATAGATAATAATATGACCAGACCATAATTATACAAACTAAGATTAATTAGAAATTTTTGAAACATGTTTCAATTTTTTTTTATAAGTATACACTCAGTTTTGCTCTTATAACATATAAACCTCAAAATATCAATGTCATAAGGCAACAAATGTTTACTTCTATCTCAAAGGCTGAACAGGCCTGGCCAACAGTCCAAAGCAGCTGTCCTCTCAATTGTGGCTTAGTAGTTCACCTCCATGATCATCAAAAAGAGGGAAAGCATTCTGGAGGGTTAGCCTCAATAATTTAACACACTGGCGTCAAAGTGATAAAAGTTATTTCCTCTGGAAAAAAAAATCATTAGCCAGAATTATTCACAGGTATCCATTTACATATAAAGCAAGAAAGAAGAAAACATAATTCTTTTATATAGCTACAGAACTTGAGAGTCAGACATGGAAGATAACTAGAAATTTCTACCACAACATTCTACAATGGACATCTAGCTTAGCACAAATATCACATTAGCTCTGTTTGAGTCTGTGCTATGAACATTAGGAGGTTAAGCTAAGCAATTAGCAAATATTACATGGAGAAAGAGGAGAATTTTTATAGATGAGGCATTCTAGGTTTAGTGGATTAAGTAGCTGAAGCTAGAACAAATAAGGCAAAAACCAAGTAAAATATAGAGTATACATCACCCAGTGTACAGTATCCTTTGAGAGGTTTTGAAGATAAATTTCTAAAAAAAAAATCACATAAAATGGTAGCACATCAGAGAAGTGGTATGGAAGCTATGTATGATGGTTACTAAAACACTGAAAGAAAGCATGCAAATATACTGTGGCATGCAAGGCCAAAGTTGGGAAAGGACTCAGGTAAAAATGAAATAATTGCACTGTGGACATGTAAAGAAACAGAGCATACATAAAATGAAACCAGATCTAATATAACAGATCTGAACTCAACATCACTGGCCAGAGAACTAGGTCATACCCCTCAGGGCTACTAGAGAGGCTGGTATGAGTAAGGAAACATGGTTGAGGAAGTGAAGAAGTGTCAACGAGGAAAGACCTTTGCTCCTAACAGGACCAATATAAGTGCTCAGAGTGAAAAGATGTTCTCTATACATCTGCTTAAAGCTTCAGCTATTTCTTCTTCTTTATAGTTAATAAGATTTTAGTCATCAGTGCAGCTACTGAGATGGCAACTGCTGCCTTGTTATTCAGGGTTCCTCAATGTTTAGTTGTTGAGCATGCGATACATGAATTTCAGCCCTTTATAGAAAATTTACACAGATTCCTGTTCCCATGGCTTACAGAGCCGGACCAGATCCTGCCTTATACCATCTTGGCATTTAACAACTTTGATGCATTTGTTACATAAATGAATCTTTTGGGGTGAGGGTTGTTAGTCATAGTGAATCTCTGTTGCTTGCTACTAAATAACTACAATTAAGAGTACTTTCCTCACCACCCGCCTAAAGCAATTGAGATTTTTACATCCAGGGTAACTTAAAAACTTCTAAAAATAAAATAGCAAATTTAAGATCCTGGTCTAGATAGCAAATAGAGGAGACATTTAAAAGAAGAATAAAGTTTCGTGACTCAATATTTTAATGAAGAAAAAAGAAAAAAGCTTAAAAACACAATTAAAGAGTTTTTAAATTAACATCATCAGAAGGATGTGATGTGATAAGTAATTATGTGGTGTTTTGATATCTTTGATATCTTTCTCCTTTCCCTCTTTGATATCACCTTTTTACACAGTCACTGATTCAGTTACATCCAGATATGTGAATCTCTCTGAATATATGATTCCCTTAACATGTATATGTTTGTGCCAAGTTATTTCTCCCTCATTGGGATGACAATTTCCTCCCTTGTCCTTCATTTCTTAGATGACTTGTCACTTTGTAAAAGCCTCACAATCAACAACAAGAACAGCTACAGAAAATATCACTCACTACTTCTTTCCTACAGTTCTGGGAAACTATTCCTAAGATTCCTTTTGTCAAAGTGCAACCTATAACTGAGTTGCATCTATTCGCTTTACTCTACCATGAATTCCTAGAAGTAGGGCTGTGGCTTATTTTTCATGGCATGACTGCATGTCTGGTACTTAGTACAGTCAGATTGAGTAATTCTTTTTTGTTTTGTTTTGTTTTAAACATAGAGGAATAAATAAATCAGTGATCTGCCCTTAAGGTCATTGCACATCAAAATTTGACATGTACACACAGACTTTAAAACCTTTAAAGCAGTAAGCTTACTAAAAAAATCAATAAACTGAAAATTTAACTGTCCTATTATATTTAGGCATTTATATATACACCATGTAGCTGCTAAATGAATTATTTTTTTATATCTGTACATTGCAATTAATGCTTTAATGTAAGGATTATTTTTAATAAAATGCCAAATTTTATATGTATATATATATATATATATACATATACATATATATATATCTTACATAACGTGCATATAGTTGTTAATAATTCATACTCTTGCCTTATAACCTGTTCATATATTGTATGAGCACATGGATGAGTTTGAATGTATATGCACATCTATATACACATGTGTGTCTACACATATAAGTATATTTTGAGATACAATTACAAATAGACTTTGCAAATATTTTAGTGACTGCTGAGTCACCAAACCCGCCATTCCTTCCTTGATTATCTTTATTCCCCATCACTACTTTCTCCAATATTGTTTCATTTTCCTAGCTTGTACGTTTATACTCTCATCTCCTGCTCTCAATGACATTTACTCCCCCTTTGACATACATTTTAATGCAGTGACTTGGATTTCATTAAACCAAGCTGGAAAAACCTAGTTCTGTAAATATTCTGGGTTTTGTTGTTGCTTTCATTAATTCACAAGGTTAAGTTTTCATTTAGGCTCTGCACAATTTAGTGGTTCATACATGTGTATAAAATATAAAAGAGCTTTTAAAAGCACTTGAAAAAATGCATTAAAACTCTAGATAGAAGATGGTGGAGGGTAAATGAAATTACTATCTAGAGAAGCATAGTAAATCTCAACGTACATGAGAAATTTACTTTGGAATAAATCATTTAGGTATAAATGACTTATAAATCATATATATAAGTACATATATATACATTAACATGTATATATGTATAAATATATATGGATTTATAAATACACACATATACACAAATATATATGATTTTATATATTACATATATATAAATGTAAAATGACCTTAATCAGGACTGTGTATCAAAAATACTGGGAGACAGTAGAATTTGTACTGGGCATGGCCATACCATATTTTCCCTTTTATACAACCCATTCTCTCAGGGTTTCTTACTCCTCCTCCTCTTCTAACTCAACTAAAACCAACTTATAAGAGAATTATATACCAATTCATGTAGGCTTTGTGGGAAGAGGTTCCCAATTTCCTGTCTCTCAGAGCCTTAATTGTCCATCCCCAGCACTCATGCTATCCCTGTCTCTTGCACTTCACATACTGTCTCATGTTGTCCCTGGAGTTTCATTTAACCCATTAGACCTTTTCCACAAAGTCACAATAACTGAAATTCCCTTACCTTCTCTGGGATCCTGGCAAACAACATTAGTCTTTAAATTTTAGTCCCTGTAAGATCACTTGCTCCAGATTCTTTCAACTGGGTAGCAGTTAGAATTGAACTATTATCTGCCTGATAAATCCTATTATTGTACGTACAATTCTGCATTTATTTCTGTACACAATTTTTTTGTGTTAGATTTTTAAAAATAGGACCTCAGTTCGTTAAAACCCCCATGTCTTTTTGCAATGTTACTTAGGTATTATCTGCCCACTTTGAGACTGAGCTTAACCACGTGACTCACTTTAGCCAATGGGATGTTAGCAAACGTGAAGAACTCTGACAATTTCATATTGAGACTCATTTGCTCCTAACTTTTGCCATTGCTGTGGAAACTTGCACAAAAGACAAGTGAAACACAGCCATGTTTCCCCAGTCATCTCAGTCACAGACATCCTACATCAAATGCCAACACATTACTGTGACAATTGATAAACTACAAACCTACACAGTTAACTTGCTTCTCCTTTATTATCTACTTGTGAGTGAGGTATCTCATCTATGCCTTCACTTATTCTTTTTCTTCCATTTCTCAAATAGTAAGACCTGACATGTTTTGGTTTAAATGAACTTTTGGATGTCATTTGTCCTTATCCCAGAAGTGAATTGTATGTTTTTTCTGTTAGATAACTGAAGAGCTTGATCTCCTACTTTAAAAAAAAAATATGTGCACGCAAATGATATTGAGAGAGAATTATATAATCTCCCTAAAGTAATCAACATATGCAAATGATTAATTCATTTACCTCCATAGCTAGACTTAGGCTTGTCAAAGAGAATTTTAAAAGTGTGTGTGTGTGTGTGTGTGTGTGTGTGTGTGTGTGTGTCTAGTTCTCTTTTAGTTATGTTCTACATTTCTTTAAAACTGTTTGCAAAAATTGTGCCTGGATTCAGGGGGTGTAAGGATGATATGTGGAAACATCATTAGTGTTTCTTATTCACCCTTTTTCTAGCAAACATATTGGGCTCTAATATGCAATTTCAATGTAAACTGCATGTATACATTAACTAATCTCTCCTATTTCATTTACTTGATAAACTACAACTTCTCATATACATCTTTACAATAAAAATTACCTATAAATATGCAAAACTGACAGTTAACCAAATAAATCTAGTTCTCACTTTTGTATAAATAATGAAAACCACACACTCGAGATAAAGATGTGGAAAGATTGGGATCGCTAGGATTCCACATATTCGGGAAGATTGCTCTGACCCCCTCACAAAGGACTTTTCTTTCAAGCTTTGAAGGAATCAATCTCTGTAAGGGTATTTCTCTAAGCTGCTAGTCCAAAAGTAATAAACATCAAGCTTATGGACAAGTGTGGAAACTGAATGGCTTTGCTTTTCTTCTGAGCGATTTAATTTATTTTTAATATCATAGGTGGCTTGAGGCGAGGTGTAATCATCTGTCACTCTTCAGTTAAATCATATCCCCTCACTTCTGAAATATTCTTTGATCTCCCTACCTGTAAATCACATTCTACTTTCTTTGTCATAGACTGTAGTGCATAGATATAGTAATGACATTACAAATTGCCCAAGAGGGTAAGGAGATGATTGAGAGGAAAGCATGCAAATAACACAGATGTTATTTTTTTCTTCTTTTCTAACTTTAGTTACTAGAAAATAGAAATTACATGAAATCGAGGCTAAAAACAGGTTTTAATTTCTTTTTTTTTGCATCAAGATCTTTATATAAAATACTATATTAAATCCTGTAGATTTCAGTAATAAGGACTTTTCAGAGGATTTTTAAAACATTTTTTATAAATGACAATTTTCTTATATTTTTCACATGCACAAGCTTTTGATTCAGTGCAAATACTCATACATGAGTCTACTGAAGGCTTCTGTACATCTTTTCTATTCCAGGTTTCTCTCCATACCATGTTCATTTATATGTGCACACTGAACCAAGATGACCACAGGCATTCCCATATGCTATCCATTAATACAAGTTCTCTCCAGTGTCCACCTGCCTGATTGACAGAAAGTTCATGTGCTATTGAAGTCTTTCCACATTCCTTAGCCAGGGTTACTTTCTAATGAATGTTTAACTAGAAGAACTAAAGGCTTTTTCATTTTTTTCTTTCTTTCTTCTTTTAATTGGGGCGGGTACAGTGGGTCAAATCCAGGGGCACATTACCACTGAGCCACATTCCCAGCCCTTTTTATTTTTTTCTTTTGAAACAGGGTCTTGCTAAGTTGCTTAGGGCCTTGATGAATTGCTGAGGCTGGTTCTGAACTAGTGATCCTCCTGCCTCAGCCTCCCAAGTCACTGGAATTATAGGCATGCCTGACTTCATATTCCTTACACAGAGAGTGTTTCTCTCCAGTGTGAGTTCTTTGATGTCTGAGAACGTGACTGGATTAACTTAAGGCTTCTCCATATTCATACATACATAGGGTTCTTTGATGATTTGAAGGAAAAAGGAAAAACTGAAGGCCTTCCCATGTTGCATAAAAACAGAGGGCTTCTCTCCAATGTGAGTTTCTCCATGGTTTCAAAAGAAACCTCAAACTAAAGCTTTCCACACTGCTTATAAATATAGGGTTTGTCTAGTGTGAGTGCTTGCATGGTATTAAAAGGAACTGGAACAACTAAAGGCTCTTCTGTACTGCATCCATACATAGGGTTTCTCTGAGGTATGAATTCTTTCATGCTGTTGAAGGGAACTGAGACAACTGCATGCTTTACCACTGTTCACAGCGTTTCTATCCAGTGTGAATTCTTTTATGAATTTTAAGGTAACTGAAGGTCCTGAATGCTTTGCCACAATATTCACCTCCATATGGCCTCTCTCCAGTGTGAGTCCTTTTATGTCTGTGACAGGAACTAGAAGTAGCAAAGCTTTCCCACAATCCTTACATACATATGGTTTCCTTCCAGTGTGTGTTCTTTTATGTCTGCGACAGGAACTAGGGTCATTGAAGGATTTCCCACAATCCTTACATACATAGGGCTTCTCTCCAGTGTGAGTTCTTTGATGTGCAAGAATATGATTAGATTGACGAAATCCTTTCCCACATTCCTTGCACACATAGGGTTTGTTGCCATTGTATGCTCCTTCAGGTACATCAGTGCAACAGGAAGAGCTAAAGGCTTCTCCATACTCCTTGCCTACTGAGGCTTTCTCTCTAGTGTGAATTCTTTCATGATTTTGAGGTTTTCCCACACTGTTTACACACATAAGGTTTCTGTCCACAGTGAGTTTGTTTGTTCATGTCTTTGCAAGTATTCTAAAGAAAAGAAAGCTTTTCCACATTGCTTACATACATAGGGTTTCTTTCCACCATGAGTTTGCTCATGTCTTTCAAAGCTCCTGAAACAATTGAAGCCTTTCCCACATTGCTTGCAATCCATAGCGTTTTCTGCCACCACGAATCCCTTCATGGTGTGGAGGGCTACTGTGATCAGTGAAAGATTTACCACATTGCATAGATGCATATTCTTTTTCTTCATTCTGGATTTTTTCACGTATTCGAAGGGAACTAAAACGAGATCCTCCCATGTTGCTTGTGTTCTACAGTGTGTGACGTTCCATGCTTCTGATGATAACTGATGGCTCTGCCATGTTTCTGACACCTGTACTGTTTCTCTCCATGTTCCTGATACTCATATGGTTTGTGTCCAGCATGAGATCTGAGGAGCACATTTTGTGATGAATCACCAATGAGGATTTCTCCACATTCATAGCTTTCAATTGGTTTTACTCTAGAAAGAGCTGTGCTGTTCTCAATACAGTCTGGAGTTTGACTCAAGATTTCTTCATATCCACTACCTTCTTTACATTCACTAAGTCTCCTTAACACTTGACTTCTTCCTTGGTCTGGCTGTCGCTTGCTTCCTTTTCTTGGAAAGGCCAGGCTCCTGAAGGTTTCCAAAATCACTTCTTTGTAGAGCTTCTTTGGGAAAGATCCAGCAAAGCCCACTCATCCAGGGTGAAGTTCTCAGCCACATCCTCAAAGGTCACCGACTCCATCTCCCTGCTTCTGGGTGTCCTGCTGTCCACCTCATGGCTTCCGAAGTCAGAGAAGGTCACAAGGCCAAACAGGAAGAGCAACCTCGGGAGCCCACAGGGTCCCAAAGATGGCGGAGCCAGAAGCTTAATGTCTTAAATTTAAAGGACACTATACATTTCTTTTTTACTGCCTTGATAGTTTAGACACTATTGGTTTCTTTTTTTTAATTGATTTTATTTTTTTTTAAATACACGACAGCATTATAATTCTTATTACACATATAGAGCACAATTTTTCATATCTTTGTATACAAAATATGTTCATGCCAATCATGCCTGTATACATGTACTTTGGGGATTTTTGTATTACAATTCTTATTACACATATAGAGCACAATTTTTCATATCTCTATTTGTATATAAAGTACGTTGACACCCAATTTGAGTCTTCATATAAGTACTTTGGAATAATGATGTCCATCATATTCCTCCATCCTTGCTAATCCCCCGCCCCCTCCCTTTCCCTCCCACCCCTCTTCTCTATCTAGAATTCATCTAATCCTCCCATGCTCTCTCTCCCTACCCCACTATGAGTCAGTCTTCTTAAATCTATAATTCTGTGGTTTTAAATATACAGGTTTAAATGTTCAAGTTATGTATTGGGCACAGCTACAGACTAAACTGAAATCTCAGATATATATTATCTTAATAATAATTTGATTTGTAGTAGCATGTCTTAATTCATGAATTACCTAAGGGACATCGAGTATAGTATGCCTTACTAGTTTATGTTACAAAAGGTATAGGAAAAATACAAATTTTGATTATTCTAATACAGAAAGTTACCCCAGTCAGTCCAATCATTAAATAACTTATATGAATAACTTTAATACTGGAGAACAATATCAACTCTTTTCAATGAAGGTCATAAATGGGATTGGTACTTAAAAATCTTTTTGAAAAAATTGTAGCATTGTAATTCTTAAAATGACCAATTCCATAAGTACTCTACAAAGAATCAAAATCCAGTGAAATGGGAAATCTAGGGAGTCATTGTAGAAAGAGTTGGTGGCATCAACGGTAAGATCTAGGGATGAGAATGAGGAAGATGGATGGAAATGCTCCTGTTTTATGAGGGAGCAGATCTGGAGAGGTAAATGAAGTGATTCATAGCCTCTACCTTCTTCCTCATAGGAAAAATGATTTCTGAAAATGCTCTTTTAATGGGTTCATACAGATTGTTTGAAAATAAAGAAATAAAGAACTAAAGCACTAATTTAAACCAACAAAACGACATAGGAGAGTGACTTGAAGTAACTTTGCTAATTTCTAATATTAGGCACAATCTCACAATCTTATTGAAACTATGCCTGTACTGGCAACTAGCCAACTGAATTGGCCAATTTGGTTAAGTCCTGGCTTTAGAGAGAATTCATATATGTATATTTGTCAACTCTTTGCTTTGAGAATATCTATTTGATACTTGCATATTTAATGAAGCCTGCTTCAAAAATCACAAATATGACAGTTGAGATAACTATGCCTTGTGCATTTTCATGGAATACACCTGAGAGTCTTAGAGACAAATGGTGCCCCAATCTAAGCTGCTGTTCATTAGAGACTCATAATTTGAAAGTTTCTACAATAAAAAGGTCGCTGAGGTTTAGAGATATGATTTTTTTTTAGAAGAAACAATTTCTATTATTTCTATTTAGGAGGGGCTTAGAGCATATAAGTGCTTTCACCAGATAATTTTCTTAGAACAAAAACAAAAGTCTTTGTTATCCATTAGCTATGGGGTAAAGGTCTTTAAGCTTTGAAAAGGGAATCCTAATATAAAAATCTTCCATGTTCCCCATTGCTTAGTTTTCAAGTGAAATGTAGCCAAATGCAAAGGACTTCTTCCAATTCCCATTCTTTTTTATTTATTTATTTACTTTATTAATTCTAATCAGTAATTCATGACAGCAGAAAGCTTTTCAACTCATTGTACACAAATGGAGCACAACTTTTCATTTCTCTGGTTGTACCTGGTTTAGAGTGGCACCCCATGTGCAGTCATAACCTAGGGTAATGATGTTCGTCTCATTCCACCATCTTTCCAACCTCCATGCCTCCACCCCTTCCCTCCCTCCCTTTGGTCAGATCAAAGTTCCTCCATTCTCCCCCCCCCCACACACACACCCCATTATGGATCAGCATCCGCTTATAACATTTAGCCTTTGGTTTGTGGGGATTGGCTTATAAAGATATGATCTTATGATGTTCTTGTAAGGCAGTAGTAGATTCATAATCCAATCTGCAATTTGTTGTCTTCCATAGATGTTTTGCCTTTGAGGTAGTAATAGAAAGCTTCCTCATGTGGATTTTATTTTTTGAGCTTCATGAGAGCTTTGTAAGGCAGTTGTTAGAGCACACTAAATTAAAACTGCTTTGCCAATGAGAAATCTAAGGTCGGATATTCCTTTGCCTTGCCCCAGGTAGGAAGTTCTCCTCCAAAGCTCTACAGAACACAGATTGCCTCCTTCCTCCATTGTCAACATCCTAAATTGGATAAAACGTTAATAACATGGCTGGCCAACATTTGTAATGTTGAATTGCAATAGAATCCTGAAGTAATGATTAGCAAGAGACAAAGCTTCCTTCCACTTGTCTTGGAAAGAGTACAACATTTTACACAGGCAATGGATCATTGCCAGGATACATAGGCAATATGTATATACTGTCTCATGTGTCTTCATTGGAGAGGCTTATGCTATCTACAGGTAATTTTCTAATAAATGCTTTTCTTTCCTACAAGTGATATCCTAATATTTATGTTGATATGTCAAAAATGAATCAATATATTAATGAACCTAGGACTTTCAAAATACTTCCATTTTTATTATTGATGGTTTTATTTCTTTAAATACTACCAACTCTACTTCCTTATTGTTCATAGTATCTTTTGACATATTTCTTCCAACTCTTACATCAAGAACATATCAATCCCTGGGTCTAATAGAATTTCTTGCTGTATCAGGAAGCATGCTTTTAGTGGGAAATACAATTATTTTTTAAAAGAGCTATGTTGATCAGAGAGAGTCTGTATCATAAAGGTGCGGTCATAGTAACCAGCAGTACACTCAGAGCTCTGGGATGACTTGAGATTAAAAAAAAAAAAAACTCCTCTCTCAGAAGAGCCTAAGTCATGTCTCTGTCTGTATGTCTCTTACATGAATTCAGTTGTTCACTTAGTGTCTTGATCAGAAATAAACAGCATGCTCAAAACTGAGGAATTTGAGCACAATTTAATAAAAAGAAAATTTATGAAGATATGTGCAGCATTTTGCAATACCAACAAGAAATAGACAGCATCCTGGGGCTAGGAAGAGCAGAGAGTCATTTTCACATGTAGGCCTGTAGGAGCAGGGCAAAACAGGAGACTCACTGAGGAAAGCTGTGAGGAAAACACCCCAGGAAGATTCACATAGTCCCCTACATCTCAGAACCAGCAACAGTGATCCTTCTCAAGGGGCCATTTGTTAGACTTTTCTTCCATTGTCACATCTCTCTTTTTCTGGTCACAGTGGGAAAGATTCTCCACTTCCCAGGGTTTATGTGATTAATCTGAACACACTGGTATAACCCAGGATAATCTCTCCACTGCAAACTCCTTAATTACCACTACAAAATCCCTTCTACAGTGTAATGTAACATACTTACAGATTCCAGAGAATAGAGCATGCAGCTCATTTGGGGGTTCATTCTCTGGCTATCACTATTCTGAATTTATCATGTTACAAAGATTAAATGAGAGAATGCGTCTAAAATATACAGGATTATGTTTTGCAGAAAACAGATTGTCAATAAAGTGTTGAGACTCTGATAATACAACTGATGATATGAGAAGAAATGCATTAACTATATGATATCATTTCAAGAAAGTAAAGCATGTATATATAATCCAAATGATGTCACCTTTGCCTTAGTGCTTGAAGTGCCACCGAAAGTAAAGTTTTCCTTAGAATACTGAAAAAGGCAAATTGTCCTGGAAGCCTACAAAGCTTTTAGGAAGTATGAGGAAGTTGTATTGTGAGAAATCAACAACAATGAAAAGAGAATTCAACAACCTTGAGAGAATAGATTAGTAGCTTTCATGCATTACATCTCAAAGAAAGGGGCTTCAACAATGCTACCAGGACCACTCCCTGAGGTTCTCATTATCTCAGTCTAGATCACTTACAAGAGGAACTCTGAATCCTGACTGGCTTTCCTCTCAGATCCATTCCTCCTTTTAAAACCAGAATGAGTTTGTTCCATCAAGTCTTATCCCTCACTTCCTTGATTAAATTCCAACTGGATTTTTTTTTTTTTTTTCCTGTTGCTGTTAAATAAAATCAAGTTCCTATAGCAACCTTGAAGACCTGGCCCTCCTCACTATTTTCCTTATACATTGCTAGTTATCTGAGGCCTTTGTAATGCTAATTCCTCACTTCATTCACCCCTCCCATCTGGAGACAGCCTGGTCTGGCATCTTAACTTTGGTTCATACTGAACAAAATTACTGCAACCTCCATAGCTCCCTGATACCTGAGCTTCAAGGTTGCTCCTCTCAACCTGGAGGATGCCTCATCTTCTTCCTTGACTTCCTCTCTCCTGTCAACATCTTGTGTGTGTTGGGGGGAGGGGAATAAAACAAAACAAAAATTCTATTTTTTTGTATTCCCTTTGGTATAATGCTCAGAAAATATAAACAATGCAAGCAATAAATAAGTTAACAACTACCAAATAAATAATCATCCCACACTGCATAAACAGACTCTATGAAAGTCATACAAAAATGAAAACCATAAAAGGCATAATTTTACTCTGAGAGTACATATCTGTGCCCAAGCATACAGAAGTGGGAAGAGAGAAGGCCCTGGGTTAAGTCTCCAACACTACACACAGACACACACACAGACACACACACAGACAGACTCACACACACAAACAGTTCTTGGCATCTAAGTATAAGAATGCAGATAAAAAAAATTATTTTGGTATTTCCTCCCTATTAAGTTTCTAAAACTTATATTGAGTTATATAATATACCATAAAACATACCCATTTTAAAAGTACAATTTGATGAGTCCTTCTATATCTATACACCATGTATATTTATGTACCATTTACCATAATTAAAATAAAGAACATTTCTACCACTCTCAAGTTTTCTATTATTATCTCTCTTTCTAATAAACACCCCCCACCTCTATCAAATCATCAAAGTGCATTTTGTATTGGCAAATAAAACATGATTGAATTTTCCTAAAACTGATTTTACATAAACTAACATTCTATTCTTACGCTCACCCATATTGGTAACCAAAGATAGATGGTGGACATATATATAATTTTTATAACTGTATTTTTATTTATTCAAACACTTGCTATATATAAAAATTTAAATTTAATGAATGTGATTTCCCCCTTTTATATTAATATGTAACTTGCTTTTTGTTCTTTTACTTTCCTCTTTCTATCATTGGCATACCATGAGCATCTCTCGGGAGCAATGTTGTACATTTTCATTCCTTTAAATAGATGTATTTATCTTTAATCAACTTTTAATTATTGATAAACTATGTTTGAGTTCAGATTTTTTTCTTTCAAATAATATTATTCTTTTTGCCAATTGAATCCAATCCAATTTTCCCTAAGGGTATCTTATCTATGTGTATATGTGTGTGTATTATGTCTTTCCTGAGGTTTTTCTCTATTTTAAAAAATGAGGGGCTGGGGTTGTGGCTCCGTGATGGAGCACATATGAGACAATGGGTTCAATCCTCAGCACCACATGAAAATAAATAAATAAAATAAAGGTATTGGGTCCGTCTACAACTAAAAATAAAATACTAAAAAGAGAGAGAGAGAGTTGTATTCAGTCTATTTTTTCCTCTTAACCATCTTTAGGCTGAGAGTCAAATTTCTAGCTTACTTACAATTAATCTAGTACATTATGATGTCTACATTTATGTTTTCTCTTCAATCTTCCTGTCTCTTTTGAACAAGAATCTAGTGTTGAACCCTCATTTTACTTAGTTTTTAATTTATTTTGAAAAATTCATATTTATGTACTCTTTTTGTAAATTTTCTAAGATCTTTTCTAGAAAAATAAAGACCTTTTAGAAATCTAATTAATCACACTTCAAGCTAGTATTTTTGTACACCAAGGATTATCTGTCATATAGAAAAGAAACCCACAAAAAATTAGGGAACATAGGTCTTAGGGTTCAGAATTTTTACTGTCAGTAATTTTCTTATTTTAGAAATCAACAACTCCAGAAAGTAAATCCTTCCAAAAGAACCATCTTCTGTAATGTGGAAAGAAAATATATCTATTTAATTCTTTCAGTTGATTTTTTTAGTATCTATATTTAAAAATAAATTTGTATCTTTTATATTGGTTCCTTTTGTCATTATAGTAAATTGCCTTGGAAGGTAATAACCCATTCTGCTGCTCATAAAACCCATTTAATCTGTGTTTACCACTTTTTCTCTAAGTAGCTTTTCAATTCTGTTTGTAGCTACCATGGATATGAAGTATACTACTATAACAGTCTTTAAACACACAAGAGTAGTATGAGACAGTATCTTTGGCGGGTATTTAAACAATTTTAATACCTAGACAAAATAATTTAATTTTCTTCCTATAGTGAATCTTCCTTGAGCCATTAAAAGCAAACCATTCATTCTTGAAAGCACACACTTCTACAAAACTTAGTTTAGGCCTATGAGTAATTCCAGACCAGTCAAAGCAGTGTCGTGGTACAAGAAGAAAATAATTAATGATTGGCAGCTTTCTCCATTTTCCAGTTGTTCGGAGCTGATAAAATTAATTATATATTTCATACCTAGTTTATATGACATCTAAAAGTCTCAGTGAGCTGGGCAGAGTGATGAGCAAGCTTGTAATCCCAGTAACTAGGAGGCTGAGGCAGGAGGAAAGCAAGTTATATGACAACCTCAGCAATTTAGTGAGGTCCTCAGCAACATAGGGAGACCCTGTTTCAAAATAAAAAATTGGAAGGGCTGGCAATGTGGCTCAGTGGTAAAGCACCCTGGGTTTAATCCCTCATAATGTAAAATAAAATAAAATTAAACTAAATAAAGTATAAACAAAGTCTCTGACTTTCTGTGAGCAACAAATAAGTAGAAACCATCAAATAAACTGAGATCCATTAATTTGTGCTATTTTTCTTTAATATTTTCTTGATGATTTCATTAACTTTCTTTGTATTGTTTTTCAGTTAAATCTTACATCTATTTTATATTCAAGATCAGCTTTTCCTTAATTCTAGTATTATCTACCATCATCTAATACAGAATCAGGTTTTGACATTTTCACTTATTTTGAAGAATTTTAAAAATGATGATTAACAAGGAAATTTAAAAAAAATTCTTAGTAAGTTAAATATACTAAGCATACATAAAGAAATGACGAGGTCTAGAACAATTATGTCATTTATGTAGTATAATAATGTGCAAATAAATTTGAAAGCAAATATAATTCTCACAAATACACATTTGATATTCATGTAGATAATCCAGCAACATATTTCATCTATGTAGGAATCAGTGGATAAATTTTAAAGCAATCTAGTGACCATTCTAAACCTATAGGCTTGATTTTTATAGTATTACAATAGCATTATGGTACATTATAGTATGTATATGATAGGTAATATATCACATATGATATGTACTATCTAGTATTATTTAGTGCACATAAATATATAAAAACTATACATATGTATTGACTTGTCTATTCATCAATTCAAAAAATTTTTGTTCCGTCCCTATTTGATGTCTGTAACTATGATTTGTACTGAAAGTATAAAATGTAAAAGTATTGACCAAATCATATTTTTATATCGTGTGCAAGTATGAATATGTAACAAGAAATCCTATCATTATGTACTACTATAATGCACCAATAAAATATGTGGAAAGAGAAAAATAAAACTTAATAGAGAAAGTTTTTCCCTTGAAGAGAAATTTTATTTTAAAGAAAATAAAATATTTAAATCACTGAGAGTAAATAGTAGGTTTTCTGAAACTTTATAGTTCATCTCCAACTTTTTCTTTTTAAAAAAATATTTATTTTTTAGTTATAGGTAAACACAATGTCTTTATTTTACTTTATGCGGTGCTGAGGATCGAACACAGTGCCTCATGCATGCTAGGCAGGCACTCTAGCATGAGCCACAACCCCGGGTCCATCTTCAACTTTATATCTATTTATTTTGTCAAAGAAAGTAATTGATTATCCATGTGCTTTTCTTGTTGATTTTGTCATTCATAACCAATTTCTGCAAGTATACAACTTTGGTTTTAGTAAATTGCATTTTAAATATTCTGTAGCCAATCATGTAAAGGTAATCCAGAAACATAAGGACTAATGTGTAATAAGAATTGTAATGCAAAAAAAAAAAAGTACATGTATAAAGACATGAATTGGTGTGAACATACTTTATATACAAAGATATGAAAAACTGTGCTCTACATGTGTAATAAGAATTGAAATGCATTCCGCTGTCATGTATTTAAAAAAATAAAATCAAATAAAAATAAAAAGGAAGATATTAAATATAAAACTACTAATATTCCCTTGTATGATTTTTAAGCTCTCTAAATATAAGTATGTACATGTAAATACACTCCCATACACATACATAAATAAAGGCTCTTTGTTATATTTAAAAAAAAAAGTGGTGACACCATGTGAAAATTTTTACAAATGAATGCAACAATAAAATTAAGTTTTTAATTTATTCCCACTGGTTGATCATAATAGGAAGTCAAGGTGATTGATGTGCAGTTGCTATTTATCCAGTCACACATTGTTTGTGACTAAGCACAATGTACAAAACCTTCTTTCTGCCTCATTAAATAAGTTAATCATATAAATCAGAGGAAAAATATTAGAAAATATGGATACAGTTTATACATAGACGATGCATTTTTCACTGCTGAAAATATAAACAGGAATCACAATGCCCAGGTGTCAGTCATAAAACATTATCATTCTTTAATATATAATGTGAATGAATAGAAATTAAAAGGTCAAATCAATATATATACTGCTCTTTGTAGAACATGATCACCAACACAAACCATTCTCCATAATTTAAGAAAGTCTAAAGGGCTCAATGCTGTGATAAGAATTGAAAATGAGATGCATATCATGTGTGTAAAGTTATCAACACATTTTTTACAAAAGTCTATAATTAAGGCAATGATGGATCCAATAATGTATGTTTTGTGAGTTTATGACAACAAATTTGGTATGGCTGAATTCTTTTATTTCCCCCAACCCCAGAATGTCCCATATGACCTCAATGAGAAGCAGTTGCAGCTTGGCAGAAGTCAAAAAATTTGGTGGAGAGCCATTGAATGAATGGAGAGGAAGATATAGTGATGACCATTTCAAAGTTGATAATTAAGGTGCTGTCTTTAGAGGCAATATTGGTAAAAATTCATCAATGTATTATGTTTTCATTTCCAATCAGTTCAAAATGCTTTCTCATTTACTTATTTCTTATTTGATCCATGGGTTATTAGAATATATTTTATTGAATTTCTAACATTTGTGGATTTCCCAGATATATTCCATTACTCATTTCTAATTTAATTCAATTGTGATTAAAGAGTGTACATTATATGCTTTTAAACATCTTAGATTTATTGATATATCTTCTGCAGCTCAGAGTATAATCTATCTTGATAAATGCTTTGTGTGTACTTTAAAATATATGCATTCTTCTGTTGTGCAGTGCTCTACAGATGTCAAGTAATCAAGTTGATTATAATTTTGTTCCCATCTTTTATATTACAATGCATTTTCTCTCTAGTCTGTCAATTATAAAGAGTCCTTACGTCTTCAACTGTAATTGTGGATTTGCCTCTTTCTTATTGAACTTCTATCATTTTTGATTAATATATTTTTCTTCCTTATTGGGCACATAATCATTTACGATAAATTGACCCTCTATATCATTGGTAATATTTGCTCTGAAGTCTACTTTAATATTAGTATAGTATGAGCTACTAGATTCATTATTATAAGTATGGGCTTTCTTTCATTTGGTGTTAACAAATTATGTTTTTTCCCTTAATGCTAAACAATTTGTATATCTCTATTTCAAATGGGTTTCATATAGACAATATATAGTTGAGTCTAGGTTTTTAATCTGTTCTGATAATCTTTTATCTCCCATTGAGATTTTTAGGCCATTTACCTGTAATGTGATTACTGACCAGGTTTCAATTTGCTTTTTCTATGTCCCATTTTGTCCTTATTTCTGTTTCCCTCTTTTCTTTCCTTTGGATTAATTATTTTTTAATAACTCCACTGTTTCTTCTTTTTTCACTTATAAACTATAACTGATCTATTATTATGTTCAGATTTTTAATGATTTCTTTTTGATTTATAGCATATGCCTCCTTGTGTATTATAAAAGATTGTTCTAGAAGTTTAATTTCATTTATACTATTCTTGTGCTGCTGTCTGAGTTTATTTTACTTCTACATGTTTTATAAACTCTATAATAGGTAGTTTCCACACTAAATGGTTTACTGCCTTTTGCAGAGAATTAAATAAGAATAATAAAAAAGAAGTTGATTTGCCCACATAGTTGCCAGGATTCAGTATCTTTCCTAGTATGTGCCAGGTTTCCATCTGATATCATTTTCCTTTTAGTCCAAACAACTTGTTTCAATATTTCTCATCATGTAGCTCTGCTCATTTTAAAATTCAGTTTGATGAATCTTTTAAATGTCTTTATTTCACCTTAATTTAAGAAAGAACTCTTTTCATGTGGTCTAGAGCTCTAAGATGACAGGTTTTTGTTTGTGTGTGTGTGTTATGTTTTTTTAATTTTCTTTCAGGACTTTAAAGCTATTACTCTGGTGCCTTTTGACATTGGTTTTGTGGCTTTTGTTCTCTTCTATATATTATATATATTCCCTCCACTCGCTTTTAAGATTTTATATTTATCAATGATTTGAAACAATGAGGTTATGTATGTTTTTGTATAGTTTTCTTTAGATATTTTGTGAGTAAAGTATTTTGAACCTCCTGGTTCTGTGAGCTTAAAATCTTCATTACATTTGTAAACATTTTGAGCCATTATTTCTTCAAATGCTTTTCTCAAATTTGTTCATCACTCAGTGTCAAATTACATGAGTATGTGGCTGCTTGATGTTGTCCCACAACTCACTAATGGTTTATTCACTTTTTTTCCAGTTTTCTTTATTTTCTTCTGAGTTTCACTTTGAATAATTTGTGTATCTATATTCACATTCACTAAGACATTTAGTGATAATTTACTATTAATCTTATCCAGTATTTTTCTTCTCAACTATTGTTTTGATACCATTATATATTATTCTAGTATTGTGTTATTTCTGGAAAGATTTCTATTGACTTTTCTCATTATGAGTCATATTTTTTTCTGCTTCTTTGAATGCATGGAAATTTTTTATTAGATGCCAGAGATTGTGAGTTTTTTCATTGTTGAGTGCTGAATATTTTTGCATTCAAATAAATATTATTGATATTTATTCTCAGATGCACTTAGTTGTTTAGAAATAGTTCAGTCCTTTTGCATCTCATTCTTAAGCTTTGTTTTGCATATCAGACCAGCTTTTAGGTCTAGTTTTCCCTCACTATTGAGTTAAAATCATCTGAGTACTCCACTCAATGTCCTGAGAATTCTAAATAGGAGTACTTCCCTGACTTGGGTAGTTTCTTTAGCTGAAGATTCAAAGAGGCCCTCTGTAGATCTTTAGAGGGCTCTATGCTGCCATCATCTTTCCAATACAGTCTACAAATTCATGCAGTCCTCCCCTTGCTTGACTTTCAATGACGATTTTTTTAAACTCAGAAACCTCAGGGCTCTGCCTATATGTTCTCCCTGTGCTATGCCCTGCGGTCTCTCTAGTCAGTAAGACCAGCCAATCTTAAGGCTCATTTAATTTATTTTTTATTTCTTAGAATCATTGTCCTTTATTGCCTAAAGTTCAGTGTCTTGAAAACATTGTTCCATATATTTTCTCTGGTTTCTTGTCATTGTCTTCATATTTGGGTTGTTTCAGCCTGATCTCTGTTAGTCTTGTTCTGTAGTGGAAATTTGGGTTCACTAAATTGCATCTTGACCTTAGATAATATTTTACCTCCAAGGATGGAGCTTACTTAAGAATCCAAATTCAGAAGATCAAGGGTCGGTGTTTTTTCCCATACATGGAAGACAGTGAAAAGACAGGACAATAAATATGTGTGTCTATGGTGTGGGTGGGGGAATCTCATGAAAATCAAAGGGAGATTCATAGAATAGAGTAAAGGGATAAGGGGGATAGAATGAGGGTAGAGAGGGAGAAAGTACTAGAAAGTGATGTTGAACAAATTATATTGTGTGCATGTACAAATATGTAACAACAAAACCCACCATTATGTACAACTAAAGGGCAGTTAGTGTTTATGACCAATTAAAAATGAGGAGAAAAAAAGAATGAAATTTTTCAACTATGGGATTCAGTATAAAACATAATGAAGTATTTTCTAATTTTAATTATTATTTCAGAATATAGCTTCACAATTCTGGAGATGTTACCATCTTTGAAAACCTTATGACTTGTAGCTCCTGGGCTAGAGAACTCTTGGGCATGCAGAATTTGCCTCCTGTCTCATTTAGACGTTTCTTTCTTAGAAACATCTGAAAAACCACACAACAGGCTTAGTATATATGCAACAGTCACAATGTTTCTCACAATTTATTTCTCTCCAAAGTAATATTTCCTACGGAACTTGTCCTAGAAGAATCCCTTAGGGCAAAGGGATTTCTTCTGTCCATACAATGTTTATCTGCAAGTAAGAACAGATAGCATGGGATGGTTTTGTGAGATCCAAACCCTGGGCTTCCTGCAGCATCTTGGCACTGATTGTCCAACCTTTATTGGTAGCTAGTGAGTCTTACAGGTTGCTAAACTGGCTTTTCAGAAAAGATGACTAGTTTGCTTGATTCAATTATGTCCAATCAGGATGCATTTGGAATCTAATTAATTAGTATCTTACTTGCTCCTGTTGACTTCAGGGAAATAAACAGTGAAATTCCTAAATCACTGAATCATGGCTTTCTCTTATAAGTCAGTCTTCTGCATGA
Organism: Marmota flaviventris; assembly: GCF_047511675.1. Taxonomy (NCBI): domain Eukaryota; kingdom Metazoa; phylum Chordata; class Mammalia; order Rodentia; family Sciuridae; genus Marmota; species Marmota flaviventris. Next base: position 108,196,461 of record NC_092508.1, on the reverse strand, counting down.
AGATTGCATATGAAAGACAAACTGCTTCATAGGTATTTATTTGAGGTGTTTATAAAAGAAGCAAATAAAAAAGGTAAGGAATTGCTGCTTATTCTTTTCTTCAATGTTTTCATGGAAGGGTAAATCTTTACAAAAGCTCTCAAAAATACCTTGAGAGTATTTTTTTTCATAATGTGACAAATGCAGCTTTTAGTCATTTAAAATTTCTAACCTTGCTATTTGACATAAAGGAAAATCACTTTGCTTTTTTTCACCTCAGGTTTTTGCCTGAGATATAGCCATAATGGTGTTTGCTCTTGTATGGACTGCATAAGATAATAGTTGTAAATATCACTTTGGAACACAGACCACCCATTTTATCTGTGAGATGCTTCCACAATAATGTGTTTTGTAGAAGCTGATTTTTTGTCATTTTAATACTCACTATGATGGCTAGATGAAAAGCTTAAGTCTATCATACATAATTTTCTTATAGAACACTCTAGAAAAAAAATCAAAATGAGAGAACAGATTGCTGTGTTTTTTTTGGGGGGGGGGGCATGGGTACTGGGAATTGAACTCAGGGACACTCAACCACTGAGCCACATCCCCAGCACTATTTTTAATTTTATTTAGAGACAGTTACAAAGTGTCTCGCTTTTGCTGAGGGTGGCTTTGAACCTTCAATCCTTCTGACTCAGCCTCCTGAGCTGCTGGGATTATAGGTGTGCACCATCATGCCCAGCTCAGATTGTTCTTTGACTTCAATGTTGTCTGAGACAGGAGATAAAATGGCTATGATATGGAACAGGTAGTATCTGATAATAATAGAAGGAAATATTCCAGCATCTGCTTTTCCTTCTAATAGAACTTTGTAATACCAGTCAGGTATGTTCTAGAAGCTGCTTTTTCTCCTGTTGAAATGTGAGGAGTCTCCATCCAGCAGAGCAAAGCTCAGAGGCCATTTTAACAGCATGTTGCTAAATTTGGTAAAGAGTGAGTTGCTCAGAGAAAAGAGGGCTTTTCAAATATTCCCTAAACCAAATACAGTATCTTCCATGCCCTCAGTATTTCCCATTCTTTATTCTCTATGTATGACAGAGAAATGACTGTTCAGTTATCGAAGTTTAAACTTAAGACTCTCCTAAGTTAGCTAAAATGTTTAAGATATCATAATAGACACACTATAAACACTCAACAATTTTTAGTTAATTGACAGTAGCTATTACCTTTGACTTCTGACTTCTCCTTTTTATATCCAACCCCAGCCATGACAGTGTATCAGTGAACTTTTACTTTTTCCAAATTTTTACTACAACTGTTTTAGTACTTTCATGCAATCTATTTTTGAATACCTGAATGTGCTTTTTTGACTTTGATTCTAATCACTACATTTCCCAACTGCCTACAGAGTTATATTTCTAAAGTTTAAGTGGGATCATATACTGAGATACGTTCATGTAATCTATCTTGTAGAGTCTTTACCAATATAGATTCAAGCTACTATGTCAATCACACCATTGGCCCTTCACCCCCTAAAATTCCCTGTTATACTATACCTGAATTGCTGCTCAACCCTGAGACTAGCTTCTTCCAATATTGAAATGCTATACTCTTTTTATATCTATAATCCATGCTTTCATTTTCTGCCTAAAAAACTTTGACTCACTTTCAATCATGAGCTTAAACATTAATCTTCCCCTACCTACCTACCTATCTCCTTTCATCTCTATCCCGTCAGACACAATGAAATCCTAGCCCCTCAGATTCTATATAAATTTTATTAACCAATTTTATAACATAACATTTTTCATTTTTCTGTAACATCATATTTTTATAATGTTATTTTTATTGTATACTATTGGCTAGTAGTAAAATAAAACTAATATGTGTTAAAGGAGCAATTCCAGTCATATTATTTGCATTTTCAGAACCATACATATATTTGGTATACATCAAATTCCCCCAAAATATTTATGGAGTGAATACAATTAAACGACTCTTAGAATTTGCCTTTTCTGACAATTCAATGTAGGATCATAAATAGAGTAGATATTGACTTTATTACTCATGTCATATCACAAATCCTAAATGTGAACTGATAGGAAGTCTCTAAACTATCCTCTATCTAGTTTCCTTTACTGTTGAATGCCAAAGATAACATAGTTCATAAATTTTTTATAAAATTTAAACTCACATGTTTTAATATCTATATCTATATCTATATCTATCTATCTATAAATATATATATATATGTATATATAACTGACACCAGTTCTACACCTAATAAAATTAACTATTACCATTTTTAATCATTTATTTTCATTTTGTTATTTTCTTGACTATAATCCAATGTATTGCTATGTACAAGTATTAATGTTTTCTAAGTTTCTCTGACATAAAAAGGAGAGATCGGTGATTTCCCTTAAAAAATACAAGATATATTTTGGCCCTCAAATACTTAGTGAAAAATGATAAAAGTTTTAGATTCCAAAGTAAGGATTGTTATTGTTATGTTTGTAATAATGATAATTATTATCACTATCATTATAAAACCAAATAACTTTTCTTCAAATTATTACACACTCCTGTTTAATTTTTTTAAAAAAATTTAAAAGTGGCTTTTGTCACATAATTCTAAAACAATAAAAGAGAAAATATGGAGACAAAGTATTTAGATGCTTGCTCTTAATTTCCACCTTAGCACCATTTTTTTAGGTTCTCCTCAGTTAATGCTGCATATGATCACAGTGGTGTTTGGTTTTTCTTTATCTATTTTGTATCACTATTAATTTATTCAAAGTACTTAATGTTCATTAACTTATCATATTATAGTTAAATATTTGCACGTAAAGTTTTCTCATGCAAGTTTCTTTTGAGGGTGATTAAAGAAAATCCTAATCTTCAACAAGAGAACCAAAATAATAATAATAATAAGAAGAAGAAGAAGAAGAAGACAAATCTGTGAGCTGCCCAACTCTGCAGGGTAGGAACACCTCTCATCACAGACTTTTCTCAGGTCTGAGGCATCCTCTGAGAAAGACAATGAGATATTTCCCTGAGGGAAGGAAGCAAAGGAAGCCATTGTCATTCTTCTCATTTTAGAAATGGATTGAGCTGCCAAGCCATCATTACCAAACACAGAACAGAGGTCCTGCTAACCACAGATCCTGTGAGATGCAGGGGGCAGACCATGGGGGGGTTGGTATGCTATTCATAATATTTATACTTCATTAAATTGTTTTTCCTGAATATTATTATTTACATACAATGAAGAACTAGAGGATTATAAAAGGGGAAGACAAAAACGAACTAACATTAGTATGAAAAATAGACATATATTATACACACATGCATGTGTCAAAAAAAGACTTTTTGTCTCTCAATATTTATAAAATTTCAGGTGAGATCCTGATTCATTGATTCATGATTTTTTAACCTTTCATTTATAAAATAAATATACATTTAGTAGCCATTAATTTCCAGATGAACTATGAAGCAAGAGAAACTAATAGCAAATAAGACTGACCTTAAGAAACAGATTGAATGTGCAATGGTTTTCAAAATAGTTCTTTGACTATGGGCATAAGAAGTATCTTGGTTCTTTGCTAACAGTACAGGCATCTGATCTCATTCCAAATTATAATCTCTATGAAGGGCCTCCAAAGTCTATATTTTTAAAAAGCATTCAAATAGATTGTTTTGCTTTTAAAATTTTCATGTTGATTTCTTACTTTGCCTTAAACAGAATGCCTGAGAAGTTTCCTACAAAATTGTAAGGGGAGAGGTGAGCAACATCCTATCTGTGAAAAAAAAAAAATGTATAACAGAGTAAAATATGAGATCATACCACATTTATAGCAATTATTATTCTTTTTAATTTTAAAAAGCCTGTACATTATTTCACTCAGCATGGTCTGAGAAACAAAGAGATCAGCATTATCAGTACTCTGCATTTCATTTAGTCACCAGATGTTGGTATCCACTTGAACGTCTGAGAAGCACTTGTTTAGTCCTCATGATTTCTGGAACCAACTATACTAATGATGGGGGAGATGCTACCTGAAACTATTGGTTAGAAGCCCAATTCCATCATTACATGGTATTCTAGTTTTAATATTTCTCAGGTAAATTCGCCCAACTATTATCAAGTTTCTTGTGGGTTCATTGGTTTAATTTTCCATTAGCATTGAAAATTAAAATGGTAGTAACATTTGGGCTGGTTTGGTGAGTATCCTGGTATATGTCATCAGCCTGGTGCAGGCCTGTGTGAACAACAAATACAAACAGTCTATGTTATGGAAATAAGAGAAGTACCTGAAGTCAGAGTTAGCTCATCCACCTTCATTAGTCCAATTATTCTTTCATTCATCAAATATCCATTAAGCTTCTTCTATGAATTAGGGATTTAAATAGAACTTAAATTATTGAAAGCAACTCTTTTTGGAAAATTTTTACTGTGTCAAAAACTCTCCTTAATTGTCACATGTCTCTGTACTTAATGGTCACAACCTTTTAATGGAGAGACTCTGATTATTTCTCTTACAAGAGAGAAAGCTGAAGGCTAGAGAGAGAGCAACTTTCTCAGTTGCCCATCTAGATTGACTTATTTGGAACTTGAACTCATATCTTTTTCATCAGAACTCTTCCTTCTAGCCTCTTTGCTATATACTCCACAGAGAGCTGGGAATTATGTTATAAAAGTTCTTATATAGAAACACCCGTGAAAAATACGTATGATGAACTTGCTGCCTTCGAGGCAAACAGGAAGTGCATGGAAACTGGGCAAGAAGCAAGATTTCATTGATTTCCTTGAGGAGTCAGAAGGCCAGATGTTTCTTAGGTGCATATATGGGAGGAAAGGTATTTTAGTCAACTGTTTTGCTGCTGTGACTAAAAGACCCAACCAGCACATTTGTAGAGAAGGAAGGGTTTATTTGAGGGCTCACAGTTTCAGAGGTTTCAATCCATAGACAGCTGGCTCCATTCCTCGGGGCTCAAGGTGAGGCAAAACATCATGGTGGAAGAGTATGGCAGAGGGAAGCATCTCATATGTTGATCAATAAGCAGAGAGAGAGATTTCACATGTCAGATACAAATATATGTCCAAAGCCATGTCCCAACCAATCCCCACTTCTTCCAGCCATACCCCTACCTCTTCAGTTACTACTCAGTTAATCCCTGTGAGGGGATTAAATCACTTAATTGAGTTAAGACTCTTACAACCCAGTCATTTTTCCTCTGAACCTTCTTGCATTTTGTCACATGTGAGCTGTTCCTCACATTGTCTCACATCCAAATCATTACAAAGAGTGACATTCTGGCCATTGGATCTGTATGTATGATACGAAAGAATACACACAAGATACGAGAGAATACACAATGCTTAAGCAAATGCAAATTTTTGGAAAGGTTGGAGAGTGAGTTTTCATGTGGGAGAAAAGAAAGCAAGGGCCAGATACTGAAAATAATTTTATGCCATGCCAAGAATCTGAGATTTCTCCTAAAGGTACACTACTGAATAATTTTGAACAGCTGTATTGTTATATTTCACTTCAGAGAGCTAGTTTTCAAGAAGTGGTAATTAATAGCACCAAATTCCAGACAATAATGAGCCCAAACGAATTGTTACTGCAAATTTCAGTCTTATGGGGTAAGGGGCACATAAACAAGACAGCTATGTTTCTGGGAGAGATTGTAGGCGTTCTGACCATGAGGAAGGTGTGAGCGTGATATGATTTCTTCTACCAAAGGGCAAGACCTTCCCAGCAGTTTTTCTGACCTGGAAAATTAAGTGTACACATTTTCCTCCTAGGAGTCAGTGTTGTTATTCTTGTAGGTCGGTTGTATTTAAAAAAAAAAAAAAGTATTTTAAGTCAACCTTCCTAAGTATGCTGATTTTTAAGATATTATTTTTTTAAAAAAATAATGTCTAGTATATTTGGTACTTTGGGGTTGTAGAGACTGTATATTATTGGATATGCTACCTGAAACTATTGGTTAGAACCCCAATTCCAGCATTACATGGTATTCTAGTTTTAATATTTCTCAGGTAAATTTGCCCAAATATTACAATAACACAGTCTAATAGTACTTGACTCCATTGGCATACAAATGTACATACCCATCAGCAACTCTCTCTACAGCAATTCTGGAATTAAGGTATTAATAAGAAAACTAACTCCAAGCACTCAAAAACGCGATACCCTAACCTGATGAAGATATCTAATGAACCATGCAAAACTACATAAACACCAACATAGATGATACCACAGTCTTATTTGTTTAATCTTCCTCAGGGTCATTCAGAACACACACACACACACACACACACACACACACACACCCCTTCTTTTAAATATTTTTTAAAATATTTATTTTAAAATTCAAATAAAATTAATTCAAATTAAAATATTTAAATTAAAAATAGACTACATTATAACTGACAAAATTTTAGTCACAATTTTGAACATAAATCAATGAGAAAGGAGAAAAACTTTACCAATGATAACCATGTCTACAGCAAGTCCTTTTGTTTTGGTATTCTGTGACCACCTGGCAAATGAAGTTACATGTTGATTCAATCTTTTTAACTTTCAAAGAATACCAGTTCTGCTCCCATTGATGCCATTTCCAGTGTCTGGCACCATTTTTTTGTTTCAAGCAGATAATCATTGGCTTCTTCCTTCGAGTTTGGTGTGCCTTTGCCACAGGAGACAGGGTTGTTTGTCTTTCTTCCTAACTATAGATATTGCTTATGTGATGGGTAGAACACAGAAGATCTCCAGCTTAGTGATTTTATTTTTATGATCCAAATCAGGACATGAACTTAAGCATCACTGCAAGACCTCACGCACTGACAAACTGTATGCCTTGTACGCTTTTCATGGCCACAGCTCTTGTTTTCTTTCCTGTTCCCTGCTCTCTGTTTCTCTAACACAGTATATCTATCTAGGTCACACCTTTGCTGCCTTGAGAATTTTAATGAGAGTTATAAATCTACAAGGTCCAGATACCTGGAAATCTCTTCCTGACCTCACCCTTCATCGTTTTCGCATGAGAACTTGGTATGACTTTCAGTAATGGTGTGTTTTAAGAAAGCATATTATAGAAATAGGTGATGTCCTTTGTTCTACAATAAGTATGGCATGAGCCTGTGGCCTGTGTCTAGGTCTTTCTTTCTGTTGGTTCTTGGGATTTGCAGCAGGAGAGATGTCCTTGTACTGCTCCTACTACCTTTTTTAAAAATAAGCTGTGTTTATCTCGGTGTCTCATTATTTTTCCTTTCAATCAAAAACCTTTCTTTATTTTTTTTATTGGACTGAGTATTTATCAAGAAGATGTAGGTTTGAATTCAGGATTTATTAACTACCTATATATTTCAGTTCTCAATTCTGTAAAATGGATAAAATAAAATGACTCTTTCAGGATCATTGTAAATTTTAAATTATGCCATACGAATAAAATGCTAACATGCTTCTGCTGTAAAGTCCTCATAATACTTAATGTCATGGCTATTGTAAAGTTTTTACTCTTGATTATTGATTCATGGAGTATCAGAACTAAACCATCTCTTTTTTATTTGTTAGCTTTATCTTTAATTGACACATAATTGTGCAAACATATGTGGTACAGTGTGATATTTCAATACATATATGCAACATATAATGATCAAATAACAATAAATCAGCATGCCCATTATCTGAAGTAGTTTTTTTTTGTGACAAGACATCCAAAATGGTCTCTCAGAGCTACTTAGAAACATATAGTACACTATTATTGATTGTATTCATTATAAAATAGAAGACAGCAGCATATTTCTTCTAACTATAACCTTGTACTCATTTCTCAATCTCTTTCCATGCCTCCTTCCTCCTTACCCTCTCCATCCTCTGATAAACATTATGACACCCTTTACTTGTGTGAGAAAGACTTTTTTACATTAAGCATGTGAATGAGATCAAGTGATATTTATCTTTCTGCATCTGTTTTGTTTCACTAATACTGACCTCTAGGCTCATCCACAGTTTTCACAAATAACAGAATTGCATACTTTCTATGTCCAAATACTGTTTCATAATGTATATGTGCTACATTTTCTTTATCTGTTCATCCATTGATAGGCACATTCCATACAGTGGCTATCATGAATAATGCTGCAATAAAGTAAGAGTATTAGATATTTATTCAACATACTGACTTCATCTTTTTTGGTTAATACCCAGTAGTGGGACTTCTAGACTACTTAGTAGGCTTAATTTCAATATTTTGAGGACTATTAATACTGTTTGTTTGTTTATAAAGATGATATTCATTCTCACCAACACTATAAAAAGGAGATATTTCTCCCTATTCTCACTAGTCTTCATATTTTGTCTTTTTTGATAATAACCATTTTTACTGGAGTCAGGTGATATTGCATTTTTTTTTAGAGAGAGAGGGGAGAGAGAGAGAATTTTTTAATATTTATTTTTTAGTTTTTTTGGTGGACACACATCTTTGTTTGTATGTGGTGCTGAGGATCAAACCTGGGCCGCACACATGCTAGGCGAGCGCGCTACCGCTTGAGCCACATCCCCAGCCCCTGCATTTTGGTTTTGATTTGCATTTCCTTGATGATTAATTAGGTTGAACATTTTCTCATGTAGTTATTGGTCATTTATATTGGTCATTTTTATGTCTCCTTTTGAGAAGCATTTATTTAGAACTTTCACCCATTTTTGAATAATATTTTTTTTTCTTTGGGGTATTAAATTGTTAGATTTTCTTACATATTCTAGATATTAATTTTTATTGGGGTTGGGGTTATAGCTAAGCGGTAGAGCACTTGCCTAGCATGTGCAAGGTCGATCCTCAGCACCACATAAAAATAATAAAATAAAGATATTGTGTCCAACTACAACTAAAATATATATATATATATATATATATATATATATATATATATATATATATATATATATAAAATTTATTAGGCATATAGTATGCAAATATTTTTGTCCATTCTGTAAATTGTTTCTTTACTCTCGTTGATTTTTTTCCTTTGTGGTGAAGAAGCTTTTTAGTCTGATCTTATCCCATTTATTTTTCCTTTGTTGCCTGTGCTTTGGGATCTCATCCCCACCTCTACTCCCCCACTACCCCCCCCAAATTTCTGCCTTGTCCATGATATGAAGCATTTCCTCTATGTTCTCTTCTAGGACTTTCATAGTTAGAACTGAAATGATTCTTGATTTGAATCCCTCATTTTGCACATTTGGGAAGAACTGGATAAATGGGTTGATCAAAGAGCATGAGGTTACAAATGAAGCTAGCTCTCTCCAAACCTTGATTCTTTAATTTCAACTTATACTATTATGTGTTTTACAATATCTGCTCCATGTTGATATTTTAATAATTTTGTGAGTAATTTTCTGACAGTTGTATTTAAATAAGGGAGCTGGTTGGTAGGTGCTAAAAGACACAGTGTGTGTGAGTGTGTGTATACCTGTGTGTGTGTGTGTGTGTGTATACCTGTGTGTATGTGTTGCCTAATGGCAAATAAATTCAAACTATATTTGCTAATTTTGAATTGATGAGCTGTTTTCATAAAGAAGCAATCATAATAGACATTTTGATGATAAAAAGGGAACATAAGATTCTAGCATTCAATCAGAGGTACACAACTTAAAATTATTTCCACCTATGGTATCATCATTTTAATAAGTTATATTATTTTAAAGTGATGACAAAAGCCAGCTCTGAATGCAGAAGGTATAATTCTAGGTTAATGAAATAAAGATATCTACTCAAAAGTATATCACTTGAATCCTTGGAAACTTTAAAACTTAAGTAGTTCCTACCTTTCAAACCCCATGAATTTTTTAAATAAGCCAAATAGTATGAGTGTTGGCTTGGGTGAGAAATAAAACATGAATCTTTCTCTTGAGGACTCTTATGTATATTACATCCAATTAGGAATATGGTGGCCCTGTGGATTCCTAAGTCAGAGTAGGTGAAAACTAATTTCCACCTAGAGAATCCTCCTTAGCCATAGTTCATGTTTGGAAGTAACAACTTTATTTAATATATGAAACATCTGCAAAATGCTTTGTGAAGGATGAAGACAAAATCATTCACTTCTCCAAAAATGTTAGAGAAAAGCATACATCCTATTACGATTAAACTGAAGCATACCATGACATTATATTTGTTGAAGAATTTATCATTGCAAATATTTTCACAGTTCTTTTTTGCATAAATTTATTACATATGAACTTTAATTATTTTAGTATTATTTTCCATTCTTTTGTTCCTGTTGTATATTAATTCAGCATTGGCATTTCTCTTACCTTATTGCAAATTCAATTGTGTGGATGTATATTATATTTTACTTTTTGGTTTATAAGTTTCATTTGATACAGATTAAACAGGGACTGTACTCTTTTTAAATCTGGTTCATATTTAGAAACCAAAGTTGAATAAGAATTACTTCAAAATTCCCTCATCATTTGTTACTTAAAACCAGTTGAGAATTAATAATTTCAGCAGTAGTAACTTGTCTATGTTTCCATTGAACAATTAAAGTAACACTTGAAACTACAAATTATAAATATGCTGAATAGACAACTCTCATGCCTATGCTTTATAAATTAAAGAAATATTTTATTATTCTCTTGACTGTTCTAATCAGATATATGGTTTCCACAAATACTTAAACTTCTTCCTTTAACTCCATTCATAATGTCATTACCCTTTAGCAACAATACTGTTAATTAGATTTTGATTATTTCAATCACTATTACATTGTTTAAAAATTGCTGTGTATCCAATTTACTCTTAATATTTTTCAAATTCAGTAAATATTTGTCTCTGGTAGGTCATACTTTCATCAGTAAAAATTATTTTTACTCAAAATTGAATCATTTCTCTTTCTTTAAAGTAATAAAACCTCAATATTTTTCTCCTTCCTTGTTTTATGAGTCTAAATAGTGTAGAATGAAAAGTCGAAGTGATTCACATTCATATTTTAAAATAAAAAAAAATTGCCAACACTTTGCTTAATAAGGACAATGTCTAAAATTTTAACATCCAAAAGTAGTACACCTAATAGATGTTAGTAACAAAAAGAGTAACTGGAGTACTTCTTGCAGATTGTTATCTATCCTCTACCAATCCCTATTAAATTCCTGTGTTCTGAAACTCCTTCTGCCTGTTTTTCCAAATCTGACTTGCTAAGGTTCCGTGTCCACCAGTCTTTGTGAATTGTTCCCTTAACTTCTGTACCCACAGCTCTTGATACCAGAAAATAGTGTAAGACTCAGTTGCACAACTTTTTGACTCTCTAGTGATATCCTGGTTTTTAAATTAACTTTTATGGGTATCTTACTTCCTTAACAAAACTGTGAAGTCTTTAAGGACTTGGAGCATGTTTGTACTGTTGGATTTCCCATGATTTCTAATATTGTGCCATGTTTTGTGTACCATATATCTTGATGTATATGCTCCCAATATATTTAGCACTCCACCTAGCACAAGTTTCTCTTCTCTTGATTTCATATTTCTCAGCTCCACTATGCCTCCAATTGGCCAAGACAAATAAGGAAAGTCATCTTCTTCAATCGAGTAAGTTAGTAAGTCCTATTTGGTATACCTCCTTCATGTATTTTGAATTTATCAGTGGCTCCCACTGACCTTGTCCTGGTTCAAGCCTCTGTCATCTGCACCCTAGCTTACAATGCCCTGTTGCCTGGCATCCTTGCTCAACATTGCCCCTAAACACTTGTTTATCCTGTATCCACAATGGTATTTCTAAAATTAATTCTTAAGATAATCCTTTCTTAAAATTGTCAATACCTTTCATTTTACTCACAATAAAGTTCAAACTAAGCAGGATAGCATAAAAAGACGATTATTATCTGGCCTCTGTCCACTTTACCACTTCATGCCAAACCACGTCTTTTACAATTATCAAGAGCTTATTACACTAAATTTACTTCAAATATCTTTTCATTTTATGTAACACTAAGCTTTTCTGCATGCATTTCCTCTCTGGTATGTTATTTCTCCTCACTTCATTTTACCAACGTCATTTGGTCTCAGCTAAAATGTTCTCACCAAAGGCTTATGTGCTGTTTCCCCAGATTTTGTGCTTTTTGAATTTCTGCATAATTTCTTCCAATTTACTTGTATAATTCATTATGCTCTTCCTATTTTAACATTTGCTACCTTGTATTTCAAGTTTTCTGGTTCTCCCAGTATTCTGTAAGAAAATAAATGTAGAGCTGTGCCATTTCTCTACTTTTATCCTCAGCCCTTAATAAGAATATATTTTAAATATATGTAATGATTAAATGCATGGTTGGATAGATGGATATTTAGATGAACAATTTTAAAACCTAATAAACATGTGTTGAAAGAAAGAGTAATGAAATTTATATAACAATGATATAATGCATAATCATCTCTAAAATATATTTTAAATCCATTTGCTAACTCATTAATTTTACTGTGATGTAAATGATAATAATAGTGATGAAGTTATGCAGAAGAAATCCTAAGAAGTAACATTGTTGAGCATTCACTGTTTGCTAGATATTGTGCTAGTTCCATTTATATGAGAATCATATTTGACACTCATTGCTGATTTCTTACCAAACTTGAGAAAAAGGGAATATAGAAAACTAGCTCTGATTTCTTTGTTACCACCAAACTTTCTACTTATAGTTATCTATTATTTTTTCTTATCTATGCAGTGGAACAATATTTGCTGCCTTTATCACAATATAGTTATGGAATGTGAGGCAAGATGATAAAATGATTTCAAATTCTTAGACTACATAAATTTGATATAAGGTGTTCCTTTTCAAAATTGCAATTTCAGTTTCTCTAATACTAGAAAATAATGTTACCCTCATTTATATTGAAACTACACCCCATTGGAAACTTTCATCCCTGTAGATCTTATATATTCAGTGTAACAGACAATTGAGGATGTCATATATAAATTTTGTATTATATTGTGCATTTCTGAACCTTTGTCATGGATTAAACTGACAATTTATCCCTGATTGTTCCATTTATCTAACTTCTTTATAGATCTTTTTTAGCAGTACTTGGATATATGGAAATCATGCCAAATCTTTTTTGGAATAGACTATGGAGAAAATGAGCCAGAACTCATGAAAATACAATGTCAGTAACAAGATAACTGAAAAAAAAAAAAAAAGATAGATTGCCTCAGATAACAGGTTATTCTAATTTTTTTAACCATTGCATTATGTTTTCAATGAGTCAACAGAGTGAATTCTTTCAAGAGAAATTTGCAACAGAGCAAAAATATAAAAGTATAGAAGTCAGAAATTTCATAACTACAATAAACAACAACAACAAAAAACCCACAAAAGTTTATTGAACTGCCCAAATTTATTTTTCTGGGATTCTAAAAACAAACCAAGATCCTGAAGAAATAAAGAAAATATTTAATGAAGAAAAAACAACTCACTCTTGATAAGAATAGGAAATTCCATGGTGGTTGAATTTGCACTGGTTGCATACACCTCATCTTGGGGTGCCAGTGAAGAAACAGCTCATAAAATACACTATAGGTAACAGAATTCAAGAGAACAGAATAGACTTCATCCACAAAGGATTATATTTTTTGACCTACCTGGAGCACGTGTTTGGAGGGATTGCCTTAATATCTCAACTCATATCTCTCCCAAGCCAGAGGTGTCTATTCAAGCAGCATTTGTTAAAAAACATTTATAGGCAAATGTAATAGTCACTGTCGCTGGGGTGAACAACTGGGGACAAAAATAGATTGAACCTAACCTTGGGAAGAAACTCTAGGGAATAGATTCTTTGGGAAATAAAGGCTTTGGAAATCTCCAACATATGTCTGGAAATCTAGAGGGTCATTGGTGGGCACAGGGCTGTAATATTTCTCACAAATAAAACTATAAAGTCCTTAGTCTCTCATCTCTGACCAAACTTCTGGCTCTCCAACAGGAGATGTGCACTAAGGCAGAGGTGCAACTACCTGTGTAGTGCAGAGCACATCCCCCCCGCCCCCCGCAAACACTCACAGAGTCCTTTCCCAAATTTGGGAGGTTTTATTTAACCATAAGCATGTAAGCAAATCTTTTTCCAGTCACTAAATGACTACTCACATAACAACGAAGAACTTCATTAGCCTCCCAGGATAAAGAATACAGACTTCACAATATTAATTCAGAAAAATCACTAGCCATCAGCTATTACAACAAGTAGAACAACAAATCATACAGAGGGGAGAAAATCTGAATGCCATAGTTGCACAATTTAATATTAAAATGTTCAGTTTTTAGGAAGAACAGCACACATTAAATATGCAAACAAGAAGCTATGGCCCATGGGCAGGGAAAAATATAATTTAATGTGAATTATCGCTGAGTAGATCCAGTCATTGGTATTAGCTGACAAATCATTTAAATCCACTATTTTAAATATACTTCAAAAGGTAAAGAAAAGCATATTAAAAAGTAAAGAAAACAATGAGAACAACTAAAGATTATCAACAAGGAGATAGAATTTATAAAAATGGATCAAATGGAAACTCTAGAGTAGAAAGAATGTATTTAAAGTACTGAAAAAAAAATCATCAACGAAGTCAACAAGACTTTCCATGTTATACTAAAGAGAATTCTTCATAAATATTCTTATCCTTTAAAAAATGCTGATAAGTGTCATATGAACTGAAATAATAGAAAGTAGATTATAAATAAAATTAAATCAATGATTTTGGTTAAGGATTTAGTAGCCAGAATAAAATACAATATTCACAAAACACATTGACAAAAGATAAAGAACAAAATACTAAAAAAAGTCAACAAATAATCTGAATGAACAGTTCAATCAGTTGATCAGTAAGCACATGAAAGGTGATCAACATCATTAGCCATTAATCACTAGGGAAATGCAAATCAAAATCACAATGAGATACCATAACAACTAGGATGAAGATTTTCTTTTTGAAAATTGGAAATAAAGAAAAACAATTATCAGTGAGGATGTGGGGAAACTGTACTATATGAAGAACAATAATCAGTAAGGATGTGGGGAAACTGTACCATATCACAAATAGGAATACCAAATGAAGTTGCTGCTAAGGAGGAGAGTTGACAATCTCACCATAGGGTTCCTCTTCATCCCTGCAATTCCACTTCTAGGCATAGCTGAGAGAAAGTATGTCTACACGGAAATTTCCTCATGATGTTCATGGTAAGATTATTTTCAATAAACAGAAAGAAGAGGAAAAACAGATGTCCAACCACTTTTCAATGAAAAACTAATATGTGGCATATCTATACAATGGAATATTATCCAGCCACAAAATGAACAAAGTACTGGTACATACTGTAGCATGCATGGGTTCTTAAGACATAATTCTAAATGAAGCAAGCCAGAAAGAAAGATGATTGCAAGATTCATTAATAAATGTCTAAACTAAATATGTAAAATCATAGAGACATAAAACAAATGAGTGGTTACCAGGGATTGATGGCTGAAATTGATTGTGACTACTTAGTAATTATGGATTTTCATCTGAGGGTGATGAAAATTTTCCAGAATTATATACTAGTAATGATTGGACACCACTAAGATATCAATAAAGATCAATAAAGTGTATATTTTAAATGGAAAACTCAATTTTAATTCCATGTGAATTCATTTTTAAATATTTCAAAAAAAATTTAAAGAAAAATTTCAAAATACATACATATAGAAAGTAGTATGAACATAATGTCATGGTATGTAATATATTCAATATCCACTTTATTTGACATTTTTTCCCCTAACTCTTGTATCACTTCTAAGTGAGGTTCCCCAGTACCCATTTTTAGAATTCAGTAAACCATGTTATTTTCCTACTAGACAATAAGCATCTTGAAGGGTATAAATTATTTTTGTGCCATTTAGTTTACTATTCAACTGACTTAGTGGCTTATGAATCATAACCATATCTTTATGACCACTAAATAGCTGATTAATAACTCAAATAATTAATTTTCTGACTTGGGGGAAGCATGCTAATGTGTTATCACTGGCAGTGTCTTGCCCAATTTTTCAGATTAAAATACAAAATAAAGAAAAAAACAAAACAAAACATGTTTTCTTGTCATAGTTACCAGTAAGATGGAATTAGGTTCATAGAGATCACTCAATAGATAAACATGAAACTAAAATTTAAGGTAACTTAATTTTTAGATACTCATGTATCTAAAAACTTTGTCTTATGTAGTTTTTTAAAATTTACTATCATCCTTTATTTCAGTACTTAAGGTTTTTTGACTTCTTAGACTGTTAGTATAATATAAATGAAGGTAGAGAAGAGATCCATTTTCTAGTAAGTATGAGTTTCAAATCTTTATGTAGTTGACATTGATGAACTTTGTATTTAGCTTTTGCAAATTTTTTTGTCTTTTAAACAGATATCTGTTACTTTTTGCTCTGATATTATTTCCATGCATGTATCTTCACTGAAAAATTCAAGTGACATTTCACAGTCTTTTTAGTATTATTATGAAAAAAAATGTATACCATTGGTTTCATTTTTGTAGTTTCTTTCTTATATCAACCTCAATAAAAGTTTTGCTAAACAAACATTCACTCCCTTAATTTACTTTTGGTGTATAAAATTCACATGTGTAATCTTAACTTTAAATATAAATAAATAAATAAGTAAAAATATAAATATCTATATTTCATACCATCCATATATAAGTTCTTTTCAAAATACTGTGAATTTGGATTTACCTTTTTTTTGGTGCCTAAAGTGAAACCATGTACTGACCTGCCTTGTCTGCCTTTTCTCATTTAGCTTATTTTCTTTCAACCAGTTTACCTTTTACCAAAACAAAAGATGGCAAAACTAGTTATGTCTTGACTATTTCAGACCCCTGAAAATATGTTTTTTTTGTTATTCTCTTGAATTTCCCTAAAGCTTATCCTGGTTTTAATCTATCTTTTCATAAATAATAGAGCTATGCAATTCAACACAGAAAGTAGTACAAATAAAACTTATTCCAAGGACAACCACTGGAAATATTTTATTATTTTGGAACTTACTGTGATAAATATAACAGAAACTGAAATACCTTATCAGTGTCATTCTTGAAAAATGTGGCTTTCTTTTTCAATGATAGTAGGACTTACTTTCTTTGACAAAATGTTTGGTAGAAGAAAACAAGAAGTCAAGAACCATTTGAACTTTTAAGGAGCTCTTCAAATTTGAAATTCTGTTCTTCGGAGTTCATTATTTTTTATAGTAAACCTCTAAAATAAAATGAGTATTTGAGGAGCCAACCATCCAAAAAATGCTTATTTTCAGACAGTCGTCTGAGAGTGTTTGAAGGTGATTCATTTCGTTTGCTGGTAGAAATAGCATAATTTGCCACCCAAACCTAGAATAACTGACTGACTTCAGCTCCTCTGCTGTAAGGAAGAATCTGCTCATCATTCCATATGTTAATATTGTATAATGTTTACTCTCATAAACATTTGCTTTTGTTGGGCCTTTCTTGCCACATAAAAATGCAGGCTTTTGTGGATAAAATACAAAAAAACAATGTGTCATATCACATTCACTCTTTTAAAAAGTTCATATATCATGTACAACAAAATTATGGAGAATATAATAATAGATGCATCTGTTACCTAGCTTAATAATTAATATGCTGTCAGAGATCAAATGTCCTTTGTTTCTTTCTTCCTGAACATCTCCTCTAGAAGGCAATGTGTTTTGCTGTTTCTTTTTGTTTTATTTTTGCACATGTGCATGTGATAGCAGAGAATAAAACAGCAAGGAAGCAAGGATGTGCTAAATTATTCACTTTATGACTTTGAGAAGCTTCTACTTTGTGGAAAGCAACCTCGTAGATCAATAGAAAGTAGGTGTAAATAAGAATCATAGATTTTAAGAGTTAGACAAAGCTTTTGAGGTCATTCAGGGAATTCCTCCTAAGGGACAGAATGGTCCCAACATCTCTGTAAAAATGAGAGTCAGCCACATCTCTTGTCTGGTCTCAATTTAAGTTTGTGTAAGAGTTTGACTTGGTTGCAGGTTTGTATATTATCCAGTTTAGCAGTAAATAAGCAGAACAAAGACTCTAAAGGACTTAATAGTGTTAGGGTCCTTAAAGTTTTTGCTGTACGCACACTGGGATAGTCTTCTCTGATGGGTGGAGGTGATTTCCCATTTTGCCCAGTTAGGGATTTATCTGGGCAGACTTCTCAGTGACCTGAAAACATCCTAGGGCTCTTTCTTTCAGTTTGGAAAGCACTGATTTCTAGTCTTTCTCTTACAGCCTTAATTTGTAATCAAGGGTGGGCTTGAATTATACAGTGGCAGGAAACACATTATTAAAAACCCCAGTGTCTCCTACTTTCTTAGCAGCCCCTTTCTTTCAAGAAGACCAGGCACTTCTTAAATTTCCACCTCTGCCCTATTTCTGCAATCTGAATCAGCACAGAAAAATTCAGTGGTCTATTCTGCAAGATAAACCTTTACATTTTTTAAAATGCCTTCTCTTCATAACTGTTCCTAGCCTTAGACTTAATGCTTATATTTCCAGTCCCCAAATCCTAATAACATCTTCTCCCATAACCCAAATTCCTTTTCCATGATAGGACCTAACAAGAGTTTCCTCCAATGTGTTACTGCAAGTTATGAAATGCAGATCTACTAGCTGACCCTGGCTGAGACTCAATCATCCTTCCAGAATATCACATCTCTATGAGGGATTCATTCATATCAGTGTTGGAAATCCTTTACAGACAGTTTCTGACTTAATAATGGTCCAACTTGCAATTTTTCAACTTTACAATGGTGCAAAAAAATGTGACACACATTTAGAATAAACCATACTTTGAATTTTGATATTTTCCTAGGTTTGCAATATGTGGTATAATGTTCTCTGGTGATGTTGGGAGCAGCAAATAGATAAACCAAATTTATACTGCATGAGATTTATTATTCTTCTCTATTTAATGCCTAATGTCAAAATAAATTAGGAATGAAACATTTTAAAGGCTCCAACATTTAAGTATTTACATTTTTTCTTTGTTAATTTTATATATTCGGATGCTATACTAAAAAGTAATAAGGTTTCATGTGTATATCTCTACCAATATGAAATTTCTTAAGTTTGTCCCCTTTGACATTTTGTATTCTGCTATTGCCATGAATTTTGTAATGTTGATACAATATTAGCTTTTTGTTGAAGTTCGCACATGATACACTATCATTTTATTATAATACTTTGCTGCATTTTAATCAGCTCACTTTCATACACCATATAAACAGATTTGATATTGTACATAATTTAGTATCTTTTATCTTTATTGACTAATATTAGGGCCTCTGATTTATAATAAGGATATATAACTTATTTATATTATCATATTGAAACCAGAGTTTGAGAAGAAACTAGATTCTCTGTTTCACCAATTTCTTTCTGGGTTCTTGTCTCAAAAATTTGAAGAATAAAATTCATTGATAATAGTGGAAGTCAAGAGTAAATGGAGTAGGATTTATTTTTGCGAGAAGAAAAGAGATCTCCCACAAGGTGAGAGGGGAGCAGATAGCAGTTTTTTCCATCTATTTGTAATAGTCTAGAGGCTTATGTAACTTCTGGATACATCAAAATCCTTGCTAAAGAGATATTGGAAAAGTGTTAAGGCTATTGGCTTGGTCTGTTATCTTCTGATTAGTTGCATCCTTTAGCCCTGGAGTCTGAATTTTCTTGTACAATCCTTTCTGTTCCACCCACATTTAATTTTCCACCTGCTCCAGGACAAAGGAGTTGGCTGGAATGTTTAAAATGTTTCTACAGGACAACTTTATGGAGTGGTCTTTATATTTGAAATTAATAATAATAATGGAGGCTCATTACCCTGAATGTCTGATCAGTAAGTATCTGTTTACTAACATATTTCACTTTTCTTATGTTAGGGTCTCTTGAAGGCAGGGCATGAGACCGGGCTTCAGGTGACAGTGTGACTCAAGGAAAAAATAGTGAGGTCATGTTCAGTGAAATAGGCAAGAGCCAACAGAGAGTGTTACTGACCTACCTCTCAGAAGGTGGTGCTTAATGCTCAGGATCAATCCCTGGAAGCTGTGTGACTGTGACTCAGATTGTGAGCCAATGGGAGAATGGGGGTGAGAAGTTATTCACCCACTCCTGCTGCCCCAAATTCTGACTGATGGGGAGTTAATTCCCCAGCACATTCAGGTTGAGCATAATCGGTCTCTGAGTAACTTCATGCACAAATATATGGGGGGAAAAAACCACTTGAAGTAGGAGACATATGTGAGCACCAAGCATAGACCTTGAGGGGAGGTGCTGTGTGTTCATACCTGTAGAAATTAATCATAGTCCACTCAGTGCTGGTCATCACAGAGGTATGTGAGAGAAGGACAGATGAGTCTGAGAAGGTAAGTGGACAATGAAGAAGAGCTTTTCATAGTCTTCATCCTGGCATAATGCTTTCATTTACTTTCCTGGACTGAATTTTTCCCACTTTTTTTTTCTAGTTTTAATAATTGTATAGCATACACCTGACAGTTGCCAATATGTAAATATTATCCATATTTATGCTATAACTTGTAAAAAGATCATTTAAATTGGTATATACTTAGAAAATTACCAGAGCATACTTTTACCTTGCTGGTATTCTACCTGCTTCACTTCCATCAGTCACCATCCATCTTGACATTATTCAAATTTAACTTAATGTTAATAATATTTTTTGTACTGTTTCTGGATCATTTCACATAACTATATTACATATTTGTTTTCTGAATACTGGGGAAACATTCATTATTGAACTCAGTAGTTTCCTTTATAGCTCAATCCATTCCTCAATTCATCTAATCAATTGAGTTTCCTAATTATCTTTTTTTTCAATTGGAAATTGAAAGTTTAAATCAAACTCTTAAATAATTGCTGCTTGGTTGAACTTGTAAGGGATAATGGAGTAGTGGTTCCTGGTGCCCAGATCTCCCTGATGGATGACTAGAAACATCTCCCTCCATTGGTATCCATGACTCTGATTGCCGAGGTCTCCTGGGCTGCTAAATCTTAGCAGAGGGTCCTATAATAGAAAAGTTTAAAGGTTTAGTTTCTTGTGTGTGTGTGTGTGTGTGTGTGTGTGTGTGTGTTTCCCGTGGTCCTTTTTAATCTACTTATTTTGTTTCAGAGATTCTTCAAAATTCCCCAGCACTCTTTTCTTTTCTGTTGCTCATTTTGAAGGTGTGTGTGTGTATGTGCGTGTGTGTGTGTGTGTGTGTGTGTGTGTTTACTCTTGCCAATGGTACTAGTATCCTCCCCTCTCTCTCTCTTTCTCTCTTCCTCCTCTTTTATTGTCTGCCCTTTCTGTTCTCATATCCTACTATGTTCTCTTGCTTTTTCTCACTTCAAGGAATGTTGAAACAAACTGAGTAAAATTTTTATAGTCCTCCCCTCTGATCCAGTATCCAGTACATTTTCTGATTAATTTTACACTCATATTATTTTTAGTTTTCATTGAAACATACGTGCCCAAAGAAATGAAAAAGAGCACCTTAACTGAGTTAGTATATCTGAGTTAGCATATTCTGTCTGCTTGATAACCTTTTTTAATATAAATCAATTTAACTTTAGCATTTGCATATCTATTGTCTGCTATTTTGTAGTGGACTCAGTTTCTGAATTGAAGTAATAATTATATGATATATTAATACACAATAAACTATTAAGATTTACTTTTATTCTAAATCATGTTACTTGACAAGATGCATGTTATTGCCTGTGACAAATATTAAATTTGTAAACTTTGTAATGTACAAATTGTTAAAGATAATCTCATGAAGACATCACAAATAAAGATCCATTTATATACACATCATATTATATAATTCATTTATGTATATATGTATAATTCTTTGTCAGTCATGATATGGGTTATTTATTGGTTGAGATTGATATAAGCTCTATTTCTGTCATGTGTTTGCATGTGTGCATGCTTTACATATTCACACACATTTGTAGTTCTATATTTAGACATTGTTTCATAACTAGAGGTTACATTCAAGGATATGCAAAATATTAAAATGCAAATAATAATATGACAAGCAGTAATGAAACTATCTGAACAACCTAAATACAGAATTCTCGCATGCCTCAGGGATCTCATGGAGTTTTAGAAGTCCATTAGATGGCACAATTGGTTTATCACTCAAATTTTGATTATTAATATTTACTTTCAACTTAAAGGAAATAACAACAAAATATTAAAGTGACACTAATCCAATTGACCCTAAATGGCCACCTGCTCCTAATAGCCTTGATTTCCTTAACAGATTTTTATTAGGAACCTGCTTCTCAGCACCGTATTATGCATTAAAAGTATGAAAATGAATAAGGAAACAAAGTAACAACCAAAATGATTGATTTTTTCAAACTTAAGATACATTAAAATCCAATATATTTACAATGTTCAATGTGGTATTGTCATGTATGTTTACATTGTGAAACAATTACCACAATCAATCTAGTGAACATATTTGTCAACCCACAGAGTTACCTTTTTATGTGTGTGGTGAGAACAGATAAGATCTACTGTTTTAGCAAATGTTAAGTATATAGAACAATCTTATAACTGTAGCCACTCTATATTAGATCTCCAGAATATTTTTTTATTGTGATACTTTGTGCCCTTAAACCAACATCTCTCAATTTCTCAGGCCTCCAAGATCCTGGTAGCCTTCACTCTTATTTTTTTTTTCTTTTTGCAAATGTTTTTTCTTTTAATTTTTAAAATTTGTTTTAATTAGTTATATATGACATTAGAATGCATTTATACACTTTTGTATATCATCATAGATGGGATATAATTTCATTTTTCTGAGTGTACATGTTGCAGAATCATATTGGTCATGTAGTCACATATATACATAAAATAATAATGTCTATTTTATTCCACTATCTTTCCTATCCCCACATCTCCTCCCCTCCCCTCCCACCACTTCCCTCTACCTAATCTAAAGTAACACTATTCTTCCCTAGTGCCCCACTGCCTTAAATTACCATCTGCATATTAAACATTCAGTCTTTGGTTTTGGGCTTATTTCACTTAGCATGATATTCTCCAACTCCAATCATTTACTGGAAAATTACATAATTTCGAATGAAGCTTTAAAGCTTAGTAATATTCCATTGAGTATATATATAACACATTTTCTTTATGCATTCATCTTTTAAGGGACACCTATATTGGTTCCATAGTCTAGCTATTGTCAATTGAGCTGCTATAAACACTGATGTTGCTGTGTCACTATTGTATGCTGATTTTAAGTCCTTTGGGTATAAACCAAGGAGTGGGATAATGGGATAGTTCCATTCCCAGTTTTCTGAGGAATCTCAATACTGCTTTCCATAGTGGTTGCACCAATTTGCAGTCCCACCAGCAAAGTATATGTGTATCTTTTTCACTACATACTCGCCACACTTTTTCTCTTCTCTATGCTTTCATGAATTCAACTCTCCAGATTCCTCACATAAGTAAGATCATGCAGTACTTGTCATTCTGTGCCTAGTATATTTCACTTAGAATAATATTTTGGGGGGTTTATCATTGTTATTGCAAATAATAGGATTTATTTCCTTTTGGAAATGGAATATTATTATATCTGTGTCCTGTGTGTGTATTAGAGTTTCTTCACTCATTCATCTGTCAAAGGATACTTAAGTTGACTCCATAACTCAGCTGTTGTATATAATGTTGTAAGAACATGAGAGTGCAGATAGATCTTGACAGTTCACTTATAATGCATATTTACACAGAAATGGGATTGCTGGATTCTACCGTAGTTCCATTTTTAATTTTTTAAGGAACATCTCTACTGTTGTCCATGTACTAATTTACATTCCCTCAAGGATTTTCCTTAGTCCACATTCTCATCAGCACTTGTTATCTTTTATATTTTTGATAATAATATTTATATATCTCCTAGTGGTTTTAATTTGCATATCCTTGATGATGAGTGATACTGAGAATTTTTCATATAACAGTTGTCCATGTATATATCTTTTTTGAGAAATGTCTATTAAGATCTTTTGCATCTTTTAATCAAGTCTTTGCTTCTTATTAGTGAGTTGAGTTTTTATGACTATTGACCCCATATTATATGTATGGTTACCATTCCATAGGCATCTCTTTACTATGTTGTTTGTTGCCTTTGAGGTACAGAAACTGTTCCGTTTGATGCAATCCTATTTGTGAGGGGTTTTGCCTGTGCTGTAGGAGTTATATCTAAAGCTCTCACTCAGACAATGCCTGAAAGCCTTTTTCTCCATGTGGCATTCCAGTGGTTCCATAGTTGAAGACATAATGTCTAAGACTTTTGTCCATCTTGTTCTATATCTATACACAGGGTAAGAATGAATGCAATCCCTATCAAAACTCCAATGTTATTTTGGAGCTAATGGCCCTGTAGGCTTCTTGAATTTGGATTTCCAATTCATTCTTCATGTTTGGAAAGCTTTCTGATATTATTTCATTGAATAGATTGTTCATTCCTTTGGTTTGGACTTACCTCTGTCCCAGTAACTCTTAAATTTGGTCTTTTTATGCTACCCCATATTTCTTAAATGTTCTGCTCATGGTTTCTTACCATTATCACTGTGTGGTCTATGTTCTTTTCAAGATTATATATTTTGTCTTCATTGTCTGATGTCCAAATTGTCTACTCTGTGGGTGGTGCTTTCATTTGAGCTTTTAATTTGGCTTATTGTTTCTTTCATTTCAAAGATTTCTGTTTGATTTTTCTTTTTAGAACCTCTATCTCCCTGTTGAGGTGATCTTTTGCTTCCTGTATTTGTTTATATAGCTCTTTGTCAAAATTATCTTTCACTTGACCCTATTTACTCTCTTATATTTTCCTTGAGTTCACAGAACATTTTAATCGTGTGCATCCTGAACTTCTTCTCTGGATTTTCTTCTGCTGTGGTTTCCAAGGTTTCTAATAATGTGGTATCTTGATTTGTTTGGGACACTGTCTTCCCTTGTCTTTTCATGTTGCTCATGTGTCTTCCCTTCCAGCTCTGTGAATCCGGGGTGTTATGTTTTTACAGTATAGGTTTGTAGTGCTTTTGTAGGGTTCCAATACCTCTCCTCTGTGGAGAAGGACAATGTTAACAGATCCCAATATCAACGGTGCACCACCCATGAACAATTCATTATAATTAAGACATTTACAGTTTGGTCTCAATATACCGAAATGTTGGATTTGATCATTATCTATAATAATCAGTAGTTTTGTAATGGGGTTTACAGTTTCTGATGTGGAAAATGAACTGGGGGTGGAGCATAGGATCATATGCTAAGGAGGTCGGATATAAGGATATAGAGTTAATATATCTTAGGAAGTGTGAAAGAGAAATCTAATGAAGAGGGTTAGCAGCAAGAGAATAGTCAGGAAGTAATCTAGGGTAGACAAGTTTGTGGGAAGACAGTAGAGTACACAAAACAAACACACATATGTATTTAGAAAAATAAAGGATGTTAAAATAGTAAAACTACAGGGGGAAAGAAAAATAAAAGAAGAAAAAAAGAAAAAGAAAAGGGCACATTCAATACCTCTATATTATATTATTCAGATGTCTCAGTCCTCAAAATCCTATTTCATGCAAAGTTCTTGGTTTCACTTATGTTGGGGATGTGAGGGCAGGAGGATAGAGGGGGAGCAGAAAAGGAGAAAATATATATATTCAAAGGAAGAAACCAGGATTGTTGCTAGTTTTACAGATCTGTATCTTTTCTGCTTTTCTTCTCATCCAATAGGTGGGGGTCCTCTATAGTCAGCTGGTGTCTCTGCCCTCAGGATGGTGGAGGTAACCAGGGTGGGAAAGCTGGTCCTGGTGCAAGGCTCCTGGAAGAGGGAATGGCAGACAGCACCTCAATAGTCTCTTTTTGTGATCACCTGTATGACTTGAGCGCCTGGTACTATTTCCCTGTCTTGCCTGGAGATTTCCCAGTTCCTGGTTTCTGTTAGGCTCCAAATTTTAGCCCCATCTCCCTCTCCCTTAGCAGTTCCCAATTGAGGAAACTCTCTCCCCAGGGCTCCCATGAGCAGTGCCCTGGTTGCACTGTGCTCTTGTCCAACTGAGAACTCTTTTGTGTTGGGCAGAGATACCTCTCTGAGTATCTTGGATTACCGCCGTGGGGTAGAAAGGGAAGTTGGAAACCTGGTACCTGGCCAGCTGGAGTTCCGATCTGGGAGCTGCCCCCACTAAATATGGTGAGAAAGTTGAGCAGTCTGCTTGGATGGAGGCAGTCTGCTTCTAGGGTCAGGGAGTCAGGTAATGTGGGGGGAGCTGAGGGATGGCATTGTGCTTTGGGTAGGTAGCAAATGAGTGTCTTGTGTGAGAGCAGAGTGAAGTCTGGAAGTTCTGCAGTGGTGCTGATAGGTGATGATGCTGAGGTGCTCAGGAGCCCTGCATTGTCTAGGACTTCGGGGGTTGGGTATTGGGAGCCAGGAGTCCTGTTTGAATGGTAATCCTCCTTGAATGCTGAGGCCCAGATCCCTGCAAGGGGGCAGCGCTAGTGATTTCTGCACAAGAGCAGCTGAATAAGGGTCCTCTAACACTCTCAGAGATGAAGTATTCCCACTAGGTGAGATCTGGATCACAGAGCCATACAGAATGCTGCCTTTGGCCTGCCATCTTCTTCCTCTATCACAACAGGTTCTTATATGTTGATTTGAATCCTGCAATCTTGCTATATGTTTTTGTTAGATCTGAGAGTTTTGAGCAAGTTCTTTAGGATTTTTCTATATATGAGATCATATCATCTGCAAATATAGACAATTTAACTTTATCTGTGAATGTCATTGCTATAGTTTAAATCTGGAGTATCCCCCCAAATCACATGTGTTAATGTTGTGGTCCTCAGTTAGGCACTACTGGGAGGTAATGGAGCTTTTAAGAAGTGAAGGTCACTGGCAAATCCTCAGGCTTTGGGACATGTCTGTAAAGGGATTTGGGGATGTCAATCTCTTGCTCTTTCTCTTTTCCTCCTGGCCATGAAGTGAGAGCCTTTGTTCCACCACATGGTCTAGGATATACTACTGCCTTATCACAGAACCAAAAGTGCCACAGTCCGGCTGCAGCAAACTAGCGGGGGGTGACGAATAACTTGTGTACCTTGATACAGCAGGAGTAGGAGCCATTTATTGTAGGACAGGAGCGGTATTTATACATTCCACACAGCTTATCTAATTAACATAAACTAGATACAGCAGTCAACCCAATCAGGAATCTCCACACTTAATGGCTCGCTGGAGTTAATTCACAAACCACTCCCTCTGGCATTTTGCAAGGCACCATACAGACTTGTTTACAGATTCTAACATTTCCCCCTTTTGTTTAATTTAAATAATGACCATAGTGGTTTTTACACAAACACCATAAATAATCTGCTACAAGCAGAAGGGGAGGATACAAAATGTCACAATACCAAGCCACTTGATGGCTCCATACAAGAAGCCCTTGGAAAAATTATACCAGCAATGACACCGTTAGCAAAGATACCGAGTTACAATTTGTTGTAGATTACAGTTTGTTGTCTCAGTCCAGGTAAAGCAGTGTCTCAATAGATTAACTCACAGTCCAGGTAAATCACAGTCCATGTAAGTTCTGCAGGCAGCTAGCTTAAATCACAGTCCAGGTAAGTTCTGCAGGCAGCTAGCTTGATTGGAAGTCTCCTTCGTTTCTCAGCCGAAGTCTCGTCCGGTTTTCAGCAACACTGGAAATTCTTCCACCTTGGTCTTTACCGGCACTGGGACGAAGGCAGGAACTCCAGCAATGATGTTAAAGAAAATCCTGTAGTATTCCAGCAGGCACTAAGAAAACAACCTTCTGAACAATTTAGTACATTTTCTCAAGGTTTTTTACATTTAAAATAAGCCTTAATGATGCTCAGTATTCATCAGCCTCCAAGTGTGGGAGAACCATTGTAGCTTAGTTATTGGCATTGAAAATGACCAAACATCAGGGACACTGGTAGTGTCTTCTGTGGCTGTAGCATCCCGGGCAGCCCCAGATGGCCCTGGGGAGAGTCCCGTTCTCAAACTGCTTCCGGGCACAGGGAGCAAGAGACTGTGCCTCCAGGTCAGGTCTAGATTTGGGCTCGCGGCAGTGGAAGAGCCAGCTCCCCGGCCAGGAGGCGGGGAAGGGCCAGTCGCAGCCGCCTCTTGGAAAATCCTTGCTGCACTGTGACCAGCTCGCGCATGTGGCATCCGCGTGCGGATTTACGCACCCTCCGGTAACGAAAAGTATTTAGTAATAGCCTTTTGTTGCAACTTTTTTTCCTGATAATCCTTCTTCTTCTGAACTTTCTTTTTCTTTCTGACTAGAGTTCCTGGGCTCTTATCAACACATGCCCTAACTATTCTTGGTTCCACTGGGGTGCCTCCTTCCCTTAGTAATTTACTTCTCACCCCTTCCATATTTTCATCACAAAGACAATACAATACACTGAGACAAAACAAGACACAAACATACTGTATCAATCTTTTCCATTTTCTCAAAATGGCCATTTTTCCTCTCGCCCTATCTGCCTAGGGACGAGCAGATTTGCTCCCGTCCTATCTATGGACGGGCAGATTTTTTTTTTTTTTTTTTGTCACTTACCCCCGAGTGTCCCGGGGCTCCCCGTAACGGGCCACCATCTGCCACAGTCCGGCTGCAGCAAACTAGCGGGGGGTGACGAATAACTTGTGTACCTTGATACAGCAGGAGTAGGAGCCATTTATTGTAGGACAGGAGCAGTATTTATACATTCCACACAGCTTATCTAATTAACATAAACTAGATACAGCAGTCAACCAATCAGGAATCTCCACACTTAATGGCTCCCTGGTGTTACTTCAAAAACCACTCCCTCTGGCATTTTGCCAGGCGCCATCCAGACTTGTTTACAGATTCTAACACAAAAGCAATAGGGCAAAAACAATGATATACTTGAAACTTCACCAAAACTGTCAGTCATAATATGATTTTTCCCTTTGCAAATTGATTACTGCAGATCCTTGTTATAGTGATAGAAAGTTGAGTAACCCAATCATAATAGATAACCTCCAGACTGTTCAGTCATTACTTTGTAGAAACCACAATTTTGTTCCCAATAACCTCAACATATTGCAAAGACAAATGAAGATTTCAGTTTGTATTTGCTTCTGTCGCAAATAAAATAACTAAGTTTATCTTCAGTTTAACATACTAGTAAAGCATATAGGCTTTGACTTTAGAAGATGCAAATTCCAATTCTTTTCTCCTAAATTACATGATGATAAACTTAGGCAAATGTAACCTCTCTGAGTATCTTGGATTTTTATCATTTGGGAAATGAGTATAATAATCACAGAAATACTATATGATTATTTTATGATCTAATAAATATCTATCTATATCTATATCCGTATATATGTTTATCTACATCTACATAGGATTAGATATATAGAGAAATATAGATAATATTTACCAAAAGAAAGAATCCAATTAATGTCAGTGCCCTTACCTATAAGTGTTCATTGTGGTGTTTATGAACAAACCTAGTGTGTGTGTGTGTTTGTGTGTGTGTGTGTTTATGAAGTGTCCAAATTTAAATAAAATAGATTCAAGTTTAATAACCTGGAATATTAGGTTTATATCATCACAATCTATTAGGTTAAAATGTGCATGCTCTAAGACAAACACAGTGAAGCCCCACAGGCTCATAAAAGTATAATGAGAAATATATTATGTGGTGATAAGAGCTAATATATCATGCAAATGTGACATTACACATCTCTTTGTGTTTAGGACTATGCTTGTCAGCTATGCAAATGCTAGTCATTATATCTTAACGTATTTGGGCCCTTAAACAGCACAAAGAAAAAGATTCTACATTTCATTTATTTAGGACATTATTGTATTGTAATTTTTAAATAAAACTAAGAGGAACTACAGCATACTATCATCTTTGATCAATTTCCAGAACAAATATAGGGTAGAGAATTATTAAATACTACCTCAAGCATACTCTGTCCAGAGGGCAATAGATTATTTAGTACCATGTCAAGTCACATAAGCTAATTTAGATGCGATAAATTACATTAAAAACCTGTTGATGTTTTGTTCCTGAATTCTAATAGTGGATGTAAAATAGTGTTAACTGTTACCAATCAGACACATTTATTAGCAAGTTAAAAACTGGTTAACATAGAACTGGAAATAAAACAGTTAAAATTATATGATTATTAAAACAAAGTAGACATCATTCACAGCATACGAGTTCATTTACTCTAGCAATAATGATTATAAAAATAAGCATAGAAATACTAATTTGTTAATTAAATGGTCTTAAATCTATAACTGTTTATACTGGTTGATTTTCTTTGTCTCCCTGAGTTTTAGATTTTTTAAAAAATGCATTAGATAACTTGGAATTTTCTCAAATTAATTTATCAGTGCACTTAGCCTTCACCTAATAAAAATGTTTATTTGGTTTCAGGCATGAAATTCTCAGATAGTCAAAAACAAATCTGCCAAATCAATGCCAATAGTCTTCTAAGTATTTTGAAAATTAATATTTATGAAGGACAAAAGGTTACTTTTCTAACTTTGCAATTAAATGTCTATTTTCTCTTCATAAATAGAAAATAATTAATGAATCAATACTTATGCGATTGTCTGCTTGCCAATTAAACACTTATATTACAAATTCATAAATGTCCTTGTTCTTCAAAGAGTCAGTAATACAGAACTCATTTTTTTTTGTTTTCTTTTTATAATCTTTCCTCTGTCAACTTTTTCCTTATTCTTCAACCTTAACTCTTTTTTTTTTTCATTCTTTGTTCCATAATGGTTGTTCTTCGCTTGTCTTCCTCCTCCTCACTCTCTTTGCTGTCAGTACCTAGTGATGGACTCAGAAAGCAATGTAGGGAGCAGCCAGTGAGGGTCTGGCGGAGGCACAGGAGGGAAATGTCCATAGTCCTAAACATCTTAGTTTGAATCATTTGGAAGCCGAGAGGAAGTTTCCTGACCCACAATCTAGGGGCCCCTTCTCACCACCGCCAAGTTTCCAGGGTTTTTTCCCCTCCCAAATAAACAGAGGATTATTTGACCATATTTTTCTATGTCATTGGCAATGACCCAAGGCAGGACCAGAGAGTGAAGAACTTGAAAGAAGAGCTAAGAGGAATTGTCCAGTTGTGCAAATGAGAGAAGTTCAGCCCTTAGTTAAGATGACAGAAGATCTGGAAAGCATAGGGAAGAAGGAGGGAAGACAAAGAAAGAGGCATCATAGAATTCAGCAATAGGTTGAAAAAAAGATAGAAATGTGCCTCGGATTGGAAATGGAATAAATGCACACTTATGCCTCCTCTCCCTGCTGTTTTTTTTTTTTTTAAAGCACATATATCACCTGATGCTTATCTGAATGAAAGCCTATCTGGAGAGGGTGACAATCAGACTAAGCCAAGCAGACAAGTAGCAGCACTATGGGGAACAGTCCTAGGAAAGGGTTTTATGATTTAGCATAGATATGTCTTTTTTCTTAAAAGAAACAATCTTGGCTTATATTTTATTCATAGAAGCCATTCTTTACTCTGTTGCCTTGAGTGATTTTGGCTGTGTATAGATGTGAGTATAGCAGCTTTAAATTCACCTGTGCCCTTGAAACAGCAGCCTGTGGTACATTCAACATTGTTACATGCACTGCTGCTATTCTGCCTTCTTGGCGAGGCCGTTATGAATCTCTTCTTGTCATAAAAACTGTGTTCTTGTGCTATTGTTGAATTAACACTGTGTTTAAACACACACTTGTATACACACCCACACACAGACACACACACACACACAAGCCTTACAGGGAATATGTAAATAACACTAGAACAACAAAAAGGCATTCACTCTATGAAGATCATCTAGACAGTCTAAAATTTCCTATTTATCCTGGCAAGGAAGGAGGGGGAAGGGATTTATTCGTAATGAATGGACATGATGCACATTAAATAGAAAATAAAATTATATTTTCTTTCAGATGAAAATAGTAAGCACAATTGTCCTACTGCCTTCCACAGTAAAGAATAATTAATGATGTCCAAAATTTAATGTTTATTTACACAATGGATTTAAGAATACATTCCCAATAAGAATTTTAGCAGTGCTTTCCAACCTTATTTTCACACTGAAATCCCCTATGGAGCTTTAAAAATATTGAAACCTGAATTCTGCTCTAAGAAATTCTCATTTCTAAATTCCACTGGTCGATTTCATGCATAGCCAAGGTAGAGAATCACTGTTATTAGGTCCTGCCTGTGGTCGAAAAAGATCTCTTCTACAAACTCACCTCAAAATAAGATGGGAGGTTGAGGGTAGTTCTTTCTGAACTTTAAATATGAAATCAACCGATTTACAATTCTGTTGCTGTATAAACTGGTATGTGTTATTCTAGGCTGTCCATGCTTTGAGAAATATTATATGTAGAAGAGAAGGAATTGTGTAACCAAACAGAGATGTCAACTTGAGTCATGGCTCTGGCCATTTACCTGCTGACATACTTTGGAAAATTATGGAATCTCTTGTGACATCAGTTTTTCCATAGACAAAATTTTAAAAAGTATATTCAGTCACTCAGGCTTTTCAACTTACATAAAAAGTGTCTGATTTTGCAAACAGGAAGCTCTCCGAGTATATGAATTTCCTTCTCCCTTGCAACTGAAATGTTGCCTCTGCTAACTGTCTAGTTCAAAGTCAAGCAATAGTGATCAAAATCAAGGAAGCCTATTTGGTACTTTGGTCGTATCTCTGTAAAGACTAGGAAAATGTTGGCACTTTCAAGTTTTAAGAGATGAAAATGATTTATTGTAACACAAAGCTTATTTTTGTCTTAATAAGAGCTGTCCAACTTAAAATAATTACATTTGAGAGCTCTGAGATTATGCCCAAGGTGCTTCTGCAGCTGAAAAAGATTTTTACAATCACACACACCTGAAATTTCTCTCTATCATTTAGGGCACCTGAGGCAGGAGGGCACTAGAATACAAAGAGAAGATACTGAGATGACAAACCTAAGTAAAGCAGGCTAGTTTCCCAGCTTCATAGAGTTTACCTTTTAGAGGATGACAGATGTTGATCAAATAATCCTATAGATAACTAGAACATATGAAATGGCAATTTCTAGAAAGGAAGCAAATGCATATAATCACAAACCAATTACAGAGTAATGGACATTGTCCAACAGGAGAGATGATGGTACCCAGGACTGGGTGGTGAGGTAGAGGGAGAGAACAGTAAGGTTATATGAATTGTTCAGAAGGGAGAACCAATAGAACTTGAATATGGGGTGGAAATCTATGCATGTAAGATTTTAGAACAAAACTCAGTAGGGCTTTGAATGAAAAACTCATGTATGATTGTGTCTGACTTGAGTAACCAGGTGAATGATTTTGTTGGGCCATAAAAGGTGAGCAGTAAATAAAGCTTATGTGGGGTGGAAGAACACATTTTGAATACATGAAGATTGAGAAGCCTTTGGGCTATCCAAGATGAGGTATCAGGCATGCAGTTGGAGAGATGCCTTAGATCCACATGGGAAGCAGACACATGTGGAACACTGACTATAAATGGTAAGGTGGCCAGTGAAGCCAGATGTGGAAGGCACATTCAAAGAGAACATACAGTAAGAAGAATGCCTTTACACAGGAATTTGCTAAAAGCCTCCTCTGATAGCATCCTGTGGCAGTCATGCTCATGGTGTACATAAAATAGCATGATCTAATTCATAGGTCTTCTTTCTTAGAGGCTTTCTAAAAGTGAAAGCAAACTTGCTTTTCAAGAAATGTCTCTTGCATATACTTGCTATTCTTAGGACAAGAGTAAATTTTCCAAATGGACTTTTACTTTAACAACGCAGACATCATGTAGAACGATCTCATGAAACATCCCCGAGAACTTTAAAGATTGTCCTGCCTTTTCAGTTTCTTTCTCAGTCCAGGATCCTGAGACTTTTCACTCCCTGAAGAAATAGTTACCCATCAAGATTTTGCCAAAATAGTCTCCTTTAAAAATTTTTTTCATGTTTTCCAGCTGCAATCTGTCATCGAAAATTTAATTAGGGATTCTAAATCTCACTTGGATCTCTAATAATCTTACCAGCTTTAAAGACATCTGAGGCTTATAAGTTTTACTCATCTTAGTATAGGGAGAAAAATGAGAAAGCAGTGATGAATGATCTTTCCTGTGATAGGCAACTCTGTCTACTTCATAACACCAAAACACCTGCTTTGTAGTGAACATTCTATTTCTATATACCTTCGGTAGAATAATTGAATTCTTACTATTCAGGTGTGCTGAATCAATTTAAAACTGTAACAAGTATAACTTGGTTCACCTTTTCTTGAATTTAATCTTACCCTTCAAGTTTGGGAGTGCTTTAATGATTTGTGTTCCTAATAGAGTGCAGGAGGCATTAAAGGAGGGTGCTGTTGTGAATCATGTACCATCTCAGAATTGATAGATCTCGTTTCCACCACCATCCAGGACACACATGCCTCTGAGGCTCAACTTCCCTGACTCTCATCTTCCTTATAAAGATTTGATCTTTTTGTTGTTTCTATTGCTGCTAGAGTCTAAAATTTTAGGGTAAACTATGTCAGACATTCAGGTAAGAATAAAGCATTGAGATCCTTTTTCTACAGGCACCGATGTCATTTCCTTCTCTTCCTGCTTTACTACAATTGCAACTAGGAAGTTAGTGCATATTAAAGATATGTTGTAGATTAAAAGTCTTCCAGATCCTTAACTATGACTGTAGATTTTGGGATCAGTGAGTGTGCTAAAGCCACAGGTAATGACCCTGTTTATGTTTAAACAATACTTTCTAGAAATGCACTTCATATTTTCACTACATAAGAGTATATCCATAAATATAAGTTGTGAGATTTTTAGTTTCTGTTACCTTTTATTGAAAAAATATGGAATTACCTATAATATTATATACCTTGCTTTTGCATAAAATTTTGCTTCTGAGTTTTTATCTGTGTTGACTGAGTTCACTGGAATTCATTCTGCTACATACCATAATGTATTCTTTTTTTCTTTTTTCTTTTTTAAACTGGGGATTGAACCAGGGACACTTCATACTGAGCCACATCCTCAGCCATCTTTATTTTATTTTTATTTTTTTTTAAATTTTAAAACAGGTTATCCCTAAATTGCTGAGGGATTGCTAAATTGTGGATGCTGGCTTTGAACTCACAATCCTCCTGTTTCAGCCTCCTCAACTGCTGGGATTATAGGCGTGCACCATCAAGCCCAGCCCATAATGTATTCTTTCATAACACTGATGATAAATGTTAGGTCATATATAATTTGTTATTATAAATACTAAAGCAGTGAACATTTTTGCTATTGTACATGCCTTGTGTTCATATGTGAAGGTTTTATACATAGGATATGCCTTAATGTAGAATATAAAATCATTCACCTTTATTAAATTGTTAAATTTCCTCCCCAGTTCCTGTACAAATGCATACCTCTATTTGCAGTGGTTAAGAGATCCCATTTTTTTCATGATTTTTTATAACAGCTAGTGATTTCTTGTTTTGCATGCTTTTTCAATTTCATTTCAGACTTTCATAGGTAAATCTTTGGTACCACCATCACTGAGATGGTCATCATCTGCAGAGACACCATCTACCTGATTCTTTTCATATGAGCACTTCTTAAACATTTAGCTACACTGAGGACATCAATTATTGCATGAACTAGTGGCTGCTGCAATCTAACACATACCTGGTATAATCAAAATCAAGAGTGAAACAGTTAATCTATTTCATTCATGATATGTTAGCTAAATGGTAAAAATGAGAGTAATTCTGATTCTGATTCAATTAAAAAGCTTTATATGATTTTTGATAAGAATATGCTAAATTCACTATAATGTCTAAGAGTGGTACACAAAACTCTGTATTTCCATGGCTCAGATACATCGAATTTAATTAACCATGCTAGTAAGCTAGGAAATTGATCAATTTACAAAAGATCCTTTAGCTCATTCCAGACCTTATTTGATAACCCTT
Source organism: Marmota flaviventris (assembly GCF_047511675.1). Lineage (NCBI taxonomy): Eukaryota > Metazoa > Chordata > Mammalia > Rodentia > Sciuridae > Marmota > Marmota flaviventris. The sequence continues at coordinate 108,160,358 of NC_092508.1, read as the reverse complement.
TTTTTAATTTAATTTTTTAAAAAGTATTAAAAATCTTGTCCAATCCCATTTAAATTTTATAAACATTTTTTTTCAGATTACAAAGCCCAGAAAGATGAAAAAACCCTGATAAAATCATACAACAATCTTTCATCTTTAGCTTCTTTTAAGTTGTTTATTTATTTGTTTGCTTGTTTATGGCAACATGCGATCCTGAAATGTGGTATCTTACCAAAACCTACCCTGAAGAACAGTTTAAGGAATCAAGATTTCCATGAACCACTTATGTACTCTAGCATCTCACCAATTTCCTATCTATTGTTTCAGGACTTTCCTCCTTGCTAAAGAAGCTGATAAACTGAACCAACTCCTACTTAATGTCCTACCTAGCTCAAACAAGGTTGTATAAGAGGGAACTTTTCAGCCAGTTTCTTTTTAAGCCTCTCAAAACATTACTGTCTGCCATTATCTTGATCTTCTTAAATGTAGAAAAAAAAAAAAAAACAGAGATCATTTTAAAGTCTTTTTAATTTTAATTTGCTTACGTACCCATAAGAAGATTTCTCCACTATCAACTACTCCATAAAGGCTGAGAATCACATTCACTACTTAAGTTCAGGTACAAACAACATGCTAGTGGTACTGAGAAAAGTATGAAGGTAACAGTTTCTTTTTAAAGCCTATTAAATAATATTAAATTATAATGAAACACTAAAAAATATATGTGATATTCTAATGAACACCAAATGATCTCATTTCACACTAGTCAATATTAAATTAACTCAATATTACATGAAAATGTTAAACATTATTGAAATAAGCAATAAAAGAAAATTATGTTGTAATCTTACCAATCAATCATGGTTGCAGATTTGTTATTTTAAAAAGATTAAGGCAAATATTTTGAAAATGTTTTAAGTCAATTATTTTATAAAAGAATCATAGAAAAATATTATCACATTAGTAATTTTATTATATGTTTTAAATTAATGACCAAAGGAAACACACTATAATGTAGGGAGACATGAACTAATTGCTATTTGTACAATGAAAAACTTATTAATGGTTGCTTAAGTAGAATACTAAGATCTTAAAAACATGCAATCTATAAATGGTAACTTTCAAAATTATGTTTTATAACTTAAAGTTGAAATAATTAACTGAAGGGATTGATGACCTCATTCAATTCTGAATTTTTAATATACATATGTGATTAGTTACTTCATACCAATATTTAAATTGTGTCAAAATGTAGGCTTCATAAAGGGATATTTCTTTGGTCTTTATACATATTCCCATTATTTCCACACATTCATTTCAGTAAAACACACATTTAAGTATTTCAAAAAATTATTCAAGTGATCAGTTAAATTGCTGCAAGAGTAACACCATAATTACTACACAATAATATTTTGATTATTTTGACCTCTTTATAATCATGCTTAAGAGATATTTGTAAGTTACTTGATTAATGGGCAATTTTGATAGAGACTGATTCTATGATAAAATTAAAAGTTAGAAATTTTTCTTCAACTAAAAATTCATTAATACATAAACTCACTTGAGTGACCACTCTACACCATGCTGGGTCACAGAAATAAGGAAATCACAGCTTCACATGGAAATCAAAGCAAGGACATAATATATATGGACTGTGCTTGGGAACTGTAGGAACACAGAGCAGCTGTGTGTTATGACTTGGCCTGCACCCCTTGCTGGAGATGGGTTGCATGAGGTGAGACTGGAAAGAATAGCTCTTTTCATATAAATAAATTGGAGTGGGTTGGAGGGGATAGTCATGAATGAGAAGCACTCAAGAGACCCTGCTCCCCAACGATAAGTTGTGAGATGAGCACAGATGGGGTGAGAAAATGGACAATGTGGCTAGAGAGACAAAGGAAATGCAAGATCAGAAGGGACCTCACATTTTTAAAATTTATTGATTTTAATTACGTATATATGACAGCAGAATGTATTTTGATTCGTTATAAACAATTGCAGAACAACTTTTCATTTCTCTGATCATACACAATGTAACATTCATTGCACCATGTGTGCAGATATACATGTATCTAGAGTAATAATAATGTCCATCACATTCCACCATCTTTCCTGCCCCCATACCCCTTCCTTTCATTCCCTCCCCTTTGTCCAATCAACATTCCTCCATTTTCCCCATATACCTCCCCCAATATGGATCAGCATCCATTTATCCAAGAGAACATATGTCCTTTGGTTTTTTGGGATTGGCTTACTTTTCTTAGCATGATATTCTCCAACTCTATTCATTTACTTGCATATGCCATAATTTTATTTTCTTTTAATGCTGAGTAATATTCCATTGTGTATATATGTACCACAGTTTCTTTATCCAAATTGTGGAAGCAACCTAGCTATTGTGAAATTAGCTGTTATAAACATTGATGTGACTGTGTTACTATAGTATCTTGATTTTAAGTCCTTTGGGTATAAACCAAGAAGTGGGATAGTTGGGTCAAATGGTTGTTCCATTCCATGTTTTCTGAGGAATCTCTATACTGTTTTCCAGAGTGGTTGCTCCAATTTGCTATCCCACTAACAATGTATGAGTGTGCCTTTCCCCCAACATCCTTGCCAACACTTATTGTTGTTTGTATTCTTGATAACTGCCATTCTGACTGGCATGAGATGAACTCTTAGAGGAGTTTTAATTTGCATTTCTCTAATTACTTGGGATATTAAACATATATATATATATTTGTTGACTGATTGTATATCTTCTTCTGAGAAGTGGGACACAGGCTGGGGTCTAGAAGCCCAATATCAAGGTGAGGTATAGGTAATCTGCAGGGACCGTTCATTTTGGTAAGGAATTGGGGCTTGGTGACAAGACCAAGATGTCCTTAAAAGAAAAAAGAAGGAAAAAAAGTGAAGAGAGAAATGGCATTATCAGGTTTGTGTTTCAGAAAGTTAATTCTAGTCACATCATTATTGTTGAATATTTCCTATATGTGCCCAGAGGGAGATGCTTTGCGATAATTGCCCAGAGTTTCACCTATGACTGTAAGGGAGGGATGAGAGACCATGCTAAATTCATGGGTACCAGTATTATAGATGTTAAAGTAGAATAATAAAAGAAAGGATGTGGACTTTTTCAGTTCTTTGTTTCTTCTTCCTAAGCTTAGAAGTAAACTAAACTGGTAGAACTGGAAGTTCACTTAAGTCAGGGGTCTGGAAATGACGGCCTCCTGACCATATTCAGACATAGCCTGGTTCTCTAAATAGAGTTCTGTATAACCAGTCCACATTCTCCTTTTATGCATTGTCTATGGCTTTTCTTTGCACTACAATGGCACAATATCATAAAGGAGACCAGATGGCACACAAAGTCTAAAATACTTAGAATGTGGCCCTGGACAGAAAAAAAAAAAAAAAAATTGTCAACCCCTGTCTTAAGAGATCACTCAGTTCACAGCATGTATTTTTTCCCCATGCATTTCTACTGTTTTCTGCTCTTCCCTTGTACCTCACCTGTACCTGGGAACTTCTGTCAAAGTGCATCCTTTAGGATGTGCTCCATGCAAGTCTGCCAGAAGGACCCCACTCACCACTGTCAGTCTGAAAATGTCATCTTTCATCAACATTCATGAAACATTCTCTGGATTGCGAAAATTCTCTTTTAGTGCATTAAAATGATTGTTCCAGGCTGGAGTTGTAGCTTAGTTTGTAGAGTGTTTGCCTTCCATGTGTGAGGTACTGTTTTCAATCCTCAGCACCACATTAAAACAAATAAATAAAATAAAGGTATGGTGTCTCTTTACAACTAAAAGTATATATTAAAAAAAAAAAAAAAGGTTATCCCACTACCATCCATCTTTGTTGCTGTTAAGAAGTCAAATGCCATTCTTAACAGTCACTGCTTTTATGACAATGTTTTCTTTTCTTTTTTTTTCTTTGTTTTTGTTCATCTCTGACCTCTCTGAAAAGTTTTCTCTCATTCTTTTTGGCTTGTATACCTTCTTCTCCAGTAGTTTTCAATGTAATTTATGTAGTTGCAATATATTTTTAATTGCCATGCATGGGATTGTGGCCTTCCTGAATCTATAGAGTACTGTCTTTCAGATCTAGGAAATTCTTGACCACTCTCTCTGGATACAGGAGCCATCCCACAGTCTCTCTTTGCTCAGTCGGGACTCCATCTACATTTCCTACACCTTGTTTTAGTGTCAATCATGGTTATCAGTTTCTCTCATGGATATTCCTCCTTGCGTCTTTTTGGATTGAAATCTAGATAATCATTTTTAACCCATCTTCATAGCTACTAAGAATGTCTTTGGCTACCTAAGCTTTTCATTAAGACTACTCAAAGAGAATTTAAATTTCTATTAGTTTTTTTTTTTTTTTTCCCCAGATTTTTTTTCCAAACCTGCCATGTCATTTCTTACAGTGTGTGGTCTTCCACAAACATCTTTAAGTTGGTACTTCATTTATTAAACATCGTCAATATAGTTGTTTATAGTTGGTACCCAATTATTTCATTATCAGATGGCTTTTCCTTTTGCTGGATTTCTGGTTTCCATATCTACCTTTTTCTACTTGTTCTTATGGAGTCTCTCATGCATGTGCACCTAGTTATCATTTTGATGTGATGAACATTCTCTCTGAAATATTATTTTTAGAATTAATTGACAACCATTTTCCAAACAGAATGCTTACTGCTGCAAGTTTGAGATGGGATGCACACAATTCAATACATGGCTAATTCTACCCAGGCTCTGACACTTCTGTTGACCTGTATCCTGAAGATAGGCTCTTTCAGGTGTCTGCTTACCAAGAAGAAGGAGTCTGATTAGCTTCCTACTGTAGGTGAATTCTGGCTTTGATTTTCTTCCCATTTCAAGAAAGGCATCTGCTAAGAAATTAAATACCTTCAGGGCAGAATCATCTTTTGTGCTGACATCAATCTCAGTTTTCATTATTCCTTTCCTGTTGGGCTGATGAAGCCTTAACTGTCTGGTTGCCCTTCTGAAGCTTTTTAATTGTTTTCTACAGGAGGGTATTTCACAATAGCCTGCTCTGCCCAGGCCTGTCCCTTTCTGGAAGTCTCCTGAATATTCATTTAAACATGGGAATGAAACTTTCCAGTAAGAACGGTTCTTCCGCCATTGACTTTATGGGGCTGGGGGAGGTTGCTTGCTCTTAAGCACTCCTCTGGACTCAAAAAGCAATAGCTAGACTCCTGGTTGTTTTTGCTCCCACAAGGTAAAAGTTCCACACTTAAATACCTAGTTGAGGGCATTTTTATCCCTAAAGGGCTGTGGCTAGGGAAGATAACCACAATTCCAAGAATACTGCTGGTGAGGTAGCATATTTCAAAACTGATAATTTTTTGCAGTTTTTCCAAGAAAACTGTGGGATCTATTTTTCCAGCATTGAAATCCCAGCTGCTTGCATCTCACTTGGTTGGTTCAGAGTTACTAAAGGATGTTGCTTGTGTTCCTGAGCATGGGCTTGGGAATCTTTGGGCACATCTGTTCTTGCTTTTGAAACCCTATGGACTTCACATGAACAAGACAGCAAAAGACTGCTTGAGGATTGGAAGCCATGTGAAAGATGCCCTATTTACCCCCACCCAGTAAACCTAACCAGCTAATCACAGATCCATGAGCAATATCACTTGAGATTAACTAATCAGCCAAGTCAGCATGGTACTGGTACCAAAACAGGTGGGTGGACCAATGGTACAGAATAGAGGACACAGAGACCAATCCATAAAATTACAATTATCTTATATTTGATAAAGGGGCTAAAAGCATGCAAGGGAGGAAGGATAGCATCTTCAACAAATGGTGCTGGGAAAACTGGAAATCCATATGCAACAAAATGAAACTGAATCCCTTTCTCTCACCATGCATAAAAGTTAACTCAAAATGGATCAAGGAGCTTGATATCAAATCAGAGACTCTGCGTCTGATAGAAGAAAAAGTTGGCTCCGGATCTACATACTGTGGGGTCGGGCTCCAAATTCCTTAATAGGACACCCATAGCACAAGAGTTAAAAACAAGAATCAACAAATGGGACTTACTCAAACTAAACAGTTTTTTCTCAGTAAGAGAAACAATAAGAGAGGTAAATAGGGAGCCTACATCCTGGGAACAAATCTTTACTCCTCACACTTCAGATAGAGCCCTAATATCCAGAGTATACAAAGAACTCAAAAAATTAAACAATAAGAAAACAAATAACCCAATCAACAAATGGACCAAGGACCTGAACAGACACTTTTCAGAGGAGGACATACAATCAATCAACAAGTACATGAAAAAATGCTCACCATCTCTAGCAGTCAGAGAAATACAAATCAAAACCACCCTAAGATACCATCTCACTCCAGTAAGATTGGCAGCCATCATGAAGTCAAACAACAACAAGTGCTGGCAAGGATGTGGGGAAAAGGGTACACTTGTACATTGCTGGTGGGACTGCAAATTGGTGCGGCCAATTTGGAAAGCAGTATGGAGATTCCTTGGAAAGCTGGGAATGGAACCACCATTTGACCCAGTTATTCCCCTTCTTGGACTATTCCCTAAAGACCTTAAAAGAGCGTACTATAGGGATACTGCTACATCGATGTTCATAGCAGCACAATTCACAATAGCTAGACTGTGGAACCAACCTAGATGCCCTTCAATAGATGAATGGATAAAAAAAAATGTGGCATTTATACACAATGGAGTATTACTCTGCATTAAAAAATGACAAAATCATGGAATTTGCAGGGAAATGGATGGCATTAGAGCAGATTATGCTAAGTGAAGCTAGCCAATCCCTAAAAAACAAATGCCAAATGTCTTCTTTGATATAAGGAGAGCAACTGTTATGCTCAAATTCGGGACCCCCAAAGACCACCAGAGACTCAAGATCGATACAAGCAGCAAAGAGGTGTTTATTGCGAGCACACACACAGCAACTGTTGACACTGAGAGGCCCTGAGCCCAGGGTTTGCAGCAGTTTTATACATTCTTTGGAGAGGGCAGGGACTTCACATACATCATAGCATGCCTTAGCAAATCATCACACACCGTGGGAAAATCAAATAACAACTCTATAACATGATTAGCACATTCACTGGCGGGAACAAATTGGGTAGGGGTGATTGGTCAATACAAAAGGAGTATTCGTTTGAACTGATTGATTTGAGCCAAGAGGGGTGTACGTGCTGAACTACATGGTTTCCCAACTTGTTATCAACCACCATAAACCACTGGCATCCCAGGTATTTCCCTGTCTCATGCTGATTGGTGGCTGCTAGGGGGCTGCTATGGATCCCCACCTAGCCTGACTGAGTCAGGGACACCTGGCGCAGCAGATCTCACCTGTTATTTGTATGTAGATAAACAACTCAGCAGGGTGGGAATGTGCTTAGGAGTGCTCTGTGGGTCTTTCCAAGGACTAAGGTCATGTCCCTTCCTTGGACAGGCTTTGCTCTGAGATAGAGGCTGGTTTTTCACAACTAACAACAGAGTAGGGAGGAAGAGCATGAGAAGAAGATTAAAATTAAACAGGGACGAAAGGTGGGAGGGAAAGGGAGAGAGAAGGGTAATTGCATGGAAATGGAAGGAGAACCTCATTGTTATACAAAATTACATACAAGTGGAAGTGAGGGGAAAGGGGAAAAAACAAGGGGGAGAAATGAATGACAGTACATGGGGTAGAGAGAGAAGATGGGAGGGGAGGGGAGGGGAGGGGGGATAGTAGAGGATAGGAAAGGCAGCAGAATACAACAGACACTAGTATAGCAATATGTAAAACAGTGGATGTGTAACCGATGTGATTCTGCAATCTGTATACAGGGTAAAAATGGGAGTTCATAACCCACTTGAATCAAATGTGTGAAATATGATATATCAAGAACTATGTAATGTTTTGAACAACCAACAATAAAAATTTAAAAAACAAACAAACAAACAAAAAAAACTTCTACCAGAGTAGAAGTGCTCAGCTGAGTACATCCTAGATTCATGAGCTAAATAAATGGTTGTTTTTTTAAGCTGCTAAATCTAGGAAAGTTTTGATTTGCAGAGAAAGTTAGCATATATATCTATATTACTTTTTTAAAGTAATATAGATATATAATAGTTTATTAAAATCACTATTAACCTCTTATATGTCAACTCAAGAAGTATTTTTCAGTTTATAACTAGTGAGACCATTTTCAAAATCTGGCACTATTAATTACTATTTAAAAAATTGATATCTTTTTGGTTTCTATGCCATTGCACCTTCTTCCTTCAACTCCATCTTCCATATGATTAATTCTGCATTTTACTTATTTTTTTTTTATTTTTAATTTCACCTATAAATGTGAGCATTAAGTAGGGGTTCAATCTTCTACCCACATTCCACACTTTGTCTACTGGGTCTCTTCTGCTGTTTTCTTTCTACTACCACCTGTGTGGTTATGACAACATAACCTATATCTTTATACAAAACTTCTTTGTGCATTACATACTTGAATACGTAATTCGACAGTTAGAAACAGACAAATGTCCCCATGCCCTAATATTCAACATAACCCAAACTTTGTAATCACATTCTTCTCTGCCATCTGCTGGCTGGCTGGCTCTTCTTCTATTGCACAATGTCACAACCAGCCACCCAGCCACCTGTTAGGAAATCCCAGCATAGCACTGGGCTTTCCTCTTCATTGTTATGTTTATGCCTTCTTTGTTTCTCTCACACTGTCTCCCAGGAAGTCCTTTCTGTTCTCTCCTCTGAAGCAATATACATTTCTTGACTTGTTTCCTTTACTCTAGTGTGTTTTCCTTATATCCATCCTAAACTTAGCTGCCAAAATAAGTTATTGAACAACAACAACTTTCAGAGGCTTAGCTTTCATTGTAGTAGGGTTTGGTAAATAATAAGCACAGATGTCACCACAATTCTTTTCTCTCCCTCTGAGAGACATCATTAAATGATTTCTGCATGATTTTCCTGTTAAACCTGGTCTCCAAACTTACACTAACAGTTGTTCCTATTGGATAGGTGGAGGGCTTAAAAGCTGAGATCCACTTGCCTTTGGGATTGTCCAAGATAAACAAGACTGGACATTAGTGAAAGTGATAAGGGCCGATTTTAATGAGTCAGTCATATACTATTGCAAAAGAGTCCAGCATGAACAGAACTCAAACTCTGATTTACACAGAAGTGACTGGACATTTTAAAAGGACTCTGAGGGAGTAATGAGAGGGAATTATGAGGTCTCTGAGCGAGGACAGTGGAAAATTAGGAAGTGTAAATACAATTAGGCCAGCTGTGTACTGGCTGGCAATTACCTAAGTAAGAATTTGTTTCTTCTCACAGGGGGTTCAGCTGTCTGGGTTCATTTCAAAGGGATGGCTCTCAGGTCTGAGGAAAGACATTCCTGAGTTACAAAGGTACATATGCATCTCCAAAGGACACAGGAAGTTTTCACCATTGCAAACCCTTTTTAGTAAGTGCTCTAAAAATTGGTGGCCAGGAGCCAACTACCAAGATGTGAATGCTACAACAAATAGTAAACTCTTCTGGAATCCTTGAGCACTTTAAGGGGGCTGTGGTCATCCTAGGGATATGACCTTGAACTGTTAGAACTATATTAGCGTTTGTTTAATTCTTTTAAAGCAAGAGGATGGAAAGTAGAGAAAATCTTTTGTGTTGAATCTGGATAGTTTTTTGTATACACTAAAGTTGAGGCATAGTTGAGAACATTTCTCAGAGAAGCCTAGTTAGGGTTTGGCAAAGAAGCTGCATCTTTGTCAGGATAGCATGAGATTATGAGAAAACATGATTACTCAAACACCGATTCTTCCAGTTATTCATACTACAAGGCAGCAAATAACCCCCAAACACAGTGGCTTATTGTTACAACAATAATTTACTTGATGCACAAAATTTAAGTCCGAAATCAGGGGGCAGGCAGATTGCTGCTCTGTGCAGCATAAACTGGGAAACTCAGCTCAACTGGGCACAAGGATTCACTGCTAAGTTACGTTACTCACACAGTTGGTGTTGGTGTTGGCTGTAGGTTGGGAGCTCTATCTGAGCACTTAGTAGGTAACTGCTATTCTTCTCTATGACATAATGAGGCCCTATATGGGACTACTTTGACATGGTGTCTACATTCCAAAAGCCAGCATTATGAGATAAAATACTTCTTTAGAAGCAACCTGAGAAATCTCAGAAGGTATTATTTACCTCCTTCATATTTTCTTAATCAAACAAGTGTGAATGCTAGTCCCTATTCTAGGGAAAGGGATTCTAGGTGTCACTGAGAGGAGTGCCAAAGAGTGACTGGTCATTTTTAATACACCAGAGTAAGTATCTGGATGAATGGAGTAATAAGTCAATGAAAGACACCATTAACTTTATACTGTCTGTATCTTCTGAATTAACCTTTCCATTGCTTCCTAAAAGTTTTATGCAAAAACATTTGAACAGAAAAAAACAAAAATCGAGCCAGGGGCAGTGGTGCATCCCTGCATTCCCAGTGGTTCAGGAGGCTGAGGCAGGAGGATCACGAGTTCAAAGCCAGCCTCAGCAAAAGCAAGGCACTAATAAACTCAGTGAGACCCTGTCTCTAAATGAAATACAAAATATGGCTGTGGATGTGACTCAGTGGTTGAGTGCCCCTGAGTTCAATCCCTGGTACCCCATACCCTGCCAGAAACATTCTAACCATTTGTTATGTTCCTCACATCTCATCTTTGTGTTTGCTTCTTTACTATCCATGCTTCCTCTACAGAGAATTTCCATCCTTTAATCCTCATTTTCATTCTATTGCCATTCACATCTTTTGAGATTTTTTTTAAGATTCAATTTATTTTTCTTTCAGGTGTCCTGTCATGAAACACCTAGAATGGTTGGGTGCTGCACCTTTGTGATTCCAACAAACCCTGAGTGAATTTCTATAAATATACCTACAGTTTTTTTTCAAGATTTTAATAATGTATCTAGTTACTTCATTAGAACTCAGCAGTCATGTATTTTATATTAAGCATATTTGTGTTTCCAGCACTTAGCACAGTACTTGACGATTTATTGCCATTTAATGATTTTAAAATTATAACAGACATACACACACTTAAAAACATATACTGACTTCCCTCACCCAACAATGCTATGGAATCTGAGAATTGGACATCATCTGAGAATTGAAATCTGAGAAGTGGAATCTGAGAATTGGATATCATCTGAGAATTGGACATGCAGGGTGGATTATAATTCCAGAATATCTATAGGCAATTTGTTCTTTTGTTTCAGGAAATGCCCAAGGTGTCCCACTTTGTATGGACATGTTTTCTGACAAAGGGTTGTGAAACCAGGGTCACTCTCCTCTGCAGTTCTGCCTGGCACTGTGACGATAGTGCCTAAGCATCTTGAGGTTCCTGGGCAAGCGTACATCAGGCTGTAATAATTCAGAAGCTGTTTTGTGTTCTTGAAACATATGGTGCTAGCTTAGATTTATCTTGGGAAAAGCTGGTCAGGAAGAGAAACTGCTGAAGAGCCTAAATCTCTCCCAGCAGCTAAGGAAGCGATGGAGAGGCCCTGGCATCCTCCCTCTCAGAGCTCAGGCTCTCTGCCAGTTTGTGGTCCATATGCTGAGCCCAGAGAGCTGCTTCAGTTCTCATAATGATTGTGTCAAGTTGTTTGGGGCTGATATTTCCCCAGAGAGCTCACAGATTCAAGCATACCTAAATGCACCTGTTAGAAAACACAGCTTCAGGAAAAATGGATTAGCACTTCTAAGGAAACGGTTTATTTTTATTCTTCCTGGTTAAAAGTTAGAAGTTAGCCCTTCAGAAAAAGTTGGTTTTTGCATCACTCTGATGTTCAGTTGGGTGCAACATGTTTTTGCGCTGGGGAGAGCACACAGTATCAAATATGACAATGGAGAAAATGCCAAGTGCCTCCTGGCTTATACCTTACAGAAGGATTTGCAATGATGCTCAGGCTAGGACCACCCAAAATGAATAACATCCTAAAAGTTCAGTCTGAATATCATGTCATATTCCTTCATTATAATAGACTGAACTTGAACCACAAGTAATTTGCTCAGGGAATACAACAATCTTAGTTGACTTGATTTACATACGGTTTTGAAATATTTGCTTTATCTATTTAGGCAATGCCAGAAACCAATTACACTAGTTTCCTCTCCTCCCATTCCTTCCTTTTTTCCCCTCTCTCTTTTAAGTAAATAGCTGAAGAAAGAGATCGATATTAAAGATTTGTAGAAATTCTTTAATAAATACTTTTAAGGGAATAAAAACAGGTTACTAGATTATTTAGTACCAAAAAATAAAAATAAAAAATAAAAACCCTAAGCAGCAATCTTCTGACACAATGCACATTATCAGAAGCAGGCGGTGAGCTAAACTACCATCTCTGGAGTTCCCAGTGAGTATGACTAGGGTGTAGCCTCAGGATATACATCTCTAACATGCTCCCAATGTAGGCTGACATTGTATGTTAGGGCTACTGTAATAGAATGCTGTGGATAGATAGTTAATAAAGAACAGGAATTTATTTCCACACAGTTCTAGAGGTTGAGAGATTCAAGATTAAGGCTACAGAAAATTTGGTGTATTCTGAGGGCTCCCTTCTGGTTCAGAGATGGTCACTGTGTCCTCACATAGTAGAAGGTGTTACTGAGATCACTCAGGGCTTCATTTTAAGGACACTAATCCCATTTATTAGGGCCTATCCTCATTATCCATTCACGTCCAAAGACTCACCTCCTAACATTAACATCTTGGAAGTTAGGTTTTTGGACAGATGAATTTGGAGACAAAACAAATCTTCAGACCATGGCAGCAGGAGGAGAACACACTTGGAGAACCATTGTTCCAAAGCAATACCTAGAAGATTATGCAGTATGGATATCATGAAGAGTATTGAAATACATGAAAACAAATTTGAAAAAAAAGGGAACATATTATTTGAAAAAAGATGACTTCCACACAAAGAATAATAAGTAACTTTTAAAAAACTACAGTAGGTTTATATTAATTCCTATATTCCTTTGCAATTAAGCAATTAGTAAAATGTTTAGTAAGTTTTTATTCAAATTTATCCATTGCCATCCTGGCATGATATAAAGACCTGGGCACAGTTTATTGATGATCAGGTGGCTTCCATACCCTTCACTGCCTTCCTATGTTGGCCACGCATCCCAGAGAAACATCCTGGAGAATGTTATCTTAAACACAGTTCCACTTCCCTTGCCTGCAAAATATCACCCTCTCACCACAGCCTCCTTGGATCCTCCATGCTCTGTGTTGCCCCTTTTTTGTTTACCCTTTTTCTCAGTTTATTCTCTTCTTCTTCACTGTTTTTCTAAACACACCTAGATCTCACAGTCAATCCTCACACTGACCATTTCTTTCTAATATCAGATAAGTCCTGGCTTTCTTGCCATTCTTCTTGCACATGGCCAACATAATCCAATCTAATATTTTTGTCCCTTTGACTTCCATGTTACTGATCATCACTGGGAAAGTTACTTGTAAAACTCCATTTGCAACTGAATTTGCAACAGAACTATTGTGTGCAACATCAGTTGGGCTTCAGTGGTTCATGTCCCCAGTGGGCTGCTCCCTGCCATTTTCCACAGTCCCTCCTTCAGAGGCTCATCACTGAAGTCCCTTTCCCACTACCTTCTCCATCACACATTAGAAAAAGACCTTTCCCCCCGTTTCACACACATAAAATAGCAGCCCCCAGGCCACCTTCCCTTCAACTTTCTTCACTCTTCCCTATTCTGCTACTTGTGTCTTCACTATTCTGTGCCAACTCTTCCGGCTTTGAGAAAAATAAGAGCAGGGGTACGAGCAAGCTGAAAAGTAGAGAGTACTAGAGCAGTGCTTGGGAAAACAGGCAACATTTAGAGGTTCCGAAACAAGGCCAATAATCTATCATAGGTTGCAGTTTTGTTTAGCATAGAAAAACCAACGAGGCAAACAACAATATACCTCATTCTGTTGAAATCATTTCTTTCCTAGTTTGTCTCTGGTGTTAGTAAGTTTTCTGTAACACTACAAATATTTGAGATAATCGACCAAAAAAGAGGAGAAAATATTTTGGCTCATAATTTGGGAAGTTTCTGTTCATGGTTGGTTAGTACCATGGAGGAGGAAGCCTGTTCACACTATGACTAGAAATAAAAGAGGAAGAGACCAGGGTCCTGTATCCCCTTAAAAACCATGCCTGCCCTCAGTGAGCTAACACTTTCCATTTTATTCCCTCTTAGAGCATCTACTACCTCCTGTAGCACCTTGGGCTTTAGGGCAAGCCTTTCATATAGACCATTGGGGGCATACCAACTCCAAACTAGAGCATCTCTGAAACTAGTGATGAACCTTTTGCTCTGAATCTTTTCTTTCATTTATATGCCTCCAAAGCTAACTTAGTATCTGACACATGACAGAGTCAGCTCAGTAAATGAACCAATGAGTTATTCTCCTCTCTTAATGTTTAACTTCTGCTGATCTTTACATTGTACTCCATGGTTATCCCCAAACCTAGTTTTTCTCTTCTTAGGTATCATGGTTTATATTATGTTTTATTTTCTCATCCGCTTGTTAAATGTTCATGTCTCATTTTTAAAATATGAAATAAGACATAACAGTGCAAAGGAGAATTCTACTTGCCCAGATGTAATCATTGCTGGTGTGCATCCAATAAATGATGTTCTGGACAAAGCCCTCTGCATATTTGAAATGTACAATTCTGGTTCTTATTCTGTGTTCTTTCTGTTATTAGTTCTCTTTCAATGATGGGGCAGGGCACTCAACTTCTACCTAGGGTAGTCATTTGAAGAGAATATTTCAAATATCATCACCAAGTGGTGGTAATTTTATCGGGGGGAGGGACATTCTCACTTGCCTTGGAACAACTTAAAACTTCAGTTGAAGAATAAGGTTTCAAATATACTCTCACAAAACCTAATATATACTTCAACTTAAGAGCATCTGTCTATTTAGAGTTTGGCTTTAGGGATGAGACTGTGTCACTGCAAAGTCCTTTGATAAGATGAGATGGTCACTGTCAATCATATGCCTGGGCTAAATTTGTCAGCAGGGCTCCCCATTATGACTTTTCTGCTCTGACTTGGAAACTTAAGTCTGTATCCGGTCACTCTCCTCTTTCTTCCTTTGGACCCTCTGTACTTCTAGACCCTGTCAATACCCTCCACAAAGTATCACCAAATCACCTTTTCAGGACCATCTCACTTTCTCGGAGAGAAGTCTATAATTGTCCAAAATCTAAGAAGATAAACACTGGCTTGAAGTCTCCTCCCTCATTTTGGTCCAAATTTTAGTGTGTGACAGAGACTTTTTAATTTAAGTATACGCTTAGTTTTCTTACTTTGCCACATCAAATAAGTTTGTTTCACCTCCCACAAATGAGTTTATATATGTTTAGTGAGGCTTAAGGCAAGAAATCAGAATTAAAATGAGCTTAACTCTACTATTTTTCTGTTGATGTCCTGCCAATTTAGTTTCAAACTGCTGTTAAAAACAGTGACTAAAAGGGAAAAAATTAACAAGAACGAAAAACTGTTGTTAGTGGCTCTGGGAATGGCTGCATTTTGTTGTCATTTCTCCTGCAGCTCTGTTCAGATTCTCTCCTCTTTGAGTACACATGTTCAGCCCACCTGCCTCTGCATTGTGTTGTCTAGCATGGTGGCTTGTTTGCTGTTTAGTACAGAGAGTAACATCTTGTTAGACGTGTAACCTGAGCAGAGTGGTATTCTAGAACCCATCTCTAAGAAATACCATTAAATAGTCATCCTGACTCCAGCAAGCTAGTGAAGCCAGGTTAGACAGGCAGTCAGTATAGAAATGTAAATCCAGTCAGGTCAGATCCAGGAGGCCAGTTTGAGTGACTGGATATTGGGAGACTGCACACTGAGGGATTGAAATGCCTTCAGAGCCCTTCCTCCACCCTTATCAAGATAACCTTTTCCTGCTCCAACCTGTTGCTAAGGTAACCAGACCCAGGAATTGTCCCTCCATACAGAGAGTTATAAAAGTTTTTAATGGGGAGGGGAGGGGAAGAGGGGAAAGGAAGGACAGCAGAATAAAATAGACATTATTATTGCTGTATGTATATATGTGACTGCATGACCAATGTGATTTTGCAACCTGTACACTCAGAAAAATGAGAAATTATATATACCCCATCTGATTCAAATGTATGATATGTCAAGATCATTGTACTGTCATGTGTAACTAATTAAAACAAATTTAATTTTTTTTTTTTTTAAAGTTGTTAATTAACGTGTCTTGTGTGGTCCATCTGGCCCTTTCCCCCATCCATCTGCTTCTCACCTTTTGGCCATCCCATCTGAACATCTCCTGGGCCTAGTCACAATGCAGGAAGAGGAGAGATAAGGGGAGAGAGCAGGAGAACAAAGGAATCCTAGGATATATAAAAAAGTGGAACACCTTGTTTCTTGGGATACCAGGATACCAGCTATGACCCTTTCTCCTTCCTGGAAGAAGTCCATGTTACCCCTTTTAAAAT
Organism: Marmota flaviventris; assembly: GCF_047511675.1. Taxonomy (NCBI): domain Eukaryota; kingdom Metazoa; phylum Chordata; class Mammalia; order Rodentia; family Sciuridae; genus Marmota; species Marmota flaviventris. The sequence goes on along the minus strand of NC_092508.1, from coordinate 108,143,830 downwards.
AAATCCTGCTTTATATGCTTGCCTCTGCGTGCTTCTCTAATGTTGTACTTCAGCATGTGGAGAAGCAGGACACTAGTCATAGATATTTGGCGGTATCACTAGGGGTACTTCTCCTTGTCCTTGGGGATATATTTCAAGGAACTACTGATAGAGGACAGATAGGGGAGGATGGTGGGAACATGAGGTTAAAAGAATACTTCTATAAAATGGGTCTACTCTGCTGAGCCCACATGCTATTTTTAACCAAAAAAGCAATTCACCTGCAGCCTTGCCTGACCTAAATGGACTGGATAGATCACATTCCTAAGGAACCTGAGGCAGAGACAAAGTTAAGCAGTTGAGGTAATGAATAATGGGAATCAAGAGAGTGATAGCTGGTTATCAAAGAGAGAACCATGGGTTGCCAGCAATATATGCCCCTGCTCCCAATCATGTTTATCAGGAAGAAAGAGAAGGTAATAATTAAAGAGGGGGGTTTCTGGGGTCTATAAGAAAGCAAGTCGCACCCCTTCCACAGGTTTTCGGCCCTGAGTTCCCCTTTTTTCTGTCACTTTCTTAAATAAGACTTGCTCTCAATGCTCACCTCTGCATCTCTCAAGTGTTTAATCTTCAACACTGGGAAACCAGAACCTAGTCCCCATCTGCACATGACTGATACACTACTGGATGCCTAGAACTTCAGATAGTACCAAACCCTATGCATACTGTGTTTTTCCTATATATACATAACATAACCAAGTATAATTTATAAATTAGGCACAGTAAGAGAGTAAACAATATAATGAATAAAAGATAAAATAATTATAACAATATACTGTAATGAAAGTTATATGAGTATGTTCTTACAAAATATTGCATTGTACTTACCCCTTTCCTTGTGTGATATAATGTGAGATGGAATGTGATGCCTGCTTGATACAATGAAGTGAGGTGAATGACAGGCATTATGATGTATCACTAGGCTGCAATGGTAGGGTAACTTGAAAACAAACATCAAATACTGTGACAGCTGATGTGATAATGCAGACTAACAGAGATAATGGAGACTAAGTAACTAACAGGCTGGTAGTATATACAGTGTGGAAACCCTAGACTAAAGCACGATTCATGTCATCATGCTACCCAGAAGGATGTACAATTTAAAATTTGTCCATTGTTTCTGGAATTTTCTAGTTAATATTTTGAAACCTCAGGAGGCAAAAACACATGAGTTTAGGGGGACTATTATACTAACAACAACTACAGGGGTCTACTGAGTACATACATCATGCCAGGCACTCTGCTAAGGGTTTGTATAAATTTTAATTTATTCAGCAATAAATATTTGTTTTAAAAGGGGTAACATGGACTTCTTCCAGGAAGGAGAAGGGGTCATAGCTGGTATCCTGGAACTTGTCTGCTAGACCTACATTTTTAAAAGAGAAAGACTGAACCTCAGAAAGCTTAAATAATTTGTGCTACTTCATCATACTAATAAGTAGTGAACTCTCTCTCTGCTTGACTCCAAAGTCTATATACTTGAACACTATCCAAACTAATACCAAATAACTCACTTTCCAAACATTTCATGTCCATTATCACCTCATTAATTTGTTCATTTTATCGTTCATTTCCAGAATGGCCTTGCCACTCTTCTTAACATAAAACATCCCATGTACTCTTAGAGAGCCAGTTATAACTCATCTTACTTTCCCCCTGATTATCCAGCATAATTTTTTTCTGTGCTACAGAGGCATTTCTCTTTTTACCACTTACTTTTTTAAAAATAAATTTATTTATATATTTTAATGAGGTATATGTGACAACAGAATGCATTTTGATTCATTGTACACAGTGCAGCACAACTTTTCAGTTCTCTGATGGTACTTGATGCAGCGTCGCATCATATGTGCAGTCACACATAATGTCCATAATAATGTCCATCCCATTCCACCATCTTTTCTGCTTAACACTTACTTTTAATGTAATAGTTTAAGTTACAATGTATTTCATCAGTGTTAGGCCTCAGAATTGCATTTCGTATCTCTCCTCATATCTGGTACAAGGCTGGTTTTTGCTATTGTTTCTACTCTTGATTTTAATACATAGTATGAAAAGAGGCAGCATGATACAATAAAAAATAATAGCATAGTGCTAGATATAAGAAGCCCTAAGTCCAATTCTAGCATTTACTAGCTGTGCAATAATAGAAAATGCAACAGGGACCACTAGACCTCAACATCGTTCTCTGCAAAATTGATCATCATAATAAAGCTACTTGTTTTACCTTTCATTGGGGTTTTAAGAGAGAACCAACTGAAATAATAGGCATAGACATATTTTATAACTCATAAAGTGCTATGTGACTGTATTTTGTTATTGCTAATAAAAAATAGTTGATCGATCAACTGATTATTTAATTTACTTTTAGGTGGGTATATAGTAAATAGTAAAAGAATTTTGGAGCTGAGCTGGTGAACCTACAGCAGGGCTCTTAAAGTTGTACAGACTATCTTTGCCTCAGCTGAAGTTCCTTTGTTCTGTATTGCCTCAGGTGTTTTCACCACCCATTAAGATAAAAAGCTAGAAGACAAAGACCAGGAAGGATTACAGAGGTGAGGTGAAAAGTCTAGCTAGAATGCAATGAGGAAAACCAAGATAAGCAACTACTGCCCCCCTTGGAGATGTGGTAGAAGAATTAAACTATTACAATGATCATGAACAGAGAAATTAATTTGCTGAAACCATATGGAGACCTTATTAAGTCAGCCAATGTGAATTAAGTCTCATATATATAATTGTGTGCTCACAAAACACTTCTAAAAATCATAGAATGAGTTATAAATTGATACCAAAAATGTGCTTAATGAAAGGCTATACTTTATTATTATTTTATTCTATTACTTGTCTATTATAAAACATAATTAAATTGAAAAACAAAGTTTATCTTTTTAATCTAGATTATAAAATGGACGATAGTTACATAAAGTATACTTATTTTGCTTTGAAAGAAAACCAAATCTAGAGACATTACAATAATAATATTTTTGAGGAAACAGTACATATTTAATAAATATTTGTTGAGTGATTATGTGAATGGCAGCTACTGAGATAAGCTTAAAATGCTTTGGGGGTAAAAGATAAGGCTGAAACAATGATTATATGTGGTAGGTCATATTTTATATAATATTTATATCAATATCAATATATACCATGTTAATATATCTATATACATTTGTGTGTATATTATATAAAAGTATATAACTTTAAAAATTTTTAGGGAGATGCATGGAATGGCAACTAATATTTCCATTGTTCTGCTAAGTTAATTTGCTGACATTAATGAAAGTTTAATTATTGTATCCTATGTCTTTGTGTAGACACACTTGTGAACCACTTAATTGTTTCCTTTTAATTTTCTAACAATGAAGAAACATTCTTTTGTGTTCATGAAATTAGCAGCTTCAAAGTTATTTTATGAAATTGAAAGGACAGTTTAGGATTAAAAATGTCATATATGTTACACTGTGATTTCTTTTAAGACTGAATGGCAGACATTTCTAGCATGCCTACTGTTTTTCTAGGGCATCAAGTAACTTGGAGTTGTTCAGTAATGAATTGTGAGTGATGGAGTTCAAGTTTTTGTTAAACAAAAGAGAAACCCATTCATCTAGTAGCTTTAATCACTGTTACTTTACACAGTGATGTGCAAATTAAAATCAGGAACATGTCATTTAAATAGGTTTAAATTTTACTCAGAGTAAGAAATATGACAGTTGCTAACCTTTATTGTTATGCTTAACTGCAACAAAAGCTTGGTGGATGCTATTCAATTTCTAGTGTGAATTGACTGAAAGTGATAAAAGAAGCCAAATATCTGGATGAGATATGTATTTGAGGAGACAGAAAAATTACTTTCTTATCTTTAGCACACTTTCTCATTGATCATAAGAGTCAAAAGGTAATCTTCAGTCCTCTGACTTACAACAGGTGGCCAACTCTTTCAATCATAATCCATAAATGAAATATAGAGATAATATTCTGCTAGTAAAATGAGGAGATTCTGTTGAATATGAGCTTCTTGTCTGAGTCATTTTTACATCTCCTGAACCTAGAAAATTCCTATTTCAAAATAGTAGCTCTGTGGTGTTTACTGAAATCTATAGAATTTAATGATCTGGATTTAAGTGGATTTGAAGTACCTGCAGAATGAATTTCTCTTAAATAGTTGTATTTAGTTAACAGCAACACACGAAGAATTAAAATGGGCATAAGTATGAGTTCAGCAAACATCTTCTGTAAAGAGAAAGAAAATATTTTAAGTGAGAATGTCAATCAAGGACATTACTTAGATACATATATAACAATTTTACATATAATCATTTCAATTTTGTTTAAAAACAAAATCTTAACTCACAAGTCAAACAAAAGCAGGCACTGGGCACAATAGCTTTAGCTCAGGAGCTACACATAGGTTACCATCCCCCAAACTAGATTTCTGAGAGCAACTTTGAGGATTTTATTCAAATAGTTCACCTAACTAATTCTATAAATTTGGTCTTCTGTGATGCAAATGTATACAAGATGGTAGTCAGATGATGGATTAGAATCAATTTCTTGTGAATTTAGAGTAAATAACTGAAACATATAATTTATGCATTTGTTACCATATACACCAGCAAATTCTAGGAGACGATTAGATAATGTTGATAATAGGAGTTGGGGAAGTCTTTATTAAAAATGATAATAATAATAAGGAATGGTGTCATTGGCCAAAAAAAAAAAAAAAATCAATGGGGTCTAACATGTGCCTCAAAGGGCAGATGTGGATAAAGGGAATCCCCGTGCCCTGGCAGAAGGAAGAAGGTAATTCTCAAGTGGACTTTGGGGACTTACCAAGGTGAGTGAGAGTGACTCAGAGCGCGCCCAACAGTTCACTATACTTGAGGCAGACTGTTGTCCTTGAGGTCTGCTGAGAGCACATAGCCCTGAGAAATGCTAGACATATACAATATCTATTCAGAAAACCACTGCTGTCCTTTCCTAAAAGGAATTTTGCACTTGTCACTGAACAAACTACCCAATAAAGGAAGTTAGTTTTTGTATTAGCTTTTCATTACTTTGACCAACATATTGGACAAGAACAACTTAGAGGAGGAAAGTTAATTTGGGCTCACAGTTTGAGAGGTCTCAGTCCATGTCATCCGTCTCCATTTCTTTAGGCCTGAGGTAGGCAGAAAATCATTGCAGAAGGGTATAGCAGAAGAAAGCAGCTAGGCTCATAGTAGCTGGAAAGCTGAGAAAGAGAGACAGGAAGGAACCAGAGACAGATATATTCCCCCAGGCTATATTACAATGACCAGTTCCTCCTGCCATAAAGCACTTGCCCAGAGTTTTCATCACCTGCCAGTAAATCCATTCAAATTATTCATCCACAAATGTATTCATCCAATGATGAGGTCAAAGCTGTCATGATCGAATGATTTCACCTTTAAAGACTGCTGCATTGCCTAATACACGAGCTTTCGGGGGACATTCCAGATCTAAATCAAAACAACTTTCATCAATTCATTTCTGGATTTTAAATGATATTAATGTGGGATTATTATTGTGAGTCATTATTATTACCTTATTGATGGTGTTGTATGCCATTTCTAGATTGTAAAACATCTTTTGTGTTGTAACATTAACTGCCATGATAGGAAAAATTAAAAGAAAAAAAATATGAAGATTGGCAAGGCCATTAACCTTCCTGAGTTTTAGCTTCTTCATGGTGAAGTGGTATTATCTAATGATTGTCAATGATTTCTCTATCTCAGTAATACCTGGAAGCCATAAACTTTCTTAAGTATCTAAAATGCAAAATTACTCACTGAACCACCCAATGTACATGGATGAAGATACATGTACTCATTCAATACCTAGACTCCGAGTTCCCAAGTTGCATATCAAAGGACACCACAGTGAACTCAGTGGCACTGGTCAGACACTGTCAAATTTACTACCTGGAAGTAGTTCACTTTCAAATTCAACTCACTGCATTCCTCTTATTCATGTCATATCATTTCAAAACTGTTTTTTTTTTTTTTTTTTCAATCGATGTAACAAATAGCCATCACCTCTTTTCTGTAGCACTGTGCAATGGGAGGACAGGTACAAAGGAAGAGACACTCATTCATAAAAAGTCACAGAAACAAAAAGTCAACAACAATAGAAAAAAATGGCATTTTTAAGGATGGATATTAAGGTATTGCTGAGAGTCACAGAAATCCCCCTTGAGAGTAAATTCCTTGGGCATTTATATGAGTAAATATATCCAGTTCATTGCACACCAGGGAAGGAGCATGATAGTGACCAACGTGATTCCAAGGTTTAAGGATTTGTGCAATGACTAACAGATTGCTAGGACACAAACACAAACTTTTTCCTCACCAAACTACATAAGAAAGGATACTAGATATTTTATTTGTTCTAGAAATGTAGTGAATTTGATACCAGTATTGAGAATTAGGTTTAAGTCCCCCTACTCCCCCCTGTCTCCCATGCTGAACATTGAACACCCGAGAAACACTTAGGAAAGAGCAGAAAGTTTTATTTAAAGGATAAAAGGGAAGGGGGATAACAGAGTCTCCTCTAAAGAGGAGGGGGTCCAAGTTGGTACCCAAAGGAGTGGGAGTGTCTTGCTCCTCTTATAGATTTTAGATTTTCTTTTTTTTCTCATTCCCCTTCCCCTCTCATCCTGCCTATGTGACCTGTGGCCAAAAGCAGTGACCAAAGGCTGGGAGAAGAGCTATCCAGAAAGGCAATAAGTGGGACACCCAGGAGCTACTCATTAACAACTCCTTGCAAGGAGAACTAAGTCCCTGGAGGCAGGTTACCTTGGCAACAGGTGCAAGGAGGGGGAAGTATCCTAAAGGTATTAACATTTATTTCCTTTTGAATCAGCCCCCATCTTCCTGACTCAGTCATTCATTACTAACACTGAGGGTCCTTTTGCATTCCCTTCCACCCACCTCGGAATGATGACAGAGACACTAAGGGTGCTATGAATCATGAAAATTTGAAAACCACTGAGATTCTATATAAATCTTTTCTGGGTTATGTCTTTCTGGTACATTTGAATTTTCTAAAGCTTATTATCATCATTAATAAGTTTACATGTCAGAATTGTAGTTTTAAAACCCCAATCACATTTGCTTTTAATTTGTAGTATTCTAACCACAAACAAACACAAGACATATAAAGCAACACTTGACCCTTTATCTTAATAAGTTCAAAAGCTATCTTTTGACTTTTTCCCTCCTGGAAATCACTTACAATATTCAAAGCAACATTCCCTAGTTCATTGCCCTTTGATACAACCCATGTCTTCTCATTCTTGTTAACCATGGCATTTGAATTCAGGAGGGACATTTTGTTGGATCTGTGTTTATCTTTAATAGGCCAAATATATTTACTCATATTAATACCCTAAATTTTATTTTTAAATGTCTTCCTCTCAAGTTTTTTTACCTGCAAGGGTTCCTTTATCTCTCTCCTTAGATCAATTCTTTCTATTGGTGCTTTCTGTTTCTGTGACTTTTTATGGACAAATCTCTGTTATTTGCATGCAACCTTTGCATTACATCATGCTACTGAAAACATTCATGTCTACTTAGGAAAACAGTGACAGTTTTTTCAATTTTTTTTTGCATTTGTTACTTGGCCCACATTTCAGTCTGTGCTAAATTCAGTTTTTCTATGTATACCAAATATAATTACTTATCACGATATGTTTTTCTACTGCTGCAGATTCAATCTTTTCCTTTATACCTGGTGTATTAAGCTAAGCCCAAGATTTTCCCTTCCTTTAAATGATTGTGCATACCACATGGAAAGGCCGGTTTATGCCCTGATCACATATGCTTTCTAGTCTTAATCACCACCTAACCAGGAATTATATTCACTAATATGATTTTACCCTACTTTATATAGATTGTCTGGTCTTCTAACTTTTTAAATAAGTCAGAAATCAAAATATCCTTAGCATTCATTATCTGAAAATCCACAAATGCTCCAAAATCTAAAACTTTTTGAGCACTAGTGTAATGAATGCTACAAGTAGAAAATTCCACATTTAAAATACTGGCACATTAAAAATATTGTATAAAAATAACCTTCAAATAATATAAATGAATTATATATTGAAATATCTGAAATCCTAAACTTTTCTTGCCCTATACATTTTGGATAAGGGATACTAAACCTGTGCCATTCTCTAAAAGATGTTACCAAGCAGTAGGTTGAAAATAAGTTTTTATCATATAAAATGTGAGTGTGTGTGTTTATGTGTAAAGGGAGAGAAGAAAGCTCAACTACTAGTTAACAAATACTTACAAAACTTGGGGGTTTTATTTTTAAATGTCTTCCTCTCAAGTTAACTGTCAAAAAGAGTTTCAGGCTACAAAACATGGGCCAACTCTTATCTAAGAATTCATGGTGATTTAACCAAATCAAACTGCATTAAAACACTGAGAAGTGTTTGGAGAAGGAGAAGCTTTCAAAGATAAATGATGTATTTTGCTTTAGAAATTATCCTAATATTATTTTAAATTAATAATTATAAAATCTAAATTTTCCAGGGAAGACCTGGGAGCAGAAAATTGGACAGAGCGAATAGAATCTGAGAGTAAATTGCTAAACATTCATAGAAGTTAAAAAAAAAATCTATTTGGTCACTTGATTTGGTGATAACTGTTTCATACCAGTACACTCATTAATGATCTATTAGGATATTTCTTTATTAGAGGATAGTATCATAACACTGGAGATTGGCAAGACTATTCATGAATATAGATTAAGTTATAATCAACATGATCTATGAATGAAGGCAAGATCAAGTATGAGGAGTATTAAATATTTTCCACCTTGAATATTTCCAAGTTTTTACAAGGTTTGTACTTGAAGGTCAGGAAAACATTTATATATGCACTATTTTGTTTCCTGAAATTGCCAAATAATATAGTTTCAATGCAATTCACGGTATATATAAAGGTGATATATTCCAGAATGTAAAAGCTCATAAATTCTTCAAATTTATGAATGATAAATATTATTATGTCATCACTCCTGACAAAAAGTATAATCTACAATACCTTTGAAGTTGGTTGATCTCGTTGGTTAATATCTAGCTTTGACCATTAAAATTTGATGGATGTAATATTCCAAGCCCTACCATTTCTATGCAGGATGGCAACTTCTGTTCTTGTTTTCTTAGCACATGATGGCAGAATAGATGCAATCTTCTTAAGGAGAAGACACTATGTGGGAAAGGTCCCAGCAGATACAGGAGTGAGGCTGTCTTGAGCTATGAACCTCTTGCTCAGCCATCATAGACTGCCACTGTGAGCACAGGAAAGAACTGCAAAGGAATTGTCCAAGAGAACTCAGCCCAAATTGCCTGAGCATACATCAGGGTCACAAACATTTCCTGAAATGGCTATATAGTAAACATTTTAGGCTGTGAGACATAAAATGTCTTCCACAACACCTCAACTCTTTTAAACCACAAAAACAGACATGGATACAGTGAAAACACCTGACCATGGTTTTTGTTCTAGTGAAAATACTTAAAAAAAGAGTTGGTTATATTTTGCTAAACTCTGATATATATACATATGCTCATAGAATATGCATATTTATGTGCTTTCACGAAATGTAGAGATATGGAGAGTCTCATGACTAATGAATTAAATAAGAAACAAGAACTTAAGTAAAGATAGGTTGGAGATAGCCTAGATCAAGTGAGTGAAAGTCTTAAGCCAGGGGAAAGACTGAAATGTTTACTCTGTCACATATGCAAATATGTGAACACATGTATGCATATTTTCATTCTCAGTTTCTCTACAAAACATTGCTACCAAGTTTATTCTTTATTTGTGGTGACTGTTCATTTAATATGGGATAGATATCCAGCTTTTATTATTCTGAAGCTTATAAAAAGTTTAAAGGCTTAATAAATCAATGAATGTCCCATTTCAAACCTCATAGTTCTCAAGTTTAAAGTCATTCCCTTGGTACTGTCTCTTAAAAACAGTAATAAAAGGTTTTGCTCAAGCAGAATGCCTGCCTAATCTAGGCATTGCACTCTTATGAAACTAACCACTTTGATAGTAAGGAGATAGCCAATCTCATGGAGATTAAATTCAGACTGTTATGTGCCTGTGTGGCTGACATTCAGTTGGCCATGTTATCAGGACCTAAGATGCTGTGAAAATTTATTTATATATATAAAGGTGATAATAGTAATATAGCTATTGTAATCTGGCTAGCAGAGAACCACACAAAATAGTTTCTCCTTTATGTTCTCCTCACTTCATACTAAAGATTATATCTCTGATACCAGTTTAAAATTTTTAAAATATGGAGACTTCAGATCTGTATCTGTATTGAATTCTAATGTGAAGATCTTTGCTAGAATTCTTTGGAAGAGATTAGAAATATTGATTCTCATTTAAGTACTCTTAGATCACCAAATTCTCACTAATGAAGAAATTCTTTGGATAATGACTTCTATTGGCTGCTTAACAAACTATATCATGAACATGTAATACATTAATCCCTTAAAAATATGACCTGAAATCCCCAAATTATAAAAGTATCACTTTGCTTTCTGCCTATAATTGATTAAAATATGGTGTTAGTGAAACGTTCAGTTCTTGCTCAAAGTTCATATAGGCATAATTTTTAAAGAAATGACTGGGCTCCAAAACTTCTTAAAATGCATGTTTACAGATTTATAATAGTGGTATTAGAGGTATTATTGGGTCACCTTGAGAGAGCTTGTACCTAGAAAATATAGTTTATTCTGCTATTTTGAATTGTTTTAAAAATAGCTGTTTCTTTTTTTCTTTTTTTTTTTTACTATGGTAGAACTGTGCTTATTATCCAGGTTCAAATATCATCTTTGTAGAAAGAAAAAAATTTGACTATTGTTTTACATAGGCTCTCCAGAAATTTGACTTCAAGACAGAAATGTGCATAAAGTTTACTATATTGCCATGGGAATAAACTACCAAGGTAGAAAAATAGAAACCTGGATTGGGGATAGGAATGCCATCAAAATTAAGGCTTTAGCAGATCCATCTTCCCATCCCGGTGCTCTGTGCTGGCATGTATCTACAGAATTAGCCCAACTTTCTCCAGAGGGGTAGATATTCATAGCCACTAATCAGTCAGCCATCGGATGGGAGATAGGTATAAACATGGGTGTTTAAGAGGAATTCCCTAGCTGAGAACTGTCAGCCCAAAATACTACTAGAAGTTTGGGGAGTATGAGCCTTAGTCTTAATGGGTTAAGTAGATGAGATAGATACAGTAGCATCTGCCACATTACACTCCCTGCACCATTCAGATATTCATGATTTGTGTATTAAGCTCTGGAATTAGTTCTTCATTTCCTGCAAAGAGACACAAATGGAAAGTAAATTAAATGAACTATGTCCTATGCATTTGATCTAGTTTGAAATCATAAATGATAGTCTATGTTTCTTCCTTTATCATCTTTCCAAATTCACTAACTAGTACCTCTGTTAATCTTAGCAATGTTGTAGAATGGGATGTTAGAGATGTTATACCTGAGAGGTGTGGGATCTTATTCACCATAAGCTTCTTGGACCTTGCCTGTCTCTACTATCCAGTTACCATAAAATTTTCCAAGAGAGAATCAAGAGATGCCTGGTACATTACCAGGTGAATCCTGTGGGGACTAAATTCTTGTCTGACCAATATGAAACAGTAGCCATGAAATCTTCTCGTGATCAAGGTAAATTACCTCTTCAGAATAGTTGCTTATTTCTGTGTCTACTGGTCTGCCCACGTGAGAAGGCCAGTTACTTAAAAACAGCTACATCTTGAATTTTAGGGGGACTTTTATGGCCCTCTGGGGTCCAGGACATTTAAACCTACAGAAACAATAATTGTGGGAACAGGAAGTACAAATATCCTGAGCAGATCACTGGGAGTAATGGTAAATGGGAACATTTCAGCTGCTGTACCCATGTATTATATCTGTTGATGACATGGTTATATGTAATAATCCTAGATGCATACTGTATACTGTATCCTCAAAGATGGTCCTCATCCTTTCCATGTGTCCTTTCCAAGCTAGAGTCTCAGTTATGTTTATATAACTCTTCTATTACTCTATAAGACTGGCAACCTCTAAGTGCCATGGTATGTGATAGAGTCAGTGAATCCTGTGGTTACCTGTCTTCTTTGCTGAAGTGTGGATCACTTGGTTCATTGTGATGTTACATGGGATGCATGTTGATATATCAAATACTCCTCAGTCCATTATAAAGTGATGCTTGCAAAGATCATGTGAGCAGGAAAGCCTAATCAATTCTTGCTATATGGAAACATTTTGGTCAAAGAAATTTCTGATTTTTCTAGGATAGAAAGGAGCTAATGGAATCATTATGCTACCATGTAGCTAGTTGTTCCCTGCAAAGAATAGTGACATATTGAAAGTAGAACACTTACCTGTTATTGGCAGGTGGTGTGTTCAAAAGTGACAGTAACTTGATCAAAGTTGGATAGTGCAAGCACACACTGGGGGATCTATGTACAGATTTCTTTCCTGACACCATGATTGCTCTATTAATTTGCCTATTTTGTGCCAGCACCAGAATGGCACCTGATACTAGCTAAATGACATTAATTGTTATCTTCAGTGAGGTTGATTGGTGCCTCTTCTATGTTAGATGCTCTCTGGGGAGTGTTAACCTGTGACACAAAAAGGATTGTATTTTTGCCACCCATGTAAATCCATTCACATACCACTTCTTCCAGTCTTTGATCTCAAGCATTTTATTCTTCTCCTTCCCAGGACCTTGGCCCATCAGTCATGCCATTCACCAAAGTTCATGAATTTATGTATATATTCTTATCTTAAGCAAGGTCTCTTTCCACACCAAATAGAAATGAAGGTGAGCCACCTGAAGTGCTGGTCACTAGGAAGATTTCCTCATATGGCTGTCTTTTTGTTTAAGGTTCATTTTTAGTTTTCACCCACATAACTGATTCAACTCACCAATGAAACAAGCTCAGTAACTTTCCTCCTCTGCTAGATAGTCATAAGGGTACCTACCCCTCTTGGAGCCAGAGGTATGAGCTGAGGAAGGAATTTGGATACAGTGGCAATGGATGACATGGGATCTGAAGTACCTGATTATGTTCCTTATTTGGCGTGCCCTCTATTGATGCTCTAGTTCAATCCCAGATGTATAACTTCATTTAGGATGAGTTTCTTCTGTTCCTACCCACCTTATGCCTTGGTGAGACACATAAATCAGTTTATTAAAAAAAAAAAAAGGTATGGTTTCATGATCCCTTGATATCTCATTACCAACTAACCCATATCTCCCAGGATATATTTTGAATAGAGTTCTCCACTTCACTTGGCATGATATTGTATGAGAATCTTAGAGGTCTATTTTTTTTTCTGATTCTGCTATTACAACTTACTCTAAACTTTGCATCCTTTCCCATAATTAATACATACTATATAAAGAATCCTTTAGGTCATATGTCCCAAGTTGCAGAAACCTTTGCTCCTAGACCTCTTCTACAATGATTTTATACTCTACATCCCACATAAAACTGACAACCTTCACTGTCACCCAGTTGATAGATTGAAGAAGTTTTCCCAGCTATGAAATATGCCATTCCCAGAATCCTAAGTGATATAGGGCTTTATCTTTTAATTTAGTTAGATTTTTCCTATATGTCCTAGACTTTGGAACTCTTAAAAATATTATTAATGTACTGTCCCATAAATCTTTAGAGTGTTTATATTCCACTTTCTGGGGCACAAGTATCTTTCCAATTTTCCAGTGTATTTGTGTCTTCTTGCTACTCTGGTCCAAGCAGCATGATGTCATGAATATAGTGGGCCAATATGCTTAATGTCTGGGTATCTGAATCAAATCTGCAGAATAACCAGCTGGGTCAGACCTCCCCTGGCTAATTACAAATAAGAGGAAGAGAAAGGTTAACATAACTTTGAATAACAAATGAAAAAAAATAAAGATATGGTAGGCTGTGCTAGTCTGCTAGGGAGGCTATAACAAAATAACATATTCTAGGTGGCTTAAAAAAACATTTATTTTTCGCAGTTCTAGAGGCTAAAACATCCAAGATTAAGACATCAGTAGATGTAGTTCCTGCTGAGGGTTTTCTGGCTTGCAGACTTACCTTTTTGCTTTGTCTTCCCATGGAAAAGATAGATACCTGGTTTCTCTTCTTTTTGCTAGTTATAAGCAAAATAATGTCATCATGAGAGCTCACCCTATGACCTCTTCTAAACCTAAATACCTACAAAAGGCTATGCCTCCAAATACCATCACATTGAGAATTAGAGCTACAGTATATGAGTTTGAAGTGACGACACGAACATTCATTTCATATATCAGGGAATGTTAGTAAAGAATTCCTTCGATGACTCCTAAAGGAGAGAGTTATAAAGGAAAAAGTGCTTTTGCAGCCCTAGTCACCATCCCTCTACACCCTGCCCTCTCCACATTCTGTGTTCACGTATGATTACAGTGTCTGAAGTTATGGCAGCCACTTTATGGCCATCTGACAATGAACAAGGGAACAAAAGAGCCAACGCACTGAAACAGTGATAATCTTCTAGGACTTTGATGATATCCATGAAGTAAAAAGAATTCATTGAGTTCTTGTTGAAAGCATTTTTCTTATTTGAGTTGAAATGTTTTGAATAAATTAATGTAACAATAACTGCTATGAAAAACTCCAAGATATCAAAGCTTGATACTATAAAAATTACTTCTCTGTCATAACCTCTAAAACAGAGGGATTCTAATTGGGTTACACTTACAGACTCTGGAGCCAAGACTTCTTTCAAATTTTGGCTCCATCACTGGGTATGATGGTGCACACCTATAATGCCAGAAGCTCTGGAGACTGAGGCAGGAGGATCTCAAGTTCAAAGCCAGTCCAGCAATTTAACCAGGCCCTGTCTCAAAATCAAAATTAAAAATGGCTGGGGATATAACTCAGTGGTTAAATGGGTTCAATCCCTTGTACCAAAAATGAATAAATAAAAATTTAAAAATAAATTAAAAATCCACAAATTTTGATGATTTTACATGTGCATATGTGTGCATGCATGCGCACACACACACACACACAGACACACACACAAATTCTCATATGTTGGTTTTTCCGGGGTTTTCTCCAAAGGATCATTCAGAAAACAAATGTTTTTTTGTTTGTTTGTTTTTGTTTTATGGCCTCAACAGATAAAACAAAAAAATAGTTGGGGGTAGGATAGACATATCCACTCTAGCATGCTGGCATGGTAAGAGAAAAATCTTGTGTACAAGTTTTTATGAGTGAGCCTCAAAATTGTTCACATTCCTTCTTACTACATTCTTTTGGCTAAGATTCAGTGAAGCTTTATACCCAGGAAAAAAAAGAGAGAGGGGAAATGGATTAAATGTCAGTACACATTCCCTGCCTCTTCTGAACTGATTATCCCTACCCAGAGAAACTTAACCCCATTTCCCTTGCATGTCATTCTCTCTCATTCTCCTAGTTTTCCTCTCTCATATCACATACCTCTATTAGAAATCGTGATTATTTCTTGTGTTTGCTTATTTACTTCTGCACTTTCATAGTAACACATAAGTTTTATGAGAATAAACTCAATGCATGACCATTTAATGTGTGATACATTAGTTTTTTTTGTTGTTGTTGTTGTTTTTCTCTCACAGCCAAGATTGTATTGCTAGACCTAAGCACACAAACACATTTCTTAAAAATGCTTTATGTGACCATAGTATAAGATCCATGCAAATTCTGAGTTCTAGAGAAAGAACTCAAATGATATTTTCTATTATTAATAGATTCGTGATTACATATTTGTGTGTTTGTGTGTATACGCAAATATATCTCAACAGTACCAATCTGCCTTCTTTGTGACAATACATAGGATCTCCCTGATGTCATCAAATTGGATGGGGTCTCATTGGCATTTAAATCAGAGATAGTCGGCTTTTTTTTTCTTTGCCAATAACTCAGTGAAAAACCATTGCCTTCCCATATAACGTCAAATGTATCTGACCAACTAAGTAAAATGAATGACTCTAGCTTGTCTTTTGTTACTTTGTAGAAAAATATGTGTCATAAAATGAGTGTTTACCTGAAGTGATGGTTAGAAGAAAAGATTCTAATTTGTAAAAGCCAACTTGGAACCGATATTCTATTTTACCATTTGTCCTTAGTATCTGCTGGAGTCTAAGTCTACGTCTCGATTGATTATATGTTCCTTATTGTTTTTTTAGATAGCTAAGTTGTAATTCTAAAAATCCATATGATTCTCCATCACATACAAATTGGGTAAGCAGTTATAGATCATTGAGTAAGCTCCGATGTCTGTTAAGTTAATATCAATCTTAGGCATATAAAATATTTATATTTTCTAACAAAATATGTTCTGAAGCTAAGCACACACATTTGATGAATTATTCACCCATACATTTGATGTTTCTTTTTAATTATACAAATTTTCAGCGATTATGTTTAAATATATGCTGACAAAAGACTACAAATTATCAAATGAATGTCCTTGGAAGAAATATTAAATCTTGATATCAATGCAAGCCTTCTAATTTTTATTGTTAGTGTAACTTAGATACTTTCAAGCTCAGGTCAGCTTAACTCCTGACATAACCCAGGAACTTAAACTGTGTCCTCTAATACTAAAGACATGAACATACATATAATTTCCTTCACCTAAAGCTGTTTTGGCATTATTGTGATGGCCTACTGTACTCTTGCAAATTGCTTTATCTCCCTTGCTGCTTTGCAATTCTTCTTGTCAATGCCATGTCTCTGATAATGTCACTTTGAACAGTGATTGTGTGAATGTTTAGAATTACTGATAATTTCCACAGACAGTATCTTGTGGTGAAGTAGTGAGGGGATATTTTTCCATTCTGAACAAGTGTTTTACAGTGACTGATTTCCTACAAGATGGCTTTCTTGGCATCCAATGCAAGGACGCGAGTCCCAAGAGAAAACTTGATGCACAAATTAGAATGGATGAAAAAGCTTGCTTAAAATAGCACTGCATCAGAAGATGTGTTCTTTCTTAACAGGTTCTTAAGAAGATGATTTTGTTAATCACTAATTATTATTATTATTATAACTCTGAACATAGTATTCATGAGGTAATAAATATTTAAAAGTCTTCTTTTTAAATAAGTATTATTATTTTAATGGGTATCATAGCATGAAGAGAATAGAGACTACCCATTTGACACTCTATTATTTGGTTTAATCATTTACAAAGCTGAAATTCCTAAAGATGTGAAATTCAAAGGTTAAAAATAAATTGTTTATGAAGACAAAGGGGAAATGGTGAAGCAAATAGAAAAAAATAAAAGAGGTTTAATACGAAGGTTTTAGGCTTGGCTACAGCTTAATCCTTTTCATTCATTTTATTTTACTTTTAGGGGCTAATTATAAGGTTGATCGTATGTCACAAAGCTTGACATTAAAGTTAATATTTTAAAAGCCAAGAATGTGAATCTTGGTAGATATTTTTTAACAATAGCTTGGATTACAGAGATGTAGAGATAAATATAATCAACCCTCTATTATCCAAGGTTTCCACATTTGCATATTCAAAAAACTGACCAGAAATCATTTGAAAAACATTTTTTGCTGTACTGGATATGTTCAGATATTTTTGTTGTCCTTAGTAATTAAACAATACAATAAAAACATTGTACATAGCATGGGCATTGTTTTAAATATTATAAATATTCTAGAGATGAAGTAATAAGGTACATATGTGTTGTACCTCAGTGGTAAAGGCATGTAAGTCAGTGGTAGAGTGTTTGTCTAGCCTATGCAAGACCCTAGATTAAATCCCCAGCTCCAAAACAAAATAAATTTTAAAGTATGTTTGTGTAGGTTGTATGCAAATACTACCCATATTATGTAAGGGATTTGAACATTGAAGGATTTCCAAATCTATGGAATAGGTAGTTGCTGGAACGAATCCTCCAGGGCCACCAAGGAAGGACATTCATGCAGATGAAATGTGCTAGAAAAAAAATTATGGATTCTTTAATCTGGTATAGAATCAAAGAATCACAGCACTTCCAGACCAAAGTTTGCAAATTCAAATGCCAATAGGCCTTTGGAAGATAATATAATAGGATTGAATAGCCAGGAATAATCCAAATTGACTCTGGTAAACTTGAAAACCTAGTCTCCTCTCAAACAAATAAACAAACAAAAAAAAAATAGCTATAAAGCAAGCAGATTGTTTTCTTGCTGAAATACGGACTAGATCTTACCAACATTGAAAGAGGAGTCAAAAATCCCCCAAATCCAATTTCTTTAGATAAAGTGTCAGTTAAATGTAGGCAAGTAATACAAATTTTTAAACAATATATAAAACTACACAGGACACATCCCTGGGAGAGATATGACCAGCCGATAGCCATTTTAAACCCATGCATAAGTCTAGTATAGGAATTTCAAATTTTTTCAGAATTGTGAAAAAAAAATTAAATTAAATTTGAATGTCTTTCAACATGATTTAGCCATGTTTCTATTATTTCTTATGATCTCATATCTGTCTTATTTACTCATTTACTTGCTCATAAGCCTCTGAATTTTTTGAAGTGTAACCAACATTGAGCCAAAACTTTTTCACTCATGATGTTAGTATGACCATTCATCAGTGGAAGAGAGTTTGGGTGTAGGGCTGAGAAGTGGGAATGTGATATTTAGGAGTCTTGTTGTCATGTTAGAGAGAGAACTGCAACAATGCCCCTTTACTGTCAGACGTGACAGTTGTACATTCATTTGAGTATCTGTAGCTATGCGGAAAAAAAATCTGAATTCATTTCTTCCAGGATATTTGAGGTTAAAATATCAACTGACCATTTCTGAAATGAATGCTAAGAATTAGAGGGGATGTATCTGGCCTTGTCAGAGGCAAACAAGGGTGACATCTGCAGTCTTATCTAAGTCATATGGGGTAAAGTGGCTTTTTTTTTTTAATTTTTTATTGTTGGTTGTTCAAAACATTACAAATTTCTTGACATATCATATTCCACACTTTGATTCAAGTGGGTTATGAACTCCCACCTTCACCCCATACACAGATTGCAGAATCACATCAGTTACACATCCATTGATTTACATATTGCCATATGTGGCTCAAGCGGTAGCGCGCTCACCTGGCATGCGTGCGGCCCAGGTTCGGTCCTCAGCACCACATACAAACAAAGATGATGTGTCCGCCGAAAACTAAAGTGGCTTTTTACAGTAAGACCTTTCCTGCACCAAAAGACCCTGGGAGTTTCTGAACTCTATGCTTTTGAAAATCACAGGGCTCCGTTGATATTCAGCACTTTCAACAAAAATTGAACTCTGAGGTAAAAGACAAAGCAAGAAAAAACTCAATTTTAAGGAATTTAAGTTTGTATCATCCATACCTGTTGGGCAGCGATTAAGAAACATCGTTGGTTGTCAGAAACAACAAGTGTGAATACTTCTGGCATTTAGTGTATAGAGTCCAGGGATGATGCTCTAACTGTTCTACAATGATCACTGCAGCCCTCAGACAAAAGGGAATTATCCAGCCCAAATTTTTAGTAGTAATAATAATAGTAATAATAATAATAATAATAATAATAAAGAAACTGTTATAGGAGAAAAAACAAAACTTAGAGAACTGGATAATTCTCTGCCATTTTTGGGCTGTGTGGACTCCCATAAGCAATTTAGCCAGTCTGTATATCTGATCCTTATGTAGTAAGTGAGATTTAGTTCATGGGTCGTATTGGGAGGATGAATGAAGCTTTCAATCTGTGTAAGCACCTACCACAGCATCTAGCAAGTAAGCCTCAGATAGAAAATGTGAATTATTTGTCCATTTTTTTTTATCTCTCTTTCATCTACTACTACTACCCACTTTTTACAAAGACTCCTCTGGATTACCTTTGACAATCACTTATTTCACAGTGATTGGGAAGAGAGGCGAACAGAAAGATTCTGGTTCTGGAGGAAGGGAACAGCTTCAGTACTACCAGGATTTGTTTATGACCTTAGGCAAAGCAACTTACTCTGTCTAGTTTCCTTAACTGTCAAAGAATGAGAAGACATTTTCCCTTACCTGTCTCAGAGATGAGAATAAATGAGTTACTAGGAAAAACAATGGTTTGCCCAGAAGAAGTGATCAATAAATGACTTTCACTTCAACATGTGAAAGCACTTTCAGGAGTTAAGCACATTATCTAAATTGAAGAATTTGAGTGGCCATCAAAATTTATTTTATGATAATGGATTTACCTAGTCTCTTGTTGACAAGAGGTGTTCTTTACTTTTTTAAAAATTCATTTTAAATAAGAGAATTAGCGATATCATTTTAAACTGCGCAAACACACACATACACACACAAAGTAAAATCTGTAATTAATAGTACACAATTCCTCACACACCAATATTCAATTCTCCTCTGAATAATTGATTCCTTTTTTATAATTTGAGTTTTATTTCTTTAAAACAGAAGTTCTCTTTATAAATTTAAAAAGTTTTCAATTTTTTCTTGATTTACTAACTCTAGAGAATATCATTTGATTACACTCTTCAGAATGTTAATCGCATAGTGACTAACCCAACTATATATCTCTTCTCAAAGTTTATTGTTCATATTATCATTTTTAAAATTTAAAGTTTATAAATTTTACATTTGATATGGGGCTAAAGTTGTTTTCCAATTTTTCTATGGGTTGATTCCAAAAGTATAAGCACAATAAAAATGCATTTATAGTTTTAAAATTATGTAAATATTTAACATTATGTAAATATGTAACTTAAGCACTGGAATTGAAACTGGAGAAGGAAATGCAGTCTATGATACTGAAATTGGAATGCACAAAGGATAATATTCCAAGCATTCCACATCTAATGGCTTTTCTTTTGAGCTTATTATTTTCTTCAAACAACTTTGGTGACCATTAATTCATATTCATAATCATCTTCTCATTTTCTTTCATTCTTGAATGCTTTTTTGTTTTTTTTAAAATTTTGCTGACCAGGTTCTTAGTGAAGGATGGCTTCCCCAAAAACAGAATCCAAAACAAGATTTAAATTCACGAAATTGACAGACATTTACTTAGCCTTTCTCCTGAGAATCAATGTGGTGTGGGATGACGCAGCAGGGCGGCGTAAAGGAAAAGCTGGGCTTTGAGGCAACCATAAAAATGGCTTCTACTGATCCCATGGCAGAACTCTTGACTTGGGCTGTCTCTTGAGGATATTGCCCCAAATGGACATTACCTTGGGCAAGGCGGTTCTCTATAAACAGGATAATACTACAGACTGTCAGCCACCAATGCACTCAGCAGTTGGCGGAGTGCATGCTTCAGAATTATAAGATTGTAACAGAGGGGAAAGTAACTCTAGCACCATTCAACAGGAAACAAAAACAACCCCCAAAGCAGTGGTTTTGGTTATGAGATTTTGAACACTTTAAAAACTGAATTTGGTATTTTCCTTGTGCATTGTTGGTAGGTTTATGGGGTGGAATTGATTTTCAAGATGTTTCTTTATTATCTTCTTAACCGTGAATGCTCTGATGAGAATAAAACAACTAACCAGGTTATTGCCATATGGGCTAACTGTTTCACTTTTTCTCTCCATGAAAGATTAAGAATTTCTCTTTATCCTTGAAGTTCTGAAACTCTACCAGTAATGAGTCCATTTTTGAATGTCATCAGCACGTGTCTTAAGATGAGGTTACTTCTTTCAGTTGCTATAGATCACTTTTTTTCTATTATTTTATTGTCTTTTTCATCCATTATCAGGGTTCTTTTCATCTGGAATCCTAGTTGAATCACATCTAGAATACTGGATCTTTCTTGCACAGAATCTTCTTTCTTATTATCTTTCTTTTCATATTTTCTGGGATACTTTCTCAAATTTTAGCCTATATCCTTGGCTTTGTTAATTTTATTTTCCATTCCATAAGGTGACTTTAAAAAATTTCTGGGTACTTTATATCTTACTTCTCTTTTTGTTTTTCAATTATTATTTTTAAAATTTTTATTTTTAATTGAAAAATATAAATTGTGTATATTTATTGTGTACCACATGGTTTGAAATATATACCTTGTAAAAAGCATACATTATGCTAATTAACATATATATGGCCTTACATGGTTAACATTTTTATGGTAACAACACTAAAAATCTTCTGCCTCAGTAATTTTCAAGATCACGATGCATTCTTATGAACACAGAAAGACAAGTAGCATATTATTTAATGTATTTGTGGCATATAGAATTTGAGAGTAGAATGGTAGGTAACTGGCTGGGGAGGATGGTTGGGGAGGTATTGGTCAAAAGATACATAACTTCAGTTAGAAGGGGGATAAATTCAAAAGATCTGTTTTACAACATGGTGACCACAACTAAAAATTCTCTTAATGAATACAAGTATTTGTTTTCCACTGAATACACTGAATCTATTTTTTAGCTATTTTCTTCTATCATTTCTATCTCTGCTTAGATACATATTTTTTCACCCTGGTACTTTCTTTCATACTTGGTTGCTTGGTAGGTACTTAGGCCAAAGTAACCTCATTTTGAAAATCAGAACCTGCCCACCCAGACATGATCTTCCCATTAGGCCCATCCCCAAATAGCCCATAACTACCAAAACCAGCGCAAAGATGCCAAATAACAATCAGAGGACCAGACGGTTTATTTTTTTAACTACTCCATTGTATTTGACTATATAGTTAAGAATTTTTTTTCCAGCAGGCTGCTGCACCTTGCAGACAGGCAACCTGGCAGATAGTCCCTGTCGATCAATCTTTGCTTGAAGCTGTATCGAGATAGCTACGCTAACAATTCTAGTGTTTGGTGATTCATAGGTCATTATTTTATGGTATTCAAAACAAAACAACCAGACTAATTTGATTAGCATAGGTTGTTTTTATAGGTTTACTCTGTAAGTACACACTCTGCTTCTCTAAATGATTAAGTTATATGTGTGCATTGATCCCTGTTTATATATTCTACTATGTCTATGTAATTCCATCTAAAATTATACATATTTATTAAGAATAAAACTTATTCATCTGTTAGCAACCACAAATGATTGTGGTCAAAAGATAAATACTCATCAAAAAATAAATAATTAATTAATTTTAAAAAACCAAAAAAGATAAATACTCACAATCTAGACTTCATTATGTGTTATCTAACTCTTCACTTTTGCCCCTTGGGTCTGCTCAGGATACTGAATTTCAGTGGTGACTTCTCATAAGAAAACCAATGCACATTTCAATGTAAGCAAGTATTTTTATACTAATCACACTGAAGAACATCTAATAATAAAATTTCCTTTACATAAGTTTTGTTTTTTCTTCCACTGATAACCAAGACCAGAATTAAAAACAAATTCCTTTTGACATGCCTGTCTCCTGATTGTGGCATATTGATGTGTTTAGGTTTAGGAGGCACCATCAACATAGTGGTGTAGATTAATTCCTTGATCTAACTGAACATAAATATTGATATTGAATTTAAATATTGATAGGAATATGGTTGAACCAAAGCATCCCATGCCCTGTGAAGAGTAGGCCCTACTAATGCACCACCTTGTGAAAAGATGCGCAACCATAGTGCCGTGTATGGAATTAGTACTTACAAATGTAGTGTATGTGTGTGGTTGTCTGTGTGTTGGGGAGTTGAGGGAAGTTTACAGATTATAGAAAACTGTACTTCTTCACAATATTGCCAAGAGCTCTTGCTGAATTCCCAATATCATTGAATCTATATGTAGTGAATTCTTTGAGTAAATAACTGAGCTCTGGAAATAGACAAATGACCTGGAAGCAAAAAGGTGTGAAGAGGACTGTATCAGCTTTCCTGTACGTCACCCAGTTTCTGTGGCAACCACTGTTAGCATAACAATAAATTCCAGGGTTACCTTTATGGTTGTGTTGAGTTGTTGGGGGGGGAAAACTGAAAAAAAAAATAGTTCATCCATTCTCAGGAGATGCATTTGAATCATTGAAGCTTAATGTCATTTGTCTGTATCTCTTTCAACCATGCAATCCACCTAGCAATTTGCTTAAATGGTGGATACACATGCCAAATCTAATTATCCCTATCTCACAAAGTCATTAATCATTCCTATCCATTATTCATTGACTACCCATAGTTACTCCACTCTTCACTTCATGAGACTTCAATACACATTATAATACCATGTTTATAAGTGGCATTTATCCCTGAAACATACTGCATGACATTTCTACGTTAGATGAAATATTCTTGGCATGAAAACTGGTGGTGTGTTTTATGATATTATTCTCATAATCTTTAAAATTAATAATATAAAAACAATATGCTAGAGATCATTGCAAAGCTGCAGATAATTATTCCTTGTGACGTTAATTAGCACCGTGTAGTGAAAACCGTACATGACTTGCATAGCATTCAGGATCCCAAAGCACTTTGAAAGGAAATGGTAAGTTGTGAACAGCATAGGGGGAGAGCAGTGTCAGAGAAATATTAGTTTAAAAGATGGATAAGTGAAATTGCTGGTAACCATAGAACTTCACAGTCATTTAGTATTTTTATTTGCTGTATTCTACACAGTTCATATTGTACCATATATGTTTTGAACATTTTTTTTTTTTTACAAAATATTCAAGTCATGCAGACATAGACTTAATGATTAACTTCAGGACCCCCCTGTCATCTTTTTTGTTTTGTTTTTTTAAGATTATAGAGCACCTAAGATACAGCGGAGATTTGAATGCAGATTTCCTGACTGCAACCCAGAGCTGTTTCATCCATGGGCAGTAAGAAATTAAAACAAAATATTTTTCAGTGCCTCCTACATCACCAGTTACTATGCACAATGCCATTACATTCACAATTCTAAAATGAAAAGAAGTATTCATGTCTATTTGCATCTACAACCTATATATCAATTTATCCATCAGTTTATCTATCTGTATTTAGAAATGAGGAAATCAAGTGTCATTAAGATTGGGCATTATGCCCAACAACCTTCCTAGGTAACAAATAGGTCTACTAAGGTTTGAATCTTAGTTTGTCAGACTTAAACTATAATGTGCACATTTCAAGACTCTACCATATATTAGTTTCATATCCTTTTGGGCAAGTGATATGGTTTGCCTATGTGATGTCCTCCAAAAGCTCATATGTGAGACAATGCAAAAACATTCAGAGGTGAAATGATTAGATTATGAGTGTTGGAACTTAATCAATCTCTTAATCTATTGGTATAGATTAATCTAGTAACAACTATAGGCAAATAGGGTGTGACTAGAGGAACAGATCACTGGGGCATGCCTTTGGGGTACATATTTTGCCACTGGTGAGTGAGCTTGAGTGCTTTCTCTCTTGCACTCTCTGTGCTTCCTGATTGCCGCATCCTGAGATACTTTCCTCCTCCACACCTTTCCACCATGATGGGCTTCTTCACCTTGGGCCCAGGGCACTGGGTTCCACCATCTATGAACTGAAACCTCTGAAATAGTGATCGCCAAATAAACTTTTCTTCCTCTCAAATTGTTTTTGTGAGCTCTTTTAGTCCCAGAGATGAAAAAGCTGACTAAAAGAACAAGTAGAAGGAATGTTTTCTTTTTTTTATATAATAAAAACTAATGTTACATTTCAAAGAGTCCATAGAGTACTGCATTCAATTTCCTCATTTGCAAGGTAAAGACACTGAGACCCGCCAAGGTAATTCTCTGCCTATATGCAATAGTTACTAAATTGAGGTAAAGCAGAAATTTCCTACCTTTTAATCTCAACACCTTGTTTCTTACACCATGCTTTCCTCTTGAACTGCAAACAATTGATGTATCGTGCTATTCTTGCCTCTTTCACTTCCTCAGCTTCTACTAAGACCTGTAAATAATGTAAGATTGACTTCAAAATCTTCATCTTGCCTAAATCCTTAGCAAATTTCTAATGCACTAACAATTTCTCTTTGGGGGAACAAATAGCATGAATATTTGGTATAATTAATCTTTTTCAATTTGCTGTATCTTTTATTTATCACTCCTAATAAATACTTATCCTTTCCTAAACGTGTTCATACCTTCCCCTACAAGCTAGTGAAGTTATGTGAGAAAATTCTGTATGTTCCCTTGCAGCTCCTCACTCTTCCCTCCTCAGCTTTTCCATTTATTTCTTTTGCCATGATAGGCACTCAGTCAGTGTTTGGTGATTGAATGATTGATGGTTTGACCATGACGGAGAAAGGATTGCTTTGCTTATTCCATTTATAGGGTACAGGAAATCAAATAATATGTGCTTTTATCATTAAAAGAGGAAAAGAAAATTACAGAGGTTGGAAACTCACTGCAGTGTTCTGCTAGCTACCACGGAGGTGGAAAGTAAAACTGCTATTTTAGCAGCCAGCTTTTCCTGGAGTGTGCTTCTAGGCCAGTGAGCTCAGTATTTATTCTAACATGGACTGTCTGAAAATAACTGCTAATGTTTATATTTCAAAATGTGCCTATACTTCGCATATTTTATCACACCTTTAGACACTGACTTTTGCATAGATTCTTGAAAAGCTCAAGATAGGATGAAAAGGAAGAAAAAAAAAAAAAAAAACATTAGAACTGGCCCAATCTTGTGAAAAGAAATTAAGAAAACATAAAAATAAATAGATTCAATTAGGTTTCTTAAGGAAGGGAAAAGAAACTTGGATGCCCATTTCTCCCTTTTGTTCCCTTCTACATATCTACGTATATTGTTGCCTTAAACACTTTCAGAGCAACTTTACTGAGGGGAGAGCAGAAGGACCCAGGAGACAATGAATCTGAATACTAAGAAAACTCCTTTTCCAAGTGTGCAGATAGTCTAGGATAGCTTTTCAGGAATCAAATATGCATGACAATAAATTCTACTTTAACAAAAGTGTTTTCCATCCTATTAAAAGACAAAATCATGACAAATTTAATTATAGATCTAATTGGGTATTTTTGTGATCTATGACATGTGATAGCTTCCATTCTACAAAATAGAAGGAACACTGACTCTGGGAATAGCAGAACAGAGAGTTTTGTAAAGTTGGAACAAAAAAAAAAAACAACAATCAAAAACGAATTTTGATTGTTTAACTTCAGGTTACTTCAAGTTACTTTTTGTAAGGGAAGGGCTAAAGCACAGGGGATTTCCATGTCGCACTGCCTCAGGTAGATTGGAATCTCTAATCTTCAGGAAAGACTAGTCAGCTTGAGCATCTGTCTGCTTCTCTAAAGTTTTGATTTGACTACGTAGACTTTACCATTAGTGACTCCATTTTGGTTTTTCTGGACTAGGAGCTCAGTCCAAAGCAGTAGGTTCCCATAATTGGTATAACAAGACAAATCTATCTTTTCTCTGGAACTGATTCTAACCCTTATTAGCACCATAAACCACCCCTTTACTCAGGTCACAAACCTACATGTTACTATTGACCTTTTCTCTTCATGCCTATTACATCTAATCAATCACCAATTTCATTGAATCTGTCTCCAAAATATCCCTGGGATCCTGGGATCTTCCCACTTGTCTCTACCTTGTTATTATCATCAGGGAATAAACCCTCATCATCTCTTATCTAGACTATACATATTCCTTTAAGCTAATTTCCATCCCTCTTTAACACTAAAACAGTACAGATATTTAAAATGATAACTTCCAAATCTGATACTTCATTGATTAGCTAAGTGATAGTGGGCAAATTTATTAAGCTTTTTATAAATTGCAAATAATATCTACCTCACTGACTTGTTGTAATTATTAATGGGATGTGAGTGTGTGCCTGTGTGTTTCTGTGTTCAAAAAAAAAAAAAAAAAAAAAAGCCCGGTATAGCAGCCAGGCGAGGTGGCACATGCCTGTAATCCCAGGGGCTTGGGAGGCTGAGGAAGGAGGATGGAGAGTGCCTCAGCAAAAGTGAAGCACTAAGCAACTCAGTGACACCCTGTCTCTATATAAAACACAATAGGGCGGGGGATGCAGCCCAGTGGTCAAGAGCCCTGAGTTCAATTCCCAGTACCAAAAAAATAAAAAATAAAAAAAGCCTGGTATACAAGAAGCACTCAATAATATTAGCTGTTATTATTATTGTACCCAACAGGCCTAGGGACATATAAACTGCATATCTTATTATGCCCTTTCAAGCTTAAAACCACTTAATGACTTCCCATTATTTTTGGAATAGATTCCAAAATTCTTGATATAACTCCAAATGAGCTTGCAATTTTCACCCCTGAATGTTTCTGAAGCCTGGTCTTTGCTATCTACTCTCTGGCCCATTATCTGATCACTAGCACTAATGGTTTAGTTTAAATTTCTTAGGCACACACAGCATTCATTTGGGTCTAAACTCTATTCCCCCTATTAAGCTCTATTCCTTCCTTCCTTGGGCTGAACTCTCTTGCATTTCTCCCTTTAACCTTGATGTTCTTTCAGAGTCCAATTTAAAGAGTACTTTCTCTGGTGCATTTATTATGTGACACTGTTAAGTGACTACTCAGGCTAGATCAAGTCCCCCTTTTTATGAAATCTCATAATACCTAGAATTATAGCTAATTAATTACTTATGTAATTATATGTCTTTGTACCTTTTTCTCATGCAAATTGTAAAACAGTAAATTCACAATGAAACAGACAGAGTCTGTTTGTTAACTGTTTTGTCACTAGTATATAAAATAGTACTTGGCACATAGTTTAATAAGTAGCTCCTAAATAAGTCAATAATCAATTAATGGATTAGAAAAATAACTGAGAGTTACTCTGTTCCTTGACTTTTTAGGGGCTTGTCCTATATCTACTTACCAGAAGGATAGCCATGGACACCTTAGAGTCTATCTTAACCCACTGTTTTTTAAGTAAACCCAGATAGGTCATGCAGTAGTAAGAAGGGGCTTTCTCACCCTTCCTCAGTCATGAATTCCAGTGTGTTCTTTTCTACAGTCACTGGGAAGGGAATCCAAGATTTCAATTCAGCCATTAGAAGTGATAAATTAACTAATTCATAAAGTTGTATGTTCCTAAAAATGCCAATCCCAAGATTCAAAATTCAAATTTTAGAAGTAATAAGATCAGTAAAATACCAGTATATAAAAAAAGGTTTGGCACCATGAACAAGTAAGTGTTTCTCCTACCTCATCTAATAAATATTGTCATCTCATACTAGACAAAGGAGCCAAAATCTTACATTGGAGAAAAGATAGTGTCTTCAACAAATGGTTCTTGGAGAACTGGAAATTCATATGCAGCAAAATGAAACTAAACCCCTATCTCTCCATGCACAAAACTCAACTCAAAGTGGATCAAAGACCTAGGAATAAGACTAGAGACCCTGAGCCTAATAGAGGTAAGAGTAAGACCAAATCTTCATCACATGGATTTAGGCCCCGACTTCCTTAAAAAGATTCCTAAAGCACAAGAAATAAAACTAAGAATTAATAAATGTGATGGATTCAAACTAAAAAGCTTCTTCTCAGCAAAAGAAACAATTAATGAGGTGAAGAGAGAGCCTACATTTTGGGAAAAAATTTGTTGCCACACACACATCACATAGAGCACTAATCTCTAGGATATATAAAGAACTCAAAAAACTTAACACCATAAAGACAAATAACCCAATCAATAAATGAGCTAAGGAGAAGAACAGACACTTCTCAGAAGAAGATAAACATTTGATCAGCAAATATATGAAAAAAATGTTCAATATCCCTAGCAATTAGAGAAATGCAAATCAAAAGTACTATAAGATTTCATCTCATGCTAATCAGAATGGCTGTTATCAAGAATACAAACAACAATTAGTGTTGGCAAGGATGTGGGGGAGGGGGGAAGGCAAACTCATACTTTGCTGGTGGGACTGCAAATTGGTGCAACTATTCTGGAAAGCAGTATGGGGATTCCTTAGAAAACTTGGAATGGAACTACCATTTAACCCAATTATTCCACTCCTAGGTCTATACCCAAAGGACTTAAAATCAGCATACTATAGTAACACAGCCACATCAATGTTTGTAGCAGCTCAATTCTCACAATAGCTAACTGTGGAAGCAACCTAGATGCCCTTCAATAGATGAATGGATAAAGAAAATGTGATATATATATATATATATATATATATATATATATATATATATATATATATATACACAATACACATTAAAAGAGAATTAAAACCATGGCATTTGCAGATCAATGGATGGAGTTGTAGAATACCATACTAAGTGCAGTAAGCCAATGTCAGAAAACCAAAGGCTGTTCTCTCTGATAAGTGGTTGCTGATCCATAATGGTGGGCAGCATGGGAAAAATGAAGAAATGTTGCTTGTGCAATGGGAAGAGAGGGAAGAAGAGAGTTATGGGGGCAGGAAAGATATATATGAGGTGTAACCCAAATGGTGTACAATCAGAGAAATGAATAGTTGTGCTGTAATTGTGTACAATGAATCAAAATGCATTCTGCTGTCATATATACCTAATTAAAATAAATAACTAAATTTAAAAAAAAATCACACCTGGGCATAGAATGTAAATTTGGTTGCATATTTTAAAAGTTTTCGCAAATTAATATCATAGAGATATATGAATTCCAATATTTATAATAGCAGAATTCAGAATAGCCAAGTTGTGGTCTAGGTGTCTGTCAACAGATTAATAGACAAAGAAAATGTGCTATACATGCACAAAGAAGTTCTACCCAGCCATGAAGAAGAATGAAATTATCTCATTTGCAGGGAAAAAAAATGGAATGTGGAGAACATCAGTCTAGGGCAAACAAGTCAGACTCATTAAGTCAAAGTCAAACATTTTCCCTCATATATGGAAGCTAGAGGTAAAAAAGGAAATATAAAAAAGTGAGATCTCAAGAAAATAGAAGGGAGACCATTAGAGGAGAGGAAGTAGACTATGGGGTAGGAAGAAGGGAGGGAAAGGGGAAGAACTGGAGAATAAAATTGAGCAAATTATCCTATATGCATGTATAGATATAGCATGATGAATCCCACTTTTGTGTATAATTATAATGCACCAATAAAAATATATGCATTTGAATTAATAGAAGGAAGACCAGAACAATACAAGAGAAGAAAGGAACAGAAGGAAAGAGGAAATCCTAAAGAGTTAATTGGAGCAAATTATATCACATAAAACCTTACTATGATGATGTAAAGTTATAATGCACTAACAAAAGCATTATAAATACCAAATTAATTCTAAACAAGAAACGTCAAGATAAAGGATAGAAACTTGTTTTTTTCCTGGTGATTTAGACTCTGACCAATTGCTATTCTTTCCACTGTGAAGAAAAAATGTTGTCTCCAATTTGAAGAAAGATAAATATAAATAAATAAATAAATAAATAAATCTATTGAAGCCAATTGTAAGATCTCAAATTTTTTTTTGGTATTGGGAATTGGACTCAGGGACACTTTAACACTGAGCTACATTCCTAACCCTTTTTATTTATTTATTTTATTTTGAGACAGGGTTACAATAAGTTATTTAGGACCTCACTCATTTGCTGAGGCTGATCTTGAACTTGGGATTCTATTGTCTCAGCCTCCTAAATTGCTGGGATTATAGTAGTGTGACACCATGCCTAGACAATTCTAAGAGTTTTAAAAGCAATTTGTTTTGGTTATACATCTCTAAACAGATTTATTTTCATTGTTTCCTCAAATAGTATGTCACTTAAGTACATAGTTTCATTAAAAATATATTTAGATTTTCAGTAAACTAATTTATGAGTCAAAAAAATTGTGATTTTCACACCGAGCATATACAATTGATCCTCTATATCTGTGGACTCTGTATTTCACTAACTTCAGATTTAAAGTATTTGAAAAAAAAATAGTGTTTATTATGAACATAAACACACTGTTGTTTTTTTTTTTTTTTTGGTCATTATTCCCTAAATACTATAGTGTATCAACCACGTACATAGCATTTACATTGCAACAGGCATTCTAAACAACCTAAAAATAATTTAAAAGTTATGGATGGGTGTGTGTAGGTTACATGCAAATGCTATGCCATTTTATATAAGGAACTTGATCATCCACCGATTTCATATCTTTAAAGCATTCTGAAACCAACTCCCCAAGGATACTGCTGGACAACCATATATAGTTGTGTTGAAATAGCTTCATTTGTTTAACATTTCTCTTTTACGTAACTCTGTTCCATCACTGCTACTAATAAAAATTATGAAGCACTTAAGTTATTTTCTACTTTCTATGCTTAGACAATCTTGACCTAATATAAATGTTCTCTTTCTATCAACCTAGAGTAGTTGAACATATTTATTTAATGACGAGGGTAACTATATGAATAGATACTAGCATAGTGTGACCTGGGAAAGATTTCAGGTTAGAGAAAATTGACATTTGAAGTAGAGATGATATGTTCTATGCGTCCTAATTTTTTTCTTTTTTACACTTGAAGTTCGACTGTTCTTTTTGTTCTTGCTGATCCAATGCACTTTTGTTCTTGCTGATCCAAAACACCTTCAATATTCAGTAGGGACTTCTTGAAAATACCCTAAGAGCATTTTGGAATAGATCTTCCTCCAGTGGATAAATACCTATTTAAGTCAACAAAATATACATTGAAGAAGCATGGTTTGAAATTTTATAGGCTTTCCAAATGAGTTCCTTTACAATGAAAGATTCATAATATGCTAATACAAGTGTCAATATTGTACCAGGTCATATCTAAAGGATGGAAAACTCTAGTCAGTGAAAATGCCTATTACTTGGGAACCTTAAGATTTTCTACCAGAAAGGATGCACAGCATTAGCATTCTGCAACTGTGAAGAACCAGAAGTGAATTGCTGTCATGTTTTGATTTCGTGGGTGTGTTTAAGAAAATGTACAAAATGTACAAAAAATGGTGTGTCCTACATGTGTTTGTTCCACCTATGAAATTCTGACTCTGTTGGTGCTAAAATGATAAATTCCTTTTAAAAAAAAGAAAAAGGAAAAAAGAATATCACATACGATCTAGGTTCCTGTCTTCTCTTGAAAAACTGAATATCCCCCAGCTCTGGAACCCACTCCTGTTCCACAGTAACTGCTGCAGTTTGTGGTGGCCAGCCCTTAGGGTGTGGTGGGCTCTCCACTAGCGCTGTCCCCACCTGTCTTTGCCTCTCACACTGAGACCTCAATCTCTATGGCTTTCCTAATGTTAGACTTGAAAAACAAATGTTTTTTAATGGCCATATTTCTATAAAGAGAGGTAAGATTGAAAATGCACCTATATGGCCATATGTCTAAATAAAAGAAATACAGTCCTTGAAGAAGCAAAGAATATTCTACACATTTAATTTGTCAGGGTATCTGTGTGAAAGACTGCATCTTTGAAGACCCACCCTCTTCACTTTGTATGCACATTTATATTAGCTTACTTGCCTCTTAGGAGTTTAGTGTAAAAGCACAGTGACTGTAATACATTAGCTATAATGTGAGCTGACTTTAAAACTGGGTGTGTGAACATATGGATACTTAAAAAAAAGTGACAAAGGATTTACTCCCAAAGCCAGTGCACTATATTTGGCAAATGGAGTTATGTGTGATTTTTAACTTTCCTGTTTCCTTTTTTATGTTATAAATTTTTCACCATGTACTTATGGTATTTTTCAAAACAGAGGAAGAAGAAAAACAAAAAGAAATGGTTTGGGAAGAATTTTAAATATACATTCCCTGTTGGTTCCCCTCTGGATGCAATTAATGCATACTTCAATCTTCATAGAATGTAACCCAAAGCAAGGGTCTTTATAATCAGTCTTCCCAAATTGATTTTCACTCAATCAAACCCTCCTCTCCAGGCATATTGATTTTCTTATTGTCCCTTAAACACACCTGAACTCTGAACCATTTCCTCCTTCACATTCTTATTTCTTCTGTTAACCCTCTTGACTTTCATCCCAAACCAGAATATCTTATTTTGTTGATGTATCAAAATGCACACATTATCCAAAGCCAGCTCAGACTCCTTATTAGTGCTTTCCTGAGATTCCTGAAGTGATCACTGTCCTCCCTAATTGCAATTGCTGATTGTAACAAACAGTTTAATATTTTCTTTTATTTTTTTTTCGTTTTAATTAGTTATACATGACAGCAGAATGCATTTATGTTCTTTAATATATCACATAGATGAGATATAATTTCTCATTTTTCTGTGTGTACATGTTGCAGAATCATATTGGTCATGTAGTTAAATATATATATATATATATATATATATATATATATATATATATACACACACACACACACACAGTAATGATGTCTGTTTTATTCTACTATCTTTCCTATTCCCACATCCCATCCCCTCCCCTCCCATCACTTCCCTCTACCTAATCTAAGGTAATGCTATTCTTCCCTAGTGCCTCCGCCTTATTACAAATTAACACCCGCACATTAGAGAAAACATTTGGCCTTTGGTTTCGTGGGATTGGCTTATTTCGCTTAGCACGATATTCTCCAACTCCAATTTACAGTAATAATTTGATTTTTTTTCTTCTGAGGAACTCTAAGATTCTGAGCTAGTAATCATTTTTATGATACAAAATGTTCCATGGCTTAAAAATAAAACAAAAATCTTCACAAATATTTGGTTTAAATGAAATTAGCTAGATTTCCTTACTGCAGTACTTGAAGAATCATTAAGACATGCATGTTCTTGTATTTATAATAAAGAAGAGGAGTTTTGATATATGGCATTTTGAAAATTCTTTGCAAACTCCTTTTTCTGTCATTTGTTTCTAGTAGAATTTCATTCTGCAGACTATCTGGGTAACGGTAGTTTATAGTATAGTTCTGTTTATCTCTTTCCTCCAAAACAGATAGGAAGTTTCTAAAGACACCAGACATGTTTTGCAACTTTTTTCTGTGCTCTGAAGTCTTTGAGTAATTATGAAATCTTGGTATGGGTACAACAACCACAAGCAGGATGCGAATGGCTCAAGAATGCATGTCTTTTGGTTAAGATATTGGAGCAGTAGCAAAGAGGGGAGTGTCCCAGACTTAGGTAACAAAACACCCCAAAAGACACTGCATCACCTCTGGACATTTAACAATGTTTCCCTCTTCATGACACTTGCTTCTGGCATCTCCTTTTCTGTCTGGACCAAATGATTTCAAACCTGTGCTTCCATAGCTCTTCACTGTGAAAGAGGCTTAGGGAGATAGGATCACTTTCATTCAAAACGCACACTCATTTCCCCCTCTACTATTGGCAAATTGATAGGAACTTTATATCTGTCATGTCTTCTTTTAAAGATGAATGTGAGGCATGTGAATGATAATGCACTTTAGTAGTTATTCAATTTCAAAATGAATGACAAGTTGAGAAATCCTTCCTGAAGTCTGGATCCACAGAAACATGAGAGCTGACTATGTACTATCTCTAACAAATTGTGCCCTTGACTTATTTTTGAAGTACTTGTGTATCTACGTACTCATAGAGAAATTTTTCATCTATTTTCTCACACATATTATGATACCCTAAAATTTTTGAAGAATTGACTTAACATGCTTTGCAGGTTAAAAAAGAATATAGTGTATGCTTAATGAACACATCAACTATGTGTGGAACCCATTGATATTTCTCCCTAGCATTTTGCAATGCCAGATATTTCCTATTTTACCCTTATACTGAAGACACCCTATAATCCATGTTGCCTCAACCATCCTACTGTCTTCTGTGCCCTTACTTTTCTAAGAATTGTCAAAGCACCAGCAGCATGGACCTCACCCACCGCTTGTTGGAAGTGCAGAATCTCAGGTTCATCCTTAGGCATAGTAATTCAGACCACACATCTAACCAAAGCCCTTTGGCAACTGTTATGTTCATTAAGGTATGAGAAGCTTCACACAAAGTGACCCCCTGAATTTTTCACTGTGAGTTTATTCATTGGCTCATAGGCATCTCTCCCTTCCAGCTATTCCTCTTTTCCTGTGGGATGTCTTCAGATATTTTCCCCCCCCTTTCCTTTCAGCAAGTCAACCTGCTTACGACTTACTTGACCACACACCCAATCAAAACTCTTCTATCCATCTATCTCCAATGCTACTCCAAACATGAAAGTTTTCTTGAGCCTGCCTCTCCTGTCTTTAACTAGCCCAGGTTGAATTCCTTATCTTTGGTGCTACTCAGATGAGTACTCCACTTTCCAGATGTATTTTAGCTAATTTGCCTGCCCCTCTGCCTCATCATTTCCCTACAACTTCCTAAGTCACACTTGCTTCAAGTTGCTGAACATGTTGTACATTTTTCAAACATCCATGGTCTGGTCTCTCTGTGGCTTTGCCACTATTGGTATTTTCCTTCTTTAACCTCTCCTTTAGGGCTAGGAGGATAGCTCAGTGGTAAAGCACTTGCCAAGTATGTGTGAGTCCCTGGAATTAGTCACTAGCACTGAAAGAAAGAAAAAAAAGCAACAGCTTTTCCAAAATTGTCTGAAATAATCCTCTTTTTATTCTATGAAAACTCCGCTGGTACCTTCCTTTTCTCCACCTGTGTTCCCATTAAATACGTGGCCTCCATCCATCTATCCTCAGCTTTCTTCTTTTATCTCACTGCACATTTTCTGTTAGTGATGTTGCCTACTCAAGGCTTCTACAACTAGGTTTAGTGTAACCTGCTCCTTTTATCTATGGCTGGCCTTTGCTCCCAAGCTCCAGGCTTAGATCTCTCTCTGAATGTTAAACATATTTCCCTGTCAGTATGCCCCAAACTAAGCTTATCCTCTCCCTTCTTGCATTCTGTTTTCTTGTAGCTGGGCTGGTGCAATTGAAGAGTCTTGCTCAACTCCTCCATTTTTTACCAGGCATATCCAATTGTCCTGAGTTCTTCCAATCCTACTGTATTAATGACTCTCAAATCTCTTCTGCCTCTCATTACATGGTTACCAACTTAGTTCAGTATTTCTTCATTATTTCTTTCTTTCACTGTAATAATTGTCCCCTACTGGGTTGTCTTGATCCTCACCTGCAGGGTTCTTTCTAATCAATTTTTCTTCCTTCCCATTCAGTAAAAAAGCTTCCTTCCTCATATTGTCACCACCCCACTGGGTTTCTTCATGCATGTTCACCAAAGCAAGGAAGGTCTTCTGAGTTTAAACCAACAGAAAAGAAAGGTCAAGAAGGTGAGTAACTCAAATTAGACACGGTTTCTTGGTCAACTCTTCCTCTGATATCTATGAACATAGTAGAAATGAGGCAAAATTAAAGTCATAGCAAATAAATATTAACAACACAAATAATACCTCTTATGGTTTGGGTGTGAGGCGTCTCCCCAAAGCTCATATGTGAGACAATGTGAGAGGGTTCAGGGGAGAAATGATTTGGTTGTGACAGCCTTAATCCAATTAGTGCATGAATCACCTGATGGGATTAATTGAGTGGTAACTGCAGGCATGTGGGGTGTGGCTGAAGGAAATGGTTCATTGGGGGTGTAGCTATGGGATACATATTTTGTATCTGGAGAGTGGATTCTCTTGTTCTCTGCTATCTGATCATCATATAAGCTGCTTCCCTCTGCCATAGTCTCCCACCATGATGTTTTGCCTCACCTTGAGCCCCAAAGAATGGAATCAGCCTGCTATGAACTAAGATCTCTGAAACTGTGAGCCCTCCAATAAACTTTTCCTACTCTACAATTGTTTTAGTTGGGTCCTTTTAGTCAAATAGTGAAAAAGCTGACTAAAACAACAGTTAAATCAAAATAAAGCCAAAGTTCTAATTGATTCTAGGTCAAAAACACATTTGCCAATAATCCTGAAGATTTTCTACCTTAACTTCCAAATAGTTATTCTTACACCCTACTCATTGCCCATGCAATTTAGGTATGGCTCAATTGTAAAAGTGAAACTCTTCCCTTTGTTCTTTAAAATTTTTGCTCAGGATAATCTCATATTTCTAAATTCTCTACCCACCAAGTAAACTTAGAAATTCCTTTTTTCCCCTCATCTATAGTCTTCTTAAAGAGAGCCTTGGAAACCATCTTATAGCTTAGCCTCATGGGGTAAGCTTAGCCTCAAGGGAGTTATTCAGGAGTTTGTAAAGGTTTCTAAAATCTGAATAGAGAGAAGTTTTAAATCAACACTTTATGAGGCAAAGATATGGATCAAATTATTAAACAGGGCCATAAAAATATTCAGTTCCAATGTTAAGCCCCCTTGTATTAGTCAATGTTCCATAACAGTGACAAAATAACTAATATGAACAATTTGAAAGGAGAAAAAGATTTATTTTGTCTCATGGTTTCAGAAATAAATTAGTCCATGAAATATTTTTTAAAGAAAATAAATTAAATATTTTAAAATATTTTTTTTTAAGAAAATAAATTAGTCCATGGCTCCTTGGTTCCATTGTTTCTGGGTCTATCATGAGGCAGAATGTCATGGGATATGGTGGTAGAGCAAAGCTGCTCATCCCATGGTGGCCAGGAAGGGAAGAGAGACATACAGAGAAAGAGAAAGAGAAAGTTCAAGGGCATGTACCTAGTGGCCTACCTCTTCTGACTAGATCCTTCCTCCTAAGTTTTCACTACTTCCCAATAGCCCACTGAGTTATGAATCCTTAAACGGATAACTCCATTTATGAGTTCAGAGTCCTCATGACCCACTCACCTTCCAAAGATGCTAACTCTGAACACTGCTGCACTGGGGGCCAAGCCTTCAATACATGAGCTTCGTGGGTATTTCACATCCAACCCATGGAACCAACAATCAAAGATCCAGGCAGACAAGTGCATGGACAGGAAGAGAAATCTGTGGTAACTGCTTGTAACAAATGTGGTATTGCCTCGAATTCAAGATAGCTAGGAGCCTGACCAAAGAATCCCACTATCATATCCACAAAAGTAAATTTACAGTGCATTTTTCCTATGTACTCAAATACAGAAACTAAAATACCATTATTGCTTTATTTTACTTTCCTCAATGTCAATAATATAAAATAATTCTATACTTTAAAAATGATATTAATGAATAATCCTTGAAAAGAAAATTTTACCAGGAATATTTCTCTTTAGGAACTTAAAGATCCAGGAACCGCATTAACTTTGAGTACTTATTAAACTTCAAGACCTGTCATGCTTAGGCATTTAGATAAATTTTCTCATTTGATTTTGAGAAATACTCTTATATGAAGACGATATCAATAGAAAATTTTGAAGAATAAATGAAAATAATAGTAACTGAGTACTTACTTAATGCCAAGAACTTTTTAAAAAATCATGGGTATCTGTTATATAAAGTAAATTTTTCAGGTAAGAATGCTGCTCAGTGATGCTGACAGTGAACTGCTTGCAGAAACAGAATTCTTACTTGATAAAATGAGGCTTCATTGATTTGATTTCAAGGCCTAGGAAGACACTTTTAGATACCCATGAAGTAAAGTGCTCATCTATTTGCATTTTTAGTCAGATCTGTCTGCAAAGATATCTTGCAGCTACTTTGTATTTGCCCCACAATGCCTAGCACTGTGTTCTACCATATACAGCCATCAATAAATGCTTCCTGAATTAATGGATGCACTTTACTGTGCTATTAAGGAACACTCACCAAACTCCAGGAAATGCTTTGTTTCTTCCATCATAGGCAACTGGTTATGAAATATTTTTTTAAAGAAAATAAATTAAAATCTGATATGTATTGAGTAAAATTGATAATTTTATCATTATTTGGTTTGCTGTTGAGGGTATTGATTTTGTATGCACTTAAATAGCTGGAAGAGTAGGAGTGACATTAGAAAGTAATCTTTTATGAACATAATAAAGAATAGGAATTCTTTGGCATACAGATTTAAATACGAAAATTACAGATTCATTTGGAGAGACAACTGATTTACTGTCTTATACTTCAGTGAAAAACAAATATTTCTTAATAGATCATTTTATACATGTGTTACTTGTCAGTGTACCTCAAGTAAGTAACCATTTGCACACTATCCTGAAGAGATAAGGAAAGAATGTGATATTTATTATGTGCCTGTTCTGTGTTATGTGGTTCGTTAGATGGTATACATAGACTGTGCAATGTTAAGACCATCCTATGAAATGTGTGCTACTATAATCATATTTGCCTGGGGAAACTGAGTCATGGAAAGGTTACATAAGTGTTACAACTTACATATCCTACAAATGTTAAGGACAAAATTTAAACTTCTCTGTGTTATCCCAAAGTCTTTATGCCCTCTACTTCTACCATGCCACCTCCAATAATTCAAAGGATAAGAAAGGCACAGTGGTACAAATAGGGCCTTCACCCAAAAGGATCAGAGTAATAGCGTAATGGATAATAAAATATTTACAATATCAACAGGGTCAGGGATAAGTGCATTTTTGGAAAAAAAAAAATGACTGGAAGGAAACACCACAATGTGAACAGTGGTTACATCGCATTACATTACATTTTGCTATTTTAGTAATGGAAATTTTTAAACTCACAATAAAGCAGGTTAAGTGCATTTTAGGACAAGGCTATACATCAGATCACAGAAGAATTCTGGGAGAGAAGCTGCACGACGCCATTGTCTAGTCTGAGCAGAGGGAGAGGGTATGCCACCCTACCCCTCCATCTGAACGTGAGCCATGGCATATAGCAATAACTGGCCAAAGTACACTTCCATTTTCAACCCCTGGCAAGGGGCAGCAGTCATAATGGGGAAGAACACTGAAGAGGAGGAGGACGGCAGAAGCTTTTACCTAATATCTCAAATAATAAGTGAAAAGCACACAGGTGTTAAACTCCTCAGAGAGGAATCATGCAAGATCTCAGACACAGAGGGTTGAACATAGCCCTGAAAGCCATACAACATGCTGCAGGAGAAAATGATTCTTCTTCCTATAGGTTCTACTGCTTCATGGATCTTCTCAAGAGGGACTACATGATATTCTACTGTTTCATGATATTCTCAATTGGACTACATATTTATCCCACCTACAGATTCCTATGCCTTCCCCCTACAGTTTTGATAGTGAAGTGCAACCCAAGGATTGTAAAAAGGAGAGTGGAGTGATAATAAAAACTCAATTCCTTTTAGTTTTTTCTCTCACATAGCTTGCCTGACTTCTATCCTTCTTTTCTTTCTTTGTCCTAAATAAGCATATCTTCATGAACCACCGCACCCCCCCATCTACCTCCTTGCAAATTAGTGAGGTTTGTACAATATCTAGATTACAAATTTTCTCATCAATAGAAGCCAACCCAGCCAGGCATGGTGGTGCACACCTATAATCCCAATGGCTAGAGAGACTAAGGCAGGAGGATCGCAAGTTCAAAGCCAGCCTCAGCAAAAGAACTCACTGAGACCCTGTCTCTAAATAATAATACAAAAATAGGGTTGGAGGTGTGTTTTACTGACTGAGCACCCCTGGGTTCAATCCCTGGCTAACCCTATAACAAAAAAAAAAAAAAAATAGCAGTCAACCTGTCTATTTTATAAAGATTTTACATTTTATTTCTAATACCTAACAATAAAAAAAGACCTCATGGTCTGGTGGTAGAGCGCTTGCCTAGCATTCATGAGGCACTGGGTTCAATCTCTGGCACCACATAAAAATAAACAAAATAAAGGTACTGTGTCCATCTACAACTAACAAATATTTTTTTAAAAAAGACCTCAACATTACAAGAGTGCTGCTTCCTGAGATAATAGAGTAGCCCTTCTTATGTAACACTGTTCATGGTTTTAAATAAAACATTTTAAAACTCAGTGAAATCATTTCTGGTCTCTGAAACAAAGAATGCTTATTTCTTATCACCTGGAGAAGTTGACCTGAACATGATAAATCGGATTCTTTTTGGATCTCCTAATGAGTATGAGTGGTGATAACAAAACACCAGCCTGGCCTAGGACATAATTTCTTATAAGTTTTTGAGGCCAGTGATTCAATCTTGTGTATTTTACACTTAATTCCAGACCATTCTGCTTCCATCTTGAAGATCAAGGGCCAATTTTTTTGTCTTGGCTTGAGATTCTTAAGCTGAGGTTGACTGGGGAAGGGAGCCTCT
Source organism: Marmota flaviventris (assembly GCF_047511675.1). Lineage (NCBI taxonomy): Eukaryota > Metazoa > Chordata > Mammalia > Rodentia > Sciuridae > Marmota > Marmota flaviventris. The sequence goes on along the minus strand of NC_092508.1, from coordinate 108,101,729 downwards.
CTCATCTCTGTCTTTAGTTTGAGCAGCCAGGCCTGCTAATTTTGCCTCCTAGTGTCATTCAGAATCTTCCGCCAAGAAAGTTTTTTGAGAAGCAAGAGGCAGAGCACTTAGGAAAGGAGATTGTTTTAATTATTTATTTTAAGAAGTGGAAGCAACTGGGAAGGGGAAGAAAAATAAGATGGGTCAATGCTGAGTCCATCATTCTGGAAACCTTGGGGTAAAAAACAGCAGCTACTTAGTTTATACTCTAAAGAAAAATATGCGAATATGAATCGTAATGCAATAACAACTGCTCATACCCAGATTCTTCTAAGTGCGTTAAGAGAAGAGAAATCTTGGATTTTCCATTAGAGAAAATGCATTTGAGTCTATGAACAGAAGAGTGCACTGGTGTGAGTTTCGTCTCTGTATTCTGCAATGATGTGTATTTGCTATTAAGATTTTTGCTAAAAAATAGCCATGTTTTTCTAGTCTTGATGTTATCTCATGGTATGCAGGAACACAACAAATGAGAAAAGAAGCAGTTATGAGCCCTTGTATTTTCAAAAATTATTCTTCTTAAAAGCTTATATGCATATTCTTGAGAGACATCCTTAGGAGCTCAGTCAGAACCAATGAATTTTTATGTCATGACCTGCTCTGCCAAGTATGATTATTTCATCTTCCAGGTCAAAACATACTTAAAGGGGAATTGCTTCTAGGAATCAGCAAAGGCAAGGCAAAAAATGCAAAGGGATATGTGAAAAAAAATATAAAGAGGATATAAGGACTTATAGAGCCACATGGTTTGAGAAAACCTATTTGAGGAGCCAACAATTATACCTATGCTAATAATCTTTGCACAAAAATTCAATGTTCCAAATGTTAGTACAAGTCATCATATTTAAAATCTCTAATGAAAAAAAAAGTAGAAAGCAGTATAATAATTTTAGAAAACTTTCCATCCCAAATAGATATTTAAGTATTTTAAATTTTAAAACAAATAAAATTTAATCAGGGCATTTCCTTTACCAGCTGTTATGTAAGATGTTTTTCCATTCAGGTAAGTTCATTTAGGCTCTGTTTCTTTTAGCACTAGGTGGATGTGGTGGCCACTTGCTACAATGGTCTGTCCAGGTGATTTCATTCTCTAGCAAAAAGCAGTCCCCGAGCAGTTAACATGCAAACCATGTGTTAGTGTGTGTGTGGGAGGGAGAGGAGATGATGGGAAGAGGAGGTTGTCTGTGCTAATGGAAAATAAACTCAAAGGGCATATCTTGCATCACCTTCATATGTGAAGGGCATCTATTTGGGTTTTTCATTTTCTGATAGGGAGTGATAGAATTACAAGTAATACAATAAATAAATAGAGCTTTAGGGAGTGCAACAAAATAATTCCAACCCCGGCCAGTGATTTGATTTGCTGTAGCACATCTATCTGACTGAGCCATCTGGCAGGGAACCAGCATATCAGAACAGCCATGATGTAGCCTTGAGACAGGTCAGTCCCTTAGAAAACACACCACTGGGATAAGTTTAGAATGTGGTATGACTGAGGATGGGTGACTACTGAGGATGGGTGACTACCAAGGAAAGGTTATAGCACAGGAAAAGCAATGAGTGGTCCATATCACTGTGTGAGAGTGTTTGACCAGGCCAGGTATGGAAGAGGCCCATCTCATTAATGAGAAGCAGGATGCTTGTTAGACAGATGCTGACTATGGTTTTGAGAGAGTTGCTTATTTATAATTGAGGGGCTACATTTGGTGAAGAACAGTTAAGAATTTGACTAATTCCAACTAAGAAGGCCTATCCAGGGACAGGAAAGCAAAAGAGTTGAATAAGTCAGGGCATATAGATGCTGTTTTAGAGATTGTACAGCCATCTGTTCTACAGGCACACCTTGCTGTTAGACCATGAGAGCAAGGGCTAGTTCAAAGTTCCATTAGACGCTGACACAGGCTGCCAATACTTCTCACCACGTCACATTAGGCTGGGCTGCCTTTGCACAGAGAAATGATGGACACCAGCATAGATATGGGTGTTCAGAATTTATAAAGGCAAAAGTAAAAGGATATAATGTAAAGACTGGCAAAGGCACTAAGGGACATCTTACAAAACTGGAACAAATACTTTTTTATTCTGATTTGCTTTTCTAAACATTATATGCATAAATACTCTCATTGCTGCATTAGTGTACTTGGGGGGCTATGAGGGCTATCTGTAGGAAAAAAATAAAGCTTATCAATTATTTTTTTAGCATCCTATTGAACACATCACTGCGTTTTAATCTGGGACAGAGGGTGGAAAATGGCATATGGTTAATCAGGAGTTCGTAGATTATTTGGTGATACAACTTAACTGTGTTGAGATGAAATGAGAAATTGTGTGTCTCCCCTGGAGCAGCATTATCAAGCATCCTGCCTGGTACTTAAAATTGATTGTGCATTATATTGGTTAAAGAGTGGCATTTTCAAATAAAATTAGGGCTGATTTGCATTTGTGTTAAATAGTCACACATGTGTTTAATAAAAATAGTTTTTTCTTTTAGAACCCATTTATAGTTTGCATTAGTTTATATCAATGTTTTATGAAAAATTGTTTCAAAGGGCAATACAAACAAGGATATAATTACTCATAAGAAAAATAGTTTTTATGAGTTATATTATTTCATTTGGAAAAATTAAATATACTTTTTATTAATTAGAGCACATGCCATAACAGTAAATATACCGAGGTGATTCAGTTTTTTCAACTGACAGTTTTAAAAACATTGGGAAACATTTCATGTTATCAACTTTTATATCTAGAGTTACATTTGTAGATGCTCTCAGAATCCTTGATCAATATCTGTTGATTAAGATTTAAGCTCCATGAGTTTGTTGCATTATGTTTAATTTATGTGTGTTTCCTTGATTCACAATCTATAGTAAATTCTTATTGCTTAGATCTAGGCAAAATGTCTTTAAAATTATCAATAACTTCCAGACAGCAGAAAAAATGAATTCATATTGATGGTAAAGGAAAATAAACTGCTAATGCAATGTGCACAGATTTATTAACTAAGTAAGTCATTATTTCTCCCTCAATTATGATGAAAATTATCTTCTTTCTAGAAAATTCCACTTTTCAAGAGGGCATTTGAAAGACATTTTAGTAACAATTAAAGGAGCAACTAGTCCAGTTATTATAGAGGAGGACTTGGAAATGCAGGGAAAAAGGACAGAATGATTATCTTATTTAATTTATGTTATATTACATTATCTTTGATACGGGACTCAGGGGATTGAAGTTCAGAAAATTTAATCACCTAAGTGAAAAGATATATTGCTGTTTTAGAATTGGTGTTGAAAGATGGCATCAGAGGTAAAAAAACATATCAGAGAAGTTCATAGATTCTGTTTCTGATTTTTAAGTTTTTTAGTGTAAATCATCAATGGAATCTCAGAAGACATAATCAGCCTCTCCTTTCCTCTTCTCCTTATCTTCCAAACACCTTATAAGATTTACATTTTAAAAGGCCAGGCAAATACTACTAAGACAGTGAAATATATAGTAAGGACCTGGTTGTAAATCTAACCATAATCATCTCTTAAAGATTGGTTATAAAATGGACATTTTGGGCTGAGTGTCAAAGGTTCAATAAATTAAAACTTGTCAGGCAAGAAAGTGAATTGAGTTTCAAAGTGGCTCAGAGGTGGAAAGAGAGCATGGGAAGGAGCTTCTGTGACATGTCCCCGATGCAGCTAAACAGCCTGTATGGAAAGTAGATCCGAAGAGTGAAAAGAGTAGATAAGCTCTTGAGACTGTTTTGTTGTAGAATAACCTGATGATCCTGAGTGAATGATACATGAATCAATGTCCTACCATTCAGGCAGTGAACTGGTTCATCAGCTGGCTCTCATGTGACCCACCCTCTTTGTCTCAGACAAAAGGGTTGCAGCCCTAGACAATGATGTGCTTTTAAAGGGTTTATTTTGGCTCCTCTAAGAAATTAAAGGAAAATAAGGGTCTAGAAAAGGATAGCACCAACATTTTATAAAAATTCAGATGAAAGTTTCTAACAGCTTGGACCAAGTTTCTAGAAGTGGAAGTAGTAGGAAGATCTATACTGAAGAAGAATCAACCAGATTTGCTGGAAGATTAGATGTGGTACTGAGAGGAGAGAAGTGATCCATGATGACAAGTTTTCTGATCCAAGTAATTTAAAAAACCGAGCTGCTGAAATGGGGTAGATTATGAGAAGATTGTATCAGGTGGTCCTTTTGGGCACATGATCACTTTCGGATGCCTATTAGATATTTTAGGGACAGAGTAACACATGTGAAGTAGTTATCTTGGAAAGCAAGAGAATAAATAGATGAGAAGAATATAGGAATATTCCCAGGTAGCAGTAATAATCCCCCAATTTGTGAATTTTCCCCAAAGGATTCTCATGTTTCACCAGGAATGAAAACTGTTGAATTAGGAAAATAAAGCCAGGATTTTTGATGAGCAATCCCTTGGAAATATTTTGCCATTAAATACTAAAGCTTGAACAACCACTTGGAAATATTTTGTTATCTATACATTATAGGGGTGGTGTTGGGATTTGGGGTTGGTGTGGCAAATTGTATGGCTTGAAAAAGATTCTTCATTATTTTCATTGTTCCTTATAAATACGGAAGTGTCTAGCATAAATGCAGAGAAGGATGTCTCTGTGAGCCTCTTTAGGCGTGTTTTCAAGCTAATACCAGGACTTGACCATTTTGGAAGAGAAGGAATAGAAATTTGCTAAGTGCCTTCTGTCCCAGACACTGCTTGCTGCTTCACACATATTATCTTAATTAATTCTCTGCACATTTTTTAGATGTATCCTCTGACTTTCATTTTAAAGGTGGAAAAAGTAAGGTTAAATAATTACATCTACATAACATAGCTAGGTATGAATAGGGCTAGAAAATTTTCCTCTTCTATCTGAAGAGGTTGAGAAAAAGATACCTCTAAACATGTTGGTAAGAGATGGGTACATAAATACTTAAGTCAATAACTTGTTTCAGTGCACAATATCTGCATAGTAATATATGAAATTCTGTAAATAAACAACTTTAAGATTGTAAGCTTCATGAGGATATAGTACATGCTGTCCTATATGCAGTTGTACTCTGAATTCATTCATTCATCTAACATGCATTTAGTGCTCATAATAGTCAAGGAGTTATGAACTCCATAGCTAAAAAAGACACAGTTCTTGTTCTTGAGGATTTCCTATTATATAGAGAGAATCAGAAAATAGCACACCATTTCTGCTTTAAAGGCAGACTCTTCTTGCCTGTTTAATATTCATCAAGTGCCTATAATCCTGGGCTTTGCAAAAATCATTCACTGCTTTCTGCAGTGATCAGTTAATCAAGCATAGCCACAAAGGGATTTGAGCAAGGGTGGTATAAGGCTGGATTCTAGAATTCAGGAAAGCCACTGCTAGCCAGAGCCCAAGGTTCTAAATACAGACAAGTCAAAGGCTAGGAACAAAGCTATGTGTGCTCTGAGGGAACCTGAGCCCAAGAGATCAGCCCCAGGGTGAAGCTCAGAAAGAAGCCAATATTGCTGGTCTAAATAGAAGCAGACCAAGTTTAGAAATTCAAACACTGGAGTTCAACATTTTCAAGGAGATTTATTGCTGCTTTGAAAATTATGAACTGAAAAGTAAGGATGGGTGTAGCAGAGCTTTAGAAGCTTCTAGAGAGAGATGGATCTTACTGCGGCACTTCTCTGTGGCCTCTTAGGCCTCAGGCTCTTCTGAATGGGCTCTAAAGCTTCCTCTATCAGGACCCAGACAAAGAGGAGCTGTTTCCTGGCAATACTTACTGGTGTGCTGGAGGAGGAGGCAGAGCTGAGGCCCCCACATCCTTAGCTCCAGAGGCTCTGGAGAGCCCCTGTCTACAGCTTTTAAAAAACTGCTTGACTTTAAGGAACATTTATTTCCTGCTCTCAAGCAAGAAGGCCCTACCACCCTTGCTGTTGGTGGAAGGTGTCCAAAATCTGGGGGTTACATCCTCAAGTTGGAGGATAACTTGAGCTTTTAATAAGAGGCAAGTTTACTTGAACCAATTATTTATTTATTTATTTATTTATTTATTTATTTATTTTGGCATCTGGTTGTTCTTAGACAAAATCCAACATTGGTATTTCTAGCACTGGTCTTTGGATTTCTAGAGGTACTAAGTTACATTCTTTTTCCTGCTGGATTCAGCTACCTTATGGTGGTTCCTAGTCTGGGAGGGTACATTGATCAGCTTTTTTTTTTTTTTTTTTTTTTTTTTTTTTTTTTTTTGCTGCTATAACAAATACTTAAGATTAATCAACTTAAAAGGAGTAAAGGTTTATTTTGACTCATTGCTTCAGAGGTTTCAGTCCATGGTCACTTGGCCCTCTGTCTATGGGTCTATAGTGACACAGTACATCAGAGTCAGAGTGTATGGGAGAGGAGGGCTGCTCACATCATGGTAGCTGGGAAATAAAATGAGACAGAGAAAGGGGCTGGGGTCACAATATCCCTTTTGAGGGCACAGCCCCCAATGACCTGATTTTCTTTCACTAGGCTCCACTTCCTAAAGGGCCTACAGCCTCCCACCAGCACCACAGGTTGAGGATCAAGCCTTCATAACACCTGGGGGACATTCTAAATCCAAACTATAGCAGAAAGACAATAGGCCTATCATGACAACAGTGGATGTGTTTGGTGTTATGAGGCTGCCTGGCAAGGCCATGGATAAATTAGAGAATCAAATTAAAGCAGGAGGATGCATCGACTAAGCCTACTGATACAGCCCATTTCTCACCCATGGCTGGGCAAGTGAACTGTAGACCCTTTCCAAGCCTGGATGTTGAAGCATTAGTTATGAAACCGAAGAAAATATATAGGCAGCTGGAAGTGTTGGTTTATTGGGATTATTAAAACAACAATAGCAATGACAATCCCCAGGCTAAGGAGATTTTAAAGGTATTGCAGCATGCCTACATAGAATAGACCTGATTGAAAGATTCCTAAAATATGAGGCAAAATCAATGGGAGAAAATGGATGGATCTGATCAGTGGATAGGACACTTACTATTCAAGAAGTGGAGTAATTTCCACAAGGCTATAAATTCTGTCATGCAGTTCATGCTAGAGAAAGAATGGGGAACTTAAATATGTACTGGGATTCTCAATGGCCAAATGTATTATAGAGCCCAACAGACTTGATCCTGGCCATGCCCCCCCAACAAAATTTAGTCTTTAGAATATCAGTTTATTTGTATGATCTAATCACCTCAAGGTAAGAAGCATCATGAAATGGTGGCATCATGGGATGATCAGTCTCTCCAGACACCCAATGGCTCAACAGCACATCTAATCCTGTCCTTATCCCACTACTAGCAGACAGCAGAACAGTTCTCAGATGTAGCTTCTGCCAGTTGATAGATTCCTTTAGCCAGATCATCACGTAGTCTCATGGGTATAGTCTGATTCTCACAACCGCATCCCAGATATCCTCTTAATATTACAAAAAAAAAAAAAAAAAAAAGATGAGAAAAATGCGTACACCCTTCAAGGTGATACCATTTATGTTGCACTATGTTAGAAAATCATCAGGGCTATGTATAGCATAGAGTAGAAGGGTAAATTCACTTGGTTAATTTTTCAACACTCAGAGCAGTGAAACTTTTAAATATAAACTTTTGCTTGGCTCACTCAATTACTTACATGAAGATAGGAAACTCCCTCCATTATCACTACCACACAATTCCTGGAACTTGAAAATGAAATATTCTCTTAAAATATATACAGAGAAAATAAAACAATACTATCCTGGGAGGAGCCAATCTTATTCTGATCCATACTTCTGGTGGGAGAATGACTAACTTCCCCTTTCTAGACTTTCTCTTTACTATGAATTTTAACTTGATTTTAAGCTAATCTCATGTGGATAGAAGACTATTCCCTCCTCAAATACAGGTTAATATGCAGAGCAAGGTATTGCATAGTTTTTGTTATGTAAAATGGTTAAGGGCTGAATTTCTTTTTTCCTGGAATTGTAATCCTGATTCTTTTTTAAATACAAGAAACATTTATGAGAAAAAAAAAATTTAAGTATGGGGGACTGAACCCAGGGCTTTGCACATGTGAGGCAAGCACCATACCACTGAGCTGTGTCCCCAGCCCCCACCTACTTCTCACTCATTTAGAAATCTTCCTTGGTATTTATAGTTCATGGTTTAACCAGAAAATTAGACAGAATTTAAAATTTTGTGTGACTGTTTTAAAACCACTCCGCAAGATGCAGGCTAAAACCTTTCCTCTGGCTGGACATGGTGAAAGATGTAAATGCACCAATGCTGTTCCCTTCTCCCATGCAATGACTCTCCTCCAGGGCTGACTGCTTTTGTCACTTGCCAGTGCTTTCAGGTAGTGACTTTTTGTAGCTTGCCCAGTATTGATAGTTGTTTATACTTGAAGATTATTCAGCTATTCCAAAGGAATCCCTGAGGAAATAGGGAGGGGAATTTAGCATTAGTGACCCTTTGATTTGTGATCAGAAGGTTTGTGATTATTTTTAAGTTTGTTCATATTCGAATGCAAACAATCAAAGAAAGGTGTAGCGAGAGAGGGGGGAAAAAAAAGTCCCTGACTTACAGTGGTTGCATTTATGAATTTATAATTTTTCTTTTTTTTAACTGTATGATGGTACAAAAGTATGCTCATCCAACAATTTTGCTTTGCACAATAGTATAGTATTCAATAAATTGTATGAAGTATTCAACAATTTATTATAAAATGGGCTTTGTATTAGATGACTCTGCCCAACTGCAGACTAATGTAAGTGTTCTGGGCATGTTCAAGGTAGGCTAGGCCAAGACATTATGATTGGTATTAAATGCATTTTTGATTCCCAGTATTTTTCAATTAGCTTAGATTTATTTGGATGCGACCCCACTCTGAGTCAAAGATCATCTGTATATCAGAAGACAAAATAAACAGGAAGGAAGAAAATTGAGTGGGGTTGGAGTAGGAAGGGAGGGGAGAAGAGAGGAAGAGAGAAAGAATTCCAAGCCAACAGTGCACACCTGGAAAGCTAAGAGTAGTTGCCTGAGAGGGCATCTACCTGGGTGACAGGTGTTAAGAGACAGAGCAACCATCTTATATTGTCTGAGCCAGAGAAAAAGCGAGGAGGAGTATAAAAGGCAGAAAACCAGACATGAAAAGAGGGAAGTGACAAACACACATACAGAGAAGCAAAGATGATGGCCAATGTGTAAACCCCTCCTCTTGAATGCAGCCAGAACCCGTGACCTGCTTCCAGCCAGCAGAGTCTGGCAAAGAAGATGGGATTCACTCTCTTTTTTTTTTAAATTACATTGTATTAGACTCCTTTTTAGCAAACAAGAATGAGAGATTCTCCTGTTGACTTTGAGGAAGCAAGCAGCCTGCTGTGAATTGCCTCTGAACTGTGTCACATGGCAGAGAGTAACAGTGGGTGGCCTCTAGGACCTGAGGGCAGCCTCCAGCCAAGAATCAGTAAAAAGCTGGTGTGATCATTCCTCCAGTTGCAAGGAAATGATTTCTGACACAAACTGTATGTGCTGGGGATTTATGGCAGTGGTAGAGTACCTGCATAGCATGTGCGAGGTCTGGGTCCACCACCAGCACACAACTATCACTGTCACCAAACTGAGTAAGCTCCTAGGCCCATTCTTCCCTCATCCTGCCTTTAGCATTGATAGATCTTAAGCTAAAGCCCTGCTAATCTGTGCCTAGATCCCTGCTCCTTGACAACTGTGAGGTCATATAGGTATTAAATGACACAGAAAACTAATGCATAGTATAAGCAAGAAAATGCTGTCATTAAAGCCTCACAGAAGTCAAGAAAATGGCTATCTAATTAGGGAACTCAGGAACTGAAGAAAGAACAACAGCGCATTGGTCAGACTCAAGACCCTACCAGCAAAGTGCTATTAGGAGGTCTGGAGGGGACTTGGATCCATAGTTAATGACTGGGGAAGTTCAGTTGTAATAAAAGATGAAGAACTGAGATGATGCCTAGAGGATTCAAGTGTCTTTCATTATTGACTAGAACACATCAGGAGAAGAGATGATAATGGAAAACAATTTTTGACTATAATAAAAAATAAAGAACATTAGAAGAAAGCCAGAAAATTGATGAGTATCTTAAGACAGTGCTAACATTTGGAGAGCCAATTATATGCCAGAAACAGCTAAGAATTTCATAGACCTGCACTGTATGACAGAAATTTAGACATATATAAATACATTTGTAAATACATAATTTCAAATTTTCTAGTAGCCACACTAAAAAAGTAAAAACATGTGAAATTAGTTTTGATTTTATATTTTATTCAATGCAACATAATATTTTAATTAGCAAAATAAAAATTATTAATTAGATATTTTCTCTTTTTGGTACTAAATTTTCAAAATTTAGTTTTGTATTATTCACCTAGAACACATCTAAATTTGTAATAGTCACATTTCAAGAGCTTAATAACTACATGTAGCTCATGGTTACTGTATTAGACAGCATGGTCATAGATATCATCAAACTTAATTTAAAACAACCCTATGCAGTTGCTAAGGTTGTAAGAGAAGAGACTGATTCAGAGTGGTTGTAAAATTTGTCTGCGTTCATATGGCTAGGTCATAAAAACACTGTTTCAGGTCCAGTTCTGCCTGAGATTACACAAGTATTTGTTCTTCATTATCATGTTTTCTTATTTGTGCATGCAAGCAACACCTACACTTTTTGTTTCATTTTGTTCTATTTGTAATTGAGTTCGCTTTTTAGAAAAGGTTGACTAATAGTTCCCAAATACACCTTATCCTGCCTTACACACACGCATATTCAACTTGCACTGTATTGATATCTTGCACTAATGTGGTATACTTGTCAAAACTGATGAGCCAATAATAATACATTATTATTAACTAAAGTCCATGTTTTAAATTAGGATTCACTCTCTGTGTTTTATATCTAGGGTTTTTTTTTTTTTGTTTATTTGTTTTTGGTTTACATCCTATGAATTTTAACTAATGTTCAATGACATTCATGATTATAGTAGCATACAGAATAGTTTCACAAGAATCCCCTGCGTTCCACATACTCATCCGTTTCCCTTCTCAAACTCCTAAGGATCAGAGATCTTTTCACTGTCCCCATAGTTTTGCCTTCTTCTGAATGCCATACAGTTGGAATCATACAGTTTATAGCTTTTTCTTACTGGTTTCTTTAACTTAGTGATATATATTTGAGCTTCCTCAAAGCATTTTCATAACTACATATGTAGGGCATTACTTTATAGCTGTGAATAATATTCCATTGTATGGATGTACCAAGTTTATCCATCCATTCCCCTTCTAAAGAACATCTTGCTTGGTTCCAAACATTGGCAATTGTGTATTCAATGCTTTAAATGTCTTTACACAGGATTTTGCTTAAACATAAGTTTTTAGTTCATTCAAACACATACCAGTGATTGCTGTTTAGATGGAAAGAGTATGTTTATTTACTTTGTAAGCTGTCTTCCATAGCAGCTATAGCATTGCACATTCCCACAAGCAATGAATGAGAGTTTCAATTGCTCCACATTTTGGTCAGCATTTGGTGCTTCAAGTATTTTCCATTTTAGCCATTCTCATAGACATGTGTTAATATTTCATTGTTCTTTTAATTTGCAAATCCCTAATAATGTATGCTGTTGAAAACACATTTTTACCACTATGAAAACTAAACCACTGCTACCACTACTTGCTAACACTCAAGTTTTCATTTCCTATACCCCAGACACTAAGCAAACCACTTTTCACATATTTTCTCATAAACGTATGCATCATGTTCTATCAGTATTATGCATTTTGCCAAAGGTAACTGAACTCTGGTGAAGTTAAGTACATTGCAAGTGAATGTTAAATCTATGACCCTTGAATCTTTCTGACTTCAAGCCTCTTACTTGTTTAATTGTTGCTTCCTTTTTCCCCTGAAGGATTTTCCTTGAATCCCCAACTTCAAAATTAACAAGGATATAGTTAAAAGTTCAAATTTATGGACTCCACACTACTATATTTGACTTTTCAAGCTGAGGAGTAGGCATGGGGATTCTGAGGTACATTCAAGATTCAGAATCCCTGTACTATCATCCTGGGATTACTCAGTGTCCAAATGGAAATCTTAATATTTTGTTGCATGTGACATCTTGTATTTCTATTTTAAATGTATTTACAAAAGCACAATTACTTATCTAAAGTAAAGTAGACTGAAAATAGTAAGATTATACCTTAAATGTATGTGATATGTGTGATACATGTCTGTGTCTCCTATTCAGAGATACTATAAAATAATTTCTCCACACATTTCCACAATAAAGATAAACTTGATAACAGGAGAAAAAATAAAAGCACCAATTCTATATATTCCTCTGCTGTAGTCTGAATGTTTGGGTCCTCCCTAAATTCATATTCTATAATCCTAACCACCAAAGTAGGACCTTTGAAGGGTGATTAGGTCACGAGGGAGGAGCCCTTATGAATGGGATTAGTGTGAATGGGATTGAGTTTGCTTTTTGTAGAGCAAAGCTCCAAAGAGCTCTATGCACATATGAAGACACAGAAGGTATCATCTATGGACAATAAAGTGGGCTATCACCAGAGACCACATTTTTGCTGACATCTTGATTTTGAATTTCATAGCCTTCAGAACTATAAGAAATCATTTTCTGTTGTTTATGAACCACACAATTTATGATATGTTTATTATAACAAACAGGAAAAATTATACTCTATGCTAGATAAATTGGACAAAGATCATACAAAATATATCTAGCATTAAGATAGATTTATGTACCTATACAATTTTATTGATTGGCTTTTTACTGAGTAGCAATACACACACAAATTCATTTTTAGTATTATATTTCACTGTAATTTAAGGCAGGCAAAAAGTCAGTATAACGGGTACTCTATGAAACGTATAGATTAAGCACACACATATTCTTTATTGCTTTTGATCTAAGATAAGACATTATTAGGGATAATAGGAATAGGATTACCTGTGTTCACATCCCTGTTCTGCCTCTAAATAACTGTGGAATCTTGGGTAACCTTCAATCTCATCTTTTAAGTCTTGGTGCTCCTGATTTTGGATGGAGGAAGGGATAGCATCTACCCCCCCCCCCCAGTATTATTATGTTAAAAGCACTAGACAGTGCCTAGTGCACATTACACAGTCAATAAATGTTAGCTATTATTGTTTTCCCGGTTCTTATTAGTCACAGGAAACATTCAAAACTGAGAATGGACTCAACAGAGTGGTGGAGTGAAGAGAGTGTTAGAATGCTAGTGTGAGAGCTAATGGTATGAGGAAATAAATGGTATGTGACAAGTGCATGAGTAGAAATTAAGTACTTTGGGAATGGAAAACAGAAGAAATCACTTCTCACTGGAGTGGGCAGGAGAGCTTCTTTGAGGAGTCTAAATGAAATTGCAAATGTTTAAGGTAGAGAGAATGTGCACTTGGAGGGAATGTCTTCAGGGATGTGAAATTTCAGAAAATTTAGCATTTTTGGCAGAAGGGAAAACCTCATTTGGACCCTCAGGCACAGCTCACTGTGCCAAGACTTGGCAGTGTGAAGACAGATGGTGCCAAGGCAGGTGTTACATAGGAAGGAAACTTGGTCATATGAAGAAAAGGAATCTTTCTGTAGTAATTAAAGCTCAGCTTGAGTAACAAGCTGAAAGCCCATTTTTAGCTATAAAATTGCAGACTGAGGGCTCTTGCCCTTTAAACAAAGCATGTCACCTAGTTCAGAAAGGGAAGAGGCATAGTCACCCAAAACCACAAATCCTGCTAAGAACAGCATTAATTGTTCTTTATATCACTCTGACTGTGTAGTTTTGCCATCAGTAAGAAAGAATGGGCTCGGACTGGGACTCATTGCTTTTTGCAAGTAAATTTGGAAAAGAACAAACAGATCTCAGTTTGCAATTTTCTCCATCTTGTCAAATGCAGGCTAAGTTGATATGATATTTAACAGTATACAAATGAGTTTATAGTCTTGCCCTGATGATCTCCTGCAACATAAGCACCCTTCTCCTTACAACTTCTTTAGTCTGCCTTGGTGTTTGCTAACTCTGAGGAGTTATAAAAGCATCAATAAGGTTACCATTCTTATTTCAGTGCCATAAACACATTTTGGAAAGGTAGAGCAATTTTATAGCTGTACATACATTGGAGAGAGGGCATGACCCCTTCGAGTTGGAGGTTTACCATCACTGTAAAATAACAGTCTGGAAGAAATTGTTCTAAGGGTAATACCTGTCTTTTACTTTATATTCTTTAATAGCTGCCTTTTATTTTGAGTGTTTAGTAAGAGCCAGTAATTCTATTAGGCACTTTTTAAACTTTTATTTTATTTTATTTATTTTTTTATTGGTTGCTCAAAACATTACAATGATCTTGACATATCATATATCATACATTTGATTCAAATGGGGAATTAATTCTTATTTTTCCCACGTCTACAGATTGCAGGATCACATTGGTTATACAGCCACGTTTATACATACTGCCATACAGACACTAGAAAAAATGCACAAAGTTATTGTAGGGCAAATGCCATTTTAACTACTACTCAAGTCAAAGAATAAAACATTGCTAGTCTCCCAGAAGTCTCTCCATATGCTCTGGCCTTTCTCTCTCCCCCAATAACTACTGTCATTACTTTTATAGTAATCATTTTCTTGCACTTCTTTATGACTTATCATGTTAGTATGAACCCTGAGGCACTACAGCTTAGTCATCAATTTCCAAATTGATAAGTGCTTTATCTGTAATTTAATTAACATGTCATCTACCTTGTCCCTGCAAACTCCTTCTTCTCCTCTCCTTAAAAATGAATCTGGTGCATACTTGGTCTACTCATGGATGAGTTTACCCTCAGGATGGATTTGATGATTGTATACTTAAGGCACAATATTATTATCTTCTCTACACTTCATTTAAGTTGACATAAGGGCCTTTGATCAGTTTCAGTAACTTTGTCAATATTGTAGGTAGTTCTGAGTTCCTTTTGCAGGATGCAGGATGTTGATTTTTGCCTCCACTCAAGTTAGTAATTTTTGCTAGCTTTCATGCTAGTTCACACCAAATGTTCCAGAGTTGTCTCATAGTTATTATCTTAGATATGGATCCAGCCGTTTCTGTAAGAAGCCCTGGTTTCTTTTAATGTGGATATGCAAATGAAAGTCATTACTATTAGGATTGCAAATTTTGCAAATAGAAATACAGGACACCCAATTTAATTGGAATATCAGATAAACTACAAATACTTTTTTCCTTGGTGTGTGTGTGTCTGTGTGTGTTTTGTGTGTGTGTATAAATTACATATGTATATATGAAACTCAAATTTAGTTGGATACTCTGTATTTTATTTGACAACTAATTTCAACTAGATCAATCATCATTTCTAGACTACCTTGGTCCAAATTGCACTGAAAAGCAGGTAAAAGTAGATGCACAAGATAGTTATTGAAGGAACTGCCTGTAAAAAAAAAAAAAAAAAACAAAACAAAACCAAGAAAAGGCAGGGTGGAATCAGGGAGAGCTCTTGGGCTGCGATGCAGGCTCGGTTACTGAGAAGGGCAGAAAGAAGAAAAGAGAGGTCCATATGAAATGTCTGAAGTTGTAGTTCAGTTCAAAGAAATAACTTGGGAGTCCTCAAGCCAAAGTTGTTCAAGGGGGAGTCCTACAAATCCTATGAAGGTGACTGCTTTAGTGCCCTGTTGCAAGCACTCTATCATTCAACTAGCACAGAATCTGGGAAGCAGCCCCATTGCTAGTGGTAGTGTATGTTTGGTGTGAGTTGATAATGATATCGTCAATTCAATGCATTTTAAGGACAAATTTTTAATGAACCTCTTTTATCTGTACCTTCCTTTTTTTCATACTGACAATCTTGGTTCTTAAAACATTGGCGATTAGGGAATTTGAACCTCCCATAGTCAGTCGTTTACTTTTTCTAATATTACACATTAAAATAGGCAAAGTATACCTATACCAGTATTACCATCACCTACCATTAGTATTGAAAATATGGATTTTTAATCAATAAATGAGCTAAGGAGCTAAATAGACACTTCTCAGAAGAAGATATACATTTGACCAACAAATATATAAAAAAATGTTCAACATCTCTAGTAATTAGGGAAATGCAAATCAAAACTACTCTAAGATTTCATTTTACTCCAGTCAGAATGGCAGTTATCAGAATACAAACAACACATTCATACATTGCTGGTGGGACTGTAAATTGGTGCAACCACTCTGGAAAGCAGTATGGATATTCCTTAAAAAACTTGGAATGGAACCACAATTTGACCTAGCTATCCCACTCCTTGGTCTATACAAAAAGGACTTAAAAGCTGCATACTATAGTGACATAGCCACATCAGTATTTATAGCAGCTCAATTCACAATAGCTAAACTGTGGAAGGAAATGAGATGCTCTTCAGTAGACAAATAGATAAAAAAAAAACAAAACTGTGGAATATATACACAGTGGAATATTACTGAGCCTTAAAAGAGAATAAAATTATGGCACTTGCAGGTATATGGGTGGAATTGGAGAATATCATGCTAAGGGAAATACGCCAATCCACCAAACCAAAGGTCAAATGTTCTCTCTGATAAGTGGATGCTGATCCATAATCAGGGGGATGGGGGCATGGAAAAAACAAAGGAACATTGATTGGGCAAAGGAGAAAAAGGGGTGGGAAGGGGGCATTGGGCAGGAAGAGGGAGGAATGAGATGAACATCATTACCATAGGTACATGTATGACTGCACATATCGTGCAATGCTACAGGGAAATGAAAAGTTGTCTACAATTGTATACAATGAATCAATATGCATTCTACTGTCATATATACCTAATTAAAATAAATAAATCAATAATAATAAAAAAGAAAATATAGGTTTTATTTTACATATACTATTCTCATTCTTCATTTGAGGGGGGTTGTCTTGCTAAGTCTACATTGTTAGATCACATAGTTATTATGCACTCATTCCCATCTAATATTTAACACACCATAATCTTTATGCTCATTTCTCTCTACGCCCTTGCTGTCCATAGTAACTATTAGTCATGTGTAGTACTGGGCAATTGAATTATGGCTAGTCTAGTTGGTCATGAAGGCACATGCCAGTGGCTGGGGAGGCTGAGGCAGCTTCAACAACAGTAAGCTGCTAAGCAACTCAGTGAGACTTTGTCTCTCAATAAAATACCAAAATGGGTGGGGATGTGGCTCAGTGGTTGAGTGCCTCTGAGTTCAACCCCCATTACAAAAAAAAAAAAAAAAAAAAAAAGAAGAAGAAAGAAAGAAAGAAATATGGCTAAGATAAATTGGTATGTGTTTCAAGTAAGAATATGCACTGGATCTTGTAAAATTACTAAATATTATAAAATATCTCAGGTAAAATTTCATATAAATATAGCCAAATAATAATATCTTCAAATATTGGTTAAATAAAATATCCCATTATTTTAAATTCTTTTCAGATGACTACTAAAACATTCAAAATTATATATATTTATCATTTTTTATATTTTTATTCTAACAGTGATACTTCAGTCATTTAGTTTTCTAAAGCTCTCTTTACTAGATTATTTTAAAAGGGAACATTAGAATAACATTTCTTAAATGGTTATATTGATAACCATCCATTTATGACTTTTGCACGTGAAGTTTAGTTTTACTGTATACAATTTCGTAGCCTACATTTTCTAAGAATATTTTAAATATGTCACTTCATTATTCCCTCTAAATAAGTGCTTGTGTACAAAAGTCTAATGATAAGTTAATATATCTTGGTTTGTAAATCAAAAGTTCTTTTAACCTTACATGATCAAAATAATTCTTTTTTCTCTTCAAGATCATTTATTTTTATTTCTTGTTGAGTGTGGTGTATTAATATCCTCTACTACACTATGTGATTTTTTAAATATTTTTTTTTTCATTTTTGGGATTGCTTTCTTGATTTATAGCTGTGGTATTTGTTTTTCCACCTTGCTTTGATCCTTTACTCAGGAACTCTAAAATCCTTTATGTTGGACCTTCTTTGTCTTTTATAATTCGTGTCACATTTTCTTGTAACCCCTTTTTATTTTCCTCCTTTTGGTTTTGGTGATTTAGATTTCTTTTTCCTTTCTATTTTGATCCCCTTGCATAAATTTTATGTTTATTTTTTCTTATGTTCCTTCTAGATTATTTTTCTTTCTAATCTAATGTTTCTTTTGTTTCTAATTCTTTCTTGAGCTATACCTCTTTTTCTAATTCTGATAAATATTATTCTTTCATATATTATATGGTTTTCTTAATGCCCTTTATTTATTTTAAGTTTGTATGTTTCAGTTCTGAAACACTTTTGAGCATGCACTTTATGGCAGACTTTTTTGCCATTGGTGGGATTTGGCAGACATCAGGTTTGAGGCAGTACATATTTTATACTATACAGGTTATATGAGCACTGACATTATAATCATAGTGTGAAAATAGTCATGAAATATTTAAATGAATAAGTGTGCTTACGTTTCACTAAAATTTTATAATAGTAAAAGAATGAATGAGTTCCTCTTGGTGTGGAGGTGGGGAAAGAGTGAAAAGCATCCTTATGCAAGACACCAAGGGAACACTGACTCCCACTGGTGCCCCTTTCGCTCACTGTCAAAAGGCAAAAACCTCTCCTGCAACCACTGGATTCTCATAAATCAGGCCACTGTACTTTCTTGTGAATCCTCATTGACTCCTTGGAGCTCTGGAATATTTTAGAATTGTTAGGTATGTCATTTGGCTTGCTGCATCATTCTGTTTCTTCCTACATAGATATAAAGCATGTGTAGCTTTGGGTATTTAGAGATTTGTAAAGGTATCTTGTTATCTCGAATTGTAAAATTTATGTTTTTGTAGTTGATATCTCATTCTCTATCTAGCCTAAACCCATGCTGGCATCACTGCAGCCTATCTTCCCAAAATAACATTACATTTTAAAGAAAGTATGCCAAGCCTAATTTTACTGTTTTTGAAGTTCTTATTTTGAGCGTCAGACTTAAACTGTATAGGAATGCTTGCCTCTCTTCCCCTCCTCCTAAGTGATTCTTATTTGCTTTATTATTTTAAGTGAAAGGTTCAATGTTTGCTTTCTTTCTATAAGATTTTTTTTTCTGTATTGTATATTCTACCAAACATACCAAAATTCTTCTTACCTTCTTCTTTTTTTTTTTTTTTTTGGCATTTTTGGCATGTGTTCCTAAACCAAATAAATCAGATAAACATGCATACTTAAAATATGTGTAAAGGATGTTTTTCTAATCATCAGTTTGTATGAATATAATCATATTTGTTAGATTCTGTTCACCTCTTCCACTAATACTAATTGTTAAGTATAACAAATGATAAAATGTACGAGAAAAGGTAGACTGAAAAATTAATCAAGATTTTTCAAGTATAAGTCACCTATTGGGAAATGAGGAAGTAAAAATTTGGAATGTGCATTCTAAAATTATACAAATACATAGTATATAACCTACGGCAGGAACAATGTTTGGTACCTAACCCACAGGATTTATAGTATTTCATGATATTACAATGATGTCAATAAAAAATATGAGGCTTAAGACACACTAACATTTCTAACATCTTCAGAATGAGTTCTCTTGGCATTTCCTGCTCTCATTCTTTCCTCTGTTTCTACCTTGTCTCTTTCTTTTTTATCTGATTTGAATAAAGACACATGACATTCGTAAATGCTCAGATTTGCAAGATAGAATTGAATGACTTAAAACATTTCCCTATTCTCCCACATACATAGAGATAGGTAGATGGACCAATATAAAAGGAGTCTGTGTCACTAGCCTGTAACCCATATAGACTCACAGGTAAACAGAACCAAAGAGTAATCAGTAGTAATGAGAGATGTATCTTAATGTACCTGCTTCCAATGCAGGTTGTGTCTCATGATGTCCTGAAATTTCCATTTGTAAAATCTAAACAGATGACTCTGTGTGGTTAAAGGATCAGTCAGAGGGGCTAGGGATGTGGCTCAAGCAGTAGCGCGCTCACCTGGCATGCGCAGGCTGCTGGGTTCGATCCTCAGCACCACATAAAAATAAAATAAAGATGTTGTGTCCACTAAAACTACAAAACTAAATATTAAAAAAATTCTCTCTCTCTCTCTCTCTCTCTCTCTCTCTCTCTCTCTCTTTTAAAAAAAAAAAAAGGATCAATCAGAGAACCCAAGGACTTGGACTCAAGTTTCCTTTGGAGACTGTAGAATGTTTCCCAGTTGCAGAAAGTCTGTTGGTGGGGAGAAGTTCTAGGGACCTTTTAATGTTAGTGAGTTCTCTAGGGCCCTTGCATTCCATTCTGAGATGGTCTCTTGTTTCTAAGAGGAAACTTCATGGGGCATTCTGAATTTGGTACTAATTCTTTAAAAATAAATTTGAGCCTGGTGAAAGTGTTACAAAAGATGGAAATCCTCTTTCTCCTCTTGGTGAAGATTTCACAGTAGAATTTTTCTCTGTCAATGCATAAATGATTTTCTTAAATGGGAAATGTGCTTTGCACTGTTCTGGGAATTACATAAGGAAAGAAGGCAAGTAACCCATAAACTCTGAATGTTTGAGAATGCTCAGCTTTATGCACTTTCCAAGGGCAAAGGGAAGAAGATGAGTTTGAATCCTTAGAAAAACTAGACTTGTTTATGGAAACGAGAAATACCAGGTTCAGAGAATTTTATTCATCAAAGACAGACTCATTATCTGAAAACACCAAATGTTATGCCAATGTTTCTAACTACTTTTTCATATCTAACAAACCTTCTGTCATTTGCAGACAGATGCTGACTCAGAAAACTTTATTTTATGTCTAAGGACAAGAAGATCAGAAAAAAAATTGCATGAACAGGAAGGGATAAAAAGGTCTTTTTTCCCCCTTACATCAACAAAACTAATTTATTAAATTATTACTGTTTTATAAAGTAAAACAAATAATTGCAAGTTCTTTGTTGAACATCTAATGAGTAAAAATAATAATAGCCAGGAAATTTCTCACATTCTCAAGTCATTTTGTTGTTATTGATTCAGCTGTACGAAGAGAGAAAAAAATCATACGTGGAAAAAAACCATCTGTGTTGTTTTATTGTCTCAGTGCCCTCATATATGTCATAGAAGGCTGTGAGGTGAAAGGAGCACGTGAGGTGTGTAAATATAGCATCCAAGGAGACTCTACAACACTGGAACCCGTATGAACTAGCAGTTTGTCAATATCCTCAGGTCTCCAGTGAGCAGCAAGAATGGCTCTCAGGATATTGCAACTCTGTCTGCTTCCACCAGAGATCATAATTGGGCTATGAATTTTTATAACAGAAAAGTCTTCCTGACGTAGACAGAGACTGACAAAAAGTTTAGTTAATGCCAAAAAAATCTCAGGACAGTGTGAACAGCGTACATAGATATCACTGAAACATGTAGTGCTTTCTTTCTGGTTTCTTTTTCACTTTTAAAACAAACATCTGATAGAGTTTACTGACTAAAGCTTTGGATAGGTAGCTTGTTTCCAAGTATTGCTCACTGTACTGGTTTTCTGCCCAAGGACAGGATGTGTACTTTGGGGAATTTGAGAAGCCGATTGAGGTGAGAAGAGGTGATTTATAAATCGAAACCAAATGATAGCAGAAGGTGTGAACTAGAGCTGTTTCTTCATCTGCAAAGAGCTAATTGGGCAGATTTCAGGCCAGGTCTCTGAAGGCGCAGCTCCTGAACCCTGTCTTTCTGATGCTGCGCTCATTATAGATTCTCAATGTAGGACTGGTTAATGACAGGGAAATCCCTACCAAGGTGGCCTTTACATGACACTGCAGATTTACCTCAAAAAAAAAAAAAAAAAAAAAAAAAAAAGAGAAGGAAAAAGTGAGTGAGAGATTCCAGGCCACTGGCCTCATATAGAGTCCCCTTTGTCTTACCACCTAATTTATCTAAAAATTGAAGTACTTTGTCTCTAAAGGCTACCCTGCTTCACAAAATTTCAAGGGGCTTTTTTTTTTTTTCTCTGACATATCAGAGTTTAACCTGACCTTATTTGTTACATGGTTGTTGTTAGAGAGTAAATTTTGTTTTTTGTTGCTATGTCTACAATTTGATACAGAAGATTGAATACAGCACCTATGACCTGTATCTGTCTGGAACAATCTATGTTTGCCATGGATGCTGAAATATTTTAATGGTAATCTTGAATTGGTTCAGTCTTTACCTAAATTTCATAATCTATCCTTAATTATTCACCTTAATATTTCTAGGTAAAACAAGACGTATTGCATTCACATCTTACTTTTAAGGCATCAGATATCAAGGAAAGAAAGACATTGTAGATGGTCACTATACTGTATGTGAGAAGGTTTTTAAGACTTCACAAACACAAAAAAAATACATTGAGGAAGCAGCACTGAAAGTTATGTCTACATTGGAACAGGAAACTGGAATGTGTGGTAATTCAGTTTTCAAAAGGAAGTGGTGGAGCTGAATCCTTACAAGACAGTTTGAATAAAATGGTCACATGTTTCAAGACCTTTCTAACCCTAAATAGAGAGAATTTCACTAGGCAATCTAAAACCTTTTTTTCAGTTGTAAAAATCTGATTCCATTCCATGAGAACTATAGAAAAACTGCCTTTTCCATTATTTTATGAAATATAAGGTTGCCAATGAGTTAGCTACTCAAATATACTCTAAATCTATAAACTTCTATAAAACTGTCTTTAAATAGAATTTTTCATTTTTAGAAATACCTTGCAAATTAATTTTTAATTTTAGTTTTCTGAATCTTAAAAATATATACAAGATAAAATCATTACTATGCACTTGTGTATAATGAGAGAGCATGGGGGAAATTTGGTGGATGTTAAGGATCCTTTGTGAGATAATTAACTCATCTATTGACTTTTTGTATTTTTCTAAGCACTTAAATTGACTCTCTCAGTAAGTTTTAAGCATATACAAATAATTTATTATTCAGAGGATAGTCTTTTGGCTTATAAAATCAATATACAATCATAGAAATTTAGAGATAGAAGTGATCTTAATGGTCATGTAGTCTAAACATTTTAATTTTAACAGGAAAGAAAGTGGAGACAAGAGATAAATGACTTTGCTGTGGCCCTTAGTTCCATGCCCAAAGGAGCAACAGTAGCCATCTTCTAACACCTAGTCTTGTATAAGTGTTTCTTGTATTCTCTGAATGAGGGCCGAATTCATGTGAGTAGTTTTAAAATCTTGTAGACATTTAATTGCAAAGTGGTGTCTTTGTTTTCTCTTTAATAATACCAAATTCAACAACCATATAAAATATAAC